>NC_062569.1:19469166-20206666 GCF_022837055.1 Prionailurus viverrinus
TAGGGTAGAAGTTTAAATCATTGATTTGGGGCCTTTTTTCCCTAACATGAGCATTCAATGCTATACATTTATCTTGAAACATTGTTTAGCTGCATCCCTCACATTTTCATATATTATGTTTTCATTTTCATTCAATTAAAAATATGTTCCAATTCTCTCGTGATTTTTGTCTTTGACCCATGGGTTATTTAGAAGTGTGTTGTTAATTTCCAAATATTTGAGGATGTTCTGATAATTCTGTTATTGATTTCTACAAAAGTTTCTTATAGTCAGACAATATACTTTGTATGATTTCAATTCTTTTAAATTATTGGGTTTGTTTTATGGGCTAGAATGTGGTCCAACCTGGTGAACGTTCATATGCACTTAGAAAAAAAATGTGTATTTTGCCTTTGTTGGTTGAAGTGTTCTAGAAATGTCAGTTAAGTCAAGTTGTTTGATGCTGTTATCTGCTATATCCATATGATTTTCTGTATACTAATTCTATCAATTAGTGAGAGAGAAGTATTGGATTTTTTACTATAATTACAGATTTGTGTATTTTTCCTTTTAGGTCTACCAGTTGCTGCTTCACTTTTGGAGCTCTGTTGTTGGGTGTATATGTATTTAGGAAGAACTTCTTGGTTAATTAACCCCTTTATCATTATGAAATGACCCCATTTGTCACTGATAACCTTCCTTGGTCTGATATATACTTTGTCTGATAGGAACATAGCCATTCTAGCTTTCCTTTGATCAGTGTTTGCGTGGTATGTCATTTTCTATAATTTTACCTTTAACTGATTATCTTTGAATATCTTTTAGTTGTATCTTGCTTTTGTATTTAATCTGAAAAAATCTCTGCCTATTTACTTGGGTATTTGCACCATTACATTTTTATGTCATTGTTGATATGGTTGGGTTTAAATCTACCACCTTGTTAGATGTTTTCTATTGATTCCATCTGTTTTTTTGTTGTTGTTGTTCCCTTTCCTTAGTGTTTGTCCTGTTTTGGGGTTAATTGAAAATTTTGTATTATTCCATTTTATCTCCATTTGGTTAAGTAATTGTATCTCATTTTCTAATGATTTTAGGGATTTGCCATAGTCTACTTTTGAGCAGTATTATGTCACTCGATGCATAGTTTAAGAACCTTACAAAAGTATACTTTCTGTTCCTCTTTCCCATCCTTTCACTATTGCATGACTTATTTGTCAAAGAAACTAGATCATTTGTTCTATAGAGTTTTCCACATCCTGGAGTTTGCTTATTGCATGCCTATGAGGTTAACATTTCCTTTCTCTTCTGTATTTTTAAAATAATTGGTTGTTAGAACTAGGGGCTTAGTTTGATTCATCTATGATTTTTACTACATATACTTCCATCAGGAGGCATATAAAATCCAATTATTCCTATTTTATTATGTGAACAGCCATGAATTATTATTGCCTATTCATTATTTCATTAAGAGTATTTAAAATGGTGATGTTCTAATTCTATAATTTCTTTCTTTATTAGGTAGAATATCTCTATAAAGACAAATGTTCCCTCATTATGTATTTGATTACCCTGCAGTATAGTTTATACAAGAAGTAAGTTTATAGCTTACAGGTTTGATTCTTTGCTGTCATTTACCAGTTTTCAGTATGAGTTAGTTCCTTAGCTTTCTCCAAAGGTAAGTAATAAGTTTTTGTTTTTTGAATATCATTATGACTTTATGGATTTTAAAAAACATCTTTTCTATTTGATCTGTATTTCTAGGTATGCTCAAATATTCCATTTGCCTTCTAAATTTTTCAGATGTCATCCCAATAATCTTAAAGATTTCTCACCTTTTGAGCTTCTAGCCTTATCTTATTCATTTCCTGTCATAGACCTGAAACCAATTATTTCTCTAAGAAATCTTCATTTATTTTGGTGAATATGGAATTAGAGAAACAATCTTGTTGCCCAGAATATTTGAAGTAAAAATACCAAAATTATTATTAGCAGGATGATTCTTTAAAGGACTTTGATGTTAGCTGTGTATTTTTCATAGATGCCCTTTAATAGGTTGAAGAAGTTCTCTTTTATAACTAGTTTATTGTTTTTTTTTCATGAAATAGTGTTGGATTTTGTCATATGCTTTTTCTGCATGCACTGAAATGACCATAGGTTTTTATCCTTTATTTTTATTAGTATTGTATATTGCTTTAATTTTTATACATTAAACTCACCTGGCATTGTAGATAAAACCTACTCGGTCATCGTGTATAATCTTTCTTATGAGTTGCTGGATTCAATTTGCTACTATTTTCTTGAGGTTTTTGCATTTATAGTCACAAGAGGTATTGGTCTGTTGTTTTCTTTTCTGTGACGTCTTTGCATTTTGGTATCGGGGCAATTCTGACTTCATGGAATGAGTTGGAATGCGTTCCTCCACTGTTTTAGAAGAGTTTATGAATGCTCGGTGGTGTCAACTCTTCTTCAAAAGGTTGGTGAATTCAGTGGGAGTTATCTGGGCCTTTCTTTTTTTACTTGTTATAGTTCTATTTAGATATTTTGTATCTTTTTTTAAAAAAAGTTTATTTTTGAGAGAGACAGAGAGAGAGGGAGACACAGAATCCGAAGTAGGCTCCAGGCTCCGAGCTGTCAGCACAGAGCCTGACTCGGGGCTGGACCTCACGAACTGTGAGATCATGACCTGAGATGAAATCAGATGCTTAAACTGAGCCACCCAGGCACCCTGATATTTTGCATCTTCTTGAGTCAGTTTTTTATTTCTGTATTGTGGGTAGTGATATCCCCTTCTACTCTCCTGATTTTAGTAATTTAAATCTTCTCTTATTTATTGTTGGCTAGTCTAGCTAAGTTTGTGAAGGTCCTGGCTGATTTGATGCTTGGTGAGCTTTCTTTTCCTGGCTTGCAGCGCCCTCACATGGCAGAGAGAGAACTCTAGTGTTTCTTCCTGTTCTTCTGAGGGCACCAGCCCTATGAGACTAGGCCCCCACCCTTATGACCTCATTTAACCTTTATCACTTCCTCAGAGGCCCTATCTCCAAATATAGTCACATCTTTGGAGGGCTTTATTCAACCATAAAGCATATGGTTTAAGGCTTCAACATATGAATTTGGGGAAACATTCGGTTCATTACAAATATATATATATGCATTTTATATCTACTTTCTTCTTAGAAGTTAGCATTGCTATACTCACTTTTTCCCCATTGTTCTTTTTAAATTTAGCAATATGTCTTGTTAATCATTCTAAAATAATATTTAGGAAGATTCCTCATTTCTTTACATATCTGGAGTCATCAGTTTAAGTCTGAGCAACAATACTTATGTTAACAAACCCACTGTTTATTATTACTGTGTGATTTCTGACATTTAAAAAGTAAGTATTTTTTATTGGTTGTGGTAGGATAGTTTCCTTGGAAGCTATCTCTCAAATGAAATCACTGATGATGTTTGGGAAGCAGGGCAGAGCAGGGGCCAAAGCCAAGGTAGTGTGTGTCCTGTAGAGGACAGCTTCAGCCTGATGCCAGAGGAAAACTCTGGAAAAGAAATTGTATTTCAGAGTTGCACTGCGTGAGATGAGGGAACTGGGCTTTCATAACTCTCTTCTCTTCAATCATCCATAAATTCCTTTTCCCTCCACTTACTCACCATAGAGACATGTAAATACTCAGTTATCTCCAGTCCTGGATTGTGGCCTAAGCAGTTTCCAGTAGCTTGTGGGCAGTGTCCTGAAAAATTGCCACAGGTGTTAGCTTTTGGAAGCAAATGAATACCAAAACAGGGATTGGGGTTTAAGGTTGAGAGGGGAGTGTTACACAAAGAGACAATATATGATATAGCATCTGAATGGTATCTTCAGTATCTGAGAGGAGCACTGACATCGTCCACTATAATGGCAAAATTAAAGCCACAGGTCATTTTAATGGCAAATGTGGTTTACTGCACAATAGATTCATCCCTCACCTTACCTGCCAGGACAAGTGTTTTGAATATAAATTGCTGTCCATGAGGCTATTTGTGAGATAAAAATCTAGGAAATAGAAAACAGCAGGCATTCATATAAAGCAAGGCTTTATGGGGCAACTGGCTGGCTCAGTTGGTAGAACATGTGACTCTTGATCTCAGAATTGTGACTTCAAGCCCAACAATGGGTGTGGAACCTACTTAAAAAACAAAACAAAACAAAACAAAAAAACAGCTAAAAAAAAAAGCAAGGCTTTCTGCCCAGTAAATATTGGCTATTAGTAAAATATTAGCTATTTTCCCCAAATATATGATTTACATAGTAAAAGTCATTAAAAATAAGATTCAGAAGAAAATCTGCAACTTGGATCTACTGATAATGAAGAAAAAATGTTTTCATTTCCATCTTGCTCTCATTTCAATTTTAATGTGGCTAGGATTTACCAGATGATTGTTGGGGACTTGGAAAAGTTAGATTAGATTCTCCAGTGACTGAACTCACCCTGTAATTGGACTTAGATAAGGAAATGGTGGGCTTATTAGAATCAAGTATAGATTTCCAGGTCTAAAATGATAGACAAAAGTAATAAAACTCTATCTCAATCCTGTTTTTGGAAGAAAGGGAGTCCGTGGACTAATTCTTTAGGAAATTCTTCTGGAGATGTACTTTCTGGAGACTGTTTCTCATTTGAGAGTGCCATCAGCTAAATTATCAAAAATTAGGCTGAAATAGAAAGAGAACATAGAAAAACATAGTCAGAGGTAGGGTTTATTGTGGTACCTAAATGGGGTGTCTCTGCCAATTAGATGGGGTCCCCAGATGTGGGGCAACAATCAGGTGGAAGCCAGTGTCACAGGAGGTGAAAAAATTCACCTGTGGTAGAACAAAGGAGATAGAAGTTTATTCAATACAGAGCCAGCAGGACAGTGGAGGAGAGGCTGTCTGAAACAGAGACAGCAGGCGGGGGCTGCTTTGAAGGAGGGAAGGTGAAGAGGTATGGCACTATATGGAATTTTCCCTTTTTTTGGTATTTCTGCTAGTTGTAAGTAGCCCATTGGTTAGTGAGGGCCTATGGATATTTTGAGGTGGGTCTCTTAATGGGCCTGTTTGTATTTAGCCAGGTGGTCCCTGTGGGACCCTTTCCATACTCCATTGCTCAAGCCTGTGTACCTGATAGTGGCCTTCACATTTATAGCCAGAAGATTTTTCAATATCTTAGTGATGTGTTAGGACCCCTGTTAGTCATGTTTATACTTGTTTTCCTTAAGAAGATCACTTAATAAAAAATGAGCAAAATATTTTGATTAAAGTTAAGGTGGCCAGGGGTGCCTGGGTGGCTCAGTCAGTTAAGTGTCCAACTCTTGGTTTGGGGTCAGGTCATGATCTCATAGTTCCTGAGATTGAGCCCCTCATTGGGCTCTGTGCTGAGAGCACAGAACCTGCTTGGGATTCCCTCTCTCCCTCTCTCTCTGTGCCTCTCCCTCTTGTGCATGCATTCTCTCTCTTTCTGTCTCTCTCTCTCAAAATAAATAAATAAACATTAAAAAAATTTAAGGTGGCCATAGGAATGGCTTCCAATGGCAAGTCAAAAGGAGAGATTTGTATTGTTGCTTTGATAGGCTTCAGGAAGAGCCAAGGAATCTCTGTTCTTATACTTGTTTAGAAAGGGGATTATTGAAGAATAGCCATTAACTTTTTCTGAGATTGAATAGAGACCTAACTGTGAAGGATGAAGATCCATGATAGGCATCAGAATTAGTTAAGCAACCCTTATTATGGGCACATTTTAAAATGAGATAAACCCTCACAGTCCTGTCTTCTCTAGTTACTCAACTAGTCATTTATTATACATTCATTCAATATTTTCTAAGCATCTTCCATGGGCTGGGGAGATCCTGATAAAGGAGACAGTCTAGCTACCCACCAATTCCTTTCTTTGTCTGTCAGCAGTTTTAAGAAATTAAGAAATTGGTTTTAAGAAATTTAGTTGTTCAGTTTTCCTATCTTCATTTGCTCTCATGCGTTTGTATATATATTCTTCAGTGTTTACTTTCAACATTCTTCCTTCTACCCATTAATTCCACAATACATACAAATAGGCCATACGTTTGTACATAATAGAAAATAGAAGTCACAATAGTTCCTGTGTAGCTCCTACCCTAGAAGGGGTAAGGATACAAGCAGTTATAATTCTGTGATATGAGTATCCCTAAGGGGACTCATTGTGCTGTGAGCTGTGTGTGTGCAGAGGGATAAGCTCACTCAGATCTGAGTTGCGCAGGAGTCATACTATTCTTTCTACTCAGAGTAAGTGACTTCTCAGCTGAAAATGGAGGATTGTGCCCTTATATTCAAGTATAAGATAGGTGACTGATTATCACCTCCTGCTTTAAATGAAAATACCCCCAGTATCAAGTCTTTGGACAACATTTTATATTGTCCTTTTACTTCTATTTTAGTCCCTAATTGTATGCACTAGGGGCTAGGAGTCATTCTCGGTTGGTGGCTTGCACCAGTGCAAATTAAGATTATCCTCCCATGCCCTCCCACCCCCACCCCCACAAATCAGTGCATTTAATGATGTGCTTTTATTTCATTGGATGTATTACAAGCCATTCTCCTTTAATGTGTATGAGAATGATAAGAATACCTGTAATTTCAGAAAATACACAAAATTATCATTATTATCTACTTTGTCCTTCCTGAAATCTTAGACCAGACTTTCCATGAACTATTTCCATGGAGATCTGCATAAAATGGCCACTTTGCAGATTTTTCAGTCTGTTCCTCCCTGCTTTCTCCTATCAGCTTCATTCTGGGCACTCATGAATGTGTGAAGCCCTGTATGACCAGATTTGCTACAAATGCAATGATGCGCCCTTCTTCATATGAGCCAGTGGTTCCTATTTAGGATTGACATTTATTTAGGCCCAGTTAAAACCAATGCCAGTGTCAATGGCCTTTGGAAGCAGATATATCTTAATATAAGATATGAAGATGGCTATGATTTGAAGGAAACAGAAAGACAAACCACTGTGAAAGTCACAACCTTGGAAAACTTTGCTTTAATGACAACAAACCCATATGGGCTGTAGTGTCTGGTGGTCAAAGTGATTTATTAATTGGCTGTTCTCTGAATTGGCAGGACTCTAGACAAAAAGCTATCTTTAAATTGTATTTCTTGGTCTGTTTTATTTCATGCTACATTCTAATGCTTGGAACAGTGTCTGCCTATAGGAGAAGCTCAGTAAATATTTGCTGTATGTGGATAAATATTCTATAGCTTTGCAGAGAAATTGGTTCTATATTAAGTCAGAAGTTCCTAGTTTGTTTTGCCTATAATCATTTATTTATGCATCATATAGATGAATTCATAATAATCCTGCCTTCCTGCAATCCCTCTAAGGTAAATACTAAGACTTTTAATATCTAATAACTCACCATGGTCTTTGGCTTATTATATATTGTTGGGGGAAAAACATGTACCAAATGGAGTCAATTTTAGCAAACCTCCCCAAGACTTAATACCTAACCTAGTTGCAGTTTCAGCCTTGCCCAAGAGAAAGTTTTAAACCAGTCTGGAATTTCCCAATCAGCACTAGTGAGGTCATCTGCATGATAAGTACCCCTGCCCTTCCCCAGGAGGGAAGATGATCTTGCGTGAGACAATTCTTTCTTTTCTTTTTCTAATAAGCTCCTTGTTTTGCCCTTTCCATTTGTACAGCTCCTTGGAGATCCTTCTGTTTGCCAGATGGGATGCTGCCCGATTCAGGAATCATTGAATAAAGCCTATTAGATCTTCAAATTAATTTAGTTGGATATTTTTAAAATAATACCAATATGGGAAAAATACCAAAGGCACATGTTATTGATGGTGAACAGCAATAAATTTCGCACATGCTTATTTTGACCCTGGCATCCACTCTTGACAAAAGCAGAACCAGTGTATTGTTCTCAGTGTGAGAAAACTGAGGTCACAAGGTGAATGGGCTTACCCTCCGTTTCATGGCCAGCTGGTGGAAGGACAAGGAGTAGGACTCAGGTCCTCTGGCTTTGTCTCCAGCTCTTCTGCGAGTTTTTAAATGTTTACTTATTTTTTGAGAGAAAGAGTGTGAGCAGGGGAGGGGCAGAGAGAGAGGAAGACACAGAATCTGAAGCAGGCTCCAGGCTCTGAGCTGTCAGCTCAGAGTCTGACACGGGGCTTGAGCTCATGAACAGTGAGATCATGACCTGAGACAAAGTTGGAAGAAGCCTAACCAACTGAGCCACCCAGGCTCCCCCTCCGGTTCTTCTGCTATTGCAACCAAACTAGCATGAGTTATCTCATGGTTAGTTATAGATAGAGACTATATCAGGTGGAGTTGTCGCACAAAGGAAACTATTTATAGCTAATGAGATCGTGGGGAATAATCCCATGGGTAATAGCCATGACCCCCCCCCCCCCCCCCAAGCAGGACTGAGCAGGTTCTTTTTATTTAGGGTTTAGGATGAATTTTCAGAAAGGAGAGCACTGTCATTAGATGTAAAGGTGGGCAGAAGGTTGTGCAGGTGTATTTAGAGAAGTTGTCTATACCTGCATCCTATGTTATGTTAATGAACACAGGATGTGTTCCTCTTAGGATGGAGACTTTAATATTATAATGAAGCAGAGGGGTGGGGGTGGAAAGGAGCTATGGGCCTGCTCTGAGAACCAGTGTAAACTGGATGGGGTCTAGGGCTCAATAAGTTGGGTAAGTTTTGCTTACTTTTGAAATAGCCCTGGGAGTTTTCCCATTGATTTATTGTCTCTGATATGGTTAGGCTATTTCCTGGCCTGGTAGAAACTGTTAGTATTGCATTCCCTTTGTTCCCTTAAAATCCTTAATTACTGAGGGTTTTGCATTTCTCTGTCATTCTGACACCCCTTAGGAACTTCTGCAAGAAGTGTGCTTAGATAAGTAGAGCCTATAGGGGATAGATCAAGGAAAACAGCTGGAAGCCTAAACTGATTTGTGTCAGGAAAGCTCTATCTCCTCTTTCTTTATCTGGGGGATCCCTAACTCTTTCTGCTTACACTATCCTGCACTGTGTCTCTTTCTATCCGAAAGGTAGGTTATTAAGGTTAGTAGAACACACACCTGAATTTATATGTTTTATAGGAGTAATGTTGGGGAAGATACTGATTTGATCAGAAATTTAGATAATACATTTTAAGTTCCATGTGAAATTTTGGTGACTCAAGTTCCAGTTTTGGCTGGAGGAGCCATTCCATAGCCTTGAGTACTTGCCTTTTCAGAGCTTTATTTTCTCCATTTGTAAAATAGGAAGGGGGATTCTCTGAACCTTGGTGTACCGCATAACTGTATCATGCTATTATTCTCTTTTCCTTCTGTTTACATCTCTTCCCTAGTGGTGAATGATGGGGTTTTGGAGTGGTGGTGGGGGTTCATAGCTGAGAACCAAGAAAGAATTCTTGAAGACATGTTTAGTGCAAACGCGTGATTTTATTAAAACACGGGGACAGGACCTGTGGGCAGAAAGAACTGCACTGGCGTAACGAAGAGTGACTGGTTACAGACTATGGAGCTGGGGGAGATAAAGTCAAGAGGAAGTTTTTTTTTAAGGGGTTTCCATATGCTAAAGAAGACTTACTTCTTACAGATCACTGGAGGCCTAGCTCTTGTCAAGCTAAGGTTGTTTCTCCCAATAGCAAAACATTATCCTTAAGACAGTAGAGAGTTCCGGGAAGTTATGCCAATTGTTAAGATTGCCCTTTTCTTCTAATTTTACTAATAAGATATTTGTAAACTGATGGAGACTCTATCCATTTAACCATTTTCTGTTCTTTCCTTTGTTCTTGGGCAGCCAGGAGTGCCTGAGGAATATCACATATATCCCACCTTGGCGGAGGGAGGTTCGTGGGGTGTCAGCTTACCTTATGCTCCCTCATCGGTGAAGGTCCAAAAACCATTTGTGCTTCAGGGCCTAATGAAAATATTGAATTGGGTCCATTTTTTTTAACCTATGTAGAAATGGACAAATGTGATAAGCTTAAGTGAGAAAGACAGGAGGGAACAGACTTCAGTTCAAAGCTGTATAACTAAGACATTATGGAGATGGAGAGTATTTTTCATGAGGGGAAACTAAATTATTATCATGATGCATAAGATTCTGCTGTTGTGTTAACCACCATTATTACTATTGTTATTATTATTAGCATGGGCTATAAATCCCTTCCTATATGTCCAGCCTCATTTGATCTACAAAGATGTTGAGCCCACAGTGCAATAAAATAGCAATACAGCAGAGATTTTATGCAGTTCATTTGAGGTCACTTGGGCCATTGCACAACAAATACAGTAAAACCTTGGTTTGTGACCATAATCCGTTCCAGAAACATGCTTGTGATCCGAAGCACTTGCATATCAAAGCAAATTTCAAGAACCATTGGCTCAGTTGTGGTCATGTGACATTCCACATCATGTACTACTCGTATTGCTTATTTATCAAGTTAAAATGTATTAGAAATGTTTGCTCGTCGTGCGGAACACTTGGAGAAAAGTTACTCGCAATCCAAAGTTTTATTGAATTATCTTTCTTCTCTCCAACTCCATGTGAGATGGATATACTCCCATCCCCTTGACTTTGCATGTGGACATATGGCTTGCTTCTTCCAATGGGATATTAGCAGAGGCTGGTGCAGTTGGACTATGTCCCTGAGCTTCTGCCATCACAATGAGAAGAACAAGTCCTGGGCAGGCAACTGGCCCCAGAAGATTGAAAGCCACATGAATCAAACCTGAATAGAGCCTATGACCTGGAGCCAAGCCCAGGCAAGGCCAGGTGAGCTCAGAAGGGGATTTCCACTTGGATAAGAAGAAGACTGAGAGGGCATATGTCATTAAAATAATATCTCTTTCGAAGGCATGTTCGGTGTGAGAGTAAAATTTGTCACTTTGGGAACAGTTTAGCTATGATATATTTTATGAATGGAGTTTATTGAACTCTCTGGGCTATTTTATGAACAGAGCTAGAATTCAGAGTGTTGCCTTGGACCTTTCATTTTAAAAAGGAAAGGATTGCATGGAGGTGGCTGTCAGGGCACATAACATTGACTCTTAATATAGTGACTGGATAGAGTCTTTGCATCCCACATGGTACCCGGTGCTCCGTAGCAGAGTGTATCTGTTTGAAGAGCATCTCACAAGACTAGTGGAGCTAGACAAAGTATCTTAAGACAATCTTTGAATTTAGTCCAGTGCTACATCCAGAGGCAGTTCTGAATTGTTGGGAAATATTTATCCTTATACAAAAGATTAGTTGTCATAGTTGTAGATAATCTGTGTGCCTAAGTGTAGCGAATCCTATGGACATAGATAGACAGGGTAGGGCCAGAATAGCTTTTGTCTTTTACTGTACTGGTGTAATTTACTTTTATTAGGATTGTGTGAGAGGACTAGGGTTTGGTTCTTTCCCAGTAGCTGTATAGGTTATTAGTGATTGTAGGAAAGGATATTGCCTCTAAATTCAAAAGGACCTGTGTCCGGTGTCCTTTAAAGCTTAAAGGCGAGCTGAAGATGCTTTTAAATGTGTGAAAACCTTTGCTCATTTCCCTATTGGTGAAAAATAGATCTTGGGTGTGTGTGTGTGTGTGTGTGTGTGTGTGTGTGTGTGTGTTTTGAGAGCTTTGAACCATCTGTTATGATTCAGAAAGGAATTTTTTTCACATTATTTATTCATCAGTTATTTACAGATAATATACCATGTGCCAACCACTGAGGATTATAGTAATAAGATGGTGATTATTTTCAATATCTGATTACATAATTGGAGAATAAAGCTAGAAGACAATTAGAGGGCAGCATGGTAAATCTCACATTAGGGTCCTTTACATGCTCCTTCAGCACCCAGGATCATCCAACCTGGTCTTGGAGGTAAGCAGGGAAAGCTTCCCAAAGGAAGTAGTTTCTAGAGATGAATGAGTAGGAGTTTGTTTCATGGAGGATAGTGATTGGGGGAGAGCTTTTTCAGGCAGAAAGTCTTAAAAAAGGCCTTGGGTGATAGCATGAGGTTCAGGAGTCTCTGTCAACTGGTACCAGAGTCATCAGCTGAATGGGTTCCCCTAATCAAAATAGGCAACCCAAACCCATGGTAAAAGCACTATACCAAAATGAGAAAGCCTTCTACCTCACATGCAAAACTGCATTTGCTGCACCTCTGAAATGTTATTATCAGTTCTGGCCAATTGGAATTAAAAGATTAGAAAGTCAAGATATAACAGACCCAGTTTCAAATACAGGTACCAGAGCCACCTAAGTCACCTAAGACACCTGAGTCAATGGAGTGCTTTTGTATGAGTGAAAACCAAAGAAATCAGGATTTGCAGTTGGGAAAAACGATAACTTAGCTGATATATGTGATCAAAATTAACAAAATAGAAAAGGAAGAAGTCAAAAGCCCTGCTGTTTCTTCCCGTACCTCCCAGTCACCGTGTGACACATTACTTCATCTCTGGAGGCCTCAGTTCTACATCTGTACAGAAAAGGTACCAGAGTAGTGAATGTCTGCGGTTGTGTTCAGCCTGGGGGCTTTTACTACTAATAACCAGCACCCCTTTGTTTAAGGGCTGCCCTCAGGCTTCCAGAATCTGCTTTGTTTAAATACACGGAGAGTCAGAAATAGGTGGGAATTTAGTCATACCTCACCCCAAAGGCAACCCTTAACCGAAAATGGATAGATGGGGGGTAAAAATACTTCCAGTCCCTTGCCCTCTACTGGAGCAAGTCTGAAGTGTGGCCACGTGGTCTCAGAGTGCCGCCTCTCCTGGGGTTGAGCCAAAGTCACCCTTTGTGGAGTTTGGCTTGATATCGGGCCCTTTACCCCTTTCTGTGAGCACTGCTATCTCCCACTCCACTTCCTGTCCTACCAACCTGCTTCAATTTATATAGTAGCTTTGGTGTTCTTTAGAATCTTTAATATACTGCTTATTTTCTACAGTAAATATGTATTTGTGGCAGACTAGAAGAAAAAATGTATTTCATGTCTAATATTGTTTAGAATCGGTAAGTACTACATATAAACATACCTGCTAATGAGCTCATTAAGTGTTCAATAATTCAGTAACTAGTGTTTTAAATGTTTGCGTTCTGTAGAGATCCGTGGTGTACTGTCATATAGGTGTCTGAGGGTTTTAGTGATAGTTAGGTAAATGTGTTGGGGATTTTGGATGGGCTGGAAACACATTATTTATTTTTCCCATTCAACATAATGGCATATAGTCTCCTACTGTCTGGAAATTCAACGTATAATACATTTCCAGGAATGGATTAGATTTAAATAAACCATCTTGCAAAAATACTCCCGGGTTGCAACGAGCCTGAGCTAATTAACCCTTGGTAATCTGAAATTCTGTGTAGATGTTAGTAGCCACCAAATAAAATCACATTGTTCAGTGTGTCCGTTTTATCTTTGAAATAGACTGAATTACGTACAAATTATTTGTAAAAAATATCTCAAGGTCCAAACAAGAGTTGCTTCTATGGATGTTGTTAGGATCAGATTTTATTTATTTTTATTATTATTTATAAAAATGTTTTAACGTTTATTTATTTTTGAAAGAGAGTGAGAGACAGATTGCTAGCTGGGGAGAAGCAGAGAGAGAGAGAGGGAGACACAAAATCTGAAACAGGCTCCAGGCTCTGAGCTGTCAGCACAGGGCCTGACATGGGACTCAAACCCACGAACTCCGAGATCATGACCTGAGCCAAAGTTGGATGCTTAACCAACTGAGCCACCCAGGCACCCCTTATTATTATTTTTAAATGTTTACTTATATTTGAGAGAGAGAGACAGAGGGGGGCAAGGGAGGGGGATGAGAGACAGAGACAGAATCTGAAGCAGACTCCAGGCTCTGAGCTGTCAGCACAGAGCCCCAACTGGGGCTCGAACTCACAAGCAGTGAGATGGTGACCTGAGCCAAAGTGGGACACTCAACCGACTGTACTCAACCATGCGCCCCTAGGATCAGATTTTAAATAGAAACTGAAATATATATTCACCATGAAGCATAGGTTTTAATTAGGAACAACTCTAAGACTTTGCTTATTTGAAGTCAGAATTAATGAGCATGCAGCATTTGTAGATGTGACTCTTACATTAGAGATGCTTGGGACATAAGGCCTGAATTATTTTGAGGGAGCTTCATACTTGTATTGACTAGGACATAGAAGCCTGGGACAATTTCTCTTTTCAGGGGCTGGGTATTTGTTGGGGACTCAGAACTCTGACCTGGCCATTTTCTCTCCACTTCCCACCACAGCCAAAGAGTAGATGCTGAATGGCAAGATCCCAAAGTTCTACAGCCGCTTGCGAGATATTGATAGTGTCTGAGGGCCTAACTGCATCTGGATTCACTGTCCTGCTCAAGGAGGGACTGCTTCAGCTCAAAGGAGTGGGTCCAGCTATTTTCCATCTCTTAGCCTCTTTGCTTGATTCTGCCCTCGGCCAGGGATTTGCCTCCAGATCTGCTGCTATATTGGTATGCTCCACTATTTCTAGATTCGTGTTTTGGTCTATCAGTTTCCTGTGGAGCTTAGGAATTCATATTAATTTTCTGTGGCAGCAAAGTTTTCAAAATGAAGAATTCTCTCTCTTGTAGCTCTACCTGATTGCATTTCCAAGATCTCTCTGCCAAATTCAGTGTGCTGAACCTCAGGAGGGCTGATTGTAGTCATTCATTTACTTACTTATTCATTCATTCATTTAGTCAGTCAATCAACCATCAAACATTTAACAATTATTTTGTATTTGCTACTAGGGACAGACTCCGACTTCAAAGAGTTGATAGACTCAGATAAGGTAATAATACTTATCCCATTCCATGTGTATTTTTTATTTTCCTATGATTATTTAGATGTTTGCCTCCTAGGAGAGCACTTATTATGGCATTAATTGCAAGATACCCTAATTGTCTCTTGATTTTGGAATTGTACACATTTGCCTAATGAAACAGGATGTTGAGGGGCCTTAGTGCTTTTGTGACTCCAGAATTTATACCCTAGAGTCAGATGATTTTGTCACTGTATTTAAAATTAAGGCATTAACTGAAGCCATCAAGGAGAATCTCATATTTAGACTGCTTATGAATGGCTCCAGCTTGGGGATAGAATATCTCCTTAAATGGCTTTAAAAACACAGGTTAAAAAAAATTATGTATTGCATAGTATTTATTTTCTCAGTTTAGGTTCCTATATATTTATTCATTCTAGGCTTCCTTTGGTTTGGCAATTAAGATGAGAATTTAAAAAAAAATTAACACATTATCTAGAATCAATTTTAAATTGCAGGGCAGAAGAGGGCATTTTCTCATTATCTTCAGCAGTCAATCTCTTTCTTGTTGCCTTGAAGGAAAATCTGGGTAGGAATATAGCCATACAAGTATAAGAACATGTGTTCTGGTCTAGTTTCTAGGATATGTTGGTTACAAAGAGACCATGAAAAAGACTAATTGACCTAGAAACTGAGAAATATGCCAGCGTGATTCTCTTATTGGATCATAGGGCTAGAGCCAGACCGTACCCTCGCTGGGAGTCAGGGCTTCTGACTGCAAGTCTGTGTTAAGTTTGGGCAGGAGAAAGGAACAAAGGGAAGGCTGGCCTTAATCTGGAAGAGAAAGAAGGGAAGTGTTCCTTGTTTTTTCCCAATGAGGTTGAAAGTCTGTTGGGCCAATTCTGAGGTTCTGGAATGCTTTGGTAGAAGGGAATGAACCTCCCTTGGCCAGATGAGGTGGATCCAGAGTAGGGCAGGAAGCTGGTCTTTGAGACCCTAAGCAGGTGTGGCCTGTCAAAGAAGGGAGGTGAAGCTGAGCCCATTGATGTCAACAAGATGTCAATAAGGCTCTAGTCCACCAATGTTAACAAAACTTAGTTATTTGCTCCAGGAGACCTTTGCCTGGGAAAGATAACACGAGTATATAACCTGTTTGCTTCAGGAAATTCCCACTTATCAACTTATTAGAGCCAGCAGTCTGCTCACCTGGGCAAACAGCTTGCTTCTCAAACAATACTTATCAAGATTCACTTCCAGACCATTACCTCTGCATCCACCAATCCTCAACTATTATGTCACAGACTTTGCTCAATCCTAGTCAGTCCCTCACCTCAAAAGACAGACCTTAAACCTCTTGAACCCAGGCTCTAAAGCCTTATAAATACCCTACCTTTGATTTCTCTGCCTTAAGACACTGCTGAGCCTTTGTCAGGATGGTATTTTTCCTTATTGCTCTGAACTTGAATCAACTTAGCTTTGTTTACAGATTGTCTGTTGATGTTTTGGGGGAGTTCAGCAGAGGCCTTTGTGGGTCTTTGCTGTGGAGTAGGATAGGAGGACCAGGGTCCTCTCAGATAAAGCTGGGAGCAGTAGAAGTAAGTGGCAGAGGATGACCATGTCATGGGCTGGTCGATATCTGGCAGGTCATGGGCAGTAGAGGTTGAATGACAAAGATAGCTGAAGGGGAGAGTCAGAGGGGAGGCTTGTCCCCCCTCACCTGAGTCCACATGTAGCTGGCAGCATCCTGGGACATTGTCAGAATTAGCTGAAGGTCGTTTGGAGGAGGGGTGTGGGTGGTAGCCAAGACTTTGGTGTAATAGTTTGGGTGTACAAAAGAAAATGTGATCTCATTTTGTGGTCAATTGTAGGCCAATGAGGCCAGGGACATATTGGTTATATAAAATCATTGGGTTATGATTGGAGCATTTTCTTTCCTATATAAATTATGACTTACATTTCTTTCATTTAATGGGTTCTGTATGTATTTTGGAAATGCAAAATGAAAATCTTTCAGCATGGGGTCATTCAGATGGCACTAGAAATCAAAGTACATATACAATATTTGAAAAAAAGAAGATATGTAAATTGCATTTAGGCATTTTTATTTGCTTAGTAGAAAATTAAATCCAATATGCACAAATTGACTGTACTCTGCTTGCAATAAGTAGATTTTTTAAACACAGAAGCAGTAATAGGCAATATGGTAATAAAAAGTCCCAAAGTATCTCTTTCTGCATACTTATCAGTAAGTATTAAAGGCCAGAATCAAAACAAAACTTGAAATATTCACAGTGAAACTATATTTTAAATTAAGCAAGTCACAATTTTCCCATCAGCATTGAGATTATTGGATCATTTGCTGCCAAACTCCATGCTCTGTTGTGTTTGAAGGTTAAAGCTCAAGTTTGCAGAAGTCTAGGGATTAAGTTGAAGCCTTCAAGTCACCTTGTTTCCGAGGCATGCCCTTTTATTATTGATCATGGACATAGGTTGGACAAAGGACAAATTTTCCTGATTTGGTAACAAGTGTTTAATTCAAAATGATAGATGGTTTTCTCATCCCTGTTTTCTCTCTGGGTTAGTTCTGGGCTTGAGCAAGTTGATAGATAAATAAATCACATGCTCTGGGTTTCCAGTCATTTGCTGTAATAAATGAGTTAAGGGAAAACTACAGTCAAAGGTAAGATGACTTATCTCATGTCAGGGTGCTATAAATTACTAAGTACATGGGATCCAAAGTTCTCCTCCCAGCTGGAGATTTCCCTGGTCTTACTCAGCCTTCCCATATCCCTCCCTTACTCCCTGTTTTACAACACACTGTCTTCTTGCTTACATTTTAATGATAGACTGCAGACTTCATTATTGTTCTTTTTCTTTCTGCAGATCCTTTTTGATTAATCCTACTTCTTTTCACTAAACTGTATTTAACAAAAATATCCTGGCTAGAGAAGGAAAAGAGAAATATACTTCAGGACTTAATTCTGATCCTCTCTTTCATCTCAACAATTTTAAAGCCTGCTGTAAAATTTCTCAGCAGGCCTCCTAGGGGAAACACTTCCTCTTGATTTTCTCTCCTGTTTCTCAGTTGTGGCAGCCTTCCCATTGGTTATCTTGATAGTACTCATGCATTTCTTCCTTAGTCAGAGAAAGCCTTGGTGTAGTTAAATCCTTTCTTTTAAATAAAGCAATTTTTTTAAGTTTATTTATTTATTTTTGAGAGAGAGAACACGAGCAGGAGAGGGGCAGAGAGTTATAAAGAGAATCCCTATAGGCTATGTGCTGTCAGCTCAGAGCCCAATGTGGATTTGATCTCATAAGATCATGACCTGAGCTGAAATCAAGAGTTGGGTGCTCAACTGACTGAGCTACCCAGATGCCCCTAAATCCTTTTTTTAAATTCCACAGGAGGACTTTTTTGGGGGCAAGAATCCTAGGGCAGGCACATTTCAGGGAGAAGGAGCTCACCATTTCAAACTTAGTAAGGGTCTTGCTTTCTTCCTAATTAGCATCCCCATGGGGGCAAAATGAGTAGTCTTCTTTCATACTCTCCAGACAACATGTCACAGCCTTCAGATGTCAGCAGGAAGTCAGGTAGCAGTTATCCTGTTGTGGATATTGACATTGATATTGATATAGATAATGATATTGAGGAATATTTGGATTAGTAGATGTTTATTTGGGTAGGCAAATAGAATGCCCTTGAAACATAACTAAGGGTGCTTCTGGCAGAACTTGGTATCTTTTTACTGAGTATTAGGAAAGTTATGTTCCAAAGTCAAAGGAAATGAATATGAGCACTTATTGAAATGAGAAGCTAGTGAGATGTACACTAAGCAAGTGAATATTGCAAGAGATGATTGAAATCTGTGGGACAGTAAGCATGTATGTTGAAGTTTATGGGAGAGGTGCTGTTTAGCATGGGTTCCTCCAGAAAAGGTAGAGCTTGAGAGTGGAAGGACTTGTGGAAGTTGTTTATTTTGGGAAGTGATCCCAAGGAATTAGAGCATGGGGCTTGGAAGAGTAGAACAGAGAATTAAAGCCAAACCAAGGGTGTGTAATTAAACTGGTTACTCCCTGGTGCAACCTGAACTCAACTCTTTTGGGAACTCTAGGAATCTCAAAAAATGTGCCTCAAGGTTATCCACTGAGACCTAGAAGATGGAATCATTTACCTACCTGCTTCTGTTCCACCTTGATTGAGGGGTTCCCTAGGTCAGTTTTTCTCAAAGTGTGGTCTGGGGACCAGCAGAATCAGTATCACTTGGGAATCTGTTAGAAATGCAGGTTCTTGGGCCCCACTGCAGACCCGCTGCATCAGAAACTGTGGGGCAGGCTCAGTTCTCAGTTTTTCATGTACTCTTCATGTGACTCTGATGCATCTACTGGCTCTCCCCCTTTAATATTCATCAGCGTCACCTGGAAAGTTTGGGCAACCACACATTGCTGACCCTACCCTGGGGTCCCTGATTCAGTGGGTCTGGGATAGGGCTGGAAAATTTGTGTTTCTAGCAAGTACTAAAGTAATGCTGGGCTACTAGTCGAGGGGCCACACTTTGAGAACCATTTCCCTAGAGGTGTTAACTCTCCTGAATCTTCAAGTTTCACCTGGTGCTCCTGGCAGGTATCTAACATAGCTAAGGGTGGAAGGAATGCTTCCACTGGGCGGAAGGAATGCTGTCGGGTGCTACCTGCCCACAGCTGTGGAAATGACCTCAGCAAAGTGTTGAGACATGAAACTATGAGGGCACAAAAGATGTTCGGCTTTTGTTGCTGTTGTCATTTGTTTGTTTAAGTAAAAGTCATTTGTGCTATATTAAGGCAGAAAATGGTATCTGCCGTAGCTATCCACTCTGGGGAAATTTACAGGAGTGACTAGTATACAGAGATCCTGCTCCTTCTTGGCATGTTTCTGTTGTGTTCTAAATGGTCTTTATGGTGCCGTGGAACATCTGTACATCTATATCCATAGCTAGAGAGGTGGGTTGTATAACCTGTTATATAATGGCAGGGGCTGCCATGATATTCACTGGGCCATTTGCCATTCCTTGCCCACACTATTGACACTAAGAAAATCCCTAAGGTGAGTGAGTCTAGAGCAAGGCAATGCCATAAGGCCTTGCTACAATTGAAACCTAACCCAACATTAATGGTCTTAAAGTTCTGAGAGTTAATTCTATTATCCCTTTTATCTGCTGCAAGTGATTCCCAAACATTATTGTGCAAAAACTATCATGTGGAGAACGTGTCAAAGAAGAAAATTCTCAGCTTACCCTCCTTCACCGAAATTTTCATTCAGTAGGTTTATGTTGGTGCCCAAGAATCTGCATATTTAAGCAGGGTTCCTGGGAATTATTCGTGTGGGTCCTCTAACAATCACCTTTTGATAAATGTTATCTTAGAACTCCTGGCACTTGCCTTAGGAATAGTGTAGGACCTCTTAATGGAATGGAAGACTCTGAATTTAGAACTAATTTGGGATGTAACAATATAGTTTCTGGTGTTTGCATCAGGATCTAGGAGGGACCCTGATTTACTTTACATAAAGGAACTCAGAAAAACCAAAACAAAGTGAACTTGTATTACTTAATTTATAAAAAGTTTTTATAAATCAGTAAGGAAAAGATAAACACCTTATTAGAAAAATAGGCAAAGGATATGAGCAAGTAATTTATAGGAGCAAAATAATTCATAAAATAAGAAATTTAAAGAGCCAATAAAAATATGAAACTTATTTAACTTCTCTAGAAACAAAGAATGTGACAGCATTGAAATGTCATAGTCTATCTTTCAAATTTACCAAGGTGTTTGTTTATTCAGTGCAGAGGGTGGGAAAAAATACATTCTTATGAATATGAATTAATTCAGTATTTCTTGAGAGCCATTTGGCATCATGTATCAAAAATCATGCAAAGGTACACATCATTCAACCCAGCAATTCTATTTGTGGGAATGTGTTATAGGGAAATATCAGAGATGCATACACAGATTTACTTGCATAGGTAAAGTTGCAGGGTTATACATAATAGTGAAAAATTGGAAATGCTCTAAAGGTCCAGCAATGTGAAGAAATGGTTAAATAGATAATGGCATATTCATAGGTAATTTACTTTGGGAAAAGTTCATAATCTATTAAGTGAAAAAACAAAACAGGTTACAATACAGTTGTGTAGTATTATCCTAATTATAAAAATGTACCAAATATTGATGGTGTTTGTCTCTGGGTGGTAGAGATTATGGGTGATTTAAATTTCATTTGGCTTTTATGTATATTGTATTTTTTTAATTTTCTAATCATTAAAAAAAGATTTATAATGGGAAATTATATATTTTCAATCATATGCTATTTTCCATAACTCATTTCTATTTGAATAGTTTTTCTTTTCTCTGTGAATGCTCTCTCTTGCTGCCTTCAACCAGCTTTAATGCCATCTCTGAAGATGATACTCTTTTTTTTTTAAGTTTATTAATTCTTGAGAGAGAGAGACAGAGCATGAGCAGGGGAGGGGCACAGAGAGAGAGAGAGGAGAAGACACAGAATCCGAAGCAGGCTCCAGGCTCCAAGCTGTCAGCACAGAGCCTGACGCGGGGCTCGAACTCACAAACCGTGAGATCATGACCTGAGCTGAAGTCGGACGCTCAACCGACTGAGCCACCCAGGCGCCCCTGAAGATGATACTCTTAAGTCATATCTGCAATATGGACCTCTCCTATACCTCCAAACTTGTACATCTATCTGCTTGATTTTCCACATGAACATTTAATAAGCATCTCACAACTAGCATTCCTGCTTGAGAGAGTACTTCCTCCTTCCCAAGGCCTCGTCTTCTTCATGTCACTAGATGGGACTTCCATGCTTCCAGCTGCTCAGGCCTGGCATTTTGGAGGGGTCTGTGACACATCATCTACGTGTTTCACTTACCACACAGGATCAGCCAGAAAATTATATTGGCTTTAACTTTAAAATATATCTAGAGGGGCACCTGGGTGGCTCAGATGGCTAAGCACCTGACTCTGGATTTCAGCTCAGGTCATGATCTCATGGTTTGTGAGATCAAGCCTGAGTTGGGCTCAGCGCTAACAACATAGAGCCTGCTTAGGATTCTCTCTCCTTCTCTCTCTGCCCCTCCTACACTCACATGCACGCATATTCTCTTTCTCTTTCAAAAATAAATAAGGAAACATTTAAAATACATCTAGAACCTAACCATTTTCACCAACTCCGCTGCTACCATCTTGGAAAAAAATCCTGTCTTCTCTCAGCTAGATCACCTCCCTAACCACCTTTGTGGTCTCTCTGGTTCCACCTCTGCCTTCATTAGTCTGCTCTCAATGCAGCCACCGAAGTGATCTTGTTGAAATCTGAGACAGGTAATGTCATTCCTCTGCTTGAATCCTTGCTCTGTTTTACTTGGAGTGAAGCCAAGGTCCTTAGGATGGACTACAAGGCCCTAGGTGAACTGGCCACTCCACACCACCCTGGTTGGACCCCACCTCCGGTTGCTGTTCATTGTGTTCACTCGGATCCTCAAGCGAGCTGCTTTACTGGTTCTTGACCCCAACAGGCTTTGTATTTGCTGCTCCCTCCACCTGGAAAGCGCTTGCTCCAGATACATCTTTGGTGTACCAAGAAGCTTCACCTGGCTATTGTATTTAAAGCGGTAAGTCCTCTCCTTTGTACTTCCTGTTCCTTTTACTTGATTTAGCTTTCTTATATTTTAGTGATTGGCTTCTATCTCCCTCCCCTGCTCCCCAAATATAAAGTTCATGAGGGCATGGATTTTACTATCTAGTAGAGTACCTGGCTAATTTCTTCTTACTTTACATCTAGGTAATAATAATAATAATAGTAATAGTAACATAATAATAATAATAATAATTCACCCCTCTCCCGCCAAATACTCATCACTTCTTTTTGGGCAAAATATAATTTATACCAAAAATGTGCTAATTTTTATTATTCAAAAAAACCCACACAAATGACTATGTATTTATCATATTCAGCTGATAAAATTTTTAATGAGATATTGTGATTTCTGACATATCTATACCCAGATCTGAGAAATAGCCAGTCACTTGTTTTGATTTTTAGTAAGAACACAGACCTTGAGAGCGAGGAGTCATGATCTTTTTGACCTTTTGGGACTCAAGCAGAGGGTGTCAGGCATAACTATAGTGAAACAGTTAATATTTAGAAAGATAAGATCTTATTGATTACAAATAATGAAAACACTGGTCATTTACTACATTTGGATGTATCTCTTTACTTGTATTTAGGAAACCCAAAGGTCGTTTAGGTCATTGATTTTGAAATCTGTTTATCTACAAAGCAGCAATGTCTGCGTCATATAATAAGATAAAAATGTGTATACCTTTACACTCCTTCCCATTGTGGTCCATTCAGATATTCTTGAAATGAACATTCTTGACTATAGATCTGTGACCGATCCCTAATGCTAAAGACCAGTTGGCTCTGAATATGTGACTGACAGAAACAATATAAAGCTATTGTCATGATGTGTTTCATCACTGGGAACTAGTTTGAACATTCTCTCCTATAATTGGTTTTTCTGGTATAATTTTTGTCTGTTGGGAACGCATGGAACGATTTAAATATTTTGAGTTCTCAATCCATAAAAACACTAGCTGCTACATTCACTAAACAAATGTGGTGGTTAATTTTATGTGTCATCTTGACTGGGCTATGAGATGCCTAGATATTTGCTCACACATTATTTTGGGTTTCTATGAGGGTGTTTTTGGGTGAGACTAATATTTATTTTTAAAATTTTTATTTATTTTTTTTTTCATTTTAGAGAGAGAAAGTGCACAAGCAGAGTAGAGGGGCAGAGGGAGAGAGAGAGAGGTTCATGACCTGAGCCAAAATTAAGAGAGTTGGATGCTCAACTGACTGAGCCACGCAGGCACCCAGAGACTAACATTTAAATTGGTAGACTGAGGAAAGCAGATTGCTCTCCCTAATGTGGGTGGGCCTCATCCAATCAGCTGAAGACCTGAAGAGAACAAAAAAGCTGACCCTCCTCCAAGAGGGGGTTCTTCTTGTTTGATAACCTTTGAAGTAGGACACTGGCTTTTTTCTTGCCTTCAGATTTAAACTGAAACATTAGCTCTTCCTGGGACTTGAGCCTGCCAACTTTTGGACTAGAACTACACTATTGGCCCTCTTTGCTGACTCACCCTGTGGGTCTTGGAACTTGTCAGTCTCCATAGTAATCACGTGAACCAATTTCTCATAATAAATCTACATCTGTATCTGTGTCGCTACCTCTATGTACACACATGAATACACATGTTCTGTTACTTCTGTTTCTCTGGAAACCTTGATGAATATGATGAAAAATCAGAGTTTCTGTTATGGTTTAGAGTAGACAGAAAAAGAGTTCCTCTTAGATAAAATAGCAGTTGTGATAACAATTCTTGGATGATTTTATCTTTAAACGTTAATATACATTCTCCTTGTGTATTTCAGCAGGCATTGTTAGTGCAACACTCATACTTCTTCAGCACCACTGAGAGCACCATGCTAGAGTGG
This sequence comes from Prionailurus viverrinus, assembly GCF_022837055.1. Classification (NCBI taxonomy): domain Eukaryota; kingdom Metazoa; phylum Chordata; class Mammalia; order Carnivora; family Felidae; genus Prionailurus; species Prionailurus viverrinus. The sequence continues at coordinate 19,493,466 of NC_062569.1, forward strand.
CAGGGTATTAATCTCAGGTGTCACCCTTAAGCTGGGGCAATTGGAGTTGATGGGTAAATCCTCCAGTTTCCTCACTCCTTCTGTCATGGGACAACCCTGAGGCATGTTTTATGTTGTTCCCCAGAGATTCCCAGAAACACTGAGCCTGAGTTGCCTTCAGAGGTAGCCTACTCATTAGAACTTGGTGAATTTGCTTCTCTCTTTTCCTTGCCTTATTTCCTGACTCCCTCCCAGATCTTCTAGGGCTGGCCCTGAAAATAAACCATGTGCATTTATATTCTTGACTCAGACCTGCCTCTGAGGGAACCCAGCTTAAGGTGGGGATTGTTTCAACTTTGTAGGCAGATGACAGAGATCTTTAAGAAGAGTTACTCATAAACCACAGGCTGCATCCACCTTAATTTATTAAACAACAACAGATCTTCACTAAATGCCTACCATGTGTCTCCATGATATATAATTTTTTCTTATGTTGATCATTGATTTTGTTGTGGAGTTGTCCTCAGATGATGGACACAGAATAATTTGGTTTCATTTTTTTTAAGTTTATTTATTTATTTTGAGAGGGAAACCGGGCATGTGAGCAGGGGCGGGGCAGAGAAAAGGGGAGAGAGAGTGAATCCCAAGCAAGCTCCTTGCTGTCAGTGCACAGCCCAACGTGGAGCTCAGTCTCACGAACCCTGAGATCATGATCTGAGCTGAATCCGACAAGATCGGGCACTTTCAGGGTGGTATGGCCATAGACTGATCTGAGGTGAATCAAGAGTCAGATGCTTAAATGACTGAGCCACCCAGATGCCCCTAATTTTGTTTTATATGCATTGCCTTTTACTTCCTGTCTACCATATAATGACTCCTGTAACTAATGCAGGCATCTCATAGTGGAAAATGACTCTACCTATAACCCTCATCCAGGAACCATTAGGTACAAGTATTTAAAGGTGAAGAAAGCCATAAAAGTGTATGAACGATGGACTGGATCCAGTTTAATGGCTCTTGTTTTTGAATTGAATATCAGATGCCTTTTAATTAAAGAGATTGCTTTTTGAACATCTTCGTTTATTAATTTGAAATGTAATAGCAAGTTGTAACCACATATTTTAATAGTTTTGCAAATTATGTGAAATTTTAGGATACAAATGACTTCATTTTTTGTTCAAAAGAGGTCTTAAATGGGCATGACAATGGTAACAGTAATGATAGTAGTCAAAATCTGTTGAGGGTTTATTCTCTGCCAGGTATTGAGTCAGCTGTTTACTGTATATTATTATTAATTCTTAGAGCAGTTTGCAGGAAAGGTTCTTTTTTTTTCCCTTTTACCTCCATTTTACAGATGATGAAACTTGAGTACAGAGACACTAAGTGATTTTCCTGAAGACATACAGCTGTTGTCACAGTAGAAATTAAACCAGGTCATTCTGATTTGAAAGCCTGTGTTTATTTTACAAATGGCAAAGAGATCCTCAGACCCTGAACTGCCAATTCTCCATATGGCCCTTGTGTTTCTACTAGTATCAGTTCTGTTCTTCTTTAGTGAAGGAAATTTATCTTTACATCTATACTGTGCTGTTGACATTTTTCACATAGCATTCTATAAAGAATCTACTGTAATTGTAAATTCTTACAACTCCTGATTTTTCCCTATGGCCTGTACTCTCCAGAGAGTGAAAATCACTATGCTAATTACCTTGTGGATGAGTTTAATTGACGAATGGATAGTTTTTAAAAATTGGTCTGGGCCATTTGCCAGGTGCACTTAAGTCTGTGTTAGTGCCTTACTGACTTGAGAATACGTGAATTCTGCTTCCTGCAGGTGACTGCTTATTACAACTTCAGTAAGGAAATTCTCTTAGACAATTTTATCACATCAGTTATCTTTTCAGAATCCTTTGTGGGTTCTCATTGCCTTTTGAAGATAATCTAAACACCCTAACAGGGTGGTCAGAGACTGTTAGCTCTTCACCAAAAACCTGTTTCCTCTTAACACACACAGCTGAGCTACATTTCCCAGCTGCCTTTGGAATTAGAAGTGGCCATGTGACTGAAGTTCTAGCCAATAGAAGGGAAGCAAAAGTGGTGTTATTTCATTTTGGCAAGGGTTTTAAAAAGGGTCTGAGGCCCCTCCACTGAATTTTTCTCCTTGTGATTGCTGCCTATGGAAGACAGTGAGACCCTAAGGTAGGAGTTGCCAACCTTTTTTCTGGAAAGGGCCAGATAGTAAATGTTTTAGGCTTTGTGCGATGGTCTCTGTCAGTACAAACCTTTTATTTTTATGTTTTTGTGACCCTTTAAAAATGTAACAGCCATTCTTAGCTCACTGAAGGAGAAAGCCAGCTTGTGCCTATTCATTTACTCCTGCCACATGATGAGCCACATGACGTAAGGAGCCTGGGTCCTTGAATAAAAATATGGAAGAGAGAACACCACCATATGTTTGAACTATTAGGCACATTGGGGCTTATAAGCACAGACTTTTTTTGATTACAACTAACCTTGGGTCCAAGCTTCTATCTCCATACATATTTCCTCATTTTTTTGATGCTTCCTGCACGTTGGCCCAACTGAAATACTGCCTATTTTTTCATTACTCTAATTTCTCAATTTCATACATTGATTTATGTAATTTCCTGCTGGGTCTTAATTTGCTCCACCCTATCCCTGTTCTTTGAAATCCTTCTTCTCCTTGAAGACCTGTCTCAAATGCCACCTCCTCTAAGAAGTATTACTTTAACTGAGAGAAATGTTACTGACTCTTTGGGTTTTCATATTTGATTTTAACTAACAGTTATTATAGCTTTCTCCGAAATTTTATAGTTGTTTGTGTACATGCTTTTGTCTACGCTACCAGTGTCAACTTTAAGAGGAAATCTCGGGTAAACCCGCCATATAAAACTTGGTACATACTGGTGTACCTCACTCAGGGGGTAGGATGTACAATCAAATCAAGTCTTTGGGCAAAAATAGTGCAGAGTCGAAATATCCTTGATAAATTCCTTAACCAGGCAATCAAATGCACAGCTGAGTTTAGGGACTGTGTGCACACAAAATATTTTAATTAAAAGATTATACACCTGAAACTAATGTAATAAATGTGTGTCAACTATGCTTCAGTGATAATAAAGTTTAGATGATACTCATGGCAAAGAGAAACTCAATGGTGGAGGAAAATGGAACCAGTTGTTCTCTCTGAGGCACATATGCTCACAGTGGAATAGCAGAAGGATAGCTGGCACCCTTTATGTAAGGGTTCCTGTTTCTTGCTGAATATGTACATTGGAACTTACCAAATTTAGATATCCACAGTGGCAGGGCTCCAATAAATTCGTGACTTAATTAAATGGTTTAACCACATATTTTCTTCTTAAGATAATCATTTTGGGAAGGAGTTATTGTTTTGGCAACTTCACTTCAGGAGGGGGAAGAAAGAGGCTGCTGGGTTTGCCCTTGAACTTCTGAGTGAGAGCAGTGTGCTGCAAGATAAGTCTTGGATGATATCCAGGAGAGAAAGTCTCCTGGGCTCTGTGCCTGTCCCTTCTGGGGAAAACACTGATAAACAGGAAGGAAAAGAAAGAGCCAAGTTCAAACCAAGAGTTTCTGTGCCTCTCTTAAGGGACAGTGTAAGTAACATTGAAACACAAAATATTTGTGTGCATGTTCCTTTTGAAACAAACTCTTTCAAGGTCAGTTAATGTTATTCATACAGACTGCTATAGCAGTTGCCTTAGGTGGTGCGAGAGCTGAAAGGGACCTATCTTGGGGATCATCAGTTTCAAAACCCTTAATTTATTTCTTTGATGTGCACATTGTAGATAGGAAAGTTTGAGCTTCTCTAAATTGATGGAATCATTAGCCCCAGAGACTGGGCATATAAGGAAGAACTAGGGATACCTGAGAGTTGGCCACTGCTCCCCAGACCAAACTTCTCAAGCAAGGTGCAATTAATTCCCCATTTCTAAGTTCCTAATACCCTAAATGAACACTGTCCAATAGAACTTTCTGAGGTGATGGAAATGTTCTGTACCTGTGCTTTTCATTACATAGCCAATAGCCACACGCATTATTGAGCATTGGAAATGTGGCTAGTGCAAATTGAGATGTCTACTGGATTTCAATGACTTAGTATAAAAAATGCCAAATAGGGGTTGCCTGTGTGACTCCGTTGTTGGGGCTCACGTCATGATATCATGGTCATGAGATTGAGCCCCGTGTTGGGCTCTGTACTGGGGGATGGAGCCTACTTAAGATTCTCTTCCTCTCCCTGTGCCCCTTCCCTGCTTCTCCCCATCTCAAAAAAATGTCTCATTAGTAATTATATTTATATTGGTTATATGTTGAAATAATGTTTTGGATGTATGGGATTTAACATAGTATATTATTAAGACTAATTTTACTTGTTTATTTTCATTTTTTTAATGTGGCTGCTAGTAAATTTAAAGTAACCTATGTGACTTGTGAGTGTCTTTACTGGACAACATTGCTCTAAAAGATGCTTCTATTGATGTACCAGTGTGAAAGTGTTGCACTTTGCCTTTTTCTATTCTAAATCTCTTAGAACCAAATGTCAACAGAACAAACCAGAAGCCTTTTGAATCTCAAAATAGAAATAATATTCTGGGAAATATGGGCTTATATTTGTTCTCACACAGGTGCTTCCAACAACTGTAATGCTATGTCATTGTCCTTTAATACTAAGCCATGACTGAGGTACAAGGAGGTTATGAAATTCTCATAGGGCCATTCAACATGTTGTGTCCACAGCTGGGGCTATATATTTCCTTTACTTTTCACCTTACATCTTTACTGCTTCTGAAATAAGAATGTGCTAAGTCTCCAACTGACATCTGTGCTTACATTTAATTCAGGAAATATTAATGGAACTATTTTTTTCTTTAAATTTCATTAAAGTACATTACTTATTATGTTAGGGAACCATTTAGTTGTGCTGACAGAGGTGAGTACAGACATGTGAATATTGCTTTTCTCCAATATGAACATTTCTTAGGTATGGAATCTTTGAGGCCATTGATTTTTCTGCTCTTCAAATCTCAGGTATTTAGTCTAGGATATGTGCCTAATGAAGTAAAAAAAATACAAACTAACATAATTCAGAAAAAGTTACTGAAAATCTACATAGATTTTAAAAAGTGGGAAGCATATATTTTGGGATCATTTGAGTTACACCAGAAATAAAATGAAAGATCTTTTTTTGGATCCAGTTACTCTGAAAATTTTCTCTACTTTCCACTTCCCATTGACAGTTTGGATGGAAAGTCATTCTAATCAACCAGGAATGGAATGCTTCTCCAGTTTTCTTTTCAGTGTTCTCCAAGGTATTTAGGTAGGTTCTTTTCTTTCGGAAGATCTCTTTTCCTTCCAACTTCGCCTCCAGAAGTGGTCTCCCAGGAATACAAGAGATCGTCTGAATGTTGCAACTAAAAATCTAAATTCTTGGATCATGTCTGTGGATATAAAAAGTGCCTTTGGGAAGAGCACAGTTGGCTGTTCCAGGGGGGAATAGCAGAACCAGAGCTTGTCTTGAGAGCTGGTTGTGTGCAGAGTGAGCTAAGTGCTTATTACTATTGGGTATTTGTACAGCACCTTTCCCATACCTTTCATGGACATGTTTTCTTTTGTCTTCATAATCTGAAAAAGGTAGTGGTGTTAATAGTACTGAGCTAGAATAAACAGTACATGATATCCTATGATGAGAGTTTGGCACATAGTAAACAATGATAAACGCTAGTTTTAGTTTTCTCCCCTCTCCCCACTTGTTGGGAGCAGAAGGTATTTGACCCACTTCTTGTGACCTTGAAATCTGTCTCATCTGTCCCACCACTCCTCGTTTACCACAGAATGTAGTTTTTATTCTTGAGCTGTATTTACATTGATGTGTTATTGTGCTGTTGCAAGCTTCAGGAAACCCTGTTGGAATGACCGTAGTGTAGCTCAGTACCAGTAAATTGCAGTGAAACTGGTAGCAAAATGTCAATATTTTCTTCCTGGAAAAGTAGGCCTATTTAGGGTTACCCATGCTCTATGAATGTGGTATAAGTGTATACGACAAAGAGATTTTTCTGGCCAAAACTGTGACATATTAGCTGGTTCCACTGTGGGGCAAGCCAGTATTTCTAGATCTCAGAATTTGACAATATGAAACATTCAGTCTTTAGTTATATCCTTTAAACAGGATGTCCTCAAGCCTGATGATATGTTGGAATCATCCAAAGACCTTTTAAAGATACAGATTTTTTTGTCAGCTACCTGAGGATTCTGAAATGGATTTAGTGTGGAGTCTGGGAACACACACACTATGGTTCTGACAAACTAAGGGCATTTCATAAAAACATGACATGTGCCATTAAAAATATAAAGCTCTCTTACTATATTCATAGACATTAGAGCAATGCCTCTCCTTTCTGTATTATTTGAATGCATTACACATTATTATTTTGATTATTTATAAAATTCTTTTTTTAAATGTTTATTTTTGAGAGAGAGAGACAGAGTGTGAGCGGGGGGAGGGACAGAGAGAGAGGGAGACACAGACTCTGAAGCAATCTCTAGTCTCTGAGCTGTCAGCACAGAGCCCAATGCAGGGCTCAAACTCGTGATCTCACGACCTGAGCCGAAGTCGGACACTTAGGCAACTAAGCCACCCAGACACCCTGAGTATTTATAGAATTCTTATTGCTCATTCAGAAAACTAGATTCTTTTTTTTTAAAAAAAAATGTATAGATGTTGGTGAAATTTTTTTTTCTATTTTTTAAGTGTGGGTGGAGGAGTTTTTGGGTTTTTGTTGTTGATGTTTGCTTGTTTTTTAAGGGTTTCTTCCTATTTGTGTGAAGTTCCTCATGTTAATTGTCTTGATCTTGCCCTCCTAATTGCTTAGCTGGTCATGGGGTCTCTGAAGTCTTTCTTTGGGCTAATGGGAGTCTTACAGTAAGCATGACTATACGATATACATATTTCATGAAGAGAAACAGGCCACCAGTTAATTAGGTGTTTGTTTTTATCTTCTGTGAAACCCAAAGACTGGATTTCTTGCATTTTTGAAGTGTTCTCATTCTCCTGTCTAGGGGGAAGGGAAGATAAATGAAGGCTAAGAATCACTTAACGTGGCTTTACTCTGAGGTGGCTTTTCCTGAAACGGCTGTTATTCTACAGCTGTATATCACATTGCAGCAGCTTCACATTTTAAATTCATTTTACTGGAAGCATTTTTGGTTTTCTCCTATTTCTCAATCAAGAATGATTATTTGTCAAGCATAGAAGTGAAACTGCCCAGGTCTCAAGTCATTTTAGAAAGAGCAACATGAAATGACATTTTTCAAGGGTTAGACGTGCAGCTCAAAGGAGAAGGGCAACTTGACTTGGGAGAAGATAGTGGGAGGAGAGCAAATAGAGTATTTTCCTGGGGGAAAAATTCTGACTGTTTGTAATTAATGAACTCTCCCAATTGAACTATGGCTTTAAGGGAGATGATACAAAACAAAAAGCTATATTGTGGTTCTTTGGAAATTTGGTTCAGGAATGCGGAAATGTTTTCTACTTAGATGAAATGAATACATTAAGTAATCTACATTTGGTTGCAGAATTTTGCCATCTAAAAATGTTTTGAAGATTTTTCTGATCTAGAATGATTAAAACATTGAAACTCGGAAACATGCTTTGCTATACACATAGAGAGTTTGAAAACTTTTAGAAAACATACACCCAATTTTTTCCACTAGTAAGTTAATACCCTAATATCTTGGATTTACTTGAAGAGCAATTCAGTATGAAAGTGTAACAACATTGCCTTGACTTGGAAAGTTGACTTTCTAAGGTAGAAATGGAATCCCTGGGGTGTTGGTTTGCTCGCCGAGTCAGCTAGTAGGAAGCAGTTGGTGACTACACATCCTAGCCTGATAATGCATTTAAGGAGAGATCAATAAGCCTGGCTTTGAGAAATACAACTCTTTTCCCCTGCCTCTTCACCAAGTAAATAAGTAAAATAAAAATTGGCCTTTTGGCAACCTAGATGCTAATAATTCTTTTTGTTATTTTATTAATTTGTTTTGAAACGTAGGTTGCTGACATAAGATGACAGTATAATCCTCCTCTAGGATTTTTTTTCATATTCATAGGAAAAAGATGAGACTTGCCTTTGAGTATGTTAGTGGAATTTTTTAAATTGAGATTTCACATGGATATGTCTTGCTAAGGTTAACTGCTTTTTCTCCTTCTGAAACTCTGGAGGCTCCTGTTCTTCTGTCAAGCTATGGGACTTCCCTTACCCACTATGATCTCACTGATTCTATCTGAGATTAGAACAATGATGATAATGATAAAAAATGGTAGCAACTAAATTTTTTAAGTGCCAACTATGAGTCAACACTGCACTAAATGACTTTCATAGAGTATCTTTATTTTTTTAATTAAAAAGAATTTATTTTAATTTTATTTTTGACAGAGACCGTGTGAGTGGTGGGGGAGGGGGGGCGGTGGGGCAGAGGGAGGGAGAGAGAGACAGAGAGAGAGACAGACAGAGAGAGAGACAGAGAGAGAGAGAGAGAGAGAGAGACAGAGAGAGAGAGACAGAGAGAGAGAGACAGAGAGAGAGAGACAGAGAGAGAGAGAGACAGAGAGAGAGAGAGACAGAGAGAGAGAGAGACAGAGAGAGAGAGACAGAGAGAGAGAGACAGAGAGAGAGAGACAGAGAGAGAGAGAGAGACAGAGAGAGAGAGAGAGACAGAGAGAGACAGAGAGAGAGAGAGAGAGACAGAGAGAGAGAGACAGAGACAGAGAGAGAGAGACAGAGACAGAGAGAGAGAGACAGAGACAGAGAGAGACAGAGACAGAGAGAGAGAGACAGAGACAGAGAGAGAGACAGAGACAGAGAGAGAGAGAGACAGAGACAGAGAGAGAGAGAGACAGAGACAGAGAGAGAATCGTAAGCAAGCTCCATGCCCAGTGCAGGCATAACATGGGGTTTGATCCCATGACACTGGGATCTTGACCTGAGCTGAAATGAAGAGTTGGAGGCTCAACTGACGGAGCCACCCAGGCATCCCAGATTATCTCTTTAAACCTAATTGTACTCTACTAGTTGGGTACTGACTGTCATTATCCACATTGAGAGGGGAGGAATCCCAGGAAGTGAATTAAGCTGACTGAGGTTGTAGAGGACAAGATGGACTCAAGCTGGACTTGAACTCATGTGGGTGGACTCTGGAGGTAGTGGTCATAGCTATCACATTATCTCCGAGTTCTGAATTCGTGCAGTATATAATCCTTTATGGCATTTTGCTCCATTGCATAGGAGCACAGTAGCTAGGATGAGGCTGAGTGGGCTTTTGCCAGCTCCAGGACCAGCGTTAATGAGAAAATAATGGCAAGTGGTAATGAGTACAAAGCTGGGCTCAACAATGCTGGCTTCTGCTTTCTTTGCAATTACAATGCTTGTTTGAAAATTATAGGCGAAAGTGCTTAGATATAACTGTTCTCTGATGCAGGCAAAATTCCCCTCCCATCTAGTTTATAGCATTAATTAGCTTAGGAGGCCCTCTGTGGCTGTAGAATGGGGGATAAAATTCAGCTCAATATCATCCCAAAGAGTGAGTTGGTTAAATCTCAGTTATAACACTGCCAGGTTTTTAAGAGTATTTGAGGTGAAACTTTGAAGAACAAATCACTGGGGTTATTCAGGGACATCTTGTGTTTTCCTACTTGTGCTGTTTGATCACCATCCTCTCCCTTACCACCCCATCATGATCACTGTCACCATCGTCATCTATATGTAACTTTGTACTAGCAAGTTGACTTCACAAATGCAGGAATAGAATAATGCTTGACATATAGTAAATACTCCAATGTTTGTTAAATAATGTGAACTAAGGAGGGGTGTTGAGCACCTCTTCTGTGGTGAGCAGTGTGTGAAGTTCTGTGCCTTCAAGGTGACATTTAATCATCCTCACCACCCTATGAATGGGTCCTATTATCCCCGTTGTACAAATGAAGAAACTGAGGCAGAGAAATTAAGCAACTTGCTCAGGTTCACCCAGCTATTGAGTGGGAAAATTGGGACTTGGCCCCAGGTCTGTTGCACTTCTAGAGCCCATGATGCTCTATTACCCAGTATCATCACCATCCAGACCACTTTTTTTCATCTCATAGTTCCTTTAGAAAGTACAGCTTATACTCAGTTGAAACTGGCTCCCATGAAGAAAAACGAAGGCCAGCAGTATTAGTTTGAAGGAAGAACCAGACGAAAGCAGCACTACCTCTGTGTTTTAAAAGCTTTTACAATTTCTTCTCTGAGAGTGATCTGCCTTGATAAATACTAGCAGTAGCTTAAAATCTCCCTCTTGGGCATCATTCCAATGCTGTTTCTGAGAAATTTTCCTGTGAAAGGAAATCAGTAATGGTGAACTCCTTTGGGAAGATTTTCCACATGCAGAACATTTTCAGAGTAGGAAGTCTCAGAAATGTAGACAGGAAACTGTCTCCTAAAAAATGCAGCCTGGAAGGGCACTTGGGTGGCTCAGTCAGTTAAGTGTCTGACTTCCACTCAGGTCATGATCTCGTGGCTCCTGAATTCAAGCCCCATCTAAAGGTCTGTGCTGACAGCTCAGAGCCTGGAGCTTGCTTCAGATTCTGTGTCTCCCTCTCTCTGCCCCTTCCCTGCTCTCAAAAATAAACAAACATTAAAAATAATTTTTTTAATGCAGCCTGGAGAAGCTGCTTGAGGTGCAGTTTGAGGACACATGAAATCAATCTCACTGCATCCCTTTCACTATAGCCATGGTCACACGGATCTGGACTTCGTTTTCTGCTGTGAAATTAAACTCTTGGGCTCATATATATCTAAGCGATGTCTGGTTTTGGAAGGGCAGCTAAGCTGCTTTATCTCACCCAGTTATAAAGGATTTGTAGGTAATAGGGAAATGCTTCTATGTAATCATAGCGGCTGTTAACCCAGTTAGCTAGGGAACTCTGGCTTCCTCAGGACCCTATTACAACTTGGCATCCTTTGCATTTTGGTTTCACAGAGATGCTCTTACTTCCTGAAACTGTCGTATGAGTGTGGAAGTTTATGAGGATTGCTGAAACTGTAGAAGATAAGGAACCATGTGGCCTTAGGACTTCTCATAGTGCCTGATTCACTGTACTTCCTCAATAAACTTGTGTCAAACCAGCAAATGAATAAAAAAAATGAATAAATGAATAAACAGGGACCATTTCCCTGGATGGCAACTGGTCAACCAACTAGTTTTTTCTCTGTCTTGAATAATTTAAATGTGTACTCTGAGGAAAGTCACAAAGACAATAGTAAGAAGTAAAAATACACATGCTGTCTCTTCCCATGCATTTATGCTATTCCCACAGGTATAAAATAGTTTGGACAGAAATTTTCTGAGCTTCTCATTTAAATTATATTTAGATTATCAAAAAAGGAAGAAAGTTTATATTATGCAGGAAAAGGACACCCTCAGTTGTCTGAGCCTGGGGTTATGTGCAATGAATGATACGTAAAGAACAAAACCTACTCATTTGTTCCTCAGTCATCATTATCTAACTTCTCTAATGGTGACTGTCTGACATTTAATCATCCACCTGGAATCTTGTAGCTCACTGAATTTTGTAGAGTTCCAGATGCTACCTCTCACTGATGGTGTCATTTTTCTTGATTGAAATAGTGGAATTTATAATTAATTACTTTTTATTGTTAAGTTTTTGTTGAATTATCTATCTCCTATCTCCTACCAGATCTAAACGTTCCAGGGTCAATCACTGGGCCCCTGTTGTTCACTGTTTGTTCACATGCCTGGCACTGGGTCTGGCACTTGGTAGGTTCCCCTAGAAGCAGAAACTGAAGTGGGGATTCTGAGAAGGTGAGTTTTGAAGGAGTATTCTCTGCAGAAAGGGAGTGAGGGAAGGACCTAAGCAAGGCCTCAGCTGAAGATAAGATGCATCCAGATCCCGTGGGCTGGTTACACCATAGAATTAGGACTACCTTAAACCCTTGGTATCCTCATGTTATTCTTAGGCTCTGTGATTCCCCTAGGGATGAGATTTGCATAGCCTTCTGAACAAAACCATTCCTTTACTGCTGAGAGCAATTCTTTAATACTTTGACAAGGACTTTGGGGACAAAAGTGCAATGCTAGACATCTCTGTTTTATCTTTCTTTATGCTACTGGCTACATTCTGCTTGTTCATGACTTTTCCTGCTGGCTTTTTTTTTCTGTTTCTTGGATTCTGTTTTTTTTCCCTACACTATTGACCAATTTGACTTAACTACATTGCTTTTCCTTCAATCATGACTTCTATTTACTTCTTGCTATGGTCTTTGTGACTTTCCTTAGAGCACACATTTAAATTCTTCAAGACAGAGAAAAAAACTAGTTGGTTGACCAGTTGCCATCCAGGGAAATGGTCCCTATTTATTCATTTATTCATTTTCGAATTCATTTGCTGGTTTGACACAAGTTTATTGAGTAACTACAGTGAATCAGGCACTATGATAAATGCTAAGGCTACGGTGGTGAACAAAACCAAATGTGATCCTTGCCTTCATAGGGTGTAGAGTTTCGTGGGCAGGATTCTAGTATCTGGACCTGTGCCTGAGGCACACACTGTTAAGAAGATTGTGGAAGAGGCTCAGGAACTGTGATGTCTCAGACATACCCTTAGCCTCTAGTAGGTGGCTTTTGTGGTCTTTCTATAACAGTGTGATCCTAGATATTTTGTATTGATTTGGTATCTGCCTCACCCTGTCCCTTTCTCTCAAGTCTTCTTGTATGATTCCAATTTGCTCACTCTTCCCCACCCTCATTCCAGGAAGGATGGATGCTGTGAGTGTTGCCTTTGCTTTGCTTTAAAGCAGGGGTTACAGTGTCACAAACCCAGGTAATCCTTCTGGAAGATTTGAAAACAAAACCATAAATAATTACTTTAAATGCACTTTTAGTCACCAAAGGGATAAAATGAGTTTGCATAACTTAGGGCTCTGTAATGGAGTTTTTCATATAATAGAGTTGAAACCAACAAAGAATTTTTTTAAAGGATCATTATATACTGACAGCTTGGTGTGAGATGTGAATTATGTTAGTGATTGATGATAGAACAGTTGTGTGGTTTATGCTTTTTTTTTTTTGATAGTGGAGATAGCCTCTCCATTATATAGCTTTTGGCTGTCTTATCAGTAAAACACACACACACACACACACACACACACACACACGGAAATCAACTCCTACATCTAGAGACTGACTTTTCAGCCCAGTAAATGCATAGCTTGGTTCCTAGATATCTTTTACTAAAAGTTTTCAGTTATTTGTGCTTTAAATGATGTATCTGCTCTTTTCTCTCAACACCAACATTGTTTACCTTTTTCTATGATTTTTTTTTTGAGAAGGCGGTGGAGCATCAGAGTATATTCCAAATTTTTAACTAGAGGCATATTATTATGAGGAAACTTTATATTCCACACTTAAGAAAATTCTTCATTAAAATTGTGTTGCTCAGCATGAATGTATTTAATCCATGCTGAAAAGGTAATTTTTTCTTCCAATTTTTATTTAAATTTTGTTAGTTAACATATAGAGTAATGCTGTTGTTGGGAGTAGAATTTAGTGATTCATCACTTACATGCAACACCCAGTGCTCATCACAATAAGTGCCCTCCTTCATACCCATCACCCATTTAGTCCATCCCTCGCCTACCTCCCTCCATCAACTCTCAGTTTGTTCTCTATCATAAAGAGTATCTTAACTTTGTTGTAAATTAAAAAAAAAGTCTCTTAAGTTTGTTTTCCTCTCTCTCTCTATTATTTTGCCCCTTCCCATATGTTTATCTGTTTTGTTTCTTACAGTCCACATATGAGTGAAATCATACGGTATTTGTCTTTCTCTCATAATATTTGTCTTTCTCATAATAAATTATAGCTCCATCCACATTGTTGCAAATGACAAGATTTCATTCCTTTTGATGGCTGAGGAATATTCTATTATATATACCACAACTTCTTTATCCATTCTTCAGTCAATGGACACTTGAGCTCTTTCCATAGTTGGCTATTGTTGACAATGTTGCTATAAATATCAGGGTATATGTGCCCCTTTGAATCTGTATTTTTGTATCTTCTGGGTAAATGCCTAGTAATGTAATTGCTGTATTGTAGGGTATTTCTATATTTAACTTTCTGAGGGACCTTCATACTAGTTGGCAGAGTGGCTGCACCAGTTTGCATTCCCACCAACAGTACAAGAGGGTTTGAAACGGTAATTCTTCTGAGTGAACTTAATTTGGAACTGGTAAGACAATGAAAGTCATTAATTTAATCTACATTTCAGGAAAAGTGTTAGAGTAAATAATTATCAAATTGTATCCAAATTGTATCCTAAACCAATCAGCAGGGTTTAATAACTGGCATAGCAGAATTTTTTTTTTTTAACAGAAAGGTGGGTCATACTAAATAGAAATCTTAAACGAATTAATTGTATGTGATACAGGGCACTGTGCACATTCATGTTTCTAGAGTTTGAGAGTTTCCAAGCCAAGTAACTCTTCTTCAGTTTAGATTTTAATATCATTAACTTGGTATCATATTTCATAGTAAAAATGTGATTTAGATTGTTCTTACTAAGCCTAAATGACTAAGTTGTTATGGAACAACCTTTAATTAATCTATGTAAAACGTGCTTTTACTTTATAGGCTCATCTTTTATTAGGGCTGAATGCTAGTCCTGATAATGCTACAAATCAGTTGTTTGACCTTGGGCAATTATTTTGGTTCTTTTGGGCCTCAGTTTCCCCATATGTCAAATGCATGTGCTGTACAGAGGAGTAGTTTTGAAATTCTGTTGAGAATAAGGATCATCTAGGGAGCTCGTTAGAATGCAGTTTTCTGGGTCCTCCTCCCACAGATCATAATCTACTAGATTTGACGGTATACCTCTGGTTTCTGACTAGTGTCTGTGCCCATAACGCTGCCGCCTCTCCTGAGAGTGGGGATAAACTGCTGGTGCAGCACCAATCCTCCCCTTGCACATGATGTTCTTATTATTTATTATCCACTCAAGGAAAGGGATCCTGAAATTAAACTTTTAACCCTCATGTACCATCATTTTCCCCTCCCTCTCCATACGTTGATGGACACAACACACTAATATGTTCTTGTTTCTTGTATCTTAAAACGGTCCCTCTGGATTTCATTACCCTTCTCATTACCAAACCATTTATTTTCTTTCCTTTTTTTTCTAATTTTTTAATGTTTTTTTAAAATTTATTATTTTGAGAAAGAGAGACAGAACATGAGTGGGGGAGGGGCAGAGAGAGAGGGAGACACAGAATCCAAAGTAGGCTTCAGGCCCTGAGCTGTCAGCACAGAGCCTGATGTGGCGGTTGAACCCACGAAGCGTGAGATCATGACCTGAGCCAAAGTCAGACACTCAATCTACAGAGCCACCCAGGCACCCTACTTTCCTTTCCTTTACTGCTATAATACATTCATCATAGATACTTCACTTCAGACCATTTTTATTCTTTTTCTACCTTGAGAACTGCACCAAGAGTAATATTATTATATTTACATCTAATAATGGCAAGAATAGCTAATATGGATTGAGTGCTTGTTATAGTCCAGGACTTGCTGACTGTCTGCCTCTGGCATTCCTTTAATGCACACAGCACTCTTAGGAAGTTAGTATTTTCCTTTGGCCTTTGACTCTTTAATTATGTCCTCAGGTTAATAGTGTAGTCTTGAAGATCAGCCTAAACACATTTTTTCAAGTTTCAAAATAAAGTCCCATTGGAATTTAGACTGAGATTGTGCTAAACTCATTTATGTTGAGAGCAATGGCATCGTTATGATATCAAGTCTTACCACCCAAGAACCTCTATTAACCTAATTCTTACCTCCTTTTTTTTAAAAAAAAAGGTTTCATTTTTTTCAAAGTAGTTCTAGGTTTACAGTAAAATTGAGCGGAAGGTACACAGCTTCCCACACTATCTACATCAAAATACTACATTTTTTATGAATGATGAACCTATAGTGATACATCATTATCACCCGAAGTTCAGTATACATTAGAGTTTACTCTTGGTGTTTTTATTCTGTAGGTCTTAACAAATCTATAATGACATTAAATTATCATATGGAATAGTTTTACTGCCTAAAAAATCTTCTGTGCTCTTCTGTTACTCCCTCCTTCCCTCCAGGTCCTGGCAACCACTTACACTTTTGCTGTCTCTGTAGTTTGGCCTTTCCCAGAATTTATGTATTTGGAGTCATATGGTATGTAGCCTCTTCAAATAGCTTTCTTTCATTTAATAATAGGTATTTCAGTTTCTCCATGACATTTCATGGATTTATAGTTCATTCCTTTTTAGTGCAGAATTATTTTCCATTGTCTGCATATACCACAGTTTATTTATCCATTCACTTCTGAAGGACATCTCTATTGCTTCCAAGTTTATGGCAATTACAAATAAAGCTTCTATAAATATGTTCGCACGTTCTTGTGTGGACACATTTTTTCAACTTATTTGAGTATTTCCTTGGTATTTACTAAGGAGAATGATTACTGGATCATGTGGTTAGAATATGTTTAATTTTGTAAGAAACTGCCAAGCTATCTTCCAGAGTGGCTGTACCATCTTGCATTCTCATGAGCAGTGAATGAGAGGTCCCTTCACTTCATGTCTTCACCATCATTTGGTGGTGTTAGTGTTCTGGATTTGGCCATTCTAATAGGTGTGTGTAGTGATGCCACATTGTAGTTTTAATTTACAACTCCTTAATGACATATCATGTAGAACGTCTCTTCATACACTTACGAATCCCCATTTAATTACTTTTGTTAAGGCTATGTAGTTTTTTCCATGTTGGCTCTGCATAACTCCTATTATATTTTGTGGTTGACTGTTTTTTCCAAAGATGGTTGCAATATTATACATTATACCATGTACTTTTATAAATCTGGCTGTTTCCCCATCAAGAGGTAGAGTCCAGTTTGGGTGGGTTTGTGGCTTACTTGTAACCAACAGAATGCAGTGGCAACGATGCTTGGTGACTTCTAAGGATAATCCATAAGAGGCTTTTCCTTTCCATGAAAGACTAGGCTGCGATGCACCTTTTTTTCCCTTCCTTTTTTTTTTTAAGCTGGAATATTCGTAAGGCCTTCAGCTGCCTTGAGGCTGCCATTTTGTGACCCCAAAGTAGCATATGGAGAAACTGACTGTAGAAGCTCCCAGACTCTAACAAAAAGGTATCAACCCTCAGCTGCTTCCATGCCCTCATATGTCAGCTCCAGTCACTATCTGACTGCAGACTCAAGCGATATCCTGATTAAAACCTTCCATTTGGGATCTTTTTGAATGCCAGATCCTAAGACATCATGAAACATAGTAAAATAAATGTTCTTTTTGTAGGCCACCAAGTTTCAGGGTGATTTATTACATAGCAGTAGATACCTAGAACAAATTTATTCTTAAATCATTACCTTAAATTTTAAATTGCTATTGTGAAATTTTTAAAAATGAACCTTTCTATTTATTTTTGTCTCTATGGTCATTCTTGTAATTTTGTGTCTCATGCAACATGTGCATTTGTACATTAGAATATGTAATGCCTCCAAACTACTTTTTCATTTGCTGAATTTGGGCTTTCATCTCTCAACTAATGAACACATAATTTAAGCTATTATTTATGGTGACCTGTGTACTAACAGTTACTAGTTGAGTTTTGGTGGTTTGGATACTTTGGTGTCTATATTTGAATATTATTTTTTATAATAAATTTTATGTAAAAATGAATGGAAAAAATGAAAAATAAAAAAGCTAATACTTAAGATAAGAAGCACAAGTCTCCTAAAATTAGTTATAATCGAGGCAAAAGTGGAAATACTCAGTTGTGCCCAAAATCTCAAACAAGCTTCAAATGAGTATTCATTGTCCGTATGCAATTGCATTCAGTTGTGAAGGAAGTATCCAAAATTAAAACACATAAATGAAATGTTGGAAAAATGATATTAAAGATGGTGTTTAAAAGGTGGGTTGTAACTGGAGGTTTTATAATTATCTTATGGCTCTGGGCTCAGTAAAGCCATTATTATATTCATTTCTAACTAGTACTAGGTGAAGTTTTGGTGAAGGTTTTACCAAAGAAGCTTCTGAATCCCTTTGGAAAGAGAGCCCTCACTTGAGATAATGACACAATGATGAGAGAAATTGATGTACAAAAGGAACTAATGAACTTTGACACTGATGAAACCATACAGGAGCCAAGATTTCCTCAGGATCCAGAGGTAGTGAGAAAAATAACTCAGGATCCAGAGGTAGTTTCTAGGGGTAACTGTGAAAATGCATGTAAGCACTTCATTTTTTTAAAAAACTTTATTAATTTTGATAGAGCAGAGCACATGTGTGTGAGTGCACAAGTTGGGGGTGAGGGGGTAGAGTAAGAAAGGGAGAGAGAATACCAAGGAAGCAGTGCACTGTCAGCATGGGTGGAGCCTGATTGGGCTCTAACTTACAACCTGGTAGGTCTTGTGCTGAGTCCAAGTCCGAAGTTTAACTGACTGAGCCATCCAGGCACCCCTAAGGGCTTTATTTAATTGCCTTACTTATTACCTAACTTACTAATGAAACACCTCTACTTACTTAATAGATTCATAAAGATTCTTACGTTCCACGTCTCTCTACTCTAGTGTAGATTCATTGTTTTACATTGGTAGTGTTTTTTAGAAGGACATTATGCAGAACTGTAGGAAAATGTCTGTGAAAGGTATTGATCTTGCATACTAATTTTGTAAACAATTTTTTTTAATTTTTTTTAACATTTATTTATTTTTGAGACAGAGAGAGACAGAGCATGAACAGGGGAGGGGCAGAGAGAGAGGGAGACACAGAATCTGAAACAGGCTCCAGGCTCTGAGCTGTCAGCACAGAGCCCAACGTGGGGCTCGAACTCACGGACCGTGAGATGATGACCTGAGCCGAAGTCGGATGCTTAACCGACCAAGCCACCCAGGCGCCCCAACAATTTTTTTAAAGATACACCTTACTGTTTTAATTATTTTAAAATAGATAATCTTGGGTTTTCCAAATAAACAATCATATCATTCATAAATTAAATTTTTATTTCTTTGTTTTAATATTTATGTTCTTATTTTTTAATTTCCTAAGTGTGTTGGCTAGCATTACCGAAAATGCCAGTGGGGATGATGAGCATCTTTATCTTGTTCCTGATTTCAGTTTCTAGGCATTCACAATTAATCATACATTATTTCTTAATTTTGAGGAATTTGAAAGCTGTATTTTACACAATCCTATTATAGAAGTAAACATGTATCCATTAACAAATAATTGAGGACATTGAGAAATAGAAGCTGAGTTTTATCAAATACCTTTTTTGGCGTGACACTGAAATAGTCACAGTTGCTTTCTTTGAACTATTATGCATCAAGGCTTATATATTAAAGTAAAACAGAAATACAGATGATTTGCTAATTATTTCTTTGCTTTATAATTTTCATACTTGGAATTTAGCAATATTTAGCCATGTGAAATAAAGACTAGGCAGATGGCATTGCTTCATTTGATGGGTGAAGCCTCCTCCGTAGGCTAACACTTGATGGAAGACCCATCGAGTCGCTGCCCTTCCCAAGAATGGCTGTATAGATAAGGAAGGGATAAGGCTTGCAGGTAGGTCAGTATAGTAAAAGAAGTGTGAGCTGCTATTTGTCATTTGATTTTAGCTAATGCCAAGGATTTTAGTGCTCATTTAACAGACCTATGCCCATCATGAAATAGACAAAATATGAATTCCTTTAAAATTTTTTTTTCAACGTTTATTTATTTTTGGGACAGAGAGAGACAGAGCATGAACGGGGGAGGGGCAGAGAAAGAGGGAGACATAGAATCGGGTGACCTGGCTGAAGTCGGACGCTCAACCGACTGCGCCACCCAGGCGCCCCATGAATTCCTTTAAAATACCTTGGAATTTTGTCAAAAGTGGTTATTACGAAAACCCTAAAAAAAGGCAATAAATAAAAATGTGTAAATTATTCCTGATTTCCTCTCTAAGATGTCTGTGGAAGCAGAGTATCAAGGGCTGGGGAAAAAAGAATAAATACAATTTGGGATAGGACAGTTGATGTAAGCTCTTAATGATGTGGGAGGAAGTCTGAGATCCAAAGATTCTACCATATTCAACTAAGTACTCTACATGAACTTCCAGGAATAATATTACATCTTTTGATTATGAGGCTAAAATTGTATCAAGACGAACAAAGAAGCGTTATTGAATAGATTTAATGTTGAACAACATAAATCCCAGAGAGGCTATGTTTTCTCTAAAACTGCCTCTAATAAGGATATGTTTGAAAATCTGAGTATAAGTATGCAAATAGATGTGTTTGCATTGCCAAGTGTGAATAACGCTAATGCCGAGGTGTTATCTCTAGCTGTAAAATTAATTGTTTGCAAATGTTAAGCCTATTAAGTGAGGTTTATTTACCTCAAATAATAGTGATTTTAAAAAATGATGCAAGATTGCCTGACACATAGAGTGTATAACAGGCTATTTCTTTCCTGAATGAAAATGAATGGCCTTACAAAGTGGAAAGTTAAAAATTTTTAAAGAAAATAATTTCATATAATTTCTTGAAAGTAGACTCTAACAAGCAAAAAAAGAGACTAGAATAAAGTCCTGAGAAAATGATTTTAAAACTTGAGTAGGGAAGGAATGGAAAGTTCTTATAATCCTAAAAATTAAAATAGTCCCCCCCCCCATCAGCAGAGGATACATTTCAAGACCCCTAGTGGATGCCTGAAATCAAGAAGTAGAGAACTCCTAGATACACTATGATTTTCCATTACATAATACCTGTGATAAAGTTTAATTTATAAATAAGGCACCGTAAGAGATAAACAGTAGCTATTAATAAAATAAAATAATTAAAATAATACACCATACTAAAAATTACATGGATGTGATCGTTCTCTCAAAATATCGTAATGTACTATACTCTGTTTAAATTTTTAAAAAATGTTTGTTTAAATGTTTTTTTAAATGTTAGTTTAAATTTTTGTTTAAATGTTTGTTTATTTTTGAGACAGAGAGAGACAGAGCATGAGCATGGGAGGGGCAGAGAGAGAGGGAGACACAGAATCTGAAGCAGGCTCCAGGCTCTGAGCTGTCAACACAGAGCCCGACACGGGGCTTGAACTCAAGCACCGCGAGATCATGACCTGAGCTGAAGTCGGATGCCTAACCGACTGAGCCACCCAGGAGTCCCTGTACTCTTCTTGTAATGATATGAGATAATAAAATGTCTACATGATGAAATGAATTGAGGTAGATGACATAGCTGTTGTGACTTAGTGTTAGGCTGCAAATGACCTTCCGACTATTGTCTAAAAGAGGATCACCTGCTTCCAGACCACTGTTGACTGCAGGTAACTGAAATCATAAAAATAGAATTGTGGTTAAGGGAAAGCTATTGTAGCTCTAAAAAGCTTTCAGGTGATGCTCATGCTCATGATGGGGAGACAGCACATTGAAAACTACTGGCCTGAACAATAAAGATGTTTTAAATTGCATGAAATTCTGGGACAGGGCAGCTCCAGGGATGCAGAATTAAGCAATTCAAAGATTCTCAAGTTAGCCTCACCAAGCAATCTCCTATCATGGTTACAGGATAGCTGCTATGGTACAATGTACTTGGCGAAGAATGTTAGGGTGCTTGGGTGGCTCAGTCATTTAAGTGTTGGACTTCAGCTGAAGACATGATCTCATGATTTGGTTAGTGAGTTCGAGCCCCACATCGAGTTCTCTGCTGTCAGAGCCTGCTTTGGATCCTCTGTCCCCTTCTCTCTGCCCTCCTGGACTCACTCTCTCAAAGACAAATAAACATTAAGAGAAAAAAAAAGTTAAGAATTCCCAGTGAAAGCAGAGGGACCATCTCTTCTGGTGTGTTTTTCTTTTTAATTCATGGGAAAGCTTCCTCAATGTTCCTTGCAGAACACTGTTGACCACAAATGCATCATATATACCCAGTTCTTAGCCAATCACTAGCAAGGGGAATGGGATTACTATACTAGATTTGGATGAATGAAGATTTAGCTCTGAGTGGAAGATGGGAGCTCATTGCCAAGTGGAGGACGGTGAATAGCCCAAACATAATCATGACTTGGTCAGCAAGGGAGATATGGATAAGGAGTTTGGATTGGCACTGACAGCATCTATTCCACTACACATTTAAGACCTTGTACAGCTTAGCTTCATAACCATGTAAGTGCAGTAATAAGAAATATGACCCTACGTGCTTCTATCTGCTACCTAGTAAGCATCTCAGTTTTGTGGAGTATTCCATCCTGCAGTGGTTCAATGTTAAGTAGACTGTTCTTAGAAGGGTGTAACTGGCTCCAAAGAGGTACGTTGCCTTTCCTCAGGTGGAAATGGATCCCATTATAAATGTTTAAAATGACATCCCGCCTAATTTGTTAGGACTAAGGATTCTAAGTGTTGATTTTCTTGCCAAACGAACGTTAGATGAGGTGCTGCTTGCTTGACAAACTGGGTGACAACACAGCCTTTAAGTAGGACTCCTAGAGGCAAGACTGTCTCTTCTACATCCTTTCCCCACCCTCTTTGGTTCTTTTCCTTGCCCTCTTTGTGTTTCCAGACATAACAAAAAGACTGTAAATTTGGATGTTAGGATCCGAGGAAATCCCAACCATACTTTGAAGGAGAAAATTAGAGACAAATTCAATATATCTATTGCAGATCCGTTTGTCCGTGAATTCCTACGACTGTCTTTGAGAGATGGGGGAACTGGTTTCCGTCTCTGTGTCAGGTGATGTGAAGCCCATAGTGGACAAAGCAAATAAATTCTGGGCCCTTAGAGATGATACCTTAGCCCTGGTGAATTAGTAAGCTGTAAAGAAATAATTAAGAATTAATGTATATCTATTCCATTATATCGATTACCTCTTTCTAGATAAAATTTAATTGTAAGTTTATATTATTTTTAATATAGTGTATTGAACTGGCTCACAAATTTCCTGAGAGTAGGATCCAGCACACCACTGGGTACATGATACACAAGGAGGTAGGCCAGAGGTACAGCATCGACAGGATCTCCACTTGATTCAGGTTTCTGCTGCTGAAATGAGGGACCGTTGTAAATGTATGTCAGTTCTATGCACTGGAGCCCATGTCAGAAGGTCTATTTCTGTCAGACCCCAGGCTGGCCCTGTGCTTCCATGGCTCTGAGTATCCTAAGTGAAATCAACTGTAACTCAAGTTCTAAAATTGCACGACAGGTGACCATATCAAACCCTCCTTAACCCCTCTCCCCAGTGTGTACACACTCCTCTGAGCCGAGGCCACACCACACAGTCCTGTGGTCCCATTTATTGGTCCTCGATCCTTAGGTGATACAAGCCCAAGCTTCCCTCGTTATGAGTGAAAACAGGAAGAGAAGAGGGATGAAGTCATTGGTTGGGTTGACGGGCATCAGAGACTGGATATGGAACTACATTTTTTCCCATCCTGATCTCAAAAGAACTTAAAAAAACTATAAGATGCAGTCATTACTGGCAACTAGCTTTAAAAAAAAAAAAAGACTTCAGATTGTATCCCCTGCATCAATTATCATTGTTCTGTCTCTTGAGAGCCAGAGATTGAGAAGACATTTTGAAATTTGGCTTCTCATTATTTGACCTCTAAAGAAAGTCAGTATGACTCTTGTCTGCTTCCTATTGAGTTTCTAAAATGTTTAAGTTATGCAGGTAACTGGATATCATGGATGCGCTGGAGCACAGACTTGGAGAAGCCAGTGTGAGGTTTGGCAGCAATGCTATATATACATATACACACATACACACACATACACACACACACACACATACACACACACATACACACACACATACACACACACATACACACACACATACACACACACACACATACACACACATACACACACATACACACACATACACACACATACACACACATACACACACACACACATACACACACATACACACAAACACATACACACACACACATACACACAAACACATACACACATATACACACATACACACACATACACACATATACACACATACACATACACATATATTTACATGCATATGTTATATGTAATATATATTTATATATACCTATATATGTACACCTATAATTTTTGATTTTCTAGTGTGTAGAAGCTTTACGAGGGAGAACTTGAAATGTGCCTTCCTTCACAGTTCAGTCTAATAAGGATTTTCCTAATAGACATTTGAAGAGAGGTAGAAATCCTATTGTAGGGAGGGACACCTCCTTAGCAAAGCACAACCATTGGGTACGGAGGAAATCTGGCATGGGGGCCTACACTGAGCTTTAGGATCTACAGATCAAGAAGGAGCAGTGGTTGTAAGTCGACCTGGCTCTATGGTCCTTTTGCCTCCTGGCTTTGTGAGGAAGAGAGCTGCATGTACTATGACAACAGGGTATCTATCAGACATATCTAAGCTCCTCTGGGAAACAGCTAGAGGTTTGTAGCAGTTGAGAGGCTTGGGAGGGAACAGGGCCCTGCTAATTCCTTGATTCTAGACTTCTGACCTCTAAAACTGAGGGAAAAATTTCCTATTGTGGTAAGCCATGCAGTTACATGATTTGTTAAGTGCTTTGTTACCATAGTCGTGGGAAACTAGTAGAAGGCTGAATGAGAAAATAAAAGGCTCTGCTTTGCTGCGGAGCCACCCAGGTCGGCCTGCGTGTCCTCAAGGGACAAACGTTGTCCACAACTCCTCATAGCTCGTTAGACTTACTCTCCGGTGTCTTCTCAAATGTGAGCAAACACTGTTCCACTCCCATGATGCTGAATTTACTGTAGTCTCTCAACCTTCCGTGGTTTTTCTGACCTCCCTACATAAGTGCAACGAATTCCTTCTGCCTAGAGCATACTTTGCTACCCTATCTCCTTCTTTACTTGGTCTCTTGTCCTTTAATCAGACTCCAAGCCTCACTTCAAATGATTTCCCCTAATTCTGAGACCTGACTTGGGGTGCTGACACACGCTTTGTTTTGAATCATTTTCGTAACCAGTGTTTACTGAGTGCCTCCTGTGTATAAGGTCCTATACTAGACGCTATATAGGAATAACAAAATTATAAATGCAAAACAAGATCAACCCCCCTCAACCAACCCTTTCTTTGTTTCAACTACAAAAAGGACTGTAAAAAGAGCACAAATAAGTACAAGATTGTCTATGATCTAAGAAGAAGGAGGAGGAGAAACTTTGTGCCAGGGAAGAGGAGTAGGGAATGAGAGGTGCTTCATGGCAGATAACTACTGAGCTGGATCCACAAGTATAGGAAGGATTTGAACAGAGCAAGTTGCAGGGAGAAGGCATAGCATGGCAAGCTCATAGAGGCCGGAAGGCTCAGACTGAGTGTTTATTTGTACAACACCAAGCCCCTCAGCAGCTGGAACTTTTCCTGGGAAACCAGGGAACACAAATAATCAAGAAGCTGCTGTTTTTCTGACTTTGGAGACTTTATGGGAGCTGCCATCACCATGGCAGCAAGTGACGCTCTGAAAACATTAAGGTTTTGATGAGTGAGCACCCCATATTCTTTGAATTAGATTTCAGGCTAAAATTACACAATAAAACTCCTATTTCATAATATGAGTAATCAAAAGTGGCGTCCTGAAAGAGAGAAGAGAAAATGTGCTGTTGTCACCTTGACCACGGTCTGGAAATGTTTTCCCTTTGCGCTCTCATTAGTGGCTTTATCACCCCCTGGTGGGCGCTTGGCATTTTCTGATGTATAGTACCTTTCCATGAGTGTGGAAAAATCCTCCCAGGTAGATTTAACTGCTCCTCTCACTGTGGGAAAAAGGCTCTTTCTCAGATCTCTGTGTGTATTTTCTGTTTCCTATAATGCCAAGACCACTTCAATTCTAAGCATTCCAGCTCAAACCACCTAAGAGGACCTGAATCTTGAACAGACACCTCACAGTTCTCTAAGACAAAAAAGAAGGCAGACTGTAGAGAAAAATGGGATTTGTTTCTGGAGGAAGAGCTAGTGGTAAACAGCTGCCAAATTTAAACATCACCTTGAGCTGGGTACCCACAATAGCTCATCCCTGTTTTGTTTATGTTCCACTCTTTCCTGTGCCCTCCCTCACTATGGTAGAACAGTGGGTAGGCCATAATGACTGAAATACAGGGTGTGTGTCCACGAATTAGGGGAGATCAGGCAGAAAAAGCAATTTGTGTAATGTTGTGGAGAGCCTTAAATATAAAATTCAGAAGTCTCAATTTTATTTGGTATGTAACTGGGAGTTGCCCCAAGTTTTTGATAGGAAGAAATTATATTGTCAAAGGGATATATTACCAAGTAGACTGATCTGGAAGCTAATCAATCAGGTATGTTGGAGTTAGGACGGTAGGGCTGAGGAGAAGTTTTAGGAAGGCATTTTCATGATTGTGTGAGAGATAGAAGTCTCCAGAAGGCTAACAGCAGTGAGAAAGGAGAGGAAAGATAAATGAGAATAACTTTTGAAGAAATTATAATCCTTTGGTTAGCCATATTCTCTTTACTTTATCTAGGCTACTGAGGTATTTTAGCATATCAGTATGATTACTTTTTTTTTTAATTTTTTTTTCAACGTTTATTTATTTTGGGGACAGAGAGAGACAGAGCATGAACGGGGGAGGGGCAGAGAGAGAGGGAGACACAGAATCGGAAACAGGCTCCAGGCTCTGAGCCATCAGCCCAGAGCCCAACGCGGGGCTCGAACTCACGGACCGCGAGATCGTGACCTGGCTGAAGTCGGACGCTTAACCGACTGCGCCACCCAGGCGCCCCAGATTACTTTTTAGAATATGAAAAATAACTCCCATTTATTTTAGTGCTTGTGACCCCCCCTTTTTAAAAAAGATTCTATTCTTTTTTTTTTGTTGTTAAATATTTAAGTAATCTCTACACCCAATGTCAGGCTTGAACTCACAACCCCAAGATCAAGAGTTGCATGTTCTTCCAACTGAGCCAGCAAAGCACTCTCTTATTTTAGTACTTCCTATGTGTATGATGATTTACATATATTTGATAACCATCATAAACAAGCTATCGAAGTTAGTCACTATTATTCCCATATTACAGATGAGAAAACTGAGACTCTCTTAAGTAATACACCAAATATTTCATGTTAAGTAAATGATACAGTCAGGAGTTGAACCCATGTCTACCTAACATCAAATCTACATGTTTTTCATATTACAGAAAGTTGATCTTTCTGTGAACAAAGTATATTGCAGCTTTTCCTGAAAGTAGTATTTTGTGGAAGGACTTGAAGATATCCTTTGCTTAAAGAATATGGAGTAAAACAATTTGACTAAGTCTATGCAGATGTTTCTTTTTTCCAATAGTCTGGCACATTTTCTAATAATGGACTACATTGTCCAGATTTTAAGACTAGACAGTATTGTGCACAAATGGAAATTCAAAGGCTGTACCTTCTTTAATGCATGCTTAAGTTCTGGGGTAAATCTTTATATGGTTGGCTAAAATCAAGTGAATGCTTAAATAGTTTTATTCTACTGACTTCTTTACAAATAAGATTTCTAATACAACATGTCTGCTTAAATCAAGACGTTGGTACTAAAATAGAGTCAATTCCATTGGGACAGTATATCTTTAAGTGAATATTTGTAGGATTGCTCATTGCTAGCACTGAGATTCATTTTACAGTATTGTCTAGACGTTAAAGGCAAACTTTTGATCATAAACATAATGTAGTAAGAAAGCTGATTAAAAAGGGTTGCATCTTTGCATCAACCACATGATGATTTTTCTTATTAAGTTTCAAGGAAAAAAAATCAATACAGGGAACACATTGGAAAATTCTGTTTAAATGTTTTCAGGAGACTGGGTTTGGAGAGACTGTAAATAAGGTTCTCCATATTAATTAGAATGCAGTGTCCTGAGTCCTTGATAGGAATACAATCCTAGTATTTCCTTATTTTCTTTTCCTTTTTTGTTTTGTTTGTGTTTTTGTTTGGAGGGCATTAGAATAATGGGAGTGCATTGTCAATCTTGAATGGTGATGGATATAATTGGCCCACATTCCCTAATCCTTTATTATGGTTCCTGGGGGCCAACCTCCCACAGATGTGACCCTGGAGTCCCCTGGTAACACAATAGATAACAGAGATCATTTGATGAGAAATATCTCTGTATATTTTCTGGACACGTGAGGTGCATTGTGTTTTGGGCATCAGCCAATTCCCTGTCTCTTCCTGGCTCCTAAATTTAATGAAACCCTACATCTTCTCCTAATTTGCATTTCACTTAATCCTTCTAATGTTACTGTATGGGACGGATGGAGACTCTTTATGATCCCTTCTGGCCCAGGGGTCATGACTAAGCTCAGGACCCTATTTCACAGTGAAAATACTAAATTGTTTAAATTTTGCAGACTGCTTCAAGGAATTGTGTGTGTGTCTGTGTGTATATATATATATATATATATATATATATATATATATATTTTTAATTTTCTCAGTCATTTCTTGGCTCACCAAATGTTATAACCAATCCCAAGAAGCTCGCAGATCATAATGGTGCTGTTCTAACTAACCCAATTAGCCAAGACAACAAAACAAAGAAACAATGGCAACAACTAAGAAAAAAATGCCGTTGAGCACCTCACTTATATGTTTCTATAATTTACTTATTTAGAAGATTTTTGAGAGCCTTCTGTGTTTCAGGAACTATTTTAGGCACTCGGGATGCAGCAGTGATAGAAATCTCTGCCTTTGTGAGTTTCCATTCTAACAGGCAGTCAAGGGTAGGAGATTTGAGAGTTTTAAGTCCTAAGTGTGGTGGCTAAAAAAATAAAAGCAAAGGGACTCAAGACAAAGGGGGGATCTGGAGTCTGAGGATAATTGCAATTTTAAATAGGTGTTCAGAGTAGGTCTCATCAAGAAGTGAGAACTGATCTGATTTCAAGTGGCTAAGGGAGGAAGCCATGGGGATATTGAAGGCAAGTGTTACAGCAGCGGGTAAAGCCAGCTCAAAGGGTCCAAAGCAGGAACAGGCCTTGTGTGTGTGTGTTTGAAGAAGTGTATACAGACTAGGGTGACTCTAGCAAGGTGAGCAAAGGGGAAGTAGAAGGTGATGCACAAGGGATACGGAGGACTAGAGTTAAGTAGGGCCTCGTACGGCACACTAAGGTCTTCATTCAGATGTTATCCCAAGTGAAATGGGATCCGTCGCAGGTTTTGGGCAAAGGAGTAGCAAGATCTGTTTCATGTTTAAAATGATCACTGTGGCTGCTGACTTGAGAAGTAACTTGAAACAGGGAGACCATTATTGTAGTAATCCAGGTGAGAGATGATGGTGTAGCTCAGGAGGTGGCTGCCTGTGGAAGTGGTAAGAAGCGGTTGGATTCTAGATTCCTTTTGAGAG
The DNA here is from genome assembly GCF_022837055.1 of Prionailurus viverrinus. Taxonomy (NCBI): domain Eukaryota; kingdom Metazoa; phylum Chordata; class Mammalia; order Carnivora; family Felidae; genus Prionailurus; species Prionailurus viverrinus. Next base: position 19,522,946 of record NC_062569.1, read on the forward strand.
TGGAGCAAGGAGGAATTAGAAACAGATTGGATAGGAATTTTGAGGGAAAAAATAGAGTCAAGGATGCTATAAACTTTTTGAGTTTGCATTTTTCACTGTAGGAACACCTTTCTTTATTTCACAACGTTATTGTGACAATCAGATAACTATGCATGCGTAAACACTCGGTAAAAGGCAAATTTACAATTTTTTTTGTCGATGTACTGTCTTTCGATTTCTAAATCACATTTTAACATTTTTAAAGTGAACAGAACATAGAAAAAGTTCAACTAACTGGAACCCTCTCAGTGGCAGTCACTTCTACATTTGAATTTAACTGGAAGAGGCAAATAGAAAATAAACTAAGATCAGAGGTTTGGTAACCATATAGTAGATTCCAGGAGAGGAGTTTGGATTGTTTTTATGCCTAAGAAATAACACTATGATAATTGACATTCATAGTGGTGACTTCAAATATATGTTCACTCCAAGGGCTGTATATAATAATCTAGTACCTGGAAGGGATTTATATTCAAACCTAAGGCCATCAGAAATTTAATAAAGCAGAACACTCCCTGACTGAGACAATCCAGTTATTGAGGTCTTTTGGTTCTTGTGTGCAGTTTTTACTCAAATTTATTCATTACTAGGAGTTCACAAAAAGCAATGATGCTTGGTCACAAGTCTTTTCTTACTATTCTAGTGCTTGCAAATATTTTAAGGTAATTCATCTTGGGAATTTACTCAAAGAAGGAAACCACAAAAATTTACATATTTACTTATTTTGTTATTAGCAATTTCTCCCCCTTTTTTATATACCAACTACAGCAATCCTGACTTTTTTAAGAATTCACTTTTTTTACAGTTTATTTTTGAGAGAGAGAGAGAGAGAGAGAGAGAGAGAGAGAGAACGAGCAGGGGAGGGGCAGAGAGAGAAGGAAAGGGAGAGAATCCCAAGTAGGCTCCATGCTGTCAGTGCAGAGCCCGACATGGTGCTCCATCCCACCAACCATGAGATCACGACCTGAGCCAAAACCAAGACTCAGCCCCTTAAATGACTGAGCCACCGCCGGAAGCCAAGCTATCCAACCAGCCTGATGACAGGGCCTGGGCGGTGGACAGATTGGGACTACCTGGCAACCCACCTACAGTGAAACTTCTTGTACTCCTGCTTTTATGTAATTTGTCCTTAGCGTTGGTTGGGGCAGCCCCCCTACCAATGAAAGTACCTGGGGAATTTTCTGTTGGGGAACTGCCCACGACAGACCCCTGGGAAAAGAACCACTGGGGAAAGAAGGAAGATTCTGCAGAGAAATTATGCGGCCCTACATCCAGCCCTTGCCACCCCCCTGTAAAGACTCCTCTACCTAAAGGAAAGATAGCCCCATATATTTCCCAGCCAAGGAGGGGACAAATGGGTTTGAAAGCCCCACTCCAGCAACAAAGGAATGTATCTATACATTGCAATGTTGCAACTATAGGTACAAGTTACTCCAACCCCTAGGCCCGCTTGGCCCCCAGGAGTCATTCCAGATGATGATTGCGCCTGGTAGGTTAAGGAAGGGAATAGTTCATTAGTTCCTAGGTACACATTGTCTCTCTGGGAATGCATAAGGCATGTGTTCCCAGAGCTCTCTTGGCTCCCTCCCAGCACCCCAGACCAAAGGGAATATTTTTGTTCCTTATACCGCAAATGGTTCAAAGAAACAATTAAGAAGTCATGTCCCTGTAAACGTTCCACTTGAGTTGTTGAGAGATAGATGACCTTTCAAGAAAATAGCAAAGCAAATGCTTTATAGACTATAGACAAACGTAGATACATAATGAAAATAATATGAAGAAATTAATCAGCAAGCAAAAGGGCAGGAGGGAAAGTTACAAGAAAATAACTATATTGTTCCTTAATGGGTGATTACACAAAGGAACGTTTTTAGAATTGGTAATGCCGAGAAACATAGACGATGTACTCTACAAGGAAATTGCTAACAAATATAATGCCATGCTTGCCACAATAAAGTGGCTAGTCTAACACACTGCTGTTGTCTGTGTCCATTTGTTTTTTAAAAAAAATTTTTTTTAACGTTTATTTATTTTTGAGACAGAGAGAGACCGAGCATGAATGGGGGAGGGTTAGAGAGAGGGGGAGACACAGAATCGGAAGCAGGCTCCAGGCTCTGAGCCATCAGCCCAGAGCCGGACGCGGGGCTCGAACTCACGGATCGTGAGATCGTGACCTGAGCCAAAGTCGGATGCTTAACCGACTGAGCCACCCAGGTGCCCCTCCGTTTGTTACTTTTTGCCGATGCCATTCATCCTTTGGGAACCCCTGGACCTGCTGGGGCTGGACCCCAACAAGCCACCCAGGTGCCCCAAGTATTCACTTTTAACATACTCTCCAAAAAGAATTGTTGACAATGATAGATGCTTGAGTGTCCTTGTAGTCAGTTATCTCTTCTTGGTATTATATTTCACTTTTCCATGTGTAACATTCACCGGTAACTAGCTGCATAGATATTCTCTGAGGGTAAGTGCTGATTTAGCAAATTCTTGATAATTTTTTTGTTTTTGTAGGCAAAAATTCTCAATAAAGCAATTTTTTGAGGTTCAATACTCTCCACAGAGCAAGTCAATAGATAACAGTAAACTATTAAGCCTCCACTTCTCTTTTTTTTTTTTAATTTTTTTTTTTTAATAAAATTTTTTTTCAACGTTTTTATTTATTTTTGGGACAGAGAGAGACAGAGCATGAACGGGGGAGGGGCAGAGAGAGAGGGAGACACAGAATCGGAAACAGGCTCCAGGCTCTGAGCCATCAGCCCAGAGCCTGACGCGGGGCTCGAACTCACGGACCGCGAGATCGTGACCTGGCTGAAGTCGGATGCTTAACCGACTGCGCCACCCAGGCGCCCCAAGCCTCCACTTCTCTTGATGATAACGGCATTTCATGTTACCTGTGGCATTTTGGACAAGCCATGATGGACTTCCTCTCATAGATGAGAGGAACCATGAAGACTGCACGTACCTAAAAGCAGGAGCCTGGGGTATTCCCAGTGGGCCTAGTGATTGTGTGTCTTGAGTATTTTCTTCAGAGTTGACTGCTATGATCAACACTGTCTTTTCTTATGGAACAGCATAATAAATTGATGAGTCTGGACATAATAATAGAAATGTCCCATCTGCTGTTATGTGCCCTTTTTACTTTATTTTTCATCATCAACAAAATGCTGTAACAGCATTGCCAACTGGGAAGAATGACTCTTGAAAAAATTCTCTTCTTTGCATTTCCCTTCAAGAATGCATTTTACATCTGTATCTTTCACTTGCTCTTCTTGGGCTCATCACGTTTCGGCATTAAGTATTTTATCAACTCTGATCTGAATTTCTAATTCATAGATACTGGAGCCCTGCTCGGTTTATATTTTAAGGATCAGTGCCAGCAAATAGTCTTTCCTCTTTCCTTAATGAATAACTTAATACATTCACCTCCAATCTATGTAGATTACTTGGGAGAATAATCATGTACTGTTTTATTCAAAGAGCAGTCCTTAGTCATTTGTTAAACTTTCTTTAACAAGTTATCTTTCTGAACTGTGCAAATTTTGAGAAAATAGATTGTGATGCTATTTTATTATGAATAATTTTATAATAACTATTGGCCCAGAGTAATATATATACATATATATGTGTATATATATGTATATGTGTACATATATACACACATATATGTATATGTATACATATATATATACATATATATGTATATATATACACATATACACATATATACACATATACACACATATACACATATACACACATATACACATATACACACATATACACATATACACATATATATACACATATACACATATATATACACATATACACATATATATACACATATACACATATATATACACATATACACATATATATACACATATACACATATATATACACATATACACATATATATACACATATATATACACATATATATACACATATATATACACATATATGTGTATATATATATACACATATTTTATAGTGAGAATTGTAGAGAATTCAAAGCTGTTGATGTACTTTTTGCTTGAAGATAATTCCTGGTTATTTGAAAGGTTATTTTAAAATAGCTTCTTTGAGTTAATTTGTAGACACAAGTTCAATATAAAAATTGAAAAACAAATAAGGAAAATAGATTTTTTTTTTTTACTAATCACTTGAAGGCAAAACTGACAATTGATGTGCTTTGAGATGCTACATTTTACTGGGAAAAGCAGTAATAAGAAGACCTAATGGGTTCAGCTCCACATTGGCAACAGTTTCATGACCACACCAATGCACTTAACTGTTGTGGGCTTCATTATCACCAAAAGTCTTTCTGGGTGGAAGTCTGTTCTTTTATTCACTGGTTTTTGTTGTTGTTCTTTTTTTTTTTTTTTTCAGCTCACAGTTTTTTATTACTGTGAGATTTACTCAACATTTTCTTCTTCTGAGCCCTTCTTTAAATTATGCTTCCCACTGGCTTTTATTGTAATGACTGTTCTGGTTGTCTTTTATGCATGATTATTTTGACTAAGTAATTAAATCTTTAACCAACTTTAGTTGTTTTATTCTTCTTTACTTTCAAGGATACCAACTGGAGGATAACAATGCTGCATTCATGGTAACTCTTAGAATTCTTTATAAAATGAACCCTTCCTATTGGATCTAATACTGGCTCAAAGCACTAGTGATTATTGTGTAAATCGGTTGCCTCACTGGGGAGATGCCAGTCACTCTAAGATCATCCTACCATCTCGTGCTTCTGTGAGTTGCCCCCCCCCCCCCCCCCCCGCCCAGCATCAATCACACACAGTTCAGTAAGCTACTGGAGAAACTATCCTCTGGGGAGATTCTAAAACTTAAAGTTAAGTGCTTAAGGCTGTAACTTGAACTAATTACCTACCTGTTTCTAAATGACTGCTAGGACACATCCCTTCTGCCTCACATCTTCCTTTGTCTCAGCTGTCCTGAGTAATAGTATTCTTGGTTAAAACTCACTGTGCAGACCCTTATCCCCATCCTGCTGTGTTCATTGCCTAGTCCAATATTTCCCAACCATTTTCTATTATCATTTCCCTAAGGAAGGAGGCTTTTTAGATATTGTTTTCCTTAACTGCTCTCCCCATCCCCCCAACAATGTGGAATTTTAATGTCTTCAGATACACTATATATCTGTTAATATATGTATACAGTATATATGTGTTTTAGACAAAAAGAGTAAGATTTTTTTTCACCACTCAAAAATCAATTCTCACCCCTGTTGAGAATGTACCATGTAACCTGACTCTATTTTCCTCTCCTTTGGCTTCCCAAACCTTTCCTTTGTGTGAATATTTGACTCTTCTAGATTCATTCTGTGGATGCTGGGCAATTGGGTTATTTCAACTTTTGGTTAATAAATCTTTCTATGTGCATTTATATATATATGTGTGTGTGTGTGTATATGTGTATATATATATATGTATATATATACACACATATGCATTTACACCCATATATATATATATTTACACACATACACACACACACGTATATATACATATACATATATATATAACCTGGCACATAGGTATGAGTTGCTCTATTATATATTTATGTATCCGGATGAGTGGAATTGCAGGGTCGTAGGGTATTTGTGTTCTTAATTTTTCTAGATAATGTCTAAGTGTTGTTCAAAATGCTCGCATCAGTTTATAATCTCATTATCAATTTATGAATTTCTTTTGTTTTACATCCTTAGCACTATTTGGGTAGTCTTTATTTTTAATATTGTATGAATAATGATATCTTAGTGTTCTTAAATTTGCATTTTCTTAATTGCTAATTAGGTAAAGCAGTGTTTAAGTAAATTTACTGGTGTGCACGTGTGTGTGTGTGAAATGCCTATTCAAGTGTTTTGCTCATTTTAAAATCTCATTTTCTATTGTTTTCCTGTTGATTTTTAGGAATTCTTCATGTATTCTAAGTGCAAGTTCTTTGGATATATGTGCTACAAACATTCTCCTGCTGTATCCCCTGACTTTTTACTCCTTTTATGATGTCTTTGGTTAGTTCTTAATTTTAAGTTAATTTATCTTTTCCTTTATGTTCAGTGCTCTTTATGTCTTGTTGTTTATGTCCTATCAAGATGACAGGAATGTACTTTCCTATAATGTCTTCTATTAGTGTTTTGATTCATTTTTTCACATTTATTGAAAAGGTGATTCTTTTCCTAACACTCTTGAGAGCCATGCCTACCGTATTTCAAGAGTCCAAATAAGTATAGGTCTATTTTTCAGCAATCTGTGGTGTTCCACTGATCTGTTAACTGTCATTGTATAGTATGCACTGACTTAATTACTGTAGCCTTTTACAACAAGCCTTGATATCTTGAAGAACAAGACTTCTTATTTTCTTGAAGTTGTCAAGAAGTGTGTGGGGTAGCCTTGGCCCTTTTTACCTCCTTATCAATTTTAGATTCAGCTTGTTTGTTTCCACAAAGCAAATGGGGAATTTGATGGAGATTCTGTTGAATTTCTAAATCATTTTGGAAACTTTAAATCTTTGAATCTTCCACACCATGAACGTAGCATGTTCAGCTTTTATTGAGTTTTTTCTATGTCTGTCAGTAAAGTTTTATGGATTTCTCTGAAAAATTCCTACACATCTTGTTAGGGTTATTCTTGGATATTTAATATTTTCTGTTAATGTAAATAGAATATTAAGACATACTTAAATTTAATTTCTAACTATTGATATATAAAAATACAATTGTTTTTTGTTTACAGATTTTTATTCCCCCACCTTGGTAAATTCTCTTATTTAATCTATCTGTAGAGCTTTTTTTTTTAAATTTTTTTTACGTTTATTTATTTTTGAGACAGAGACAGAGCATGAACAGGGGAGGGGCAGAGAGAGAGGGAGACACAGAATCTGAAGCAGGCTCCAGGCTCTGAGCTGTCAGCACAGAGCCTGACGCGGGGCTCGAACTCACGGACGGTGAGATCATGACCTGAGCCGAAGTCAGATGCTTGACCGACCAAGCCACCCAGGCGCCCCTATCTGTAGAACTTTTTAAAATGTCCCAAGGACAAAATTATATGATATACAGATAATAATAGTTGTGCTTCTTCCTTTATCATTTTTACATATTTTAATTTGTTTTCTTAATTTTGCTAAGGATTTCCAGAACAGTGTTGAATGTTGTTCAAAATATCATAAGGAAATATTTCTGAATTGCACAATTTTATAAGGTATTTGTATACTTTTTGCAGTTACCCTTTTTTCCCTTCAAAATAACAAATGGAGCTGTTTGTGTTTTGTGGTTATTATCATTGCTTTCAGTCCACCTGGCTATGTGGTTTCTTGGAAACCTCCATTCTTTGAGATACTCAAGAGAAGTTAGGATTTTGGAGTTTATTCAGATTTTTCTCATTGTTAGGATGGGGGCAGCACTCTTGGGGTGTGTGTGTGTTGTGTGTGTGTGTGTGTGTGTGTGTGTGTGTGTGTGTGTGTGTGTGTGTTTGTAAGAGGGCATGCTGCTGGCTGGACTGGGATGCAAATCCTCACTCTCTACTTTTCTTCTTTGATATCACCCTGGAGTAGAGAGGGGCATGGTCATTATACTTGGGCAAGGGTGGAAATCTAGACTCCTATCTGGGCCTTTGCTGACAGAGTGGGTGTGGAGCCATATTCCTCTCCCATAGTATTTAGGTCTAATGGGGAGGTTATTGTTTAAAAGTTTTCTGTTTTGCTAGGTTGCTCGCTCCTAATCCTTTGGCAGACTTTATAGAGATTTTAGGTCTCCCCATTGGTTTCTATTGGCCTTTTTGGTTGGAGACTTCTGATTGTTTGAGCTTTATTTAGTCCCCTTCTCCTTTCCTGGTTTGCAAAGAATTTTTCCTTCTTGTATTTCAGTAGTTACCCTCAAATACCTGACTAATTCTAAAATATATCAATACTTTACATATCCTACCAGAGATCCTAGAATGACTGAAAGCCTTGAGGTGGAGGGTGGGAGGATCTGGCGAAGAGTTAGGCAGACTTGGGTTTGATTCGCAGCCCTGTTATCTAGATTCTGTGCAAACTTAGGAACTTACTTAGCCATGCTGAGCCTCAATTGCCTCATCTGTAAAACAAGGATAACTGGTTAGTAGGGCTGGTGAAAACTAAATAAATGTTTGTAAAGGAAGTAGCAAATTGCCTAGAACAGAGAAGACACATAAATGATAATTAATGTTAATAATAATTATTATATTGTATACCTGAAATTAATATAACACTGTATGTTAATTATTATTGAATAAAAAATATCCTGAATCCAGTTTCTTACATATTATTTTTGTCAAGTATTTTAGTTCCAGCTCATTTGTAAATTCTCTCCAATTTTAATTGTTATTACAAGCCCTATTGACACTCAGTACTTACTTTAACAGTAATATGTTTACCAATTTCTTTATTCAGCATTTTCCTTGCTTCCTATCCCTCCCTTCCTGCTTCAGTTATATTCTTGATAAAATACATGCTTAATAGCTTTTTTATTGAGAGTAAGTGGTGACAGTCATTTTTATTTTTCCTTTGAGTCTAATGAAGTAAGCCTTAATGTTTCTCTCAGTTTCCCAAACTTTAGACATGTTACTTTCAGACTGTAGGCCCCTCCACCTCCTTTTTTAAAGAGCATTTACTTTGGAAACGTGGTCATGTCAGATTCCTTCTCTGCTCCTTTAAATGTCTTTGTCACCCAGCCTCTCGCCAGTTTTACAACCCAGGATGGGAGCCCACTGGCCATGCAATCATCAAGAGTGATAGTGCCCCTACGCTAGAGGTGAGCATAGCATAACAAGTGTTAGAGAGTCATCAGATCACTATGTTGTACACATGAAACTAGTCTAACACTGTGTATCAACTATACTTCAATAAAAAAAGAAGTGGCCTATTTTACCAATATTTGTGGGAGGGTAGGAGCCCAACTTCCAGAAGCAATTGTCAAACACAGATGACCTAATCACAATGATGAGCCTCTTGGCTAAGTATCTCTGAGTACTTTCCCAGAAACTTACCCCAGCACTTGAAATTCTTCCTGCTTTTTGTTTTAATGGAGTTGGGTTCAGTCTTTCTCCCCCATTGGAATAGTCTTGAATGAAGTCTTCTTTGCTCATTTAATTCCATCCATCTGGTACAGTTGTTCTTTGACAACTCACCTCTCCTGAGTGATAGTTTAACTAGAAGAAAACCAATGGTTATTTTTCTTTCTGTACCTTAAAGACATTATTATAGATAAGAGTACATTCTAATGATTTTAATTGCTTTTGAAGCAGACATCTTCAAGGACACCTATCTTTAAAACATTTGTAATATTGTGGGAAAATGTACATAACAGAAAATTTTCCAATTTAGCCAGTTTTAAGTGTGCAGTCCTGTGTATATTGACATGACACAACTATCACCACCATAATCTCTAGAACTGTTTCATCTTCCCAGACTGAACCTATGTACCTATTAAACTAAAACTCCCTTTCCTGCTCTCTCCTAACCCCTGGAAACCACCATTGTGCTTTATGTTCCTATGATTTTTGCTATTCTAGGTACCTCATATAAGTGGAATCATTCATTATTTGTTCTTTTGTGTTTGGCATATTTAACTTACCACAGTGTCTTCAAGCTCATTCATGTGTGGCATGTGTCAGAATTTCATTTCTTTAAAGCTGAATAATATGACATTGTATGCATATACCATATTTTATTTATGCATTCATCCATGAATGGACATTTGGGTTGTTTCCCAGTTTTGACTACCAGAAATAATGTACAAAGATCTCTTTGAGACACTGCTTTCCATTCTTTTGGGGCATATATATCCACAAGTGGAGTTGTTTGATTACATGATAATTCTGTGTTTCATTTTTTAAGGAATTGGCATAATACTTCCACAGTAGCTGCATTATTTTACATTTTCACCAGCAATGTAAAAGCGTTCCAATTTTTCTACATTCTTGCCAATACTTGTAATTTTTTATTCTTAATTTTTAAATAATAGCCATCCTGATGAGTATGCAGTGGTATCTCATTGTGGTTTTGATTTACATTTCCCTAATGACACGTGATATTGAGCATCTTTTTATCTTATTTTTATTTATTTTTTTAAGTTTATTTATTTTTGACAGAGAGAGAGCGAGTGCAAGCAGGGGAGGAGCAGAGAGACACACACACACACACAGAATCCGAAGCAGGCTCCAGGCTCTGAGCTGTCAGCACAGAGAGAGCCTAATGTGGGGCTCAAGCTCACAAATCCTGAGATCATGACCTGAGTCGAAGTCAGACACTTAACTGACTGAGCCACCCAGGCACCCCTTCAGCATCTTTTTATATGCTTATTGACTATTTGTGTATCTTTGAAGAAATGTCTATTCAGGTCATTTGTACATTTTTGAATTGGGTTGTTAGATTTTTTTATTGTTGAGTTGTAAGAATTATTTATATATTCTGAATATTAACCCTTACCAGATACATTATTTGCAAATATATTCTCATGATTTTTAAAATTTTTACAGACCTCTGATAGAAACCTCTTGAGAAGAGCCATATATATTCAAAATAAATTGCCCTGATATTATTTCAACATGTAAAAGTTATTTTAGAGCATGCTGTACATGTATGACAAGTCCTATGGCAGGAACCATTGACTGATTAATTAATTCATTTACTCATTCAACATTTCCTAAATATGTATCATATTCCTAATGTTAAATGTCTGGTGATACAGAGATGCGGGACAGAATTCCTACCTCTAAACATCTCACAGTGCAGCAACAATGGGATGACAATGCAGAAAAGGATATTAAGTTTTATATATTTGTACAAGGTTGGCACCTACCTACTTCTGGAGTCTGATCTTCCTCTGAATTTCTATTTCCAGCTATGCTCTTGTTGTTTTCTGGCCTCTGCACATCCCCAATAGCTGGAATATTTTGTCATTTTTTTCTCTTAACCTCATCCCCAACAGCTAATTTCTAATCATTTTTCAAGTTCGAGTTTAAAAGTAATTTCCTCACTGATTCCTCTGCTGACCTAGTTCTTCTAGTTACAGGTCTTCCCAGCATATCTTATAACCCTCGTTTTGACATCCATCACACTGATTACTTCTTCAATGTCTGTCTTCCCCACTTGATTCTAGATTATTTAAGGTCGGGGAATCTGCTTACTATTATTTTTGCCCAGTCACATCTCCCTGCTCTCTTACAGAACATATGTAATGGCTTTGTGAGGTACCAGAATTCCCTTTCTAGTATATTTGTCTTTACAGGGAGCTGTAAAGGATATTGTCTCTCAGAGAGAAGAGTGGGAGACTGCAAAGGAGATTGCCGCCATTTTGCAGTATATATGTGTTGTTGCTGCTGACCTACTGACTCGCCTCTGATGTGAAGCCGCAGCTGGGCCAGATGCATGTGATACAGCCAGCAAGAGTCCTGCTTTTACAGGATTCTCTTGTCATCAAGGTCAGAGGCAATAAGAATGGACATGGGTTTCATTCTCTCCTAGTGGGATTCTAGCCTGATCTTCATCTTCCTTTCCTGACTTCCTGTTGTGTGAACTCTAAGCTCCAGCCTCAGAATTGTGATAGCCTATATATCTCCTACTGGTTCTGCTTTCTGGTCAAATCTTTCTGAGATGGAGAAGATCGTTCTTTTCCTTCATAGCTGATATAAATAGCATATTTGTTTGTGAACTTACTTATTGGCTGCTTCTTCCACTAGGTGAAACATAACACAAATTCAGAAAAAAGTGGTTATGTTTGACTTCTGGCTCTACCACTTACTAGCTATGATTAGGTTCCTTCATCTGTAAAATGGAAATATTTATAATGCCTACCTGATATGTTAGGAAAATTAAAAGAAGCATTATTTTTAGAAATCCATGTGTGGCACATATACGCAATATATATCTATTTGATAAATAAAAACAATAAAAACAGTGGGCTGTAAAGCTTTTCAGAACAACACAGGTATCTTTTCTCTTTTGCTTAGCACCTAGATCCTAGCACCCTGAAGAATGCATAGCACATAGTAGGTACTCAAGACTTGAATTGAATTCCTGTATAAAACAATTTCAAGGATTGACAGGTTTTTTTAGTGTTTCATTTTTTTAAGGAATGATCATTTTTTAATGTTTATTTATTTTTGAGAGACAGAGACAGCACGTGAGCTGAGGAGGGGCAGAGAGAGAGGGAGACACAGAATCTGAAGCAGGCTCCAGGTTCCAAGCTGTCAGCACAGAGCCTGATACGGGGCTCAGACCCACAAACTGTGAGATAATGACCTGAGCTGAAGTCGGCCGCCTAACTGACCATCCAGTATATCAGAGAAATATGCCATACATCTCTCAGTAATAGTGGGCTGCTAAGGCAATGATTCTCACTGTGAGGAAGTGATGGTGCAGAATCCTGGGACCCTGGGGTAGGAAAAGATCAGGTGAAAAATCCTCATAGGTGATACCAAGGACCTCTTGTGTGACTGTGTCCTCAAGAGTGGTTTCTCTGGGGGCGCCTGGGTGGCGCAGTCGGTTAAGCGTCCGACTTCAGCCAGGTCACGATCTCGCGGTCCGTGAGTTCGAGCCCCGCGTCAGGCTCTGGGCTGATGGCTCAAGAGCCTGGAGCCTGTTTCCAATTCTGTGTCTCCCTCTCTCTCTGCCCCTCCCCCATTCATGCTCTGTCTCTCTCTGTCCCAGAAATAAATAAACGTTAAAAAAAAAAATTAAAAAAAAAAAAAAGAGTTGTTTCTCTGGGCCAGAGTCAATGGTATTAGACTTTCCACAAAGATGTAAGCATTGTAAAAATAATAACCCATTTATTAAATACAAATACATTGTCTTTAATACTCACTGGAATGCTCAGAGATTATAAAATAAAGACACAGAGGCTTACCTTATTTAATATTATTGTAAATACAAAGTGATTTATTTATTCAAGAATTCTTCTCCCTGAAAATCTCTTCTTGCCTTTTTTCTGAAAATCTTTAGCTTCTCAAAGTTTGTTTTGAGTTTTTTTCCTGATTACAAAACAAAACAACATGTTGACATCTGAATTTCTCAAAATTAACAAGACTCAGCCACCTCTGTCCTGCTGGTAGCCTACTTTCATCCAAAGATTCGTTTATTTCTAATTAAGCATGCTAAATCAATTATTTTCTGAAACAGTTTTTCCAGTCTTGTAATTGAGTTTAAAAATGACAGACTTTAACTTAACGATATCCAGTATGGAGAATCTAATTTCAATTTCAGTGTTCCATCGTAAGCCAAAATGTCATCTAAACAAATAAAATAACTTGACCACAGTAAGTCATGCAAAATAGTTTCTCATTAACCTTTTAAAAATTACTATCAGTTTTATACCCAAGAAATATATAAGTCAGATTTTTTATTTGTAGTCTAGTACTATCTTTAAAATTTTTTCTGATGGAATAACTAGGAAGCTGCTCTCGGGAAATTTCCATTCCTGTTAGCAGTTCCTGATGGGAAGGGGATATATTGGGTATCCAGAGTCACCAAGTCATTTCTTTGCTCCTGGGGTTATGAAGTAGTCCTAACCAAATTCTAATCTAATGAGAAATGTCATTATTTCTAGCACTTAAATTACTTGGATTCACTTCTTGCCAGTCCACATGAAGCAAACCTGCTTGATCCACTGGCTATCATATCCTCAGACCTTTACTGTATAGTGTGTTTCTAGCTGTGTTCTTCTTAGCCCTAGCTGATGGGTACTCAGGGAAGGGAGTCTCACTTGTATATTTGCCTAAAGCAGAGACAAATGGGAAAATGAACCTGCTTAACTGAAACAAGTATAAATTATTTTTGGATAATCTTTTGGTTTAGGTATGTATGGCCTTCCTTCCCTCTATTAGCCCAGCTAATTAAATGTACTTGGTTAAGGTCTTATTGGATCTTATATTCATCTGTGCAATTCTCAGTTCTATTCATTAGAAACTAAAGGAGACACATTTACCTTGCTTTTGTCCTCAAATGGAAGATTTCTTATTTACTGGATACTTGAAAGGGAGAGATAAAGGATAGAGGAAACTAGGCCAAGAGAGTATCTTTTCTTTGTACAGAACAAATTCTAAGTAGTTTTCAATATGTTTCTGAGGGATAATACAGAATTTGGCGCTGATGACTCCTCAAAGCTGCCATGAATCCCCCAAGGCTTCTGCTGAATCTACAAATATTAGCTACTTCCTTTGTGGTTCCTCCCTTTTGAATCCCAACATTTTAGGTCAAGTTTCCTAGCAGATCATAAGATAAGGTTTTGTGTGCAACTGATTTATTGTAGAAATCTCTAAGGGGAACTCAAAAAAGACTGATGCTTGGGACAGAAAGAGGAAGAAGCTGGAGATGAGGGTGAGTTCTTGGGCCACAATTCCACAGAGGGTGTCTGTGCCTCCACCCTTATATAGAGTGTTGAGGTATAAGATGCACTTCAGAGTTGTCAGAAACCAAAGCAAGGTAACTGGGCAAGGGAATAATTCCCATACATGTTAGTCACTGGCTAAAGTGTGATTCAGGTAAACATAAACTGCCAAATGCTTATCTCTGTGTCTGCAGCCAAGTGACTCTAATGGCCTCAGGGCAGTCCTCTTAAAGAGCTACAGGTCCTGCCCGTTGAAAACTCTAAATCTGGATGTGGGGGTGCATGAAAATGGTATAATAGAGATACAGGAGCATCTAGGTGAAGCACTGATGTTGTCTCTTATTCCAGGATAATGCAGCGTGGGGAGGCATGACCCCTGACATAATCTATCAATTTTTGTTATTACAGAGAAATCCCTTTCTGGAGGGAACAAAAAGGGACAAAATTTTACCAGGATGTTCATATAGTTTTCCTGAACTTGGTTCCCTGTGGTCCTCATTTCCATCTGCTAAGCAAGGTAGGCCTATGTGGGAGTCCATTTTTCTGTATCCCAGGTATGAGGTAAATCAGTTCTGACCTCAATCATACTTACAAATATCTGCTACGTAAAATAGGCTTCCTTTCATCCCTGTCAAGATGCTGAACTCCACAGAGGTTCTTGAGGAATAGGTACATAGTCTCTGACTAAAAAGCTCCAAATACCATGACATTCCCATTCAAACTTCAGGAACTGGAGGCTGGTAGAGGCTTTTGGCTTAGAAGATCTGCATAATGATGACAGTTGCACCTGGATGATATGATTGGTTCTTTACCTTAGCACAGAATCCCATCCTCTGATTCCTATAGCCTGAGCTCATAGGTACCTGGAGAACTTCTGCACCTTCACCCTGATATGAACAGAGAGCAGGGTTGATACCAGCTGGTATGAATTTGTTCAGAATTGTGGCTAACTTCTTTTCTAATTATTTGGTATCACTGTGATGCTCAGTGTACATTTTGAATCAAATTGTTAAATATTTTGATTATTTCTTCTGGTCCAGAGTGACTTTTCACTCCTTTTGAAATTGATTGCTCTTTATGAATTATTAGAAAAAAATCGTTTCTCTGTGTCAGAATATTGTGGCCCTAAGCAGAATAAAATAACACAATGGTGGGACTTTCCACTTCATACCCTGGTAAGACTTTGCTCAGGATACCACTCCTTTGCAGGGAAAAGTCACTATAATGAGACAGCCCCAAGAAGCTGGGAACTGGGTATTAGAGGGATTTATGATGTATTTCAGAGACGAGAAGCTTTTCCCTGTCGCAGTCCCTCTTATTTTGGACTTGTAAGCAAGATATTAACAACTGTTGTGTTTGACTCATTATATTTTTTGTATTATAACAGCTAGCATTGTCCCAATAAATAGGCAATGCCTTTTTTCTCTTCCTTTTTATGAGAAATGACTCATATGACTTAAGAAAATGACTCATGTCACCATCTGCTTAAGTATCCCTAAGTATGCCATCCAAGTTATGTAACATTGTCTATGCAGAACACACAGATGACAGGCAATACATTTTTGATTGGCTTCCTGTCCTTTTTTACTCTTAGCTACTGGAAACTTATTCAGCAACTCAGTGGTATGTTTCAGCCAAAATGAAAAAGTTTCCTTGCAGAAGCTGGCACAATGTACTGCAGTATTTAGAATTTTATGTTCCCACAGGAAGCTCGATGAACCTTTCTGCGCCCTCTGCTCCAGTATAATGATTGTCTTCTCATGTTACAATCCCAGGCGTGGGTCTTCAGAAGTCACCTCCTACTTCAGTCATTAGGTCACATTATATTAGGTCCTCCTCTTTTCCTAGATAAAGGGTCAAATCTCTTTTCTTTCATGTTGGGGGTTAGTTGAATATGGAGTCTTTCTGAGAATACTATCTATTCAGTATTAATATTCTGCTAAGGTTGGGAAGCTTGGCTTTAAAATATTATAGTTCATTTGTATCTTTCTCAAAAGAAATGACCTCTGATAGACTTTTTATACCAATGAGTGAGGAGAACACAAGATTTTTTACCAGGGTCGTTGGCAAAATGCTGGTAAGTACTGCTTAGTCCACAGAGTAGACAGCTGCTACACCAGAGTTTTCAATTCTCCCGGACGTGCGTTGTACTTGGCAGACCTTGAAGATGACAGGGCAGTTCCATGTGCTGCCATACCCTTAGTGTTTTGTGTCCCTGATCTAGTCTTCCTTTTAAGTTGCTATTGCTCATACCACATGGGTTGAAAATTACTGCAGCTACCCTGGCCAGCATTGATTAGAAAAGGGATTAGACACTCAACTGATTATGTGGTTGGAACGAGGTCTTCTGAACTGACTTTTCAAACTGTCTGGTAATGTCTTCCATATTGCCATATACAGGTGCATTGACACAGTCAAAGTCTTCATATGGGATGTATAAATGACAGGTTAGAAAAGAGCATATGGGTCACTACACCTCCTGGTGTATTCTAGCAGACTCTGAGCAACTGATTCGGTTCTCCACGAAATCTCTATATTTGTCAGCCTAGAACCTAGAGTGACTGTGTCGGTGAAGAGATACTATCTTCTACAAAACCTTGACAAACTTCGATTTCCGAGAGCCATAGGATCTTCACTCATTGTTTGTTTTAATGATCTTGGTTAAAAGAAACTCCCCAAATACAACCTGTGTTTCCTCCTGATCCACTAGCCAAAGAATAAAACTGAGCCCTGGGAAGGGAGGAGAGTGGTATTATGACAAATATGAATGTTTACACCCATTGCTTCTCTGTACCGTCCTCAGAACTATATCCCAAAAGATGTGTGCTTATGACCAATTCTGTTGACTGTAATAACACATCTCTTTTTCAATCCTGCTTGGGTGCCCTGAAAAAACAGTTTTTTTAGAAAGTGCTCTGATGCCTTCAAGCCACACAGAGGTGGAGTGATACTGCGTTGTCACTCTACAGAAACATATCCTGACGATGCTCTCAACCATCAATGCAACATCCTCTTTTATTCTTTTTCTGGTCCACGAGGAGCCTGTTCTGACCTGCCTTTAAACCTGCTCTAGCTGTTTGATTCTCCAGAGAAATCTCCAAGTGAGAAAGAGTGCCTCATGTTCCAGTAGTGCTGACCTCTGTCTTACAGACCACAAAGCTGTGTGGCTTTTTGTCCTTAATATCTTAAATAGAATTTGTGAAAAAACACTTTGAGTATTTCCTCAAAGCCTCTCTCCTAGGACTCACGCATGAAAGCAGAGTCTGGGGTGGGAGATCTTCTAAGTGACCAGCATTCTGGACTTTGTCTTTGTTCATAGATTTCCAACCCCTGTAACACTGAGAGGATTCTTTTGTATCCTAGCTTTGACTCTGGATTCACTTTGATCCCTGAGGTTGTAGTCTTGCCTAGAATAGGATCTTCATGCAAGGAGTCGCCTATTGAGCTCCCCTTATTGCCATCCCTAGATTCCAAACAAAACAGAATTTTATGTGAACTTAGTTCCAGGTTGGGATTACTATGGGTCAGGATTCTGACAGAAAACAGAATCTACTCTAGCTGGTTAAACCTGAAAGGGATGTTTAAGGGATATCAGGTAGCCAGTAGTCTATATCTCTAGCTTTCTGATGCTCCTTGAGGGAAATTTCCAGGAACAGTTTCTACAACAACACCACTGAGACAAGGTCGCTGCTACCTTTGGCCTACCTAGAGACACGCTGTGTCTGTCATGTCTTGGGAACTCGGCAAGTATCAATGCCAGAATCTTTGTCTCTTTCTGCTGATTTCAAAATCAGGCTTTGCATCATTAAAATGTGCACCTTGCCCACAGCTTCTTTCCTATCGTTGTTCAAGCTCATTTCTGAATCTTTGACTCTCATGGGTGTATCTGATTGGTGGAATGTAGACTGCATGTCTACATCATAACTGTAAGAAGTCTCGGGTTATATCATATCTTGTACACCAAAGTAAAAGAGACAGTACTTGCAATGTGGGTAATGTCATAGGAGAGGGAGTTCAAATAATACGGGATGACTACAAATAAAGGATGTTCAGCACAGATCACAAACAACCATATTTTGGGGAGTTTGAGTAGTAATAGTATTAACACAAGTAAAACTTAATAGCATTTATTAAAGACTTGTTATTGCTAAACACTCTGGTAAATGCTTTACACACTTTATCTCCTTTTATACTTATAATAACACTGAGTGTCTTACTTATTTTCTAAAGCTTATTTAGAGAGAGTGCACATTTGCATGAGTGCACGCCCACGCAAGTATATAAATGGGGGAGGAGCAGAGAGAAAGGGAGAGAGAGAATCCCAATCACCCACTACTAGTACAGAAGCTGATTCAGGGCTCCCATGAACCATGATATCATGACCTGAGCCAAAATCAAGAGTCTGATGCTTAACTGACTGAGCCACCCAGGTACCTCAACACCAATTGTTTTAAAATTCATTTTATTTTATTTTTGAGGGAGAGCGAGAAAGAGAGAGAGACAGAGCATGAGTGGCGGAGGGGGGCAGAGAGAGAGGGAGACACAGACTCTGAAGCAGGCCTCAGGCTCTGAGCTGTCCACATAGACCTGGAGGTGGGGCTCGAACTCACAAACTGTGAGATCACGACCTGAGCCCAAGTCAGATGCCTAACTGAATGAGCCACCCAAGCACACCTGAAATTCATTTTTAAAAGTGGAGAATCAAAACCCAGGGAGATTAAGAAATGTATCAAAGTCAATCAATTAGGAACTGGTGGAAACTGGCTTTAAAGTCAGGTCTTTTAGATTCCAACTTTTATGCCATGCTGCCTCCTTAACTCATACCTTTCTTTCAAAGCAATATTTCTATGTAGAAAACATTGTTCAGAAGTTTCTTTAGAAAACAAGAACTCCAATAAAACATACGGTCTATTTAGACATCATTTGGCTCATTAAGACTATGCAGAAACACATACCTAATAGTCTTTATGCTTTCTGCACTACATTTATCTTAAAGTTTTTAATATTAATTTATTGCTTTGGAAAAACTATCATTCAACCTTTTTTCTTTCAGAAGGATATGGTAGGTTTTCTGTTTCATACCTAACTTTCCAAGTAGCTTTTTCCTCTTACTTGTCTTTTATCACCTTCTAGACTGTTGATACATTCTATTAGTTTCCATGAGAAGGTTTAAATTCTTCTGCTGTCATTCTTTGAACATTTTCACATAGGGGTATGCCACATTTTAATTCATTTTTCTTTGCCTTGTTGCTTTCCTGTACATGTTTTTTATGTTGCTTGAACAACACATTATTTTATCATTGTCACCTCCAACCTGTATGCAACCTTGGTAGCCATTTCACTCATCTTTTTTCAGAATTAATTTTTTCAAGTGTATCCAAAGGTGAAAGATACTTTTAAAACCATCACAACTCCTGTCACCACCCCCCAAACTTTAGTCTTTGGAAACATAATATCATGAAACTTGTCAATTTTTAAAATTAGAGAAACAAGTATTAGTGCTAAGAAAATCATTTCTTTCAACTTCATATCTAATTTGTGGGAGGAATTTGCTCAAAATTATATTCCTTTGCTATATTTTTAAATTTTAAATTCTCCTTTGCTCAAACAGGTAGAGGAAACATACAACATATTTTTTTAGCTTTTAGAGATGACATTTTAGGAAAGGTAACTTCCAGCTAATGCCAGGACACACACACACACACACACACACACACACACACACATACACACACACAGACACACACACACACACACACACACACACACACACACACACGCCTTTCCCCACAACTGCTAACTGCTATTCACTGGATCAAATATTGCACCATTAGAGATGAGGAATATAGGAGAGGGAAAAAGCATGAATACCTCTGAGATCCTAGGTTGGTTGACTGGATTGGATAGTGGTGCCACAACCTGAGGTAGAATTAGTCTTATTAGATGCGAAAGATTATTATGAATTCAGTTTTATTTATGTTGGTTTGAGATGTGTGTGAGACATCTGGCTAGAGCTATTCAGGCAGTGTAAAGCTCAGAGTCTGTAAGAAAACACAGATTTGCTAGTTTCCAGCATATAGAGGTATATATCAGTTTTCCATTGCCATTATAATGGTATGTAACAAACAACAGTAAAACTTCAGAAGCATACAATTATGAGCATTTATTTATTGACATCTATAAAACTTGTCAGGGCTAGCTTCCTCTGTTGTGTTTCTCTTTGTGACAGCTGATAAAGAATGCTTTTGGCTGAGACAGCTAGGGAATCTTAGCTCTGTAGTCATGCTCTCCTTCTCTAATAGGTACGATGTTCTTATTCTCAGGGCAATGAGAGAGGAACAACAGCTTACAACTCCTTTCATAACATGCTTTCTAGTTTCTGTGCCCATCACATTTTCTAACCTCTCATTGGCAGGTTGTATAGCCAGGCCCAGTGTCACAGTGGTAGGATATTACAAACTTAAATGACAAAGGGTGCAAGCATAATGATGGGTAAAGAATCAGGGCTATTATGTGTACTCAACCTACCACAAGATGGTTGTTGGAAACAAGAGTGCATGGAATTATTTAAGAAGACTGTATATAATTAAATTGGAAATAACCAAGAGTAGAATTCTAGCAGAAAGTAATAATTAAGCTGTAAGTACAGAAGAGCATAAAGAAAGATGAAAGGTCAGACAAGGTGTAAAGGGACCAAAATATGATACCTAGAATCTAGGAGATAGAGAAATTCAATAAGGTCATGATAAACAAGGACAAGTGCATGAAGAAGTCCGATAAGACTAGGATAACAAATATGCATTGAGTTAAAAGTATGAGGTAATTAATGCCATTTGTGAGAGAAGATTCACCTGAGTAATTGTGTTTAGAGAGAAGAAACCATATTTCAGTGTGTTGAAGAAGGAATGGAAGATAGAAGGATATAGGCAGCAAGAAGAATACAGGAAGAAGACAGACTAACTATATGCTCAAGGGAAAGAGAATTTATTTATTTACTTTTCTTATGGGAGAAATGAGCTTGATAAATTAATGCAAAGGGTACCAATAGCAAGAAGTTGAAGATAGAGGAGAATAAGGGGGGAAAAAACTAGTGGGGAATATCAAATAGAATGGAAGGAGATACGTCTTGGGTACAGGTGGGAGATTACCATAAACAAGGAGGTAGAATATACCATTTATGTTTGGAGGGAAGAAAGCAAGAATTGAATGAAGATGAACACATTTTGTGAGTATGTGGGGTGATGAGTCAGTATTCAGGCAGGTGGTACATTATTATTATTTGCATCCTTATCCTTTAAGAGTTTTATTGAAGTATAATTTATATACCATAATATTCACCCATTTCTAAGTATACAATTTTTTTTAAATTTTTTTAATGCTTTTATTTATTTTTGAGGCAGAGAGAGACAGAGCATGAGCAGGGGAGGGGGCAGAGAGAGGGGGAGACACAGAATCTGAAGCAGGGTCCAGGCTCTGAACTGGCAGCACAGAGCCCGATATGGGGCCTGAGCTCATGGACTGTGAGATCATGACCTGAGCTGAAGTCCGACGCTTAACCAACTGAGCCACCCAGGCGCCCCTCTAAGTATACAATTTAGCGATTTGTAGTAAGTTTATGGGATTGTGCAAACATTACCAGAATCCAGCTTTAGAATATTTCTATTATCTCCCAAATATCTGTCCTGCCTATTTGCAATCAGTTCCCATTATACCTCTGACCACAGGTAACCACTAATATGCTTTAGGATCTACCTTTTTCTGGATGTAACATAAGTAGTGTTTTGTATCTGACTTCTTTCACTTAGTGTAATGGTTTTTTCAAGTTATCGATGTTGTAGTGTGCATCAGTACTTTATTATTGCTGGTTAGTATTCTATTGCATGAATGTATCACTTTGTATTTTGCTTTTTTTAGATCATGGATATTTAGAACGTTTATAGTTGTGGGCTATTTTGAATAATATATCTAGAACTTTGAATACACTCTTTTTCTTAAATTTTTTTTAACGTTTATTTATTTTTGAGACAGAGAGAGACAGAGCATGAACGGGGGAGGGGCAGAGAGAGAGGGAGACACAGAATCTGAAGCAGGCTCCAGGCTCTGATCCATCAGCCCAGAGCCCGACGTGGGGCTCGAACTCACAGACCGCGAGATCGTGACCTGAGCTGAAGTCGGACGCTTAACCGACTGAGCCAGCCAGGCGCCCCTGAATACACTCTTTTATGTGGACATGTATTTATTTCCACTGGGTAGATACCTGGGTCAAATTGCTGGGTCATATGGTAAGTTTAGGTTTAACATTTTATTTTCTCTTCTCATTGCATTAGCTTGTTCTTCCAGTATGATGTTGAAAAGTAGTGGTAAAAGGTGACATCTTTGCTTTATTCCTTATATTAGGAGGAAAGTATTTTCTCACCATTAAGTATGGTGTTAGGTGTAAGTTTTTTTGTAGATACTCTTTATCATGTTGAAGACGATCCCTATTATTCATAGTTTACTGGGAATTGTTATGAATTGGTGTTAGATTTTGTGAAGTTTTTTCTGCCTATAATAATATAGTCATATAATTTTTCTTGTTTGGCCTGTTGGCATGATGAATTATACAAATTAATTTTCCAATGTTGAACCAGTCTTGTATACTTTGGTCATGGTGTTAAATTCTTTGTATATATTTTTGGATTTGAATTGCTAATAATTTGTTGAAGGTTTTTTATATCTATGATAAATAATGGTCTGTAGTACTCCATTCTTGTAATGTCTTTATCTGATTTTGCTAAAACATGAATTAGGAAGTGTTCACTGTTTTTATTTTTTTGGAAGAGATTGTAGAGAATTCACATAATTTCTTCTTACATGTGATAAAATTCACCAATGAAACCGTGTGGGCCTGGTGCTTTATTTTTTTGGAAGGCTATTAATTACTTATTCTATTTATTTAGTAAATATAGGCTTCAGATTATCTATATCTGTTTGTGTGAATTTCAGTAAATTTCTGTCTTCTAAGGAATTGGTCCAGTTAATCTAAATTATTACATTTGTGAGCATAGAATTATTCAAAATTATTTTTTTATTACCCTTTTAATGTCAACGGGGTCAGAAATAATTGTCTATATTTCATTTTTGATATTAGTAACTTGTGTCTTTTCTCTTTACTTCTTAGTTTGCCTGACTAAAATTATTAATTTTAGATGAATAAATCATCTTTTCAATGAACAAGTTTCTTATTTCATTGATTTTTCGCTATTATTTTCTGATTTTAAGTTCCATTGTTTTCTGTGCCCATTTTTATTATTTTGACTGTTTGCTTTAATTTTATATTGCTGTTATTTCTCCAACTGGTGGCAGCTTGAATTATTAATTTTATATTTCTTCTTTTCTATTATATGCATTCACTTTGATAATTTCCTTCTAAGACTGCTTTTATTGCATTCTACAAATTTGGATAAGTTGTATTTTAATTTTCATTGTGTTCAAACTATTTAAAAAGTTTTTTTGAGATTTCTTCTGTGACTCATGTGTTAAAAGTGTTTTTTAGTCTCTAACTATTTTGTGATTTTTTTTCCAGATATCTTCCTGTTACTGATTTCTAGTCCAATTCCACTGCAGTCAAAATAATAATTTCTGTGATTCTTTTAAGCAAAAATGTTTAAGTGTGTTTTTTGGTGTGAAATGTGGTCCATCTTGGTGAATGTCCCATGTGAGCCTGAGATGAATATGTATTCTGCTCTTGTTGGAAGAAGTAATCTACAAACGTCAATTAAATCAAGTTGGTTGATAATGCTGTTTATGTAAATGTTAACTAGTGAGGTGAAAGAACTATATTCTGAAAACTATAAGACATTGATGAGAGACACTGAAGATGACACAAATAGATAGACTGTGCTCACAGATTGGAAGAATTAATATTGTTAAAATGTTCATTCTACACAAAGGAATCTACAGATTCAATGCAATCACTATCAAAATACTAGTAACATTTCTCACAGAATTAGAATAAATAATCCTAAAATTTGTTTAAAACCACAAAATACTTGAATGGCCAAAGCAATTTTGAGAAAGAAGAATGAAGCTGGAGATAACACAATTCACATTTCAAGATATACTACAAAGCTATAGTAATCAAAACAATATGGGACTGGCACAAAATAGACACATAGATCAATGAAACAAGATAGAGAACCCAGAAATAAACCCATGATCATGTGGTTAATCTGTAACAAAAATGGCAAGAAAATACAATGGAGAAAAGACAGTCTTTTCTATGGTATTGGGAAAACTGGACAGGTTCATGCAAAAGAATGAAACTAAGCTACTTTCATATACCATATACAAAAATAAACTCAAAATGGATTAACAACCTCAATGTGAGACCTGAAATCATAAAAATCCTAAAAGAAAGAATAGACCATTACCTCCTGCACATCAGCCTTAAAAACATATTTATAGATCTGTCTCCTTAGGCAGAAACAAAAACAAAAATAAACTATTGGGACTGTACTAAAATGAAAAGCTTTTGCACAGTGAAGGAAACCATTAATAAAGGAACAAGGTAACCTAGTGAATGAGAGAAGATTATTGGATATATCCAATAAGGGGTTAATATCCAAAACGTATAAAGACTTAAAAAACTCAACACCAAAACCTAAATAATCTTACTAAAAATGGACAAAGAACCTGAATAGACATTTTCCCAAAGAGGATATATAGATGGCCAATAGACATATGAAAAGGTGCCCAATGCTATTCATCAGGGAAATGCAAATCAAAACCATGAGATATAATCTCACACCTGTCAGAATGGCTAGTATCAAAAAGATAAGAAATAACAAGTGCTGGCAAGGACATGGAGAAAAAGAAACCTACGTGCACTCTTGGTGGGACTGTACATTGGTACAACAATTGTGGAAAACAGCATGGAGATTGCTCAAAAAATAGAAAATAGAGCTACCTATGATCCAGTAATTCCACTATTGGGTGTTTATCCAAAGAAAACAAAAACTAATAGAAAAAAACTCACTAACTGGAAAAGATATATGTACCCTTATGTTTATTGCAGCATTATTTACAATGGCCAAAATATTGAAGCAACCCAAGTATCCACTGATAGATGAATGGATAAAGAAGATGTGGTATATATATAAGGAATATTACTCAGCCGTAAAAAGAATGAGATACTGCCATTTGTAAAACATGAATAGACCTAGAGGTATTATACCAAGTAAAATAAATTATAAAGAGGAAGACAAAGACCATATGATTTCACTTACATGTGGAATCTAAAAAAAACCAAAATGAATAAAGAAAAAAAGGATCTTAAATATAGAGAAGAAACTGATAGTTCCTGGGGGTAGGGGAAGATGGGCAAAATAGGTGAAAGGGATTAAGAGGTACAAACTTCCAGTTATAAATCAAATAAATCATGGAGATAGAAAGTTTAACAGAGAATATAGTCAATGGAAAAAAATTAAAGTATGCTTTATGGGCCGGAATGTGGTCTATCTTGGTGAATGTTCCATATGAGCTTGAGAAGAATGTGTTTTCTACTATTGTTGGATGAAGTATTCTATAAATGTCAATTAAATCATGTTGACTGATGGTGCTGTTCAGTTCAACTGTATTTTTTACTGACTTTCTGTCCTTTGGTTATATCAATTATTGATTGAGATATATTGAAGTCTCAACAATATTTGTGAACATAATCTTTTTCTCCTTGTAGTTCTGATTTTGCTTCACATATTTTGATGCTCTGTTGTTAAACATACATACATTAGTGATTCTTAGAGAATTGACCTCTTTATCATTACATAGTACTCTTTTTAAAATATGTAATTTTCCTTTTTTGAAGTCTGGTATTTCTGAAACAATGTAATTACCCTGGCATTCTTTTAATCAGTGTTACTATAGTTTATCTTTCTCTTGGTGTATAAGTATACTATAGTATATACTTATAGTGTATCTTTAAAAGTCAGAAAGATTTTTAATCTTATTTATTTATTTATTTATTCATTCATTCATTCATTCATTCATTTACATTTATTTATTTTTGAGAGACAGAGACAGAACTTGAACAGGGGAGGGGCAGAGAGAGAGGGAGACACAGAATCTGAAGCAGGCTTCAGGCCCTGAGCTGTCAGCACAGAGCCTGTTGCAGGGCTCGAACTCACGAACTGCAAGATCATGACCTGAGCCAAAGTTGGACACTTAACTGACTGAACCACCCAGGCACCCCTAATCTCATCTTTAGTAGTTGGTAGTTGGGTCTTTATAAAAATTCTACTCTGTCGGTCTTTTTTTTTTTTTTTTGTAATTGGTATATTTTATTTCTAGCTGTATTCCATTTATTCCATTTGTTCTTTTTTATCTTGGCTACCTCTTCTGCCTTGTCTGGTTTTAATCAAGCAGTTTATGTACTATTCCATTTTATCTCATCTCTTAGCATACCAGTTACACTTAAAAATTTTTTTTTGGTAGTTTAGTACATTTAAAATTAGTCCAAGTCCACTTTCAAAAAAGTCTTACACTATTGTATTGGGGAGCCTGGGTGGCCCAGTCGGTTAAGCATCTGACTTCAGCTTATGATCTCATGATCTCACAGTTCATGAATTCAAGCCCCATGTCACACTCTGTGCTGACAGCTCAGAGTCTGGAGTCTGCTTCAGATTCTGTGTCTCCCTCTCTCTGCCCCTCTCCTGCTTGTGCTCTGTGTGTGTGTCTCTCTCTCTCAAAAATAAACATTAAAAAAAATGAAAATACCTATACTATTCTATGAGTAATACAGGTATCTTATACAGAGTATTTCCAATTGCTTCCTCCCATTCCTTACAATATTACTCTCATTCATTTCACTAACTAATATGCTGTAACCACTCAATTAACTGTTGCTAGTATTTTGAACTGTTGTCTATTAGCTCAGTTAAGTGTAAGGAAAATAAAATGTTTAATTCATTTATTCTTCCTCTAATGCTCCCCTTTATGTAGATCTGAGTTTCTTATTTATGTCATTTTCCTTTTTTTGAAGAAGTTTATTTTATTTTATTTTAAATTTTTAATGATTCTTGTGATGCAGAACTACGAAAGACAAATTCCCCCAGTTTTTGTTTCCATGAAGTCTTTATTTCTCCTTCACTTTTGAGTGATCATTTGGCTGGGTACAAAATTGTAGGATGATGATTTTTCTTTTCGTTATGTTAAAGTTTTCAGTGCATCCTCTTTTTGCTAGCATCACTTTTTTTTTCTTAGTTCATTTTTCTCAATTTTATTATTTTTATTATTTTTTAATATGAAATTTATTGTCAAATTGGTTTCCATACAACACCCAGTGCTCATCCCAACAGGTGCCCTCCTCAATGCCCATCACCCACTTTGTCCTCCCTCCCACCCTCCATCAACCCTCAGTTTGTTCTCAGTTTTTAAGAGTCTCTTATGGTTTGCCTCCTTCCCTCTCTGTAGCTTTTTTTTCCCCCTTCCCCTCCCCCATGGTTCTGTTAAGTTTCTCAGGATCCATGTAAGAGTGAAAACATATGGTGTCTGTCTTTCTCTGTATGACTTATTTCACTTAGCATAACACTCTCCAGTTCCATCCGTGTTGCTACCAAAGGCCATATGTCATTCTTATTGCCAAGTAGTATTCCATTGTATATATAAACCACAACCTCTTTATCCATTCATGAGTTGATGGACATTTAGGCTCTTTCCATAATTTGACTATTGTTGAAAGTGCTGCTATAAATAGTGGGGTACAAGTGCACCAGCACTCCTGTATCCCTTGGGTAAATTCCTAGCAGTGCTATTGCTGGATCATCGGGTAGATCTATTTTTAATTTTTTGAGGAATCTCCACACTGTTTTCCAGAGCGGCTGCACCAGTTTGCATTCCCACCAACAGTGCAAGAGGGTTCCCGTTTCTCCACATCCTCTCCAGCATCTATAGTCCCCTGAGTTGTTCATTTTAGCCACTCTGACTGGTGTGAGGTGATATCTCAGTGTGGTTTTGATTTGTATTTCCCTAATGAGGAGCGATGTTGAGCATCTTTTCATGTGCCTGTTGGCCATCTGGATGTCTTCTTTAGAGAAGTGTCTATTCATGTGTTCTGCCCATTTCTTCACTGGATTATTTGTTTTTCGGGTGTGGAGTTTGATAAGTTCTTCATAGGTTTTTGGATACTAGCCCTTTGCCTGATATGTCATTTGCAAATATCTTTTCCCATTCCATCGGTTGCCTTTTAGTTTTGTTGATTGTTTTCTTTGCAGTGCAGAAGCTTTTTATCCTCATGAGGTCCCAATAGTTCATTTTTGCTTTTAATTCCCTTGCCTTTGGAGATGTGTCAAGTAAGAAATTGCTGTGGCTGAGGTCAGAGAGGTTTTTCCTCCTTTCTTCTTTAGGGTTTTGATGGTTTCCTGTCTCACATTCAGGTCTTTCATCCATTTTGAGTTTATTTTTGTGAATGGAGTAACAAAGTGGTCTAGTTTCAATCTTCTGCATGTTGCTGTCCAGTTCTCCCAGCACCATTTGTTAAAGAGACTGCCTTTTTTTCCATTGAATATTCTTTCCTGCTTTGTCAAAGATTAGTTGACCATACTTCTGTGGGTCCAATTATGGAGTCTCTATTCTATTCCATTGGTCTATGTGTCTGTTTCTGTGCCAATACCATGCTGTCTTGATGATTCCAGCTTTGTAGTAGAGGCTGAAGTCTGGGATTGTGTTGCCTCCCGCTTTGGTCTTTTTCTTCAATATTACTTTGGCTATTCGGGGTCTTGTGTGGTTCCATTCAAATTTTAGGATTGCTTGTTGTAGCTTCGAGAAGAATGCTGGTGCAATTTTGATTGGGATTGCATTGAATGTGTAGATACCTTTGGGTAGTATTGAAATTTTAACAATATTCTGCAAGTCTGTGAGCATGGAATGTTTTGCCATTTCTTTGTATCTTCTTCAATTTGCTTCATAAGCTTTCTATAGTTTTCAGCATACAGATATTTTATATCTTTGGTTGGGTTTATTCCTAGGTATTTTATTCTTCTTGGTGCAGTTGTGAATAGGATCAGTTTCTTTATTTGTCTTTCTGTTTATTCATTATTAGTGTATAAGAATGCAACTGATTTCTGTACATTGATTTTGTATCCTGCAACTTCGCTGAATTCATGTATCAGTTCTAGCAGACTTTTGGTGGAGTCTATCAGGTTTTCCATGTATAATATCATGTCATCTGCAAAAAGTGAAAGCTTGACTTCCTCTTTGCCAATTTTGATGCCTTTGATTTCCTTTTGTTGTCTGCTGATGCTAGCACTTCCAACACTAAGTTAAACAACAGCAGTGAGACTGGACATCCCTGTTGTGTTCCTGATCTCAGGGGGAAAGCTCTCAGTTTTTCCCCATTGAGGATGATATTAGCTATGGGCTTTTCATAAATGGCTTTTATGATGTTTAAGTATGTTCCTTCTATCCCGACTTCCTCGAGGGCTTTTATTAAGAAAGGATGCTGGATTTTGTCACATGCTTTTTCTGCATCGATTGAGAGGATCATATGGTTCTTATCTTTTATTTTATTAATGTGATGTATCACATTGATTGATTTGCAAATATTGAACCAGCCCTGCATCCCAGGAGTGAATCCCACTTGATCATGGTGAATAATTCTTTTTATATGCTATTGAATTCAATTTGCTAGTATCTTGTCGAGAATTTTTGCATCCATATTCATCAGGGATATTGGCCTGTAGTTCTCCTTTTTTGCTGGGTCTCTGTATGGTTTGGGAATCAAAGGAATGCTGACTTCATAGAATGAGTCTCAAAGTATTCCTTCCCTTTCCACTTTTTGGAATAGCTTGAGAAGGATAAGTATTATTTCTGCTTTAAATGTCTGGTAGAATTCTCCAGGGAAGCCATCTGGTCCTGGACTCTTAATTGTTGGGAGATTTTTTTTTTAAGCTACATTTTTTTTATTAACATATGAAATTTATTGTCAAATTGGTTTCCATACAACACCCAGTGCTCATCCCAACAGGTGCCCTCCTCAATACCCATCACCCACCCTCCCCTCCCTCCCACCCCCCATCAACCCTCAGTTTGTTCTCAGTTTTTAACAGTCTCTTATGTTTTGGCTCTCTCCCACTCTAACCTCTTTTTTTTTTCCTTCCCTTCCCCCATGGGTTTCTGTTAAGTTTCTTAGGATCCACATAAGAGTGAAACCATATGGTATCTGTCTTTCTCTGTATGGCTTATTTCACTTAGCATCACACTCTCCAGTTCCATCCATGTTGCTACCAAAGGCCATATTTCATTCTTATTGCCAAGTAGTATTCCATTGTATATATAAACCACAACCTCTTTATCCATTCATGAGTTGATGGACATTTAGGCTCTTTCCATAATTTGGCTATTGTTGAAAGTGCTGCTATAAATAGTGGGGTACAAGTGCCCCTATGCATCAGCACTCCTGTATCCCTTGGATAAATTCCTAGCAGTGCTATTGCTGGGTCATAGGGTAGGTCTATTTTTAATTTTCTGAGGAACCTCCACACTGCTTTCCAGAGTGGCTGCACCAATTTGCATTCCCACCAACAGTGCAAGAGGGTTCCCGTTTCTCCACATCTTCTCCAGCATCTATAGTCTCCTGATTTGTTCATTTTGGCCACTCTGACTGGCGTGAGGTGATATCTGAGTGTGGTTTTGATTTGTATTTTTGTTGGGAGATTTTTGATAACTGATTCAATTTCTTCACTGGTTATGGGTCTTAGCATGATTTCTGAAGAGATGTCCAATTAATTCTTATCCTTTTTCCCCTTCTGGCTTTTTTAAAGATTTTCTCTCTTTATTTTATTTTCTGCACTTTTTGAAGTTTTTTTTTTTTTTTTTTTTTTTTTTTTTTTTTGAGAGAAAGAAAGAGTCAGCAGGGGAGGGGCAGAGAGTGTTAACGAGAATCCAAGCAGGCTCCACATTATGAGCACAGAGCCAGATGCTGGGATCAAACTCACAAACTATGAGATCATGACCTGAGCCGAAATCAAAAGTCAAACACTAAGCTGAATGACCCACCTAGCTGCCCCTGTTTTCTGTGCCTGTTTTTGAATATGATATATCTCGGTGCGGTTTTTCCCCCTGTATTTATCTTGCTGGGTGTCCTTTGAGTTTCCTGGGTCCATGGTTTGATGACTGTCATTAATTTTGGATATTTTGCAACCATTATTCAAATGCTTTTTCTGCTCTTTTCTGTATTCTATTTCTGGTATTCTTATTACATATGTAGTATACCTTTTTTCCAAATTTTCCTGCAGCTCTTGGATTGTGTGTGTGTGTGTGTGTGTGTGTGTGTGTGTGTGTGTGTTATTCTTATATTTCAGCTTGGATACCCCTAGTGATTTATCTTCAAATTCACGGATTTTTTTTTCATCAGCCGTGTTGAATCTCTGATGAGCCCACCAAAGACATTGTTCATTTCTCAGTGTTTTAAATTTCTAGCATTTCCTTTGGGCTCTTTCTTAGAGTCATCTCTTTGCTTATATAACTATATGTTCTTGCATGTTGTCCACTTTTCCCATTAGAACTCTTAAAATATTTTAACTTCGTGATTTTAAGTGATTTTAAGTTCTTGATCTGATAATTTAAAAATCTCTACCATATCTGAGTTAGTTTCTGATATTTGCTTTGTGTCTTCATCATGCTTTTTTCTTTTTAGTATACCTTGTAATTTTTTTGTTGAAATCCAGACACGATGTATTTGGAACTGAGGTCTTGAGTGTGACCTCAGTTTTATGTTTATCTGTCTAGGAGTTAGGCTGCATTTAATGTTTGCATTAGCTGTAGCTGTCAGATGCTTCAGTTTACTCTAGTATCCTTGTTTTTATCTCTCCTGTAGGCTTTGGGTTTCCCTTGAAACTCCCTCTTAAGTAGAGTTCATGTCTTGCTGCTCAGTTAATTGTATTTTCCTATTAGTATACTGGAGCCTTGTTGATGTTGTATTTTGTAGGGGAAGCATTCTATAATCTTAGGAATAAATGTCCATTTGTTTTTTTAAAAAGAGCTGGAGTCTTTGGACTGTGACCTTCAGAAGAGTTTCTTTCCTTCTTTCTTTCTTCTTCTTTTTTTTTTTTTAACTGCCCATATGTGAGACAGAAGGCTACAGGGGGCTAGAGTTGGCTCATTGTCCTTCCTTAGGTCAGATAAGGTTCTACTGAAGTACTTTTCCTTGAGGTAGGCCTTTGTTTTGGAGAAAAATATGCTCATGATGTATTTCAGAATGTTTACTTTTACTTTTCTCCTTCACAAAGAACATGGCCATTTTTCACCAGTCTTCACAAGTGGGAATCTGGTGAGGTACTTAGAGGTAAAGCTCATGAATATACAGTTTCTCTAAAACTGGTCCCTCAGGAGCTTTAACTCCAAAGCTAGTCCACATTCAATCTCCAGATATTGTCAATTACAGTTTTTAGAGTTCCTACCAGTTTGAGGCTCTAGTGGTATCTGCCTCTGGTAAGCTGTGATTCTCTGTGTTCTCGTGTCTCCCCAGGTTTCAAGGCAGTGATTTGCTCTGTGACCTCAGTTGTCTGAAGAATCTGAGAAGAATTGTTGAGTTTGAGTTTTTCAGTTTTCTTCTTATTTTGAGGGTGGGAGTTATGACTTCAAAGTAACATATTTTGAGTGGAAAATGGAAGTGACAATTATTTGCATTATAGTTTTCAACTCAAGAATTTTCTTTTTTTTCCTTTTTACAATTTTTACCTCTTTATTGATAGTCTCTATTTGATGAATCACCGTTACCATATTTCCCTTTAATTTGTAAGTATGGTTTTCTTTTCTTCCTTGAATCCATTTGTAATAGCTTCTTTCAGGTCTTTGAGTGTTAAGTGCAACATTTGGTCACTTATTATAGTCAGGTTTCTCTTGACTGCTTTTTTCCTTGTGTGTGGGCAACAGTTTTGTGTTTCTTTGCATGTATTATAAGTTTTTGTTGAAAACTGGACATTTTAAATAATGTAGCAAATGTGAATTTGAATCTTCTCTGGTTGTCATTTGAGTTTTTATGCTTATTGGTTAAGGATTTATTTGGACAAATTCTCTGGAATCTGGCTACCCCAGAGTGTGTGAAGATGTGTTTAATGTTTCTACTATCATTTTTTCTTTTTCATTATCACTTTTATGTGTAGCTTGACTTCATGGGCTTGGTCTCATGCCAGAATTGCTAGTGTTCCCTCACTAATTAAAAGTTTTACTCATCTACCTTGAGCCAGTAAGGCGTCTGCCTTTGTTTATGGATTTATGCATGAGTTGGGGGACATATTTGAAGTTCAGACAGTTTACTCATTGTTCCTGGCTTTAGCTTTCTGCTAGCACAGTCCTCACATTCATCCAGGGATAAGTAGATATGTGCCTTCTCCAGTCTCTCTTGAGAATATGTGCAACCTTGCACATGCACACCATCTTTAAGACCCCAGAAATATGTGGGAGCCCACCAAGGCTTACTCTTGCAATCTATCTCCTGTTAAATTTATGCCTATTCTGTTTCCCTGTTTTGTTGGCCCCAACTAGGATCACAGTCTCAGGCTAACTGACATTGGCCTTTCTTATTTGTCACTAAAATTGCTACTGTGACTATCAATGCCCAGGAGTATGAGGATTTTGTGTTCTGGCAAACATTGGCCCATATCTCTCCTGGTTGAGAGGCTGCTGGTTTTCATGGCTTTCATCATTGTACTACATAGAGGGGCATCTAGTACATAGATAGATGGCAGGGGAAGAATGGTAGAACCCCAGGCTAAAATACCACAGGAAAGTGTTTGTCTGAACTACTTTAGTGGTTTCTCTTACATAGATCCCCCTCAAAATGCTTTGTGCCTTTGTTCTGTTTTCAGAGTCTTGAAATTTTTCTTTTTGACAATTTTATCCAATTTTATCATTGATTTTTGGGGAAAGATTTGCTGAACTCTTCATTCCACCATTCCAGAAATGTTGCCCAACTATACATAATTCCTTTGGTTTCCTTAACGCAGATTGCTGTGGTTGAGGAAAGATGTTGAGAAAGTGAGCAGCGCTGCAGTGGTAATTGAGAGGGATGGGAATGGAAACTGACCAAGGGATGTGTGGTAGAACTGGTTGATGGTTCTTATGTCCTAGCTGAAGTTCTAGGATGGGAATTTAGCAAGGTAGCATTTGACATGCTATTCTGAATATCTAGTACAGCACCACCCAGATTGGAGCTAAAGGACTATCGATAACAGCCAAAGTATAGAAAGAGCCCAAGTGTCCATCGACGGATGAATGGATAAAGAAGATATGGAATATATACACAATGTAATATTAATCAGTGATCAAAAATAATGAAATCTTGCCATTTGCAACAACGTGGATGGAACTAGAGTGTATTATGCTAAGCAAATAAGTCAGAGAAAGACAAGTATCATATGATTAAACTCATATGTGGAATTTAAGAAACAGAACAGATGAACATAGGGGAAGGAAGGAAAAAATAAGATAAAAATAGAGAGGAAGGCAAACCATAAGAGACTCTTAAATACAGAGAACAACATGAGTGTTACTGGCAGGGTGTTGGGTAGAGGGATGGACTAAATGGGTGACGGGCATTAAGGAGGGCACTTGTTTGGATGAGCACTGGGTGTTATATTTAAGTGATGAATCACTAAATTCTATGCCTGAAATCATTATTACACTATATGTTAACTAACTTGGGTTTAAATAAAAAAAAAAAAGATTAGGGCTAGAGGCCTGGAGGAATTTAGCTGGTGTTGGACTTCACTTAGGTGGTTTCTCAGAAGGTGATGGGCAGAAGAGAGTGAAGGATGCTGGTGAGAGATTAGTTCATATGGTTAACCTTGAGGTATACACACTATGAAAGGGAAAGAAGCAATGATAGTGCCCATGGTCTAGAAGAACTTGAAGGAGTCACGGCACTGAAAACATTGGTAAGTTTGAAGTAAAAAAAGTATTTGTCTTGAAGTCATGAGTGAGTTGGAAGTCATTAAAAATTTGGGGTCAGAAGCTAAGATGGAGTAGATGGACCAGAAGCTTCCAGTAGTGGAACCAGTTATTTGCTACCAAACCTTACTAGCACTTTCAGATATGGGATAATGAAGAACATTCAGTTTAATGGATTATAGGGGAAACTGGAATATCCATATGATTAAGAAGAGTCATAACAGACAGTGGAATCAAGTTCTAGAATTTTATTACTTAGGTTTTACTTCCTGTTTTCCTTTCACAAGTTGGTAAAAATTACAAAAACAAATAATCAGCCAAACAGTTTATTCTCCAGCCTCATAGTTAACTGTATAGTCTTCCTCTTTGACCTATCAGGGAGGATGCAATGGCCTATTGCACCCCTTGGGATCTATTTCTTTGACCCCCATGGCTCTTACTGCAGTGGGCACCCTGGAAATGAGAAACTGTGAAAATAAGATTTGGACCATGATGAAATGATTAATCTTGTTAGGAATTTTGACAAGATAGCCATTTAAAAAAGGAAAATGTCTTAGAACAGCATAACTTGAAGAGATTATTTTAGTATTCCGCCCCTCAAAAGTGTTTCTTTTTTAAAAGCTGGCTCATTGTCAGTAGTATTTGGCATCCAAATAAGTAGTTAATTTAATCCATTTGACTCAATTGTTTATCATCAAGACCTCTCCCCCGACTCTATTTTTTATCATTCAACAAGCTGTCATAGCATGAATAGGTATAGCTGTGGAGGGGGGAGCAGAGAGGTCTCCTGTACTATATACTTGGTGTTTAATTCATTTTCTACACTTGTTGATTCTTCTAGTCAAGGGAATCTGTAAGAAGGTATACGAAGCAAAGTTGTAGAACTAACAGGTGATTTTTTTTCCTTAGAAAAAATACTTGGTTTGTCAATTACAAGCTTGATCAATGGCTCCATAATGAATTCAGGCTTTAGAAATTTTGATTCTGATTATTTGAGTTTTTAGAAAAAAATTTTTAAAAAATTAAATTAAAAATTTTTAAATCTGTTTTTTAAATGATTTTTATGGCAACTAGTTTAATTATGGATCATTAATTACCTCACTTCCATTCTAGTTTCATCAGAGTTTCTTTATTTTTCAATTGGGAAATTTTCAAATAGAACAAACGTCTCTTAAGAGATTCTCACTCTACCCGTCATGGCTTCTGATGGTGGGACTGAAGACTAACCAGAAAAGCTGACCATGAAGTGTCAATTATTTATTTAGTTACTTATTTATTCATCTCTTTACCTATTTAACAACTGATGAAATAGTTTCATAAAAAAGTATGTTTTCTAAGGCATCCATTTAAAAATAATTAAATTACTTATTATTTACACACCCAAGCACGCACACGCACACACACAGGCACACGCACACATGCCATAAAAGTCATGGATGTTTTGTAAGAGAATAATTAAAATTCTCATTTTGTTAGTTTGAAGCATGTATTTGCAAGACTGCAGTGAAAATGGAGCTTCAAAAGTGTGTGTGTTTGTGTACATTTGACACTTAGAATTATATGAACCATATCCTTCCACCCTTAAGTAGAAGATTTCTTAATCATCCTCATCTCAGAAACATCATTTCTTACTTCATTATCATGTGGAATTTTGATGCCATTTGCTTACCTCCGTAATTGCCAGATTCAAGGATAACATTTCTTCCTAGTGTTAGAAATTCAAACTCAAATAAGACACGTACTAGCAGTTCAAACTTCTATTTTTGTGATAAAGAAGTAATTCTCTATTTCATAAGCTCCATGGCTTGGTGCAGTCAGCCCCAGGACCATCCTTGGTGATCCTTACCCCAGGAAGCCCTTAGTAATGGACCTGCCAATCTGCCCTACACGTGCTAGCCCAAGGATTGTGGAAGGCAACATCAATATCTTGCCCTTGAAATCATCTTCCCTCAGTCTCTTCCCAGATCTTTTTAATTAATGTGTAAACATCTTATTTTGTGCTGTGCCCTATCAATCTTGGAATGATTTACAACTTCCCCATGTAATTTTCATTGTGGTTCTTTCCAGCAGTGAAATTCCTGTCTCTCCTTAGGGAAACAACTAACTTCTCCACTCCTCATTTTTAACCTTGAGAAATGTACTGACTTCTATATGCTTTTGCTGTGTTTGAGGAGAGCTGTCTCATAGTTTTCATACTTTCTTAACCTGACTGATTGCATTTCAATTCTATTTTATTCTGTAAGCGTAATCGGGGGGTACCAACAGGATGCAGGGTATGGAGAGAATCTTTCTCACTGATATGTTTCACTGTGGACAATGAGACTTTTAAATGTACATAGATAACTTATTTAGAAGATTTATTTTTCAGGATTTTCACAGTGACTGTGGTAGATAAATATTCCCTTCAGGATAGTGTGTCTCTGTACTTTGTGTGGAGCTTCAAGGAGAGATAAAGATGGGTTATTCCTATCATTAACAAAGAAAGGTCCCTTCCGTAGAGTGCTAAGTAAGAATACCAGGATTAGATTTGAGAGAAATGCATATTACCTAGTTCAGATTACCAGAAGAAAACAAACATGTTGCCTAAGATTTTCCTTCAGTCAAGAGCTCTTTCTTCTGCAAAATAGCAGGATTGGATTTGATCCATGATTTTTTTTTTTAATTTTGGTTTGAACTTTGGAACCATTTCCTAAATGTAAATACTCTCCTTGAACTTAATGGGTATGTGGAAGTTTTAAAATATTGCCTCAAATTCTTTGATAATGTTTTCACTAAGGTTAGGGTCTCTGTTCCTTCCCCTTGGGTCTAGGTAGGTTTTTGACTGTTTCAGCTGATAGGGTATAGTGGAATAGACACTGACTTCTAAGGTTGAGTTGTAAAAGGCCATAAAACTTCTGCCTTGTCTGGAACACTTACTCTGAAGGCTGGGAACTTACCAAAGTAAGCAGTTTGACTACCCCGAAGCCACCAGACAGAGGGAAAGTCCGAACCACATGGAGAGGCCATGTATCAAGATTCTGGTCAACAGTCTCAGTCAGATATCCCAGTCCAAACTCTGGGATTTCATTCCTCATCCACTTGAATTGCCCTCTAGCTGTGTGAGACTTCTCAGCAGAGGCTTCAAACAGCAGAGACCAGAGACAAACCATGCCTTCTATGCCTTATCTGAATTTCTGAGACTCACAGAATTTGTGAGAATAATAAAATGAGTGCTTAAAAATACCATTGGGGTTTGGAGTAGGTAGTTAAGCAACAATATATGACCAGAACAAAATTATAAAGAGAATATTGGAGTTACTTAAGCTGAAGTAAAGGATCTATGGAATTCTGGCAATTACCATTCTGAAAACAGCTTATGATACCTGGGAACCATAAGAAATAGTGGGCCAATAATGGTCTTTTGCCGATGAGAGACATACTGAAAATATTTCAAAATGTTGATTCTTAATAGTAAACACTCCATGGAAATATAGCGTGGCTGTAAAAGACCTTTGATGAGAAAGGTCACCATTTAAAATTACTTCCTGTGATCTGAGGTTATGGAGGATCCACTTCTGAAAATGACATTTCTTTTGAAAATGTGGGTGTTATGAACCAGGTGGATACCGATTATTTTATTTTATATAAAAATTCAAGGTAGTAGCTCCATGCAGACACAATTTGAAAATTTGTGTGGCACTTTTCCTTTAGCTATGTATTTCACGATCAAGAGCATTCTTCCCAGGTAATTAAAAAAAATTGGTTATGCTTCTTCCTAACTAATTATATTTTGAAAGTTAAGTCATCGATTTAAAAATTCAGTACAGACATAGTTTTAAATTTTTAGTTTCGAAGATAATTCAAAGTGGCAGATACCATCCTTGGATGGACTATCAAAGGAATATTCACCCAATAAAATCTTCCAATGTGGTAAAATTATAAGCTTACATAAAGGTTTGTAGATCATAGAAATAGTGTTCTGAACCAGTGTAATTTTTTCTTCCTCAAAGAAGGCGAGGTGTGTTTGACAATTGTGATTGATAGAATATGAATGGATAGCATTTGAAAAGTAGTTATATTTCATAGATGCTTATTTTTTTTTCTGAAACACAATGATTAAAGGGATGTGAAATAGGATTTTGATAATCTAATTTCCAGAAAAGTTAGTATGCATGCTAGCAAAATAGTGTTTTTTTGGTTTATTATTTTTCATGAATCTACACATGCATGCACTGCATATAATCTTTGTAACAGGAGGTGGAAGGAGAATGATTAAAAAAATTAAATGTCTGAAATGTCTGGGGTGTTGAGCAACAAATGAGTCCCACAGCTAACCTGCTTTCTGAAATAATCTCATGTAGTTAAGCAAGGCTCTAATTAATAGTTACAGATGTTTTTGATGTCTTTGAACTCTCTTTCAGAGACACAGTTACAGCCCATTAATAATGTACCTGTAGATAAAAATATTTTAGATAGTTATCTGTGTAGTGTGACAAGTTGGGGAAAGGGACAAATTGGTTTAAGAACTGATGCTGCGTTACATCTCCAGCTGTGACTCTAAGGCTAATCTCACACTTTATTACTGAAAAGAGAAGGGAAGTAATAGGGTTCACAAAAGGCTGCCACACAGGATGCCGATGGCCACAGAATCACCACCAATAGGCATCTGCCCTAACACTGCCCTGCAGCAGGTAGCAGGGGGATTAATGGGATAATGTATGTAGAGGGCTTTGATTCTTTGGGAGAAGTGGCTGTACAAACCCAAAGCTTTATATTGTTATGACTTTTCCTCTAACCTATGATTTTTCCACATTATGCAGGCTTGTCAGTTACCCACCTGTGCCCTGTTCATGCCACCATGATTTTATTTCTCATTTTTAAGGTTTATGATTCTAATTGAGAGACATTGATGTTTCCATATTCATCCTGGCAGATTAATACCCAGCAAGAGAGACCTGCTGTCAATGGGCATTTTGAATTATGTGTTTAAAATTGCTTTTGATAGCAAGGATGTCAAATTATGTGCTTCACTAAAACGGTTTTGTGCTTCTTTGCTAGGTATGTGATTGAAAATCGCAGATGTTTGATATCACATTTTACTGCATTTGTTTGGTAAGTGAAATCTTAAACATATTATACTTCTTTGAAATCCATCTTCTGATGCCATTTAGAGAACATTAAGAGAAAATTAAAAAATAAAAGACTTCATATCTCTGACATTTAGCTTCTAGAAAAGTCAACCTTTTAAGTCCCATTCTGTTTTGGAGTACTTGTTTAGGATGCAGAACATTCTAATGTCATAGCAGGAGCAGATGACAGAGTGGAGCTGTATCATGCATTCATGGGGAGTCCTTTGCCCCCTCAAGCACTCATTTTATTTTTTTTTTTAATTTTTTTTCAATGTTTATTTATTTTTGGGACAGAGAGAGACAGAGCATGAATGGGGGAGGGGCAGAGAGAGAGGGAGACACAGAATCGGAAACAGGCTCCAGGCTCCGAGCCATCAGCCCAGAGCCTGATGCGGGGCTCGAACTCACGGACCGCGAGATCGTGAGCTGGCTGAAGTCGGACGCTTAACCGACTGCGCCACCCAGGCGCCCCTCAAGCACTCATTTTAGTGAAAAGGTTTACCAGATGATGAATCAGATCAGAAGCTCCCAATAGAACACACAGCGTTTTTATTTCTGGGGTTATTAATGACTTCAAAAATGAAAGTCTGCCTGTTTCTTGAGTTTCTTTTTAGAAATGGCTAGAATGGTTCAGTGGATAATGGTCTTTGATGAAGAATGTTCCAGTGTTAATTTCTTACTACGGATTATTCAGTTTTAGATGCAGATGTAACAGGCATAACTTTCACAGTTCTCTCCGCTTATGGAAAAGCAATAGGGACAAAGAAGTAAGAATGAATAAATACCTGGAACTGTCAGATCTGGATTCAAGGAACATACTTGAAATGTGAATTGCTCTGGGTCATAGTCTTCTGTATGCATTTTCCTCTTGAAACTCTTGATATCTCTGAGGCAGGGTTATTATCCCAGCATCAAATGAGGAGAGAGGTGCTAATAGTAAGTGATCTACATCCACACAGTAATGAATGATGAAGCTTCAGTTCAAATTCTTAGATCTTCCAACTTAGAAATCTAGGACATTTAACAATGTAACATAGCTATTAGAAAAACTGGTATTTAACACTGTATTCTGGCTGTTTATTTCTGTATAACCACCCCAGAAGTCTGTGGCTTAAAACAACAGTAACAGTTTTGTTCATAATTCTCCAATTTGGGTTGAGTTAGTTTGGTGGGAACAACCTGTTTCTCCTCCATTCAGCATCACTTGAGCTTCAATCATCTAGACTCCTTCACTAACATGTCTCATGATGGGTTCTTGCTGCTGGCTGACATCTCAGCTAGGACTGTTAGCTGGGACACCTACACATGGCCTCTCTGACTCTATGACTTTGGAGAGTCAGTAGACACACACACACACACACACACACACACACACACGTGTGCAGTTAGGGGGTGGGTCTCCATCTGGAAGGGAGTTACATCACCTTTCCTTCTAAACTAGCCTTGGAAGTCCACAGAGTCCCTTGTGTGACATTATTTTTTATTAGAACTGAGTCACTGTGATAGAACCATATTCAAGAGGAGAGGAATTAGACTTGACCTTTTGATGGAAGATACTATGGATTGAATGTTTGTGATCTCTCAAAATTCCTATGTTGAGATCCTAACCCCCATTGCAATGGGTTTTGGAGATTGGGCCTTCAGGAGGTGATTTAATGAGCGAGGCTTTCATGAACGATTTTGCACTCTTATTAAAGAGATACCAGAGAGTTCTCTCACCCTTCTACCATGTGAGGACACAGTGAAAAGATGCTGCCTATGAACCAAGAAGCAGGCTTTCACTAGACACTGAATATGCCAGCCCCTTGATCTTGGATTTTCGAGGCTTTTTCTGCAGGTGTAGCATGTTTTAATTTTCAAATATTTAGATACATGGTACACAGCCCTTCATTTGTGTGCTTACTTTGGACTCCACATGCTAAATGTGAGCCTGATGTAAAACAAAACCACACTCAAGAGGAATCCAATGGAACTATTCTAGCCATAGAAGTTTAGGTTTATCACTAACTCTGTAGTAATGGGGAACTGAAGATTTGAATCCTGCTGCATATTCTTTAGAATTTGTTAGAAATACTTCATACTCCAAACTTGTCCTCAATACAAAATAAATAATTCTCAATTAATGGTTTTTTAATGTGAATTCCCAAGGTAAATAACCCCTCTAGGTATTTGTATGCTTTCATGCTTTTGGATCACACCTGACTATTAAAGTTAGTATCTTAAATCTTGAAGTAGGAGAAACCAGACAAGTAAATTCATTGCAAAAAACAAACAAAAAAAAAACCAGTGCCTCCAAAAGGCACAATGATATTCCCGTGTCTGAATATCCTATGCTTTATAGTAATTTCTACCAAGTGTTTACTCATGCAATGATGGAGAGACCTGTCTACCATACTGCTTCTTACTGATTATGTGGAAACATTTTTCATATCAAAATTTCTTATGGTGTTCTTCAGTGAAAAGCCTACTTCATGATAACAAAGCAAAACAAAATGAAAACAAGTTTTCAGGAAATGCTTTGATAAGAAATTCTGAATGAATAGCTTCAAGCAGATACTTCTCTGACGTCTTGTGTGTTATCTTAAAAAATATTGAATATTTTTGATCTATCCAATAAAATAACTGTTGGTGATAGATATATGTATGTATATTGATATACATATGATACACATTGATATATGTATCAGTGTATGTACATGATATACATATGTATATATATTGATACATATATGTTATGTATGTATATCAATATACATATGGATGTATATTGATATATATTGATATACAATTAAATATATTTATACTAAAGTATATTTATATTATATATTTATGTAAAAACATTTATATTTATAAAATGTATCTATATTTTATTATAGATGTATATTATATGATCTTCTATGTTAAATATATTTATTATGTAAATATATTGGATATGTGACATGCATATAATAAATATATATTTATTATAATATATATATACATAAATTAAATAATTGAAGTATTAGCTCAGGAGTTAGACTCTCAGGGTTAAATTCGATTTTTGCCATCTACCATTGTGAAGAGAAAGTTTCAAAGTCGCTTTTTGCCTCAGTTTCCTATCATGAAATAGAATAAATGTACTTACCTCATGGGTTTTTGAAAGAATTAAGTGAATTAATACAAGAAATTTTCTTTAAACATTACCTGGCACATGAATATTATATGCTTGGTAAATAAAATATGTACTCACTATTATTATAGCTCAATAAATATTAGCTTTTAGCTACTGCTGTGTAAC
Organism: Prionailurus viverrinus; assembly: GCF_022837055.1. Classification (NCBI taxonomy): domain Eukaryota; kingdom Metazoa; phylum Chordata; class Mammalia; order Carnivora; family Felidae; genus Prionailurus; species Prionailurus viverrinus. The sequence continues at coordinate 19,566,663 of NC_062569.1, forward strand.
AAGGTGCTGCAAAACCTAGTGACTTAGAATAACAATCACCATTTCACTTTCTCACATAGTTTCTGTAGGCCATGGTTTTGGGAAGGGTTCGGTTGATTGGTTCTGGTTTGAGGGGTTGTAGCTGAAACAATAAAGGGCTGGAGTAAACTGGGAGTTGACTGGACAGTTCTTTTCAAGAAGTCATGAGTTGTCCTTTTGTTCTCACGTGTGGGCTATTTTGGGCTTCCTCACAGCATGGCTGCTTCAGGGCAGTTAGCTTACAAGCATAGAGACTCAGGGCTCCAAGTGTGGTTATTCAGCAGCAAGGTGGAAACTAAATTGTCCTTCATTACCTGGTCTCCAAAGTCAGGCAGCATCACTTCCACTGTACTCTTTTTGTTGAACCTGTCACAAAAGCCCAGCTGGTTTCAAAGGGAAGGGTTATAAATTTTACCTTTCAATAGATAAAGTTGCATTGTAAAAGGATTATGTGGGTTAGGAGACACTATCTAGGCCATCTTTAGAAGACACAATCTGCCACAGCTATTACTATTATCTAGTGCTTTCTTGACAGTCACAAACCTCAAGAGGCTATAAACAATTGAAGAAACATAGTTCGAGCATATTTCTCTCATGAAATGAAATGAAAATTGCCTCAATAAGGCTATTGCCTGATGCTAAGGAGCAGTCAACTCCGTGGAATTTTCTCAAAAATGGAGATAATTCTATGTTGTTGTTGAAAGAAGATAACATAGTTTGTCGATATCAGATGCAAATGTGTCCTACTTCATATTCTGGTAATATTGGAGTCTAATGTGAATTATTGTTTAAAAGGAGAGTCATTTTTCCTTCTTAAGATGGTATGCTCTGGAAATGTCTTTGGACATTATATTCATCTACAAAGAAGGAAATGCATTTTCTTCCAAGATTAAAGACCCAAGACTATCATTTCTTCTGGATGCCAGACATTCAAGAAATCTGGCACTTTTAACCCAAGAAATCTCTCTATAGAATGAAGTTACTAGTTTTCCCAAAGTCAACTGAAGAATCTGAACACAGACATTATTCATGAATGCTGAGCACAAAGAAATTTCTAGGGAAAAAAATTTCTATACATTGTCATGTCTTTCTAATTCTCCTCTTTCCAAGCTCGGATAAGTGATACAGTTTTGAGGCAGTAAAGGTTTATTAGTGCTCTGATAATTTTTGTTGCCAATAAGCTGTTGATGACTGTCAATATAAGAGCTTTGCCCTTTCACCATCATTTTTTCTTAATTAAAGGCTATTGGGAAACAGTTGACCTTGAACAATATAGGTTTGAACTGTGCAGGTTCCAATTAGATGCAGATTTTTTCCATATAGACAGTACAGTACTGTAAATGTATTTTCTCTTCCTTATGATTTTGTTAATATTTTTTCTCTAGTTTATCTTATAAAAATACAGTTGATAACATACAAAATATGTGTTAATTGGCTGTTCTGGTAAACAGTAGGCTACTAATAGTTAAGTTTTGCGGGAGTCAAAAGTTATACACTTAATTCTGACTGCACAGGAGGTTCGTCTCCCAACCTCCATGTTCAAGGATCAACTGTAGTTAAAACAGAAATGTGAAAAATAAGTATTCATGTAATGAAAATGCCTCAGAATCAAAGAAATGAGAAACTGCTCTGTGGGAAAAATAGTCTTCTGTGTCTTGTAAACTCTTGTCGTTATATAGTATGCTTAAATCAAAGGACGGAAGTAGTTGGTGACACATTCTTGTTGCTAGAGGAGAAATCTTCTAAATTTGAAGTTAACAAAAAGAAAACACATATGTAAAAACTAAATCCCTTGATAGTCAGTAATAGCATATTTGTTTCCTCAAAAATGAATTATATGGATTGCAAAATAACATATACAACTGACTCCCATCATATTCAAATATAGAAAATGGCACACATGCACAAACACAAAGATTGCATAGAAAACTCTGGAGGACTAAAACATAGGAAGTTGAAAATGTCCTCAGTAGTTGCCTTTGGGAGAGGAAGTAGAATTGCAGTCATGAAAGAATCATGAAAGGGAAGTTTTCACTTTTCATTTTCCCGTATAAGTTGACCCTTTTGTGGGGGAGGGGTGTAAAAATATTATTCATGTTTTATTTTAAAAATAGTAAGAATTGTGTGTGTATTACAACTTTGGTTTGTGTCAAGATCAGGGCATATTTGAGGCACCTGGGTGCCTCACTCACCTGGTTGAGCATTCCACTCTTGGTTTCACCTCAGGTTGTGATCTCAAGATTTGATTCTTGAGTTTCAGCCCTGCGTTGAGCTACGTGCTTGGATTCTCTCTCATTCGACCCCTCTCTCTGCCCTCCCCCTGTGTGTGCTCTCTCTCTCTGTCTCTCTCTCTCAAAATGAATAAATAAACTTTTAAAAATCAGGGTATATTTGTTACTAGGTAAAGATGTCTATTTGGCATTTATTTCACAGGAGAACACAATACTATCTTAAAAGGGTAAAAGGATATAATTATTTCTAATTGGAATTCCACAACCGAAAGCAAAACAATGAAACCATTACTTCTCAAGCTATTTCCTCCTCCAAACTCCTTTGTTTTTCTTTCTTTCGTTCTTTCGTTCTTTCGTTCTTTTGTTCTTTTTCTTTCTTTCTCTTTATTTCTTTCCTTCCTTCCTTCTTTCTTTCCCTTCCTTCCTTCCTTCCTTCCTTCCTTCCTTCCTTCCTTCCATTAAAATTCCAGTGTATCATTTATCTTTTCCTGTGTAAGAACAACTCTCCCCACTCCTCCTGCCCCAGATACTTAGTGGCTGATAATGATAATAAGTTATTTATTATCTGTGATGCATCTGTGAGTTGACTGGACAGTTCTTCTGCTCCACATGGTATTAGCTGGGTCACTCACATGGCTGCATTTTGCTGGCACATGGGTTGGGTTGTGAGAAGGTAACTGCCTCACCAAGGCCTGTAGACCATGGTCACTTGAGTCTTTTCCCATGTCGTCTTTCTCCTCTTGGTATCTCATCTTGGAGAAGGCATCTCCAATTGGCCTCTGTCTGTAGCAGGACAGCCTGTACTTCATTACAGAGTGGCCACTGGGTTTTATGAAACAAGGTCAAGGCTGTCTGGGCTTTTAAGGGCTACTTTTAGGACTGCTCAAGGTTCCCCCTGGATTCCATTGGTCAAAACAAATCACAGGACCAACCAGATTCAAGAAGGTGGTGGGGGATGGGTGGGGAATAAACCTCTTCTTGAAGGGAAGAATGGCTTGCACACACAGGAAGCAGAAGAACAATTGATGACTGTCTTTGGAGCTATCTGCCACCTCCTCCATATCATCATTGCCTTGCAGGAGCAAGCATCACTATGAATCCTGTGAGGGGTACTTTGATATAAAACTTAAGTTCCTTAAGGTAGTTCTTGCTGTTGTAATAAGTTCACCAAATCTTAGAGGCTTCAAACAATGAATTTATTTTTTGTTTACATAACAAGACCTGGTCAAGACAGCTTTTTATGTACTTGGTAATTCAGGGATCCAGACTCCTTTGGTCTTATCACTTTTTCATCTTCAACATGTTTCCAAGTAAGCTGTGCTTGCAGGCAGTGATAGATGAAAAGATAAAAAACACGGAGATTCACACAGGCACGTTTTTATGGGCCAGGGGCAGAAATGGTTCCCTTAATTTCTCACATTTCACTGGCTACAGCTCAGTCACATGGCTGCACCTAGTCCCACAAGGGAGCCTGAGAAATATGGGCTGGTGGCTGTGTGTCCAAAAGAGGAGGAAAGTGGCTTGGCGATTAGCTAGCATTCTCTACCACAAACTGCTTCCCTACCTCTAAACAAAGGAAAGAAAGAAAGAATAAACTTTTTTGTTTATTTTTATTTATTTTGAGAGAGAGAGAGAGAGAGAGAGAACGAACATGGAGAAGGGCAGGGAGAGAGAGAATCCCAAGCAGTCTCCACACTGCCAGAGTGGAGCCTGACATGGGGCTCGGACCCACAAGCTTTGAGATCATGACCTTAGCTGAAACCAAAAGTCAGATGCTCAACTGACTGAGCCACTCAGGCGCCCGAACAAAGAACTTCTTTCTGGTTATCAGTCATATTTGCCTCAGCATTGGGAGAAACTTGTTCTTTTATTGGAATTTTAAAATAAACTGAACATGCTTTTTGAATGTTACGAGGCAAGGTGTCTGTGTTAGAGATCAGGGAGATTGGTACAACGGTGTTGAACTTGAATGAAAGCTGAATAAATAGAAATCTGAGTTTACCAAACATAAATTAGGGCATAAATACAGGCAAAAAAGATGATTCTCTTGTTTGATTTATGTATTTATCCAGTGATTTTAAAATGTGCTTGTTGACAAAAATATATAGCTGTCACAATTTTATTTTGTGGAGAGTACAAGTGTAGGGCACAGCTGTCTGAGCAGCAGGCACCAGAGTGGGATTCGATGAGAAGAGACTTACTGAGGAAAGTGCCAGTGAGGGAATGTGTGAGATAACCAGAGGTACCTGAAGGGCTTTCACATTCTGATGCAGGTCTGACCCCCCCTGAGGGTGAGAGGGATAGAAAGAAAGGGAGGATAGGAGGAAGGAAGAAGGAAGGTATTAGACTGCAGTGCAGTTTTAAGAGTTTCAGCAAGGCCGACAGGGAGCCCTCTGGCCAAAGTACTCCCAGCCCTGAATTTGCACGAATGGGTTCAGGCAGCGGCTGAAGTGTGGCCCCATCACAGACTCAGTGAGGGACTTCAGAATGCAGCACCCTGGGCTGTTGCTAATTACGCTCCTAAGTTGCAGATCTGAGAGGTGCATGTTCATGGTTGCCATAGTATGTCTTTATGCCTTTATTCCTGTGGCCCAATTAGAAATTAGAGAGTGGTATCAAAATAGCTATTTAGCAGTTATTACAAAAGACATTTATGTTCACTTCTTATCTATTTCCTGACTGGACCAGAGCAATAGTTTCAAAAATTCTAGTCGGGCGTGATTAAATTAATTTTTGTTTTTAGCCTAGCAGCATGCTTCTATACTGTTGGTGCCATAGGAGAATGTCTGATGTTCACCTCACTTCAAAAGTATTAAAAACACCCTAAATTTGCATCTGTCCCTTTCCATTCTCTGCTTAACCACTGTCAACACCAGTATCCTATTTGATAGGAAAAGCCTCATTTCTCAGCCTAAGCTTCAACTCTACCTTCCTTTGCCTCTTTCATATTTTTGTTGTTTGTTTCATCACAACAGGGTGCTGGCAGTAACAAATATTCTCAAACATAAATGATAGTTCCTTACCAGAAATCATTAAAGGACATGGAAAATTAAGCTACATTTTGAGCAATGGCACATGTAAAAGTGCTCAGTGACTTTGGGCTAATATGCTGTTTTCTTTTGAATTGTTTTAGAACAGGCTATTGAGGAGGGAAAATTCAGAACGCTGTGTCCTTGAATTACAGTCTTATTCAATTTTATTTTAATTCACGCGATGCAAAAGAATTTGAAATTAAAAAATATAGAAAAGGTTTTGGTATGTCTTTTCAAATGGATATTTTTTTTCCCCTTAAACTATTGGATGGATAGAGGTAATGATCATAATCCAATCTGATTAACAGATAAACCTCTGCAGCGATTTGGATCTTAAGCAAATATATAATTGATTATAGGGTAGACTTATGGTAAAATTGTACTGTAGAATCAGTTGGCTGCCTCTGTGTAACTGAGCTGCCTTTCCTAATTTAATGTATTGGTCTGTCACTCCATCATCCTTTATGCAGAAGAAAAGCACAGTGCACTTAGTAATCTTAGAGAATTTGAGGTAGATCAGTTTGCCTGCTATTATTACTTATCTTCCCAGTCATCTTTGTGCTCATGACAGAGATGATAAATGGATTTAGTAGGAACACATTGGCGGTAGGGGGAAAATAGCTCACTTAAAATGTCAAATGTAACAGCTATCTCTGTATATGAAGACTAGTGTTCTCGTATAGGCTGAGAAGAAATGGAGAACACATCACTGATTCAGCATAAAGAATGCAAGATTCCATGAAAGTAGATGGGAAAGAAATGAACATAAAATGCAGTAGTGCTAAAACATATTATTTAATCATTCATTCATTCATTTGGCTTCTGCTATTCCAGGTGCTGGACAGATAGCAGAGAACACATAGAAAGATATAGGTTTCAGGGAGAAAAAAATTGTATTCTTGATATCCAGGCATATATGGTTTCATCATAATATACACTTAAAAACTGAATTCCTGAAAAGTCAAGATGGTAATGACAACAACAGTGACCATTTTGAAGGCTCTGTGCTAAACATTTATGTAGATGATTTTGACAATGACTTTATTCAGTAAGGAGTTGTGGTTACTCTCATTTTACTGGCTGAAGAGATTGGAGCTTTGAGACGTCTGAAGACATTTCCAGTTCCATTTGCTTTCAGAGAACGTCATGACTATTGCTACTGGTCTTCATTCTGAGTTAGAAAGAACGTGCCTTTGGTGAACTCTTACTCATGTTTATTTGAAGAGCCAATTCAAGTGTCTTTGGCACCTTGCTTTGGCCAGCCCTTAGTGTCCAAACCCCTTTATTCAGATCTTCAGAGATTTCTCAGCAATGAATGGTCTTAGACTGAGTTAAGGAGCTCCGCCCCCTTCAGAACAGAACTCGGTAAATGTGGTGAGTTCTAGATAGACGCCACAGTTCTCATTTTGTCCAATCTGCATCTGTGGTATGCAGAGCTGCAAGTTCTGAGGCTCTGTAGGGAGTCATTTCTGGTTTCCCATCAAGATACCATTGGAAAAGAGAGGACAGAAAAGTGGGACGATGTCAATGCAGGAGTTCTATGCGGTGGAAGCATGGCTAGGACTTTCAAAGTAAAATATGTAAACAGAACTGTTTGAAGAAGACTACCAAGTGACGCTGAACAAGTCACACATGGTATTTGGTTCTCTGCAGCTACGAAAACCAAGTCCAGTCTTTGAGAATCCCTGGGGTAAATGTTCACAGGGCGAACACAGAAATCCCTTTTACTTACATGATGAGAGCCCATTACCTGCTGCCTAAGGCCACGGTTACAGGGATGAAGGTTACTAAGGAGTACATCAGCCTTTTATTCATAGTTGATGTAAAAACAGCAACAGCAATAACCCGTCATCACGTCTGAGTTAACATATTAAAGGGAAGAATATATGGAGATTTAGGGGGAAAATTTTATATATATATATATATATATATATATAGAGAGAGAGAGAGAGAGAGAGAGAGAGATGTTAATTTAATTATCATATATGGACTTAAAGTTTAAAAAAGAAGAGCAAAATGTGAGTAGGTATGTATATGTGAGCAGTATGCATACTGAGCCTATAAAGGAATTTCTTTCTTAGGGAATTAGAATTCAATACTGTTGGTGAGATGACAATAAAGGTTTTTACATATACATATGTGTTGATTGTGATTGTTTTAAGGATAAACTCTTGTACTCACTACATAATAAAAGAAAAAAATATATAAAATTATTTCACAAGTAAGGTAGTAGCCCAAGATGTATTTAGTTTTGGATGGTTAAATAATTTGCAGATTATGCATTTTGGCATCCTCCCCAGTGGTGTTTTTTTTTCTTGTGAGCAGTTTTATTTTATATAGTAATTGTCGGGGGTCTTTAGTGCCATGATTGATAGGTTGGGGTAAAAAAAAAGAAGCTGTTTCTGAATGACAGAAAGTAACATTAAATATGATGAAAACTTCTCTGAATATTAGCAAATAGGGTACCAGTGAAATGACATTTTGGAAAATATTTTGATTTCAAGTCAATTAAGGATAATGCTAATCTACATAAAATAAATGAATTACATTTTGATTATAAAAATTATTGCTCGATATGTCATTTAATGTATCTTGCCATATTTTATCTGAAATAAAATGCATCCAAGATGTAGGCTGGTAATTTCAGACATCTAATTAGTTTAAACACCTATTTGGCCATATAATGGTTGATTATTAGAGCATCTTTGAATGGCTCATTTAGCTGAGCACATTAATAGATACTCTAATTCCATTTCAAAGTGCCTGATGATAAGGAAATGGTGTAAGAGATTCTGTGTTAGGTGTTCATTTTTTTTTAATGTTTATTTATTTTTGAGAGAGAGAGAGAGAGAGAGAGAGAGAGAGATCAAGTGGGGGAGGGGCAAAGAGAGAAGGAGACATAGAATATAAAGCAGGCTCCAGGCTCTGAGCTGTGAGCACAGAGCAGACTTGGGGCTCAAACCCACGAACCATGAGATCATGACCTGAGCCGAAGCTGGATGCCTAACCAACTGAGCCACTCAGGTGCCCCTGGGTGTTCATTTTTTGAAAATCTGCAATTGTGGGAGACTTCTATGCTCTACAGTTGGCATAGTCAGTTGGAGGATCACCTTCTATTTAGTGAGTATTGATTTGTCTGGATAAGTAGTATTAAAAGATTCACTTTCTTCCTTCCATTAATAAAACATTAATAAATGTTTTCATAATTCTAGTGTTTGAACAGTGTAGAAAGTTTTGGTATTCTGAATAAAGTTATATGTGCCTTAGGAGGGTCATTTCATGTTTGCTTAAAATTCTTACAGAACAGTTTATGAAAATGTGGGAGAAAGGAATTAATTAATACCCTGACATTAATTTTCCTCTCCTGAAGTTGCTTAATGACCAGAAAGATTCCCAAACACTTAGAATTTGAGCTCGGGACTTTTGTTTTTTTGACACAACTATTTGTAAATATTTAAAAACAATAATTTTTTTGCATGATTAATAAAGTATTCTTTGGGTTTCTACTATGATCAAGGCACTTTGTATTATATGGACATCCACAAAACAAAGAGATGTGGTTCAAACATTAATATTCTCTTGGAGATTATTAGTTAATTGGGTGTCTTTTATGTTTTCTCTTTAAATAGGTACATTTAAAATAATTTATAACTCAAGAATTAGTAAAATTAGGAACAAGTTTTTAATTAATACCATTCTAGTCTTTTTCTTAATTGAACGGACTAATTTTCTTGATGAGTCAATGGGAATGGGGGAGAACTTTTGGGAAAGCTGATTAGGTGTAAGAGTAAAAATGTTTAGAACTTTAATCTTAGATCCTGCAGTGGCTATAAGTAGTAACCATCATGCATCGTAAAATGGTAATACAAACTGATCGATGAATTATAGTTTCAGGTATGTTCAGACATACAACAATGGAAATTGCCAAGGCATGTGAAAGCATTACTATTCTGTAATTTTGTGCCTCATTCTTTTAAGGATATTTTATTATTTTTCAAGGTTATGTTTTTGAGGGAGATCTGAATATAACATATAAGACGTGTAGATTGGGTACTCTAACCAGAGAGGCAAGGATTGAGTTGGGATTGAAAAGAGGTAAGGCACAACTATAGGATTTTGTTCAGTTTGATGTCTCCTTTGCTCTCTCTCTCTGATCAGATGCTTTGGGCCCTCAGTGATATTCTGAAAAAACACGATTCACAAAAATTGGCCACTATAACTCATGTGGACAGAGAACCAATGACAAATGTTAAAAGTCTCCAAAAGGGTAATTGAAAGAAGAAAAGATGTAAAGATAGGAAGCAAGATATAGAGAGATTAAGATCCTGGAATTTGGAGCCATATATACTCATTTCTTAGCTTTATCATTTATAAACGTGACCTTGGCTAACTTATTTAACCTCTTTGAACTTGGTTTTATTATTTGTAATCTGTGGCTAATAATAGTAATGACTTTATTGTGAGGATTAAATTAAATGATCCAGAGACTGTGTAGCACATAGTAATCACTAGATATATGTAAAATGTTATTACTATTTATTATTATGTACTTAAAGGATGGCAGAAGAATAAGGGAAGGCTGGTAAAAGCAGGAAGAAGAAGGGAAATTGAAATGAGAGGTAGCACTATATACCTTGGAGCCATTTTTGAAAGTGTAGTCAGGTTAGAAAGTTATTATTGACTCCTTGCTGTTCCATAGGAATTGTTTTGTAAGCAATACTTAGAGTGTTTGTCCTGTGGGCCTTAAGGTTATTAATGGATTTCACTGCCTGTCGCCTGTTCTTTTGTACTAAAGAGCTCTTGAGGCATAAATGGCTTCTCTGCCCTTGTGCCATGGATATAGATCTTTGTCTATTTCATTGATAATGGGAATCAGGATCCCCAGAGGAGTAGATATTTTGACATAAGGAAGACTGAGGGGGAATATTTGGGGACAATTCACTGCAGCTTTAATTAAAGATTTTTGAACAAAATTCCAAAAGCATGCTCTAGGATAGATCTAAGGAGAAGGAAGAGAGAAAGCAGATCTGAAGACGGACTACCTGAAAAGGGGGAAGGCCATGGCCCTTGACGAGGACAAGATGAAAGAAGAGGAAATAAGATAGTGGAGCTGAGACAGAGGAAGTTGATTATGTATTATATTTGGACCTCAGAGAAGATTTTTCTTTAGAGTGTCCAAAGGCCAGTACCTTATTTTTAAAATTTAAATCAACCTTTCATTTTAGAATAGTTGTGGATTTACAGAAAAGTTGCAGATGTGAAACAGGGGGTTCCCATACACTCCTCACTGAGCCTTCCCTATCGTTTGCATGTTACATTACTATGCAACCTTTGTCACGACTAAGAAACCAATATTGGTACATTACTGTTAACAACACTTGTGTTCAGATATCACTAGTCTGTTTTCTGCTCCAGGATCCTGTACAGGATGTCACATTACATTTACTTGTTATATCTCCTGAGACTCCTCTGGTCTGTGACAGTTTCTCAGAGTTTCTTGGTTTTGAGGACTTTTACAATTTTGAGGGGGTATTGGTCAGGCATTTTGTAATCTCCTTCAGTGGGGATTTATTTGAAGTTTTTCTCCTGATTAGACTGGGGTTATATGTTTTGGGGAGGAAAATCATGAGGTAAACTGGTACTCTCATCACATCCTGTCGAGGAGACATGCTATCAACATGACTTACCATGGAGGATGTTGACCTTGCTCACCTGGCTGACGTAGTGTTTGTTAGGTTTCTACGCTGTAAAGTTTTCTTTCCCCTTTCCATAGGTGACCCCTTATGCTCCACCTCCATGAGGGCAGAGTATATACATAAATTATTTAGAATAGTTGATTATAAGAGATTTGTCTCTCCTCTATTTTATTTTATTCATTCATTTCTTTAAATCAGCATAGACTTAGGGATATTTATTTTATACTTTAGGTTATAATGCAGGGCTTAGTTATTTATTTTGTTGTTCAAATTTTTCCAGTTTGGCCACTGGGAGGTGTTTCAGTTGGCCGCTGTGTTCTTTTGACATGCCCTATGTTGCTGGTTTTTGGGTTTGTTTTTTTTTTAACATTTCCTTACCTTCTAGTACTACAAGATGCTCCAGGATTATCATTTTTATTTCACGCTCCAGCCCTGGAATCAGTCATTTCTCCGAAGAACCCTTGTGCCTTTCATTGAAGTATTTCTTTACCCATGTTGTGAGAAACAACTTTGTTGACTAGAGTACAATGTTTATGTGAAGGTAATTTTGTCTTTAGTCTTGTAGTTTCTGGTCAAAGTATCATTCTCTAAAGTTACTTAGATTAGCACTTTTTACCCATTCTCTTCAGTGAAGTTATGTATATGTGTGTGTGTGTGTGTGTGTGTGTGTGTGTATGTGTATGTGTATGTGTGTGTGTATGTATGTATATGTATATATGTATTCTTTTGTCACAGTCTGCATTCCATGTTAAGATCCTCTAATTCCCTGGTTGAGTTTTAAGAAAATTTGCATACATTGGCTCTCTGTGTTACAAATTTCTGCGGGTTTTTGATGTATGCACGGTGTTATATATCTAGCATATAGATGAGTTCTGCCAGCCCTAAAAAATTCTTTGTGTTTTCCCTGGTCAAATAGGCCTCCCTTCCCAAACTTCTGGCCACTACTGATCTGTTTTCTATCCCTATAGTGGTGAGAGAGGGCATTGCTGCTTTGTTCCTAATCTTAAGGGAAAGGATCTAGCCTCTCACAATTAAGTATGATGTTAGTTCTGGGTTAATTATGTATGTATGCATGTATAGGAGGCCCACAGAGATATGAAACTCGAAGTAACCAGAGAAGGAAGATTTTATACCTTTAAGGCAAAGAAACAATAAGTTTGAGGAGAATTGACAAGACAAAGGAGTTTGGGCTAGGGGTGGTAAGATGGTGAAGAAGTAACAAGATACATTTATACAGCCTTCTTCACCCTGAATTACCTGTCTTTAGTAATAAGGATGTCTTCTACTCTCCTGGTACAGGGAGGGTAAGTTTCACATGGGAGAGTTATCTCCTGCTTTCAGTGTGAGGAAGAAGGGGCAAAGCATCCTTGGTCTGGCTGTTTCTCAAGTACCTTTAATTCGAAATAATCAATATGCCAAAATGGCATGTTTTGGGGTGACATATTTTAAATTTTTTTATTGTTTATTATTTTTGAGAGAGAGAGAGAGAGAGAGAGAGAGAGAGCAAGCAGGGAAGGGGCAGAGAGAGAGGGAGATACAGAATCGGAAGCAGGCTCCAGGCTCTGAAAGCTCAGGACAGAGCCTGACGTGGGGCTTGAACTCAGAGACTACGAGATCATGACCTGAGCTGTAGTTGGCTGCCCAAACGACTGAGCCACCCAGGCGCCCCTGGGGTGACATTTTAACCCCATACACTGATTTGTGTTAAATGGCCTCCTATGGTGGGCTCTCTGACTCACAGATTTCACATGACTTCTAACCTTATTTCAAATGGTGCCAATGAGATTTTGGATCAAATCTGTATAGTTTCTTTGAATATGTTTTCTCAAATACTTAGAGTTCAATGAACTTAAATTTTAAGTCATTTTTACAGATAATTAAAAAAAAGTTTCATCCAAGTTTGTTTTCCATTGTGCCTTCCTCTTCTCCAACTTCTCCAACTTATTTGAAGTTGAGCAAAATGTATATCAATTGTCCATTTTCCTCCTTAATGCAGCGCTTATAGGCTGTTTATCTGGAAAGAAGAGGCAGATGTCACCCAGGGTGGCCTCTGCTATTTCACTTGTAGCTTCTGGTCATGTCCCCATTCCTTGATTTCAAGCGGCGATGGCTTAGTTTAGGGTTTCCATTGTGTGACCTATATCATGGGTACACCTTTCATTCCCTGAGTTTTATTTTTTTTATGTTACAAAAGCCAATTTCCTTTGAAAATGATGACTCTGTTTTCTCAAGATTGTCTCTTTGCTCCTGAATTAATAACATTTACAAGCTTCCCATTTGATTTCCTTTCTGGAAGAGTCCAACATGCTTATCTCCTTAGAAATAGTACTTGGAGCTCCAAAGACATTTCTTTGACTGGTGTTTCCTTTGAACTTAAAGAATTTTTTTTTCTCAAAAATATCTTCCAGTTAAATAATGGCAATGTCTCCAAATATTAATTAGTTTTCACAATTCTGTTATATCTCATCATTACATGTACATTTTAGTGTTGTATTGCATATATTTTGAGGTATGACTTATATAGGGAAAATAACTAACAATATATTAAGTATTACATGTTCAGTCCCTCTCATAAAATGTTATGTTGAGCCAGCAAAAAAGACATGTATTGTCATATTATTTTAATGTTAATGGGGTGGTATGGTGAAAATAACAAAATCTATTTTAATATGGAGGGTCTGTTCATACTGAGTAACTTCATAATGTACAACAATATTTCACATAAATATATAATTCTTTAATTTAGAATTTACAAGTTAATTATTTTTTTAAATGGTGCCTGTGTAGTTTGGGTAAGTCTTTTGTTATCCAATTGAAATTGAGATTTTTTTTCTGTAGTTGATTTATATAGCTTAGATTTTGGCTGTAGAAAGAGCTGAATCAGATGAGCCCAAATACCAAATCAGATGAGCTCAAGTACCAAATTTTCCATGCTACAGTGCAGTATTTTTAAACCTGCTTACAGATGACCAATAAAACATTACCTTGCTTCCATTTTGAAATCACTAGTTTTTCCTAATATTGCTCCATTTTGCTCCATTTCAAGATCATTTTAGTGTATAAAAATTAAGTTTTGTTCTACTGTGCATGATGTAAGTATTTGGTGCCCTGGAGGATATTTTTTTAAATTAGCATTTCATTTTTAGCAGATCCAAAATAAAACAATTAAAGGCTTCTCCTTGATGTTCAGAATGAGCTGGCATGAGACAAAAACAAAAGAAGGTTGGCCCGCGTCATTGCTGCATTTGAAAGCCTCATCTGAACACGCTTTTATAAGCTCTTGGCTACTCTGTACTACTGGCTGGGAACCACTCTGGCAATTATCAAAGTTGTGAATTAGAAATTATGCAAAGCTCTCTCAGACAATCTAGGACACCAATGTACTTTATTTTTAACAAATGACACATAAGTGTAAATTATTTATGATAATTCTTCACATTACACTAGTAGGTGTCTCCTGTACCTTTATTAGGACATCTCAGTACTGTGAAATTTCCTTTCAGTTGGTTATATTTAATTCTGCTGATGTCTGGCATGAGAATGTCTGCTTTTATTATAATTATTAGGCTTTATTTTAACTTGCTAGAAGGGGTTTAGACAAGTAAAACAGTACATGTTTTACATTGCTCAGGGAGTTGTTAGGTTACTTCTAAAATACTTTCTTAATAAAAGTATTGGGAATGAAAATAATTGCAAAATAGTTTTTAAAAAAGTATCATAAAATAGCAAATGCGGGGTTCATTTTGAAAGGTACACTAATTGATGGAAAATAATATATTCTCTTAAAATAAATTATCTGTCATCTATATATATGACTGTTTTTATAATGACTATCACTGTTGGATTTGGCATTTTGGTCAGTTGCTATTTTGGCACCAAGAAATAATTAGGAAGACGGAAGTATATCTTATTTAAGCATCATTCTATTCTGGGATCTTGCCTGTTGAAATCTGAATGTGTCAATTTCTGTTTACTATCTAATGTATGAATTTCATTTCAGAGTTGCTGTCGTATTGTTGTTTCTTTTAAAGCTCTGAGCATATCTCTTCCTTGATCAAAGACTTGCTTTCCATGTCCCTCATTGCACGTAGAATAAAGTTCAAAACCCTTACCCCTGGCCCTTTAACGCCTTGGAGCCTAACTCATGGCCTGTTTTCTGCTCAGACTACTCTGTCTGCTTGGAATGCTTTTACCCATCATTGTATGTTCAGATTTTATCTATCTCTTTAGGAATCCATTTAAATGCAAACCTTCCGTTATGGTCTCGTTCAATCTCAGCACTGGACTCAAGACTGCACTTGCTCTTCTAGGCACTTTACATATGTGACACAGATATTTTAAGCACATTAGACTGTTGAATTTCATTTCCTCTTCAATCATGTTGGCTTGTAGTCTTCCATTTCAAGGCTGAGCCATGAGCCCGTGGTGCCACTGGTACAGAACACAAGTATTGGCCCGATTTAAACCTCGAAGGTGACTTCTTGTACTGATACAATGGTCTTTAAATCCATGCCTTGTGGAGATTTCTTAATTTCAAAGATCTTCTTTTACCTAATCAAGAGCCATGTCTGGGCCTCCAAATCATGGAGGCTTTTCATATGTTAGGGTCTGAGGAAACTCTTGATGTGATATAGGAGAGAAAAGCTTATCTCATTTGTTTGGGGGCATAAAGATGAAAGGTGGGAGGAGAGACAGAACATAAGTAAGAAATAGGCATTTATATTTTTCTGCCTTTCAGGGTAGAACCCAGAGGGTGGAAATATCTACATAATTATGAAGGAGCATGAAAATTAGGGGAAGAGTCTAGTGGTATGTTTCCTTAATAAGCCTCTAGGAAAGGCTCCATTCTCAGCATGGCATAGTCTAGATGAAATGACATGGACAGAGAAAAAAGGCTTCCTAGATGAGACAGAAGAAGCCCTCCTGCCTTCCCATGGTCTTTGGGGTGCACAGAGGATTCATGGGTTTAGAGGAAGAAACAGGTGTGGAGAGGCTACCAAAGGCAGGAACCTCTGAGCAGAAGAAAATGGCGGGGACAAGGATTTCAGCCAAAGGTAAATCATGGTACCACAAAAGCTCAAATGGGGCCATCGCATCTCAGTGTCATTAATGCAGGGAGCAGGCTTACTCAACCACTTCACAGAAGGGACCATTAATTTAATTTAATTTATTTATTTGAGAGAGACAGAGACAAAGTGAGCGGTGGGAGCGGCAGGCGCAGAGAGAAAGGGAGAATCCCAAGCACGCTCTGCAGTGTTAGTGCAGAGCCTGTTGCAGGCTGGAATTCACGGAACTTTAAGATAATGACCTGAGCTGAAATCAAGAGTCTGATGCTTAACTGACTAAGCCACCTAGCGCCCCACAAAAGGAACCATTAAAGGGGGTGCCTGGGTGGTTCAGTCAGTTGAGCATCTGACTCTTGATTTTGGCTCATGGTGGTGGGGTCGAGCCATGCCATGAGCCTGGTTGGCATTCTCTCTTTCCCTCTCTCTCTCTGCCACCTCCCAGGCTCACATTTGCATTCTCCTCCCCACCCCCCTCTCAAAACAAGACAACAAACAAATAAACAAAGCAACAACAACAACAAAACAACCTGAAAGGAACCATTAAAGCTTTAAAGGCTCCCTTCTACACATCTACTACAGGGACATACTTAGCATACCCCATCCAATGTTCACTGATGCCATTTTGGTAAATAGAAACAAGGGGGAAAAAACTGGAAGGATGGAATATAGTTTGAATCTTAAATGTCTTTTTCTTTTATCAGCCAGTAAAAATTGATTATTAATTGTTAGTATTTTTTTAAGGCATCTAGATTCTCCTTCCACTATTGTCTAGCATTAGAGGCTTGTGAGAAGATTAGAATAGAGTATGAAGCAGCCACATACATTGTTTCATTTTGTTTGGCCAATCTGCATTTACTGGGAGTGAAATGCTGAACTTGTTACAATGTCATGGTAACAATAATCTTAAGTCTAGGAGATCTCAAGACAAGAATTTCAGAGCAAGTCATTTATTGGGGGAGGTGAATCCAGGAAACCACAGGAGAAAAGTAAGACAGGGAAGAGCAGGAAACCAATTAGGTATAATTAAGCAAGTTAATATTATGGGTAGCTCTTAAAAAAAGTTATGGTTGGCTCTTAGGTTGGTGAGCTCAAGACTGATTACTAGTGAGTGAGCCTAGCATTTGCAATTAAGTCAGTAATTCTCACCTAATATGGTCTCTTGTTTTTGGTGTGGATCATGTAGCCTGACATCAAGTAACTGACTTACTGTTTACTATCAAGGCTTTTGCCTTGTCAATTTAGAAATATATTTTAATAATGATTAGGAATTAAGTAGGAAATATAGGGGTAATGCTGTTACTTGACTTAGCTATAGAAGCTAGGGAGGAGCTATTCTAGATATTCTAAATTATTCCTAACCCACTTAGGTCACCAGAAGCTTTCTTGTTGGAACATATTATCTCAGTTCTTTTTAGAACCACCTTCACTAAACTGTATTTTATGACTATTCCTTTAAGGTTTTTGAAAAAAATGGCTATACAATTATACTAATGGTTAGCATTTATAGAAGTCTTATGTTTTGGGCACCTTGTTAGGTGTCTTAAATTGAGTTCTGGCAAACCTATCAGCATAAATTGTGGTCAGTAACACTTAAACTCATTGAATCGTTTTAAGATTAAAAAGCTCATGCATCTAAAGTGCTTGGCAGTAAGTAAGAAGTCAATATTTAGCATGGTAGTGATTATTGTCATTGTTGTTATTATTATATCTTATAATAATACATCTCTGTAGGTATGGCTCATTAAAAACTGTAGTTGGAAGCCCCAGAACTTCAAAATGCAATACTATGAATTCTTCTTTTTAAAAAATTTTTTTAATGTTTATTTATTTTTGAGAGACAGAGAGAGATAGAGTGTGAGCAGGGGAGGGGCAGAGAGAGAGAGAGAGAGAGAGAGAGAGAGAGAGAGATTCTGAAGAGGTTCCAGGCTCTGAGCTGTCAGCACAGAACCCGATGTGGGGCTTGAACTCACAAGCCATAAGATCATGACCTGAGCCAAAGTCGGACACTTAACTGACTGAGCCACCCAGGTGCCCCTATGAATTCTTCTTAATAAACAGAACCGGATATTGCATATGACATTTTTCCAAAAAGACAGTTGTGGAGAATAATGGTAGAGCTGTAGTTAATTAAGTATATGTGAAATTGGATTTGTCTCATCAAAACAGGCTTGTTGGAGAAAAAAAGCAAGTATAAAAGTTACCCTATTTTTTGTGGCCTTCCCTAAAGATTCTGTTTGTTGATGGACCTCTTTAACTGTTGTAATAAGTTTGAATGCTTCATTGTACTAAATTTCTTTATTTATGATGGTGGCTAAATGAGAAGGAAGAAATGGCCAGAACCATTACCTTGTTGCTATTCACAGTGTTTAATCTTGGCATCTTCTTTGGAGGTAAAGGGAGTAAAAGAAATTAATTGGGTGTTTCTAATCAAAGAATGTCCCCTCCTTTAAGTGTTCACATGAGGCTTTCTTCTAGGAACAATAAGTGGAGTTAGCAAACTTCCTTTTTTACTTTTCTCTTCCTCCTCCTCCCCCTCCTTCTTTTTTTTCTTCTTCTTTTAAGCAAATTTGATTCCGAATGTGAAATAATGAGGTAAATAAAATCTGTAAAACAGGCAATTAGTGTAATAAGTGTTTTCTTTTATTTAAGAATGTTAGGGACTTTGGTAAACTTGGAACTCAGGAGGTTAAAAGTTACCCAAGGGTTTCCTCATAAATGGAGATAATGAGGGATTGGTATATTTATAAGTAGCTTCATATTTTCACTCATCTATAATTACAGATAATAATGAATGTATACATATATGCCTGGATTGATACAGGTTCAGAGCCTAGGGGAATTAGATTGTTTTTAAAAAAGGTTGGCTTTGATTTTTTTTCTTCCTGAAAAACCGCCTTTATCAACATTGGGGGAAAAAAGAAAACAACAAACAACTCACACGCACACACAATAAGCCAAACTCATCCCCTCATATTTATTTCTTCTCCAATCCTCCCTTTTACTTCAAGGTATCACAGAAGTACTTGTGTGGTACACTGTGAATGACCTTTGTAATTTTATTTTATTTTATTTTAAAAATTTTTAATGTTTATTTTTGAGAGACAGCAAGCAGGGGAGGGGCAGAGAGAGAGAGGGAGACACTGAATCCAATGCAGTTTCTAGGCTCTGACCTGTCAGCACAAAGCCTGATATGGGGCTTGAACTCACAAACTGTGAGAACAGGATCTGAGCCTAAGTCTGATGCTTAACCAGCTGAGCCACCCAGGCACCCCAACCTTTGTTATTTTAAAATCTCAGTTATCTGATGGGTCTGGGAAAGTTAGCCCTACTTCCATTCTGAGGGTGATGACCCTGTGGCCTCCATAAGGAAGAGGGTTGTCACGGGGAAATAGAAATGGAGCTTGTGAGTACACACCGATAGCAATTCTGCCAAATGTATGGGACTCTTGGGGGTAAATGGTAGTGGAGGGGGAAAGCTCACCTCAAGATTCACCTCTCAAATTCCTTCTTTAATCTATCTACTCATGCACTTCAACAAATAATTGAGTACCTATGTGCCTGGCTTTGTGTTAGGTGCTAAGTTTATGGTGGTGGGCAAGAGAAACACATTGGTGCTATCATGGAGCTTACATTCTATTGGATTCTTTTAGGAAGGCTTCCTGATCATTTTGACTTTCACTCACTTTCCTCTTAATGATTTTCTCATTCATCTTTAAGAATACTTAGTAAGTGCATATTAAGTGCCAGAAAGTCAGATATTGCTAATTCTTAATGAGACCAAGGCAAATTAGGTACCAACTCTATCCTCATGAAAAAGTTGAACAAATAAACCAATTTTGGCACAGTGAGAAAAGTGAAATGACAGAGACATTCAAGGTGCTATGGGGCTGAAGACTAGGAGAATTAATTCTGCCTGAGTAGATCCAAAAGATTTGTAAAGGAGGAATATTGCTTCACTATCATCACAGTGCTCCATAAGAAATTACTCCAAAACTCTGTGGCTTAAGCAGCCACCATTTATTATTGTTTGTGAATATCAGGGTTGGCTGGATGGTTCTGCTGATACTGGCTCAACGTGCTCATGTGTCTACCATCAGATGAGGGTTTAGGTAGGCAGTGTGGCTCTTATTGACTGAGAGTTATCACATATTTGGGGGTCAGCTGGCTGTCAGCTTCTGTAGGATGATCTTACCTCTGTCTTGTTTCTGTCACATCTATTTTATTTTATTTTATTTTATTTTATTTTATTTTATTTTTTAGAGGGGGGAGAGTGGCAGAGAGAGAGAGAGAGAGAGAGAGGAAGGGAGGGAGAGTGAATCTTAAAGAGGCTCCACGCTCAGTGTGGACCCTGTTGTGGGCTCGATCCCATGATCCTGGAATCATGACCTGGGACAGAATCAAGAGTTGGATGTTCAACTGACTGAGCCACCCAAGTACCCGATTTCTGTCACATCTCTTTACCAGGCTGCCTCAACATGATCTTACAGTGGAGGCAGAGGTGTAAGAATAAGCAAGAGAACAGGCCTTTCCAAGCCTTTGCTTGCATCACATAGGGGCACTTGTACCCCAATGTTTATGGCAGCACTTTCAACAATAGCCAAATTTTGGAAAGAGTCTAAATGTCCATCAACTGACGAATGGATAAAGAAGATGTGGTTTATATATACAATGGAATACTACTTGGCAATGAAAAAGAATGAAATCTGGCCATTTGTAGCAACGTGGATGGAACTGGAGAGTGTTATGCTAAGTGAAATAAGTCAGGCAGAGAAAGACAGATACCATATGTTTTCACTCATATGTGGATCCTGAGAAACTTAACAGAAGACCAGACAGGAGGGGAGGAGGGAAAAAAAGTTACAGAGAGGGAAGGAGACAAACCATAAGAGACTCTTAAATACTGAGAACAAACTGAGGGTTGATGGGGGTGTGGGGGAGAAGGGAAAGTGGTGATGGGGATTGAGGAGGACACCTGTTGGGATGAGCACTGGGTGTTGTGTGGAAACCAATTTGACAATAAGTATATATATATATCTATATATATATATAAATATATATAGATATATATATCTATATATATATACACACACATACACACATACACACACACACACATAGCGCCTTTGCTATATATAAAGCCTTTGCTTGCATCATATGTGCTAACATTCCCCAGGCCAAAGAAAACTACCCGCATGAGAATAGAATTAAACTCAGCATGAATTGAACACGCTGCCCGTAATGGGGAGAGTGAAGACGCAGCACCATCTACATCATCATTTTACTACAGGAAGTAGCAAATGGGCTGAACTTGGAAAGGTGAACAGACATCAGATGAACATTCCAGGGTTATTAGGTATTAGCACAGGTGATGACACTGAATCCTAAAAGATTTCTAGTTTAGGGAGCCCCAAGGAAATTGATAGGATTGGAGGAAAAAATGCCTGTGTGAAATGGTATTTTAGGAATGGCAAGTTCTTTGCACTCTCAAACCTTTCTTGATGGTGCCTTTTGGAGTATTTTCCTTTGAGTACTAACTCCTGGTCATCCTTTAGGTTTTAGCTCAAATGTCACTTCTGGAGACTGATAAACCCTGACCATGCCACAATTTGTATTATGTTTCTCCCTAAGCAGGTTATTTTAGGTCATGGCACCCCATCTTTACCATGCAATGCTTTTATCACAGTTTGTAATTATATGAATATAGGCATCTATCCATCTAATATCTGTCTTTTCACAGAAGAAGCTCCATCAAAAGCTCCATCAGCACACGTATTCTTTATTTACTGTTATAATTTCAGTGTTTGCTGATGAATACCTAGGTATTCAATAATGGATAAGAGAGGCATCTGGGTGGCTTATTTGGCTAAGCATCTGACTTTGGCTCAGGTCATGATCTCACAGCTCGTGAGTTCAAGCTCCACATCGGGATCTATGCTGATAGCTCAAAACCTGGAGCCTGCTTCAGATTCCGTGTCTCCCTCCCTCTTTGCCCCTCCCCTGATCAGACTCTGTATCTCTCTCTCTCTCAAAAATAAACATTAAAAATTTTTTGGATTTTTTGGATAAGAGAGTGAATGAAAGACTGTAACTAGAGCGTTAGGCAAGTGTTAAGCCAATCGTAAAGCCTTTGTGCTGAGTAGAGGAGTTTGAACTTTGTCTTGGAAGGAGAGTTTTAAACAAGATGCTAACATGGTAATTCTGAAATTGAAAGAGACTGCATTATTAAAAGAATGGTTGGCACAAAATCTAACTGTAGGCAGGGAGACCAGTTAGGAGGCTACTACAAACTCCACATGAGAAGTGACAAAAGTCTGGGCAAAGTATGTGGAGATAGAAGATTACACGGAGAAGAGAAGGAATCTATAGGACATGTTTTCTCATTGTTTGTTTGTCTCGTGTTCCGGATTTCTTTCTTTTTTTTTTTTTTTTTTTTGGATTTCTTACTTTCACAAATCATCATAAAGTAACAAAAAAGAACTAAAAACATGCAAATACATGTTTGATGAAACTAAAGTCTTGGAAACTCCAAACCATAAGATGTGAATAAGCACTGCCAAATGGTGTGAAATTAAAGAAGAAAAGTGTCAGAATATACTGGAGACAGGGGCACCAGGTTGGCTCAGTTAATTAAGCTTTTGACTCTTGATTTTGGCTCAGGTCATGATCTAACGGTTTGAGAGATCGAGACCTACATTGAGCTCCATGCTGACAGCACAGAGTCTGCTCAGGAATCTCTGTCTCCCTCTCTCTCTGCCCCTCCCCTGCTTGGGCTCTCTTTTTCTCAAAATAAATAAATAAACATTAAAAAAAAAGAAAGAGGATGGCTGTGGATGTAGACCTCAGACAACATTGAACATTGGCATATCAGTTCTTCATAGTAGTGGCATATCTGAGATTCAAAACCGATAATCCTCTCTTTCTCAAGTGGGAAGCAGATCGGAAGGTTAATGCAAGACTTTCCCTGGATTCAGTTTTACTTGGAGTCATAATCGGCAGAGAAGGCATGGTTCAGGGGGATGCAAACAGCAATCCCTCTTTGCAGCAAATTATTGGAGGGACTGAGGGGAGGGAAGAGGGTCTATCTTGTGATCAGGTCTACAGTGTTAATCTCTACTGGCTGCAAGAAATAAGTATTAAGGCACTCACACCCAAACCTTTGTCATAAGAAAAATCATTGCTAGGAAGGAATATTGACCTTAGCTCCTCTCTGGCAAGACAACATCCTCCATCCAATAGCCCAAGAGGAATTCATCTCATCGAAGATTAACAATAATGAAAAGAATGTATGCAATGATGCTATAAGACAAAAAGAGGGAAAATCAATGAAAGAATAAAAACACTTACCAGAAAATTGTTTCCCCAGAGTAGATGAAATATGTGACTAAACATATCAGTGTGAATTTAAAAAAATGATAAAGGGGGCACCTGGGTGGCTCGGTTGGTCAAGCGTCCAACTTCAGCTCAGGTCATGATTTATGGTTTGTGAGTTGGAGTCCTGCATCGGGCTGTCTGCCATCCGCGTAGGGCCTGCTTCAGATCCTCTGTCCTCATCTCTCTCTCTGTCCCTCCCCCATTTGCACTCTCTCTCAAAGTAAAAAAAAAGCATTAAAAAAATTTAAAAAATGATGATGATGCAGTCACCTTCATGACACCAAGAGTCAAAGTAGAGGTCAGACACAAATATAGGGGGAAATGCTTTCACTTGCCTTGATCTTCCCTTTCCCTGTCATTTCTAAGTCATGATTATTTGTTCAGATTCATTTAAAAAATTTTTTTTCAACGTTTATTTATTTTTGGGACAGAGAGAGACAGAGCATGAACGGGGGAGAGGCAGAGAGACACAGAATCGGAAACAGGCTCCAGGCTCTGAGCCATCAGCCCAGAGCCTGACGCGGGGCTCAAACTCCCGGACCGCGAGATCGTGACTTGGCTGAAGTCAGACGCTTAACCGACTGCACCACCCAGGCGCCCCTTGTTCAGATTCATTTTAAATCACATCTACACCTGAAACTTCATCTCATTCCTCCAGACCAGGAGTTCTCAACTGGTTATGAAGCCAGTGTCTGATTCAGGGGGTCTTTAGTGGGAGCCAGGAATTTGTATTTCCAAAATGCTTCCAAGTAATGGATACTGAAACTCCTGGTCCTAGTGCACTTTGAGAATCATTCCTTTGTTTCCTTTCTTGCTACTTGAGATAAATATTCCTTTACCATGACTTGTTCTGCCATCTTGAAGCTCTGGCATCAATCCTGCTCTGGCTGGTAGCCCACCTGGTCTTTGAGAAATTCCTGCAGGTGGGGCGGAAGGACAGGAATCCACAGGGAACCATAATTATGCAGGTTCTGGTATGGCTCTCTTGTTTCTGAGACACTTACAGGAGGATTTAGTCATTGAGATAGATCAAGGCTTCTTTCCCTTGAATTCCTGAGAAAGGGTAAGGAATTACTGTGGCTAGATGCTATTCAAAACATAAGTCTTGCTTTAAGATATTTCCCCATTGAAAATACATGATCCCAGTTCTGGAATTGTTTAGATACAGTTCTTAGAATGATAGGTCTTCACCATTAGGTTATGAAGGTGCTATTATTATGCTAATTTTTTAAAAAAAAGTCTATTTATTTATTTTGAGAGAGACAGAGGCAGCATGAAGGGGGGAGGAGCACAGAGAGAGGGAGAGGGAATCCCAAGCAGGCTCTGCACTGACATCATGGAGCCCAATGAGGGACTCGAATCCACGAACTGTGAGTCATGACATGAGCTGAAGTCAAGAGTCAGATGCTTAACTGATTGAGCCACCCAGGCGCCCCACCCCTATGCTAATTGTAAGTAAAGATTACTGAGGTGATCTATTTTCAGATCCCTAGAAAGAAAGATATATTCATAGAAAAAAAGATATAGTTGTATATTATTCACCATTGCTTGACTTCTCTTTTCCTCTACCTTTTCATTCATTTTGTTTACCACAAAGCATTTGAAGTGAAAATGGGTGTCAGAGAAAAGGACTCAAGGGCAGTAATGGCAGCAGGAGGAAATAGAGGATTAGCAGAGCAGGAAGGATGAAAGACAGCTAATGGGAAACCTATGAGCAAGGAAGGGGAGAAGAGAGAACAGCTGGTGGGAGGAGCAGGGAGGGGAGAAGGCAGAGAGGCAAGGGACCAAAAAGGAAGCGGTCAGCTTCTTTATGAGAGCCAGAGCTTGCTGACTCAATGTGCTTTTCTCCTTCAGTGCCGCCATTTCTGGTTGAGATCACAGTCAGTGCACAGGCAAATACCATCAGCATGGAGAGCAGGCTAATGTGGCAGGGGAGGGAATCTGATGGTGCCAAAATGGAGTAAAAAGGCAAGGAGCAAATGACAACACATAGGTCAAGAGGACTCAGGGAAGGCAGAAACCAGTGTCCATTCACCTGATGGATTCCCTGAGCTGTAGGCTGCCCCCGACTCCTCATTGCTTCCTCTTCCCCTCTTCCAAGGTGGCATGTCAGTGGGTGCTCCAGCTTCCTGGAGTATTTCCAGGAACGCTTTTGGCCACATCAGGCAGATCTACCCTGACTTTAATAACTGCTGGGGCTACTACCGGCAAAGTTTGATTCCTATACAGGCAGAAAGAGGGGTGGTATGTCCATTGTGCTGTGATTCGAAGATGAAAAAGTCTACCTGCCTCACTAATTGCCTGCAATGAAATAATTTGTTCAGCGAATTAAAACTTTGTATTTCCAAAAAGGTACATGTTAACCAAAATACATTAGAGTACAGGGAATAATAAGTTTAGCCAGTGGTAGCCATAAATACATGCGTGAGAATGAATTGCTGGTATTTATTGAACCACTACTATTTGCTAGACAAAACTCAAGAGTTATTTTGTCCCAGACACTGTACTTGGCATGTTTAAATATATAATAGGTTAATCTCCATAACAACTCTGTGGAGTTTAGAGGTAAATGAATAGAGTCTCCCTTTGGTATTTTATTCATTCAACATATATTGACTGTTTATACCGGCATAGTGCCAGGCCCTGGGGAATGTTAAGTGTGAATAAAATGTTCATCTCTCCTGCCTCCTTGGGTTTGAGAGCTGGTGAGAGAAAGTGAATTTTAAAGAAGATAATTACCATGTGTGGTAAGTGCACTTATGAGGGAAGTGGAGAGTGTCGAGGGATCACATACAAGGGCAGCGAATGCAGACTTAGGGACTAAGGCAAGAACTCCTTGGGGAGGGATCATCAAAGTAAGAGTAAGGCAGGGACAGGGGGCAGTGTCAGGAGTGATCCTCGCAGATGGAAAAAACATGGGCAAAGCCCTGGAGATGTAGAGCTGCTGTAGGACAACTGAAAATGATTCTTTATAATAAAATGTAGGGAAAGATCCTCTGTGCTCAAGGCAGAGCAGGTCTCAAAGTGGGCAAGTCTTGTCCCTGGGGAGGTGCCTGAATCTAAGGGGGCCAGTCTTGTTTCTCCAAGACATATTTTTTTCCTGCCCAAGAGATGAGTCCAGTTCCTGGTTCCCAGGGTAAAGAGTAGAGAGGAAGTATCTCTAATGTTGAACATCCCCAGGAGCTGACCTAGAGCTTTCAGATGGGCAATTGTGGATCTCCAGACAAAAATGTCTTTCTCTTATTTTCTCTTCCCCTAAGTATATGTCTCCCTCCTTTACATTTATTTTCCTTGTGAAATCTAAGACTCATAGACCAAAAGGGCATGATACAAATGCACAGTTAACAAATACTCATCAATGCATCACCAGAGTAGGACATGGAATTCTAGCAGCCACCCCAGAGTCCATAGAACTCTGGCATAGAACTTGGCATATTCCAAGCTTAACCCATTCAACCCCACTGTTCTGAGTTTTATGGGGAAATGTTTTCCTTGCTTTTCTAGATGGTTCACTCCCTACAACACGTCCTAAACAATATTATAGTTTTTCTGGTTCCTGAATGTTATGTAAGTGTAATCATACTCTATGTATTTGGCTTCTTGCATTGGGCTTCTCTGCAACTGTCATCCATGTAATTGTGGGTATCTGTACTCCTTTATTTTACTGCTGTATGGTATTCCATAGCATAATATACCACTGTTTATTTATCTGCTATATTGATGATGGATGTCTTATTCTGTTCTGGCTGCTATAACAAAATACCACAGATTAAGTGATTTATAAACACTAGAAATTTGCTCACAGTTCTGGAAGCCAGAAGTAAGAAAAAAAAGGAGTAGGGAATGAGGAAAGAGTGATATACTTAGTATCATAGGGCCTTTATGTAGCAGACATGGAGCATGAGCTCAGTATTCCAGGTTCAGTAACCCTGCTTTTTGTGTTCTCCATGTTCCTTGTACCTCACCAACTTAGTGGGGGAAATTGATGGCAGGGACCTGAAGGATGGGACTAAAAAGGGCCTTTGGGATGAATATTGATAAAGAAAGGAATAGAGCTAATTCCAGAGTGTACAGGTGTAGGTGGAGTAAACCTTACATCTGGTTGACTTTGATGGTGGTGGTTTTCAGCAGGATGAGACTAAAGGCAAGAAAAGGAGGGTGATGGGGGGGTGGGTAACCAAAAGAAAAATTTCATATTTTTCAAGTCCTATTTAGATAATGTTGCATCTGCTATGATACCCCTGGTAGTGTTTTGTTTTGTTTTTTTCTTTAGAACTGGATGGTAGCTAAAGCCATCTAGTTTTTGGCTTGTCATATTAACACACTCATATACACATCGACAGGTAAGAGGATAGCAGTTAGCTAGTCTGATCTCCAACCCAGCAGTGTGAAGCTGCTGACATGGGAAGAAGCATGGCATGTATAGGGGGACTAAGGAAAGGCCAGTGTGTTCAGAAAGCAGTGAAAGAAAGCTGCATTATATAACAAACTGAGAAAGGGTGGGCTCATGTTGAGCTTCTCAGACAAATTAAGGATTGAAATTTATCAAAGAGAACAATAGGAAGGCATAGACAGGCATTAAGTAGGGCAAGGCTGGTTCCAGATCTTTACTTAAAGAACAGTATGGGGGGGTGGGGATGCCTGGGTAGCTCTGTTAAGCAACCAACTCTTGCTCAGGTCATGATCTCATGGTTCCTGAGATCAAGCCCCACATACACCGACAGCAGGGAGCCTACTTGGGATACTCTCTCTCCCTCTGTCTCTATCCCTCCCCTTCTCTCTCTCTCCCTCTCTCTTTCTCTCTCAAAATAAATAAATATTAGGAAAAAAAGAACACTGTGGGTATTGTGTGGAATGTAGATTGGAGGGAAGCAAGAGAGGATGAGGGTAGACAAGATAGATTATTGGAGTGATCTGGATGATGATAGCTTGAAGTAGGAGGGGTGATAGCATGGATAGACTGGGGAGATGTCCCAGAGGTAGAATTGGCTGGTCTTGGTGATGGACTGGATGTGTTAATGGGATGGTGAGGAGGAAGAGAGGAATGTTAAGGACAGCCTCAGGTATTCTGACTTTTATAGTGGAATACATCTTCATGCCATTACCAACACCGAGAACACTGCTTTGGTTTTGGATTTGTGGCAATGGGAGAAGCATTTGTGACGAAATCAGGTTTATTGTCAGCACATTTTAAGTGTTAAACATTCCTTCTTCTTTCCCAGGAATCTGATTTCTTATAGTTTTTCTGTTTTTAATTCTAGTTCTGCTCTCTGAGTCATGAGTGGTACTGCCGTGAGATTCTGTTTGTTCAAGGAACTCAGTAGATGCCTTCCTCTCATCTCACTGTAAATGCCTGTTTGCTTTTGTGGGAGAACTTGCTGGATCTTGAGCAAAGTTTTGTCTGTGTTTTATGCAACATCGTCTGTTGAGTTTCCAGCCACAGCACTGAGTTTGGCACTATGGCTTTTAAAAAGATGCCAGTGTGTATGGTCCTGGCCTTCAAAGGAATTTTTTATATTATTGTGGATCCAAGAGAAAAAAATAATCAGAAAAATTTATGCGTTTTCTGTGCATGATTTAAGAAAAGGGGACATGGAGAGCCATGTGGAAGTGCTATGTCTTTTTTTGTACATAGAGGACACAGTAATCTTTCATGAATAAAATTGGAGATGTGAAGAGAAAAGATATTTAGAGCAGGAACTATATGGCATGTGCTAGGAAATCAATAGGAGATTTAAAAAACATCATGAAGAAGTCCAGCTTTCTCTACTAAAATTGAACTCTGAAAGTGAACTTTTTAAAGTGTCTATGATAAATCCCTGGGATGAGGGAAAGAAAGGGCACAGGAGAGAAGCTCTATATTAGAATGTAGTTTTGTTTCATTTCTAGCACGTAGTAATACATGTTAAAAGAAAATGAATAATGGAGGCATGGATGAATGGATGAGCAAATGGTGCATGGATGGATGGATGAATGGATGAATAAATGAATGAATGAATTGTAGTTCACTGCAGGCAAGGACTTACATATGGGACCAATCAAGTAAGAGGGGTAGAAGGATGAGTTCCTGAGGATGACAAGATTACCCGTGGGGTGTGTTGAGAGGTTGTCAGGGAAGAAAACTGTGAACACTAAAATGTCATGGAGGCTACCTTCCTTAATTGAATACCCAATTTCAGAGGAAATCAGGGGAAAGTAATTGTAATAAAAATTCCATAGACAAGGACCTGGAGATTTTGGCACTCCTGACAGTCTATCCTTATTTCAAGTAGCAATATAATTTAGACTCTGCTCTTAACCAAGGTGAATAACCACACCTGACTCTGCAGTTTGTGGTAAATGCTGGACCCTTTAATGGGACAATAAATGTATACCTTTTTGATTCACATGATCATTTTTGTGCTGCTTTCAATCCGTGCAATTTTTTCCCCATAGGAATGAAGCTTCTGAGCTGTTAATAAAGGCCAAGACCTAGATTCTGGCACTTTGCTTCACTTCTTCATTTTGAAAGACTTTCATCTTTTATTTATCCCTCCTCCCTCTGTGATAAGAACAAGAGTACGAGTAAAGTCAGCCAGTGGACTAATAGAATGCCAAAGAATTAACGTTGATGTATGACTTGCAATATGACATTTTAATTCTAGAGTCAGGATTTATTCAAAACCTATTTTCTTTAAAGTAGAAAGAGCAAAATTTTAAGAAGACATCTCCTTGACTTGTGGCATTTCTCTGGGCTCCCTAAAAGCCCTACTTACAGCAGTAAATGGGTCAGATGCCACTTTGGAACAATTTTCCAAATCATTCATGAGCTCTCTAACTCTGCTAGAAAAGTAAATACAAAATGTCAAAGTGAATTTGCTGTCTTAAGAAATGCAAAATACTGCTGACTAACGATTAATGACTTCCTTTGTTTCTGGAAAGGCTTGGAACCTCTTGAGAAGAGGGGAGGGGGTTTTGTACACTCTGGGTCCCAGAAGCATGCTAGTTTAATCTGAGTTACACTCGTTCTTTGTCAAGGGGCAGGTTGAGTGCTTGTATTAATCTGAAGTTTCCCCATGAGAAATAGAACTTGGGAAATAGCAAAACCATGCATTAGAATACTTCTTTTTTAATTTTTTCCCACAAATCTCTCACATAAACTATCGACTTTTATATCAATAATCCATGTGAGAGGGGCGCCTGGGTGGCACAGTCGTTTAAGCGTCCGACTTCAGCCAGGTCACGATCTCACGGTCCAGGAGTTCGAGCCGATGGCTCAGAGCCTGGAGCCTGTTTCTGATTCTGTGTCTCCCTCTCTCTCTGCCCCTCCCCCGTTCATGCTCTGTCTCTCTCTGTCCCAAAAATAAATAAACGTTGAAAAAAAAATTAAAAAAAAAATAATCCATGTGAGATAACTGTGAAAATAATCAGCCTCATTAAAGAGATCAGGCAAGTAAAAACATTTTTACGTTGTTTGAAAATTTATGCAGTACTGTCGTATATATAACCTTGTATAATCCTTGCAACAACGCTGAGGGACTTGGGGCACCTGGGTGTCTCAGTCGGTTAAGCATCTGACTCTTGGTTTTGGTTCAGGCCATGATCTCACAATTCGTGAGTGTGAGCCCCACATCAGGCTCTGTGCTGACAGTGCAGAGCCTACTTGGGATTCTCTCTCCCTCTCGCTGCCCCTCTTCCACTTGCACTGTCTCTGTCTCTCTCTCAAAAAAAAAAAAAAAAAAAAAAAAAAAAACAAACACCAAAAACCAACTTTATAAAAGCTGAGGGAAGTGGATGTCAGATAACAACCAAGGAACCGGCTAACAAAATGGTTTGCTCACAGTTTCAGGTGACCATCTCTGTGTCTGCTGGCTTTCCACACAGACATTTTTGGAGAGCCTGTCATGTGCCAGGCGCTGTGAGAAGCGCTTTACACACACCGGCTTATTTCTATCCTCCCAACAACTGATCACACTCCCTTTTTACTACCACGAAAACTGGAGCTTTGTGAGAGTAAATAACTTGTCTATGTCACACAGAGTCTTGGAACCCAGAGTTGGTATCCTTGGTCCCAAAGTTCAAATCAGTATCACTACTTTTTTGATGCCTCCTTGCCCCAGATTCCATGGCTAATACAATTAGTGCATTACTAGGGTTTTGCTTTCTGTCCGTCCTATCACTGCATATCTTCTGGGTGATGTGGCAGCCTCTGCAAGGACAACAGCGTGAGCTTCTCTATTGGGGAGAGGCAGTGAAGAAATCATTAGCTCTTGAGAAATATTTATGGGCATTCATCTTTATTGATATAATCACCAAAGCTGCCTAAACCCAGAGAGCTCAACGCTTATTTTTAGTCGCTTGCAATACTGAGCTGCTGCCTTGGAGATCTAGCTTCACAACTGCATCCCATAGGCACATCAAACTTTTGATAGATCTGCTATCACTTTAGGGAAGTGTTGTGCAGTAGGACTCCCTATGACAATGATGACGTTGTATGTCTACACTGTTCCATAAGGTGGTCTCTTGCTGTATGTGGGTCTTCAGCCCTTGAAATGTGGCTAGTATAACTGAGGAGCTGATTTTTATATTTAATTAATGAAAATCTGCATTGAAATAGCCATGTGTGTCTGGTTGCCATGATATGGGATGATGCAGCTTTAGAAGAAATGACCGTGAGACAAGTGTTAAGTCTGGCCTTATACCTAATCATCACAGTAGTCCGGTCAGAAAACTGTATCTTTCCTCCTTATTCTTTGAAACATGGTGGCATAGAATAGGACATCGTATACTCACCTCTGGATGAAGAACTCGAGTTTCTCTGGCCTTTCAGAAGGGGAGAGTGAGGGAGATTCATTCCTTACAGAGGCAGCAATGTTAAGGGAAAATACTGAAGTGTAAAATTGTTGGAAGGTAGAGATGATGTTTTAGTTTCCATTGTATCTTCTACAAATAATCATATAAATATTATTTAAATTTTTAAAAATATTTATTTATTTTTGAGAGAAAGCAATCACAAGTCAGGGAGAGACAGAGAGTGGGAGACAGAGGATGTGATGCAGGCTCTGCACTGTGAGTGCAGAGCCTGATGCGGGACTGGAACTCACGAACAGCGAGGTCATGACCTGAGCTGAAATCAAGCGTTGGCTGATCAACCGGCTGATCCACCCAGATGCCCCAATCACATAAATATTATTAATGAATTAACTAGTACTTACTGGGTGCTTATTGTGTGACAGGCATTTTTCTAGGTGTTTACATGTATTATTAACTCACTTAATCCCCACGATCACCCTCAAAGTAGATACACTTACTGTCTTCATTTCACACGGTAGACTCACAGACTATTAAATGAACTTTTTTCAAGTTTCTCTTTTCCTCTTTGGTACTAACACATCATCGTCAGCAGTCAATGTTTGTGAAGCACCTAGGAAGTTCTCATTTCTGGCATAAGTCAGAGCCATCACCCTGCACAACTCCAGGGGTACCATTCACGTGGTGATCCATGTAAGTGCTGCCCCCTGAAAATAGTGCAGTGGACAGGCTGGGCTCTCCAAAAACCTTAGCTAAGGACAGTTTTACTCCTTCAGAGTTTCTATATTCTATGGTCATATTGAAGCTCACCCAAATGGAGAATATCATACCCTGTAAAGTTCATTGTAAGGAACTACTTTCTAAAAAATAAAGTTTCCCATAACCATATGGGCTGTTTGAGAGCTGATCCCCATTTCCAGAGATATTCATGATAACATGTGGGTCACTCTTTGGCTCTATAATTCTCTGACATCACAGTGGTGAAGCACCATGGGAACAGCCTGGGTTTGGGGCTTGAGGAACCAGAGTTAAATCTTAGCTCTACTACATTACCGAGTCTGACTGTGAGGGTCTGTTTCCTAGTTGTAAATGGCATTAATTTTTTTTCATAGGGTTTTCATAGAATTCAATGAAACTGAGTAAATCCTTGATAAGTAAGTGATGGGGGTTTAATAAGTAGTAGCTATTATTTCTATTAGCAATAGTATTTTCCAACAGGTATGTGAGGCTGTAGATCCTGTCCTCAAGAATATGAATAGGGGAAAGTGACATAAACACAAACAACTGCATTACAATGGGACGGTTACAGGTGATGGATATTCAGTAGCAAGAAAGAGATTACCTCCAAAGAATCATCGGGAAGAATTCCTCAGAAAGCAGTGATGGTCTACAGAGCAGAAGCCTTTTAAATGGTAACTTTTGTCAAATAAATAAAGTAGATGCAAATAATGTTCTGGGCCTTGGAAGTTGGAAATTAGCATTATTACTGCCCTTCTAAGCTTTCTGTTTGAAATTCTTGCAGTGTGGAGGACTTCCTATCCTCTGCTCTTATCGCTCTCCCCAAATTTTGTAAGCACCCTTGTTGAATTTCTTTCTACTGGAGTCAATTTTGTTCCCCTGATGGATGCATTGTCTGTGTGGGGAGCGAAGTTGGGGATTCCAATATCAATGTTCCTTGGGCAGACCATGGATGTGAGGCTCTCTCTCCAACTTTTAGAAATGTTTGTAGAGGATGTTGGGGTGCTGTGGGTCACAGCTTCTGCAGAGTGTCATGAGGTGCTAGCAAGAAATTTCTATCACTTAAAAAAAAGACTCACAGTGTCCTTCAGTCAGTTTCCCACATTCATACTCAAACTGTGTACAAACTCTGTGCCTAAGTTGTGCTTACTTGAAACTAGGATGTTTGCCCTCCCATAAATGTTAAGTTTATATTGACTGAGTACCGCTAATGTATTCAACAGAAAAATAGCAACTATTTATAGATGTAGCAAACAAAACCCAGCAGTGTTTCCATCCAGGAAGCACAAGACACGTTTTCCTGCCTAGACACATCCGATGAATGCACTGGGTAACAGCACAGCTGGTGCTGACGTCAGATTATGCAGCCTTCAGTGTTTGCAGCAATGACAATGAACT
The DNA here is from genome assembly GCF_022837055.1 of Prionailurus viverrinus. Classification (NCBI taxonomy): domain Eukaryota; kingdom Metazoa; phylum Chordata; class Mammalia; order Carnivora; family Felidae; genus Prionailurus; species Prionailurus viverrinus. Next base: position 19,601,003 of record NC_062569.1, read on the forward strand.
TCATGGTCTCTTTTGAAAAAAGCAGTTCAATCCAATAACTGCTGAAATGCCTGCTACCTGTTTATTATCGTCTCTTTTGTCCCCTGGGACCTTCGGCAGCATATTTAAAAAGCCAAAGTCGAGATCACTGTGCAATACCCACTGCTAACAATATGTGTTCTTTTTCAGACAGTGATTAATAAACATAAAGAATTGTTAGCCGGGGGAAAAGTTGAACATTCTCTATGGATTTTCAAAAAGTATTTTCCCAAGCCTGGCAGATCAACCCTAAATGGAATTGGTGAAAAAAAATCAAAGCTGGATATGAATCACTGTATCAATCCATCAAACATTTCATAAAGAGGCAGTAGGCATCAAGAAAAAAAATAACAAAGGCAAGTGGTAGGCCTCTCTTGCCTTTTAAAATGAATACAATACAAGTTATTTATTTGCAGGAATAACATAAAGATCCAGATCTTTCAGTCTACACATTTTCCTCCATCACTTAGATCCGTAGAATATGGCTTTCAGCAGTCAGTACAGAATTACTATATTATAACACAGTAGTTCAAAAGTTAACCGCAATTTAAAATTAATTAAGACAAAACTGGGGTGCCTGGGTGTCTCAGGCGGTTAAGCGTTCAACTTCCGCTCAGCTCAGGTCATGATCTCATGGTTCTTGAGTTCGAGCCCCGCGTTGGGCTCCGTGCTGACAGCTTGGAGGCTGGAGCCTGCTCCGGATTCTGTGTCTTCCTCTCTCTCTCTGCCCCTTCCCCGCTCGTGCTCTGTCTCTCTCTCTGTCAAAAATAAATAAACATTAAAAAATTTAATTAAGATAGAACTTCTTTTACATGTTGCTCCACAATTAAGTACATACCTCATCTATATGATTCTTTTTTTTAATTAAAAAAATTTTTTTAATGTTTACTTATTTTTGAAGGAGGGGGGGGGCAATGAGAGAGGGAGACACAGAATCGGAAGGAGGCTCCAGGTTCTGAGTTGTCAGCACAGAGCCTGACCAGGGCTCGAATTCACGAACTGCGAGGTGATGACCTGAACCGAAGTCGGTCGCTCAACTGACTGAGCCACCCAGGCGCCCCTCGTCTAGATGATTCTTAAAGACTTTAAAAAATCTATCATCCCCAGGATGTCACTGATGCTTAGTAATCTTCCAAATGAGCACAGACTTTGAAAGGCATTACCTCCAGATGAATGTGATTGTTAAATATATGGCCCTAGGAGCCTTATTGTCAATTAGATCTTTAGACACAATGCTAAGGTGTCCAGACCTAGATTTGGGGATTTCTCAGTCCATGAACAGCTAATAAAATGGATAACTCTTGAATACTATACACACCTGAGGCTTATCCAATCACCAGATATTCATTAATGCCCAACTCTGAAAGTATTGTAATTTTCCTATGTGTAAAGTCCCAGAATACAGAATACTCTGTTGACTTTAGTCCATAGTTCTGCGAGAAAAATGAGTCTTGAACAAGGGTACGTAACTTTTCCTTTTTTAAAAATTTATTTATTTATTTTGAAAGAGTGTATGTGTACACACACATGGGGGGGTGCAGAGAGAGAGGGAGAGAGAATCCCATGAGGGCTCCACACTGTTACAGCAGGGCCCCGTGTGGGACTTGAACCCACAAACTGTGAGACCATAACCTGAACCAAAATCAAGAGTCAGACACTTACGTGACTGAGCCACTCAAGCACCCCATAAGTTTCCTTTTAATAAATGCTAAAAACTGTTCTTTCTGTTAATTGTTACACAGAGACAAATTCTCAAATGCAGTTATGAAAAGCATATGTTATAGCACAACCCACTAGTGAGTATTTCCTGTGTCAAGTCCAAATACTCCCTTTTCCTTTTGTTCTTTCTCTCACAGATATCAGGGATTTAGTCCTTCCATCCAGTTATCATTTAAAAAGATTTTGTTTCCCTTAAGTGTGAATTTAGAATGAGACATAGTAATATTGTGTACATTCCCCATCTCCTTGCTACTCCCAAAGGTATGCACAATTTTCAGAGAATTGCTTTTGAGCGGTGGCCACAATGTAACTGTCAGATTACAGAGTGATGAGGAAAAGACTAACCCAGGAATATCATACTCAGCCAAGCTGATATTCTTATGTAAAGGAAATAGGCAGACATTTTCAAACATGAAAACGTTTGAAATGCATGAAAATGCAAACATGCATTCAGATAATATAGCTCCCTTGGTTTTCTTAAAACATACCACACACACACACACACACACACACACAGAGAGAGAGAGAGAGAGAGAGAGAGAGAGAAAGAGAGAGAGAGAGAAAGAGAGAGAGAGGGAGAGAGTAATAGAATAACTCCAAAGCAGTCATAAGCGAGGAAAGTTGAACAAAGGGTTTGGTAGTAAGGACTGAATCCATAAAAAAGGAGATGTAAGTCTGTTACATCTTTCTCTTTTTACTTAGCATGATTCTTACTCTACAAATTTAGCTGTGTAGAAATGCTATATTACTCAGTTTTTCTAATTAAACCTGACTGCAAGAAGCTTTGTTGCCTGGATGGGGGGGAATTCAATGTCTTTTTATTTTATTATTTTATTTTAGTTGCTTTGTTTAATTATACAATATGAGCATGATGTGTACAGTGTTCTGCACCTTCCTGTATTCTTTTTTTATTAAGACTATATTTTTAGAGCATTTTTAGGTTCATATCAAAATCGAGAGGAAGGTACAGAGATTTTCCATATACTCCCTGCCCCCACACATGCACAGCTTCCTCCATTATCCATATCCCCCACCAGAGTGGTACATTTGTTACAATTCTGGAATCTGCAGTGACTCACCGTAGTCAAAGTTCAAGGTTTACATTAGGTTCACTCTTGTTCTACATTCTAAAGGTTTGAACAAATATATAGTGACATGTATCCATCATTATATATTATGATCTCCCACGGAATATTTTTACTGCCATAAAAATCCTCAGTGCTCTGCCAATTCATCTTGCTCTGCCACCCAGGAACCACTGATCTTTTACTGTTTCCATAGTGTTGTCTTTTTTAGAATATCATAGAGTTGGGATCATATAGTATGTAGCCCTTTCAGATTAGCTTCTTTCTCTTAGTAATGTGATGTAAGTTTCCTTCATGTCTTTTCATGGCTTGATAACTCTTTTTCTTTTTAAGTGCTGAATAATATTTCATTGCCTGGATACACCGCAGTTTATTCATTCACCCACTGAAGGACATTTTAGTTGCTTCCAAGTTTGGCCAATTATGAATAAAGCTGTAAACACCCATGTGCAGGTTTTAGTGTGGGAGTAATTTTATTTTAATTTTATATATTAGGCACAGGGATACTGCAAGATTATGCAGTGATTACAGAATTGCTCTCTCAGTTTAAATTTATCTGATTCACCAGTGATCCCCATATTATCCAAGCCTACTTAGTTTTTCTGAAGTCAGAACTCCAGCTAAGCTCAGGGATGAGAATCTTTGTAAGGGCTATGATCTTATAAAAGCACCCCCATGCAGTTCTGAGGTCTTAACCAGCTAACTTCAAGTGTATGCTCTGTAAGTATGTAAACTTATATATACATACATACATACATACATACATATACACACACACACATATACACACACATATATATTTATATATGTATATATTTATATATTTATATATACTTTTTAACTGACCTCTTTCCAACACCTCGACCAGTGCTTGGCTCATAGTATGTGCTAGTAAATCAACATGACTTCATGTATGAGTCAGTGCATGTCAGGAAGACATGATGGCATTTTTGCTACTCACTTCCCAAGAGCCCTGAGGAATCTCCCCCTGCACTCTCTTTTCTTGGTCTCATCCTTCCTTTTCTCTCCCAGTCCTCCTCCTGACTTTGACCATTCTGTATTTTCAGTTTTTTTCAATGAACATATATTACTTTGATAATTGGAAATAACTAGGTAAACGTGGAGAATATATACATACCCACACACATATATATTAGAGGGAGAGGATAGAATCTGGTGTAATTCATAATTACCCTATATTTTCATTTGCAGAGTAAGCCACGATTGAGAGAGTGGGGCAGTAAATTTGTAACCTCCCCTAGGTTATAGGTTGGGCAAGTGGGAATATTCATGTTAGTGAGTTAAAAAACAAAACAAAACAAAACTCTCACCTTGGTCTTAACGAAAATAAGTCTTTGTTCTCACTCAAGTTATAGTCTACTTAGATTGATGGTGTGCTCTACCATTCAATCATTGAGGCTCCTTTTCCCTCAAGGGCCAAGATGAAGTTGGAGGAGTTACAAGGGAGAAGGAGGTGTCAAGGACAACCATCATATCATTTGGCTTGTGCATGTCAGTGAATGTCATTTGTTGACATTGGTACCTTTGAGCATACAAGTGAAACTGTCAAGGAGACAGCTAGTAGGATTTCCCAATGGAGCTCAGATCCCAGGAAACCCAGATCTGGCACTAGCCTGTCCAGCTTACTCCAGTCCAAAACTGAGGATGATCCCATGAGCCATGTGCTGGGCTGGGCAGTTTCTCAGCTGCTTTCTCATGCTTTAGTTGTAGAAAAGAAGAAGAGGAATATTTCTCTCTCTCTATCTTCTATCTCTATCTATCTATCTATCTAGCCAGCCAGCCAGCCAGCCAGCCAGCCAGCCAGCTAGGTATCTAGGTGTCTGGGAAATCAGACTTGTGATATAAAACTAGACCTAGAGTAGTGGTTGTTCACTATGTGAACATAGAGTGGTTTGCTGGGACAGCAGCAACAGCAGCAACCGGGACCTTGTTACAAAGGCCAACTCCTGGGCTCCACCCAGACCTGCTGAATCAGAGACTCCAGGAGAGGGGGCCCAGGAATCTATTTTAACAAGTCCTCCAGGTGGTTCTGAGGTGGTTAAAGTTTGAAAAATGCTTTCCTAGCTGATCTGTGGGGAAGGGTATGATGAACCCCTTTGTGATTTCTTCTTGTGTCCATTCATTCCTTTAAACACAGTTCTCTCAGTGCCAGCTGTGTAACCAACCACTGCTGGGTTATTCATGGGCAGAAGTGTCACTATTTGCTCACAGTCTCCACTCCTCAGTATCCTCCAGGCACAATTTCCATAATCATCCAGGGGAGTCATGCTTGTGGAATGTAAATCAGGTTTAATACTTGCTGAAATTTAACAGGTTTAGGAAAATAAATCTGCTACAGAACATGCATGGAACACATTTCAAATAAAATATAATGAATTCTGCATTACTGACTATTTGTTTTTATTATCCTCACTAATATTCTCCCACATTTGCCTTAGTAATTAAATGTTGCCTGAATATCAAATGTTTACATCTCAGGTTCTGTGAAAGCAGATGTCTTCCTTAAATTTCGCAAACTCATAAAATTTATGTAAGTTAAATTGATATTAACTGTGAAAAGAAAATGAACTGAGCAAAACTATTCTTACAAGCTTTTCCCACCTCCTCTTCCAATTAGTTGGTAAAATGACAATAAATGTATAAAAATAAAAATGTATAAAATGAGCTCTTGAGAAATGAATGGGCACCTTGTCTTCTAAAGAACTGTTACTCTCTCTTCCTCACAGAAAAGTCAGCCCGCATGTAGACTTCTTGATTTCTGGGCTTACTTGGTACAAGGGTAGCTAGCAGTTTTTAGTGTTTCCAGGGGAAAAAAAAGAAATTGCCAGACTTTGGAGACAACCTAAACAGCATTTTTACAGACTATTCTTGCAAAGTATGTTCTGTAGAACACCTGCTTCTAAAACAATTGGAGAATCTGTGTTTTAACACACTTCTTGAGGTTTGAGAACGTTTGGTCTGAACCAACAGAGATTGGATCGTTTGAAAAAGTTGGGGGTAAGTTGAGTGCTTTCAGGGGAATAGGGACTGGTCTGACTGCAGAGCAAGAGAAATTCCAGTGACTGAGAGAATGGGGCGTGCCAAGAGTGGTTGAGAGCTGCAAACTTTAGAACTAAGTACCCTGGATCTTTAAACAAGGGTGACTTGATGAATGGCTGTGGACTAACAACTTTGCTTAGGATTTGAGACTTCTAGAAAAGGTGTCTGTGGCAAAGTTTGGGAAAGAAGGAATAGATGATTCCAGGCAGGTGCCTTCAAATGGACCAAAATTGCTTGGACAAAGATCAGTTTTCTGTTAAGACAAAATGGGATTATAATCAAGTATCTCCTACATTTTTGTTACATTGCATGAGCCCTGAGGTCTTGGTAAAACCTATGAATGAGAGAGTAAGCTTGGAAAAGTGAGTAACTTTGAACTTCACATTAACTTTTGAGTAGGGCCTGAAACTTAGCTTTGATTTGATTTATAGGGGAAAAAAAGTATCTCTTGTATTTTATCTTAGAGCACTTAATGAATTTGCTCAAAATATTTATTTTTATTCTGCCTCCTGGGATTTTTTTCATTAGGGTTCTATTATATTTGGCAAAATCATTTCATCCTATTTTATGCTCTCTATGATACCTTTTATACCTTCATTTTGCATTATGGTTTCCTCAGTGAAATATTAAGTTCAGGTCTTTCCACAGCAATACAGCACTATAGATACAGGGAAGGAAGCAGTAGAGATGGCCAGGCTATTTTTAGAGTCCAAATTACGTAGACTGGCCTTCTGTATTTAGCAGACCCTTGATGCCCATTGATATCCCTTATCTGTATTTAGGACCAACTTCTAAAGACCAGCACTTGCTTTTAAAAAAAAATTAGGGCCTGAGGGCTTTCTCTGCCACAGGATCCTGCTTCCTCCATGTCTAAGGCAAGATGGAAGTGTGAGTAATCAACACCTCCTCCTGCCCCAGCAGCTCTCACACAAGACCAGTGGGAGCTGTTGTGTGAATACCCCTGCTCCCTCACTCTGTAGGTAGGATAAGTCTACTGCACATGTTGCACATTGGCTCTTAGAGTTGCCCAGCATGGTTAAGTTCCAGTTAAGTACATTGATAACCTATTCAATAATGGGCACTCTGTTGGCTCCCTTCCTTTCCCACTTCCCTACTGGCTTTTTCTCATATCACCTCCTAAATGAACTATTTGCACTCAAATACTTGTCTTAGGGTCTTTTCCTGGGAGCACCTAAACTATGAAACTATGTGCCCTAAGTTTAAGGCTATTTAACTACCAGGCTTCTTTGGCTTGTGTCCAAAACATCAAAAATGAAAACAAGTGTTCAGTCCTTGTCACTTTTGTGAGGAAAACATGAAGTCATATAGGAAGAATAATTTTTTTAATGTTTATTTATTTTGAGAGAGAGAGTGGGAGAAAGAGAGAATCCCAAGTAGGCTCCCCCACTGTCAGTGCAGAGCTCAATGCAAGGCTCCATCTCATGACCCGTGAGATCATGACCTGAGCCAAAATCAAGAGTCAGACCCTTAACGAACTGAACCACCCAGGTGCCCCAAGGAAGAATAATTTTTAAGTAATTTGGTCTTCAGATTCATTTTTTTAAATTTACTAATTTGTAATGAAACAGGGAGAAATAAACATTTTCTTTTCTTAAATACAAATATTGAGTGTCTGCTGAATATATAAAATTGCCCTAGGCAACATGGAAGATACAGAAACATTCACCTAGAAGTTCACCTTGCCCCACCAGGAAAAAGGATGGATGCTTCAGATGACATACGACTGTGAACTGCTGTGTAGACACAATGTAATAATCTCTGATGTCTGGCTTTAGTCATGGAAGGATCTCAGAACAGGTTAGTAGTTTAGGAAAGGAGATGAAAAAATGGTCAGGATGGTGAAATGTAAACACCATGAGCAATTTTTGTCTCAACAAATGTCAGTGTAAGGGACTAAAATTGATATAAAAACAATTCTCTTAAAACAATAGTGTCTTGTTTTTATATTTAACCAGATTAGAAAGCAAGTGCTACTCAGACCTTTAAAATCCAGCAGTAAGAAAACTAGCAGTGTGTAATTTCTTTGTACCAGGTTAAACAATGCCAGTGTATTCAAATGAGATTAATGCATTTAACAATGGGTAAGAGAACAGTTGATTCAGAACTCTAAGCATTTATCATTTTTTCTCTAGAGGAGAACAATTGAGATGGTGTATTGTGGAGCAGGCAGAACAAATATCTCCCACTTCTTTGTTTTACTAAATTAATCCTCTTTGTGAGCAATGAGTTGGCTCCCTGAGTTGTTAATGGGTTGCAACACATTTCCCATCCCTGTCCCTGGATGAGAGCAAGTCTGCTCAACAGTGACCAAAAGTCATCCCGTTGATTGATTTTACTAATTGAAGAATTTATCTGCTTTTAGATGCTTTGGACTGAAGGATAAGGTATTAATTTGTTTTTTAATCACAAAAATGGTTTCCAGTGAAGGTAGAATGGTACCTTTTCATCTTTTTCTTTTCTTTCTTCAGTCCTTGCCATTTTTCTAGGAAACATCGCATGGATCCAGGCATGAGATCTTTATGCAAATGCAAACAACAAACGAATTGAGACTTTATAGTATTGACACCTAGGGATTTTGAAATTGGCACTGGCGTTTTGGGCTCTGTGGCTTGAAAGTAAGACAATCTAGTTTTTTTTTTTTTATTTTTGGATTTGTCACAGGGTTATTGTGAAACTCTTGAGAGAGTCGGTTATTCCTCACCCTGTTCCCAGGCCTGATTCCTGAATTTTTATGTTACTGAATTCATATGTTTGAAAGTATTAAAAATCTAAATTCATCTAGGACCTAAACTTATGGTTTGTAATTTAGTATACCTAGTTAGCATTAAATTGCCATCCATAAATACAGATTTATAGGATGCCACCTCCTAGATAAGAATAGATCTTATTTTAAAAGCCTCCCAGAGAATTAAATTCATCCCAAGAAAAATAAATCTTTGTTTAGTTACCACTACATTTAGCAAATGGTCTAATTTTACTTCCCAACCTTCAGAGAATGAAAGAAGAAAGGAAGAGGCAAGGTAAACCCTGACTGCAGAGGGCTGCTCTCTGGGGGTGGGGGGTGGGGGGTGGGGAGGAAGTGGAGGCTTGTTGAGGATGACCAGAAGTAACAAGTAACATCAGTTACTGAAATTGATATTAAAGACTGCCAAAATTCAAAATCAACATTTCCACCAGTCAGGTTCCAAATTTTGACTCCCACCAAGACCCAAATGGACCCATATGGCAATGTGGCAATTCTAGGGTAGGTCTAAAAGAGGAAGAAGCAGATATAAGCAACCGATGAATGGCACAGGTCCAGTCCTAGATTATGCTGCAGAAATGTCAAATAGTGAGGCCATACTGAGGGTATTAAAATCTCAAAATAATCCTACCTGTGGTCTACCTCCAGTGACTAATGGGTATGTGGTGTAAAGGTATTTAAGGTTAGCTTTTGTTTAATAAACACTGGACTCTCCAAGATTGTAAGGATATCTCTCATACTTAGTTATAAAATGTTTAAGTTTTATTTGTAATTTATGTGGAATTGATTTTGTATAGTGTGAGGTATGGATTAATTTATTTTTATGCCCCATATGGATAATCAGTTGTTCTAGCCCTCTTCATTGCCTAACTGAAAGGCAAGGCTGTATGTATTATATATCAAGTTTCAAACAACATGAGTCAGTTTTGGGTTTTGTGGCTGTTTTTCTCAATGACCTGTCAGATCTTTCTTCATTCTAATACCACACTGTCTTAACTATTATAGCTTTGAATGAGCCTTGATGTGGAGCAGGTGTGTTGGCCCCCTTTCCCCTTCTTCACTGGTTTCATGATTATTCTGTGCTTGCACTTACAAATAAAATTTAGAATGAGCTTGTCAAATTCCATTAAAAATTCTATTGGGATTTGACAGGAATTAATTTAGACCTCAAAATACAGCTGGGGAGAATCAACAACTTTATAATGTTGTCTTCTGTTAATTCACACATGATATGTCTCTTCAATTAGTTAGGTCTTCTATTAATGTCTTTTAATCAATTTTATAATTTTCTTTTTAAAAATCCTGTACATTTGTTAGATTTATTCTTTGGTTACTTATGTTTTTTGAGTTACTATAAATGACTATGTTTATTATCATATTCTTCTTATTACTGATGTCTGGTAATAAAACTGATTTTATATTTACCTTGCTGAGCTCATTATTAATCTTCGTAATATTTCTGTAAGGTATTTTTTTATTTTTTTTAATTTTTATTTTTTTAAAACTACTATTATTCTGTACTACTTTCTGGCCTTTCTTTTTAAAGTTTATTTATTGTTTTAGTAATCTCTACATTCAACATGGGGCTTGAACTCATGACCCTGAAATCAAGAGGCATATGCTTTTCCAAGTGAGCCAGCCAAGCACCTTCTCTTTTTTTCTAATACACAAGAATCTTATCTGTGGATACCATCAGTTTTTCTTTTCAATTCTTCTGTCTTTTATGTGAGATAAAAACTAGCACAATATTTAATAGAGGTGGTAATAATGTGTACTCTTGTTTTATTTTGTTTCTGATTTTAAGGCAAATGCTTTGAATAATTTTCCATTCAGTAGGTATTTTTAAGGGTTTTTTCTATATATTGTTTAACATACTAAGAAAATTCCCTCTACTTATAAATCAGTAGGAGATTATAGCTTGAATGGATGTTGAATTTTATCAAAGGCTTTTTTAGTAGCTCTTTGAATAATTATTTGTTTTTCTTCTTTTATTGGCTAAAACAATAAATTATATTAATTTTTGTCAGACCAACTTTGAATTCAGTTCCTGGAATAAACCCATTTGGTCATGATAAATTGTCTTTTTTTTTTTTTTAATTTTTTTTTTTTCAACGTTTATTTATTTTTGGGACAGAGAGAGACAGAGCATGAACGGGGGAGGGGCAGAGAGAGAGGGAGACACAGAATCGGAAACAGGTTCCAGGCTCTGAGCCATCAGCCCAGAGCCTGACGTGGGGCTCGAACTCCCGGACCGCGAGATCGTGACCTGGCTGAAGTCGGACGCTCAACTGACTGCGCCACCCAGGCGCCCCGATAAATTGTCTTTTTATAAGCATTGTTGTTAAATTTTAGCTTAGGTTTTTTAATATGTATGCTTTGAAATCACCTGCAGAAATAGCATGACCTCTCACTAAAGTTTGGTTGAGCAGCAAAGACTAATGATGCCAAGTTTCAGATATCAATCGGGAGTGAATTATAATAGAAATTTGAATCCATCTTTCGCTGTTTGTTGTTTGACTTGTGATAGCATTTAAGTCTCACCTTTTCTTCCTCCCTTTCTGCTCTACATATGGGCAATCTGATATGAAAGCCTGAGTGCGCCTTCCTTTGGACCAGGTAGGAGATTCAAACCACAAAGCCTTTGCCTCTGCATTAGAACTCTCCCTCTGGAACCACATCAACCCCAAGCTGGTCTCTTTTCCTAGCTTCTTCAAGCCACTTTTGGACCAGCTGGGGAAGCCCGTCTTGCCCTCCCTCAAAAGCTTCATAGGTGAATAATAAATCTTTGCATACATTGTTGGTGTATGTGGGGTATCATCTATATTCATATTTGAAACAATTTTGAGTAGGGGTTCATCCTGCATCTGTAGTTTGGCCACAAAGCAACACGCTTTTCTACCTTTGCCTGGTTTGAATATCAAAGTTATAGTAGATTTATTAAATGAGTTGAAAAATGAAAAAATTCAAAATTCTTTAATAACAAAGAGTTCATGTAAGATTACACTCACCTGTTCCTTGATTTTTGGTAGAACTCATCTGTAAAACCTGAGCAAGAATATTTTATGGATACTTTTTATAAACTATAGATTTAATTAATGATTTTGAAGTGATTCAGGTTTTCTATTATTTTTCAGTCTGAAAAAAAAAGAAAATATCCAGTTTTCCTGGTTTGTAATGTCCGGTGTTAGTGGTGGTATGAGATAGAGACAGAAGGAGCAAGAGAGCTTTCTGGGTTCTTTTTTGTAAGGTATAAATTCCATTCATGATGGCTCCACCCTCGTGATCTAATCACTTCCCAAATACCCTAGCTTTTTTCAAAGATGTTTAATAATTTTTGGTGCACAGGTCATATATCTTATGTTAAATTTATTCCCTCACATTTATTTTTTGATGCTATTATAAATAGAATTTGTATTTTTAAATTTCATTTTTGGATTATTCATGGCTAGTGCAGAGAAATGATCAGTTTTTGTATATTGATGTTATGTCCTGCAACCTTGCTTCTTATTGGTTTCCTTAGGGTTTTCTACATACAATATCATGTTATCTGAGAATAAGAATAGTGTTTTTCAATACAGGTAGCTTTTCTGTCTTTTGAGAAGCTTTTAATTTTTTATTTAGTTTCTTTGATACAAGCTATTCAGATAACTTCTTTCTCCCTGTGTTTTGGTAGTGTGTATCTTTCAAGAAATTGCCACAATTCATCCAAGTTATCAAATTTGTGGGCATAGAATTGTTCATAGTAGTACTTCCTTATCTTTTAATATTCATGGAATCAATGGTGATGACTATTTTTTAATTTTTTATATGTAAATCTCCCTTTATTCTTGGTATCTTCTTGGCATCTTCTCTATTTCTTGGTTGGGCTGCCTAGAGGCAATTTTCTCTAGTGGTTTTGACTTCATTTTTTTTACTTAATTTTAATTAGTTCTTATCTTTTGCTTTAGATTTATTTGAGCACTTTATGGGATTTCATTTTGTCTCTTCTTTTAGCATATCAATTATACTTCCTTAAAAGTGGTTTTAGTTTTTGCTCTATGCTTTCTGAGCTTTCCAGCTGGCAAGCGAGGGCAGTTTTAGAACAAATATTTTTAACTTCTCATCTCTGGATACCAGTATCCTTCTTTGCTTAATGTCCTATGTCTGGAAACTTTCGGCATATATTTTTTTTCTGGTATACTTTAAAAAATTATTTTAGATAGGAAAGTAAATCCAGTACCTGCTATATCATCTTGGGTAGAAGTGGAAGTTTGTTAGGAATATAGATCAACTTCAGGGCACCTGGGTGGCTCAGTCAATTAAAGATCTGACTCTTGATTTCAGCTCAGGTCATGATCTCAGAGTTCGTGAGTTCAAGCCCCACATTGGCTTCTGTGCTGACAGTGCAGAGCCTGCTTGGGATTCTCTCTCTCCCATCTCTCTCTCTGCCTCTACCCCATTTGCTCTCTCTTTCAAAATAAATAAACTTAAAAAATTTTTAAAGAATATAGATCAGCTTCAACTTAACACATTTTTACTACTTACACCTTAGTAAACTTCATCTTCTATATGGAAATGAATTTGAGAGACTCCTAATTATATATCATCTTCTGACACACATGGACGTAACTCTGTGTATTTATTTCAAGAGTAAGTTCACAATGATTTGAAACCATTCAAGCTTGCTTTTTGGTGCAGCTGAAGTTCCAAAATCTGTGATAATAAGTTTTCCTGTATTTAAACAATAGATTGAAAATAAACCATGATAGCACAAAGATTATAAGGATGAAGAAACAGAACTTGAGTTACTTCAGTTATGTTATTTGACATGGTAACTTGGACTTTTTGTCTGTGTTCAGAATTTCGAAGATTCAAACAGAGTAGGAACTGAAAAAGGATAACATTTTTGTTTGGCGAGTGCGTATTTTCGTTCATAAATAAAATATTTTACTTATTTTGACTAGTGTATTTTAAATTTAAATGTATATTTATTCTTTTTAAACTAAGAAGCAAATATAAATATTATTGCTTATTGTCCCATGATTATTAGTGAAAAGAACTGTCACTTCAAAGAGGGAAATATTTGAAATATAATACACTGTGGTTGTCAAAAATGCTAGGTATGCCACTGTGCAAAGGATATGTTCAGTTGAATCACCTCACTCAAGGAAGTCCAAAGCCATGACTTCCCATTAAGTATTTATAGTTTATTTAAAACCTTATAAGTAATAAAATATTATATCAATAGGGAGACATTTCTGCCATAACCAATATTAACTGGTGACAAATCTGACATTCTATCTTTATCATGTTTCCAAGGAACCCACCTAAAAAGTTACTTCAAGATCAAATACATCCATAAAATAAAAGGTAATGTTATATTTACTCTTTACTCAGATGTGTGTATACAAATTATATATGTATAATTTTATGAAAATACATGTAAGGTATAAAATTACTATGGAACTTGCAGAGTAGTGATTAATTCCAACTGGAATGATGGGAGAAGGCTTCCTGGGGACTATGAATTTCAGTTCATAAAAATGATCAGTAATATTTCCAAGGGTAAAATAGAGAGCCCTTAAGGAAAGTGTATTCCAGGCTGAGGAGGAGGCCTGCCTCATTACTACTAATAAATGAGTTTCTTTTGAAAGCTATATTGACTCTTCAAGTGTTCTTGGGCTTTCCTATGGGAATGGAATACAAGGAACAGAGGTTATTAGATATTCTTTTAAGGTTTGTGGTCTACTTCTAGGCTTTTTCTTTTTAAGTTCAGAATCTAGTACAGTATTCCATGAGATGTAAAGAATCATCCAAAAATAGACCATTCCTTTTTCTGAAATTGTTTTTCAACTTGAACTGTTATTAGGGAAGAAATCATGAAGCATTCTTCTCTAGCACAATTAGGACCCACTTCTGTTTTGTGCAGTTTCTACACTCTAGGCCATGTAAAATCACCACAGACCTATTTCCTAGTAAATATTCAATGAAATGGCAACATAAATTCTTTTTGTTTTTGTCCTAAAAGAAGGGTGAAAGTTTTGCAGATTATTTTTCTTCCCTCCTTCCTTAATGGAAGTCTTGAATTACATAAGAGAATATGATGGCTTTAGAAATCTAACACCATGAAATTAAATGTAATTACTTTGTTCCTTTTTACTTTTAAAGCCATTTGTGTTCAAATGTTAGAAATTAAATTAAATTACTCTAAATTAAAAGGCATACTTTTGGCATTTTGAAAGATGAACGAAAATGCTTACTAGAAATAAATGCTAGTTGCGTGGACAGTACGGAATGAGAAGGCTTTTGGCACTCTCTGTCAGTGTTTTCACTGGTATTTCCTTTGCATTTTAGTCACTAACTCAAAGTTTTGGACAGCTGTACAATGTACGGCTGATACTAAATGGGCCACCTACCGATGTTTAGTGATTGGAGCACAATTATTTAGACATAACTGCAGACTAGCACACTCTTCTACTTGAAAATGGACTCTTAGTGAAGATAAAATTGAACAGATTTTCTACGTTTAAAAAAATCAGGAAATTCACACATATTTTTACAAACAGTGAATTTCTCTACTCAGTATTTCCAAACAACAGTGATACAAGGTGAGAAGGTACAGTGAGGAACTGTGAAAGTGGTATGGTTTTGAATTGAATCTAATTCTTAGGTATTGGAAGAAAAACAAACCTGTATCGGGCTGTCCTAATGAAAGCTTTAATTATGTTACTTGATCAACAATCTGCTTCTCATTATTACAGACAAAGGAGAAATTCCCCTGTGGAAGCTCTTTCTCCATTAGAGCCATGGTGAATGCCAAAATAATTGCAGTATTATAGAAGAGAAATGTGTGTGTGGTATCTGAACAGATATTAAGTGAAGAAGGTCTACTTTAGTTAATTGGCATGTAAAGCCCACAGAAATATCCGAAACTCTAAAAACAAATTGCAAATGATTTCATTAAGATGAAAGCTTATGTGTTTGTAGGTTACATGCAAGTTTCTTCACTATTTTGATGATAATTAAAAATTCTGTTGGATTTTATCATGGTGTGATTTTCATTAGAAAATGTTCTTGTTTTGTAAAGGGGTGATTATTCTCTTTACTATTAGTTAGAAATCTTTAAAACTTAGAAAATACTCTAAACTACCTACTGGCTACAGGTTTCTTCTTAAGAATATATAATGGGGCATACCTTTTTCTTTATGTTGTTATTATTATTATTATTATTATTATTATCATGATTGTTTTATTTTAGAGAGAAAGAGAGAGTGCTCGAGCAGGGAAAAGGGGGAGAGGGAGGGAAGGAGAGAGAGAGAATCTTAAGCAGGATTCATGCTCAGTGTGGATCAACAGTTGGATACTCCTCCGACTGAGCCACCCAGGCGCCCCTTTATGTTATTCCTGAAATGTGCACAGAAGTCAGGGCCTACTAGAATACTATCTCCCAGATACATGTGCTCAAAGGGTAATACATATTCTATTGAAAAGTCTATTATATCTGTGTAAATGTAAGAAGCAGCAATATATTGTAGTATTTAAATACACATCTCTTGAAATTAAGACCTGAGTTTCTTATTATATGACCTTGGCCTAGTTAATTAATGAACTAATGCAACTAGTCCATCACCAAGTATCTGTGAGATACAGTAGGATTTACCTCATGAAAGTAAGAGTCCAAGCATTTCCTAGCAAACAATACAGACAAACAAACAAAAATTCCAAACAACAAAATGAAATCCACAGTTAGGGCTGTATTTGTGCTTTGAAGAAAGTATACGTGATGACGTGAGAGTGTATAAAAGGGAGGCTTATTTATTTATTTTTTATTTTTTGAAGAGTCAGGACAAATGTTTCTGAGGGAACAATTCATATTATAACTGAAGAATGAGAGGGATTTACCAGTTATAAAGGAGTGCAGGTGGGGACTTTCTATTCAGAGTGAAAAGCAGGTAAACCACTGTGGTAGAAGGCAGTGTGACACAAAGTGCAACTTGTGTGGTAAGACAAAAGAGAAGAGAAGACAATATGAGATGAACTTTGAGAGCCAGGTTGGGCCCAGAGCAGTGAATGTCTAATTGACAAGGTATCCAACTTGCCTGGGACAGTCCTATTTGTATTTTCCCTGGAATAATTTTTAGTACCTCCTTTCCCCAAATACATACACACACACACATGCACACACACACGCACACACACGTCCTCCTCTTAAAAGTATCCTGGTTTTGACCATATATTTTAAGAGCATTTTACCTAGAGTTCATGTTAAGGATTTTAGCCTTTAAGAACTAAATGCTCTTTTTCTTTGTTTTGAAGCAGGGGAGTATTATGTTTATATTTGTGTTTGATAAAGGAAATGGTAAATAATTTGAAAAGGAATTAATTAATTGTTAATTGGCAAAGTGGATGATAGCATTCCAAGGGAGAACTAGACGAAATCTTGGAAGAGGAGGGAAGATGCTATTAGTGGAGATCACAAGACACAAATGAACCAAAGACATGATCAGAAATTCAAAAATCATTAGCTCATGGTGATGGACTGCACAGGTTGGAAGAAAGAGAAGACTTGGGATGGCTCCCGAGTTTCTGGAAGAGTAGAATTTGATAAGATATAATATTAAGTGAGAGAATCAAATCTGGAAGAAAATTCACAAGTTTGTGTTAGGATACTCTGAATTTGAAGGACCTTTGAAGCACTCGAGAAGGAGAAGTCAAATTTGATATATGTGTCATATGCATCAGGAACTCACATGAAGGCTAGAGATTCAAATCTGGTGCCAATGGCACAGAGCCTAGAATTCGGATGCGATTGCAGAGAACAGGGTTTCTCTATCTTTGCACGGTTAGCATTTTGGGCTGGATAAGTTTGTTGTGGGACCTTCTCCTGTGCATTTAGGGTGAAGTACTAGAGGCAGTAATTCAGCCTCTCACATTTGGTGGCAGAGAGGCCAAGCGAAGAGTATGTTTTAGACAGAGGGGTGTGGTCCTCATTGTTGAGCAAAACTGAGAAGGCCAAGTAAGATGACTGCAGATGCCCACTGGATTTAGCAACAAGGTGGTAACTCATAAATTTAAGGAAGGCTTTGTTATTGTTGTTGTTGTTGTGGAATCATGGGGGGAGGAAGCATTAGCTAAAACCAGGATTCAATTGTCAAATTAGATTCATACATATCAGTTATAAGACTAGCGTCCTTCTTGTAAAATATTTCAAGAATACAGGCAATCATGTGGCAAAAAAATAAGGGCAGCCTGTGACCTGCATAGTTACCCTGGCCCTTTCTTCCATGTGCTTTTTGATTCAGAGTAAGAGATGAAGGCACCAAGTGGGTTTTTGAGAGTTATTACATTACCCAGAAGAGAAGTAAATATATAATGTTGATTATTTTCTGATGCTGATAGTTATACAAGTTGCTCGACATTCTCCAGACAGCTGTGCTTCACAGATAAATTAATTTTAGATTTACTTACTGTAAGTAATCTTTAATAATTCTGATAAGGCCACTGTATATATAAAGGTTCATTCTAACAAAATACAATTAGTCTATTTACCCAGAAGTCCAATTGAAAGGAATTCAGGCCATTTCACCTAACTTCTTTTACCAGTTCACTTACCAAGAACACTTGTCCTGTAAGCAAATATGAGGTGGAGAGTAGGACTGTGATGGATGTCAAAATCCTCTCTGAATGATGCACAATGAACTAAAAGTGTGTGATGACTGCAGCTAGGTGGGTAAGGAGGTAATCAAGTCACATGATGTCCTTAATATCCCTGGAGCTTAACCATATCTTGGCATACAACAAGAGTTCTGTATTTTCTGATTGAGTTAAGGAATGATTGAATGCATGAGTCTCAGAGGGACAGAATTTTGAACAAGAGTGTGAAGAATGGTGTGGAGCAACAGTTGGAAGGGAGGAGGATACTGATGCCCCTTCTGATCACTGAAATGTATGTAGTACACAGAATGAAGATTCACTGTTTATTAGAGCTTTGGAAGAAGCCACATGGTCAGAGGAGAGCTGAGCTTCAGTCAAGGACCAGAGAAGAGGTTGAACATAGGAGTGGTGTTGCAAAGGGCAGAGTGGAGTGCTTGGAAGGTGGGAAGCAACAGAGTACTGAGTCAGGAAAGTGCAGCACACACATGGATGAAATGGTCAAGAATCAACTTTCTGGAGAAAGATGGGCTCAGGATATTCATCTTGAGGTGTACTAATGAAAACAGGAATGCTGACTCAATAAATTCATTTTCATTTTTTAGAAAGATTTTTGTTGCTCTTCCTCAGTTCCTAATACTAGATCTTTATTTACCTACATTGAGAGAAAGAAAATATGGTCACGTTTCAACAGAGTAGAATGATTTAGTATTTTGATAATGTCTTTTTACTTAAGGCAGATTATTAGAGCAAGTATATCTTCTCTGATCCATGATTATATAAAATTCCATAGTGCTATGCTTAGCTTAATTAAAAAATCCTTTCCCACATCCAAAGATGTAGCCACATAAGCTTCCCTATTTATATATTAAAAATCCTACCCATCCATTTTAGTAGCTGTATGTTACTGGGTTATCATTTAACCCCTCTGAACTTCAGCCTCCTTGTTTTCAGAATAAGGTTTTAAAATAGGCTCTATCATTTAACTGATAAAATTTGGGAAGGAATATAAAGGAATTGCAAACATAAAGTAGCTAATGCTGCACCTGGTGTAAAATTAGTACTTTTCTACCTTTAGAAAGGTTTGATATTTAGCAAATATATCTGAAGTTCCCTCAAAGCCATTTCTTTACATATCTTTTTGGAGGTGGCAGCAATAGAGGGGTGGGTCTTAAGTACCTTTATGATTAAAGACTTCACCTTCAAGTTCAGTTTTATAGAGCAATCAGGAGAAAGAGAGGAAGGCACTCATGATAGAAATCATCAATTTCTGTAATATTCTCTCTTCTTAGGGGTTTAATGGATGACTTTCTCCACTAAGCTAATAACTCTTTGAAGGGACTCAGGCTATCAAGGACAACACAAGAAGCCCTCTGTTCTTTTCTGTTAGCCACAAAGAATGTGGTTATTTAATAGGAAGCAATAATGACTTCTTTCATGTTCTTAATGAAAGAACACATTTTATATCTGCAGGTATCCCTGTTTTACTCTCCATGGCACTCTAAGAGTTGATAAGTGAAATTCAACTTTTGAAGACTTAACGAGAAAAATAGCTGTATGTCAATGTATCATTGCTTCACACTCTATACTAACTCTATACACTTTATGAGGATAATAAGCTTTCATTGGCTTCAAGTTACCAAGGAGAACATCATGTAGCAATTTTCTCCCACTGTTACCTAAGATACATTTGGATTATAGAGCAATTTCCTGCTACTTTTAGTAAAAAATCAGGTTATAGTTAATTTCATTAGAGTAAGTGGTAGTTATGGACTGCCCTCTCTCCTGCAGCTAATGCAGTCACAGGAGGTACTAAATTTAATTCCAGTCCTTAAAGGATACATAATATTCACAGCATTAATGGCCATAGTTATTCTGAAGCTGTATTTCACCCAGTTAAGTTACATAAAAGCATGGATGGGATGTGTGTGTGTTTGTGTTTGTGTGTGTGCATGTGTGTGTCTGTGTGTGTGTGTGATCTCCATGGTTAATATGATGCCCAAAACACCATTTCTCAGACAGAGCTTTGGAACACTTAATGAATGCAAGAAGTTTTAAGGTAGTTGTGTGGTAATGCAGCTGTAATTACGAAAAAGTGGAAATTAGTTCTTAAAGTGTTGCCTAAAGTTTCTATTCCCTATTATTATTTTTTAAAAAATTTTATTAAAAATTTCTTTTTAATGTTTATTTATTCTTGAGAGAGAGAGAGAGAGAGAGAGAGAGAGAGCACGAGTCGGGGAGGACCAGAGAGAGAGAGAGACATACACACACAGAATCTGAAGCAGGCTCCAGACTTTGAGCACAGAGCCGGACACGGGACTCGAATTCACGAACCACGAGATCATGACCTGAGCCTCAGTCGGAGGCTCAACCAACTGAGCCACCTAGTTGCCCCTCTATTCTCTTTTAAATACAAGCCAAACATGGGATGCCTGGGTGGCTCAGTCTGTTAAGCGTCCAACTTTAACTCAGGTCACGATCTCGCGGTCCGTGAGTTCGAGCCCCGCGTCGGGCTCTGGGCTGATGGCTCAGAGCCTGGAGCCTGCTTCTGATTCTGTGGCTCTCTCTCTCTGCCCCTCCCCCGTTCATGCTCTGTCTCTCTCTGTCTCAAATATAAATAAACGTTAAAAAAATTTAAATACAAGCCAAACAGGTTTTAGTTTCCAACCCCTTTCCCAAACAGCTCTCTTCAGAATCTCTGGTAACTGGGATATTGATAAATCCAAGGGCCTATTTGTGATCCTTCTCTTATTTGAGTTCTTAACACCATTTGATCCAGTTGATTGAACATGTTCTTGAACATTCATGTTCTCTAGTTGCTTCTGGTCACCAACCCCCTTTGTTTTCCTTTTGTCTCACTGCTTGCTTATTATCACTTTCTCTTGCTAGTTTTCTTCCGCATCCTCCCATCCATTTCCTTTTCTTAATGTTGGCTTAACCAAGGGCTCATCCTTTGAACTGCTTTTCTTTTCAATCAACTTCAGGTAATCTCATCTGATCCTTCGGGCTTCTAATATGACGGATATGATGATAGCTGCCTGTTTATATATTCAGCCTGAATCTCTCTGAAATGCAAATTCAAAACCCAATTGCTCATGAACATCTCCATCTGTCTAATAGTCTCAAATTTAATGTATCCAAACAGAACTCTTTTCGTCCACTCAATTCTACTTTGCCTTCAGACTTCTCAAATACTTAAATGGCAACGTTAGCCTGCCAATTACATAAGCCAACATTTGGAGTCATCTTGACGTTTCTCTTTTTCTCATACCCTACATTTAATCCATTGGCAAATCTGGCCCACTCTACCTTGAAGATATACTCAGACTTCTACCATTTTCACCACCACCACCGCTGCTACCACCCTGGCTCAAATCACCTTCATCTCACCACTGGATTTTTATCATATCCTTCTAATTAGTCTCTGCTTCTGATATTGCTCACATTTAGTCTATATCCTACATTTCTGCCAGAGTAGTCCTATTCAGATATGTCAGATCATGTCACCCTCTGGCTAAAAACCTCCCAACAACTCCCTATGCCAATCAGAATAAAATCCAAAGTCCTTTTGATGGCCAGTGGGGTTTTGTGTGATCTGGCCCCTGCTGCTTCTCTGATCCTATCTCTATCTAGTTTCTCCTTTTCTTACCACTCTAGCCACATTGGCCTCCTGTGCTGTTCCTCAGTCACCAAACATAGGCTTTCCTCAGGACCTTGGTCCTTGCTCTTTCCTCTGCTAGAAACTCTTTCTGCCAGTGTCTACATGATTTGCTCCCTCATGTCCCTCAAGTGCTTGTGCATATGTCCTCTCGTCACTGAGCCTCCTCTGACCGTCCTATGTGAAATCCAGCCCTTCTCACATCCCCACTCTTTCCCTTGCCACTCCTTTTACCTTCTTTTCTTCATAGCACCATCACATTCAGTGTTGCTCATTTAATTTCCTATTATTTATCGCCCTTATTAGAATGCAAACTTGTTGAGAACAGGGAACTTTGTCTCATTTGTTCATTGTTCTAACCTTGTGCCTAGTGTAGTATCTCATTTACAGAAAGTATTTAGTTCATATCTGTAGAATGAATGAGATTGAGTAAGAGGGAGTTTTTGTTATGTGTGTGATGGTTAACTATATCCTCATGACTTTCACTTCCCAGAGTCTTTCTCTGATTATTAATTATCCTGGTCCCTAGGATCAGCTGCACCATTGGGCTCTAGAGCGTATAAGGGTTGGATGGGAGATTTTTTTTTGTTATAATTATTAAAGGGCCATGCTAGGGATGATTGGCCCCAGAGACTGAATGGACCCAAGTGAACAGACCAGGGGTTGGGATAGGACCCAGAAGTAGTTGGTGGGGAAAAGCTCAGGAAGATAGTTCATCTCAGAAATTCCCAAACAGGCAAGCAGAGATGTCTCTGATTAGAGGGAGAGCACAGCATGAGCAGGGGAATCATTTGGGAGCAAGCAGATAGTTTGAGTCAGGAAGTTCCTGATGCAGGTGGGCTTGAGCCAAATCGCTTAGGGTCAGAAGCAAGCCTCTAGTTGCACAGCAGTAAAGACATGTAGCAGAGATGCAGACTAATAGATGAGAGTTTTTCTGAATTGGGAAAAAAATAGTCCTCATATTGAAGGAGTATGTAGAGTTTTTGGGTGACAAAAATAAATAAGACAGAGGACTAGAAAGTAAAGGAATAGACATTTATGTTTGTCAAAATGTCAAAGACCCATTTCTCTCCGAATCATGCAGGCTGTTTATTAAAAGTATAGAATCCTCTGCCCACCTCCATTTATCAAGTCAGAACGAATGGGAGTAAGCTCTGGGCTGCTGTGATGGCTCCATGATGGATCACCTAATAGCCATTCAATAAACAGAAGGACAGAGGGGAAAGACACAATGGACACGAGCTATTACAAGATTGTGATCAGATATTTGGGGAACATGATATACCCTATGAACTCTCTTGAACATGAAGAGGTTTTTGGAAGGTTTATTGATAGTGTGTTAAGCACCAGATTTACTTTTATGGGGAGCACACTCTCAATTCCTGCTGAGACTAGGGAAAGGCTTACATACGTCTATCCATATAACACACATATGCCTGTATGTATGTACAATTATTCTTCATATGAAACAGGTTATTTATGATGACTTATTTTCTGTGAGTCATAGAGGTAGGTATTGTTGAAAATATATGAGTTCACATTGTGCACTGGCAAAGACCCTTCTGGTTGCTCCTTAAGTTGTATCCATCTGATTCTAAAAAAGATGCAAAAACAGGTGGACTGATTGGCAAATCCCTATAAGTCATTTATTTAGGTGACAGTGTCATGGTTGTAGAAATTAAAAATTCATTGACAACTTTTAAAATTTGGAGATTTTGCTTAAAAATAAGATTTTCAGCTTGTGATACATCTAAATTCATGGCAAAGTTAGTCTCCCACTTCACAAAAGGATTAGAATGGTGGCTGTCTCCTCGTATGAAACCTCCTTCTTTAATTTGCCAGTTTCCTCTTTCTCTACAGTTCATTCATTGGAGTGAGTCACTTCACTCATATGAGTTTCTTGCCTGGTCCATTCATGTGGTAAAATAATTTACTTCAGTGAATTGATTAATTCTTCAACCAACTAATTGGTCTACTCAATCAAAACAGATGATTAAGTAGACCAATATAGAAATATTGTGTGACTCACGTTCTTGACAATTTTTCAGTTGAACCTTCTATTGATTATTCTGCCCTTGGGCCTTTAAATAAATTAAGTCCAACTTCTGGGGAAAAGATGTTGGCTTTAAGAGTGAATATATCAACTTCCTCCTGTTAAACAGGAGGAATGTCTAAAGAGAAAAAAGTATAGTGAGTGGTAATGTTTATGATGTTTTTTCAGATACAGCATAGATGTATCAATATGAAGGAGGACACAAGAAGCTAACAGATAATTCACCTTTTTGAAGAGAATAGAAATTCACTTCATTCTTTAAACCTTTATGCATTCTGTAAATTTTTTCAGTTATTATAAGTCTTCAGATCCCACAAACTGGGAAGGGTGGAAAAGAACTTGGCCATAGCTTGGTTAGCATAGAGGAAGAGCTTTTCACTGATGTAATTCAAATGCATTCATATGCAGAAAAGGTGTCCCAAAGATGTAGCAAACAGTAGTTAACCCTGCTAATTGAAATGCTGCCATTACATCAGGCTTAGACTTAATATGTCTAAGGCATATTAAAATAAAAAAGGACCTCTTTAAATAGTGCAGCAAAGCCGAGAATGTAGATGAGTCAAACTCTTTCCTTGGTAGGAGGAGCTCAAGGGGAGTGGGTTGTGATGCCTCCCCCTGTGTGGTGGCTAGACTTCTCACCTTCTCTGTGAAGTTCTGGGGACAGGGACTGCTTTCAAAATTGTAAGAAAGAATGTGCTGAACTACAGAGTCAGAGAAGTTGGGGTTAGTTTAGCAAGACCCAAATCTAGGGTTAGGAACCAAAGATACGAATTAAGGAAAGTTACAGGATTGAAACAGTAAAGTGGATCTAGCCAAATACAGGATGGACAAAGGAGAGTTGCTGAGGATGAATTTATTTTATTTCCCAAAATATGAGTTATATATAGAAACTGTTATAATGAACACGTATACAGTATATTTTATTGGACTAACACAAAGCCACTTATCAGAGTGTTTAACATCACTTATAAATGAAGCCCTTGCCTTTAAATGTCTTTGTTAAAAGTAATTGGTATTTTCCCCCAAACATGGACAAAATAATTCTTTTTAGTATAAAATTAATAAACTTAGTAATTTAAAATGAATAGTATATGAAACTACAGTGGCATAATCAAACTGAAACTCCTCATAACATCAGGTAAAAAGTACATCAATTTTGGAGATGATAATAAACCAGACTGGAATTAAATGATTAAATATCATGTTCAAAGGAAAAGTAGAAGAGGCATTGGAAAAATCCCTCTTTCAAGTGACACTATTAGCTGTTGCATAATATAAAATGTAGTCAACATGAAGGTACAGTCAGTCTTGTGTTTGTATTAACAGATATTTATGGGGAGCTGAAACCACAGTGGTAGATAGTACAGATCAGCTTCAGACTCACAGTGTTGCCTTTTTGTTCTGTTATACAGTGAAGCACTGTGCTCCCAGAAGTTGATGTGGTTTTTTTTTTGTTTTTTTTTAAAGTTCTGTTGTAAATAAGAAAATTGTTTTGGGAGTAGTAAAGAGTGCTAGCCGTGTGCAGAGGAGGATGGCATAACTACATAAGTAAAGGCAGATGACATGGATGTCTATTGATAGGCCAGTTTGCTTACCCAGAACATCTGGCAATGAAAATACTTTTTCTAATCTTGAGGCAGCCTTGGAGGAAATGTGTGTGTGTGTGTGTGTGTGTGTGTGTGTGTGTGTGTGTGTGTTTTAATAAGTTCATTTTGTATCCAATGTGACTGTATCGATATTCCAGCTTGGAGAGGAAAAGACCACACATGAGGTTTTACAATGAGGGATGATTTTCTAAAAGTTTCATAATGATGGTAATGCTGGTAAAACCATGTTGGATTTATTTATTTATTTATCACTTTTTAAAGTTATATCCAAGTTCGTTAGCATATAGTGCAATGATGATTTCAGGAGTAGAATCCAATGATTCACCCCCTATATATAACACCCAGTGCTCATCCCAACAAGTGTCCTCCCTAATGCCCCTTGCCCATTTAGTCTATCTCCCTACCCACAACCCGTCTAGCAACCCTCAGTTTGTTCTCTATATTTAAGTGTCTCTTATGTTTTGTTCCCCTCTGTGTTTTTGTATTATTTTTGCTTCCTTTGTCTTATGTTCATCTGTTTCGTAACTTAAATTCCACACATGAGTGAAGTCGTGTGATACTTGTCTTTCTCTGACTGACTTATTTTGCTTAGCATAATACCCTCTAGTTCCATCCACGTTGTTGCAAATGGCAAGATTTCATTCTTTTTGATTGCTGAATAATACTCCATTGTGTGTATGTGTGTGTGTGTGTGTGTGTGTGTGTGTGTGTGTGTGTGTATACCACATCTTCTCTATCCATTCATCTGTCCATGGACATTTGGGCTCTTTCCATACTTGGGCTATTGTCAATAGTGTTGCTATAAATATTGGGGTCCATGTGCTCCTTCAAAATAGCACACCTGTATCCTTTGGATAAATACCTAGTAATGCAATTGCTGGGTTGTAGGGTAGTTCTGTTATTAATTTTTTGAGGAATCCCCATACTGTTTTCCAGACTGGCTGCACCAGTTTGCATTCCCACCAGCAGTGCAAAGGGGTTCCTCTTTCTCCACATCCTCGCCAACATCTTTTGCTACCTGAGTCATTAATTTTAGCCATTCTGATCGGTGTGAGGTGGTATCCCGTTGTGGCTTTGATATATATTTCCTTGATTCTGAATGATGTTGAGCATTTTTTCATGTATCTGTTAGCCATCTGGATGTCTTCTTTGGAAAAGTGTCTATTTGTATCTTTTGCCTGTTTTTTCACTGGATTATTTGCTTTTTGAATGTTGAGTTTGATAAGTTATTTATAGATTTTGGATACTGACCCTTTATCTGATATGTCATTTGTAAATATCTTCTCCCATTCCCTCAGCTGTCTTTTAGTTTGGCTGATTGTTTCCTTCACCATGCAAAAGCTTTTTATCTTGATGAGGTCCCAGTAGTTCATTTTTCCTTTTGTTTCCCTTGCCTCTGGAGACGTGTCTAGTAAGAAATTGTTGTGGCCGAGGTCAAAGAGATTGTTACCTATTTTCTCCTCTAGGATTTTGAAGACTCCCTGTCTTAGTTTAGGTCTTTCATCCATTTTGAGTTTATTTTTGTGGATGGTGTAAGTTTTTTGGTGTAAGTTTTGTGGATGGTGAGTTTTATTTTGTGGATGGTGTAAGAAAGTGCTCTAGGTTCATTTTTCTGTGTGTCGCTGTGCAGTTTTCCCAACACCATTTGCTAAAGAGACTGTCTTTATTTCATTGGATATTCTTTCCTGTTTTGTCAAAGATTAGTTGGATATACGTTTTTGGGTCCATTTCTGGGTTCTCTATTCTGTTCCATTGATCTGAGTGTCTGTTTTTGTGCCAGTACCATACTGTCTTGATGATTATAGCTTTGTAATACGGCTTGAAGTCTGGGATTATGATGCCTTCAGCTTTGGCTTTCTTTTACAGGATTGCTTTGGCTATTCGGGTTCCATATGAATTTTAGGATTGTTTATTCTAGCTCTGTGAGGAATGCTAATGTTATTTTGATAGAGATTGCTTTGGTTATATAGTTTGCATCGGGTAGTATCAACATTTTAACAATATTTGTTCTTCCAATCCATGAACATGGAATGTTTTTCCATATGTGTGTGTGTGTGTTCTTCAATTTCTTTCATAAGCCTTCTACAGTTGTCAGTGTATAGGTTTTTTCGTCTCTTTGGTTAGGTTTATTCCTAGTATTTTATGGGTTTTGGTGCAATTGTAAATGGGATTGATTGTTTGATTTCTCTTTCTGCTGCTTCATTATTGATAATGTAACCAATTTCTGTGCATTGATTTTATATCCTGCAACTTTGCTGAATTCATGGAGTATCGTGTCACCTGTGAAGAGTGAAAATTTGACTTTCTCCTTGCCGATTTGGATGTCTTTTCTTTGTGTCGTCTGATTGCTAAAGCTAGGACTTCCAATACTGTGTTGAATAACAGTGGTGAGAGTGGACATCCCTGTCACAATCCTGACATTAGGGGGAAGCTCTCAGTTTTTCCCCATTGAGGATGATATTACTGGTGCCTCTTTCATATATGGCTTTTATGATCTCGAGGTATGCTCCTTCTATCCCTACTTTCTTGAGGGTTTTTTATCAAGAAAGGTTGCTGTACTTTGTCAAATGCTTTCTCTGCATGTATTGAGAGGATCATATGATTCTTGTCCTTTCTTTTATTAATGTGGTGTATCACATTGCTGGATTTGTGGATATTGAACCAGCCCCACATCCCAGGTATAAATCCCACTTGATCGTGGTGAATAAATCTTTTAATGCATTGTTGGATACAGTTGGCTAGTATCTTGTTGAGAATTTTTGCATCCATGTTCGTCAGGGAGATTGGTCTATAGGTCTCTTTTTAGTGGGATCTTTGTCTGGTTTTGGAATCAAGGTATAGCTAACCATGCAGAATGAGTATGGAAGTTTTCCTTCCATTTCTATTTTTGGAACTGCTTCAAAAGAATAGGTGTTAAATCTTCTTTAAATGTTTGGTAGAAGTCCCCTGGAAAATCGTCCAGTCCTGGACTCTTTTTTGGAGATTTTTGATTACTAACTCAATTTCTTTACTGGTTATGGGTCTGTTTAAATTTTTGGTTTCTTCCTGTCAGTTTTGGTATTTTATATGTTTCTAGGAATTTGTCCATTTCTTCCAGAATGCCCAATTTATTGGAATATAATTGCTCATATTATTCTGTTATTACTGTTTGTATTTTTGCAGTATTGGTTGTGATCTCTCCTCTTTCATTCTTGATTTTATTTATTTGGGTCTTTTCCTTTTTCTTTTTTATGAAACTGGCAAGAGGTTTATCAATTTTGTTAATTCTTTCAAAGAACCAGCTCCTGGTTTCATTGATCTATTCTACTGTGGTTTTTGTTAGCTTGTTTTTTATTTTATTTCAATAGCATTGATTTCTGCTCTAATCTTTATTATTTCCCATCTTCTGCTGGTTTGGGGCTTTATTTGATGTTCTTTTCCAGCTCTTTAAGGTGTAAGGTTAGGTTGTGTTTCTTAGGTTTCTAAGACCTGTCTTCCTTCTTTAGGAAGGCCTGGATTGCTATATACTTCCCTCTTATGACTGCCTTTGCTGCGTCTCAGAGATTTTGGGCTGTCATGTTTTCATTTTCATTGGCTTCCATGTAGTTTTTAATTTCCTTTTTAATTCCTTGTTAAACATTTAATTCTTTAGTAGGATATTCTTTAACCTCCAAGCATTTCTTGTTTCCAAATTTTTTTCTTGTGGTTGATTTAGAGTTTCATAGTGTTGTGGTCTCAAAATATGCATCGTTTGATCTTGATCTTTTTGTACTTGTTGAGGGCTGATTTGTGTTCCAATATGTGATCTATTGTGGAGAATGTTCCATATTCACTCGAGAAAAGTGTGTATTCCACTACGTTAGGATGAAATCTGATTATATCTGTTAAATCCATCCAGTCCAGTATGACATTCAAAGCCATTGTTTCCTTGGTAATTTTATGTTCAGATGATGTGTCCATTGCTATAAGTGGGGTGTTGAAGTCCCCTACTACTATGGTGTTATTATCAATGAGTTTCTTTATGTTTGTGATTAATTGATTTATATATTTGGCTGCTACACATTGGGGGCATAAATCTTTACAATTGTTAGATCTTCTTGGTTGATAAACCCCTCAGTTATGATTTATTTTAAAATCTAGATTGTTTGATATAAGTATAGCTACTATGGCTTTCTTTTGGTGACCATTAGCATGATAGATCCCCTTATTTTATTTTTTTAAATTTTTTAATGTTTATTTTATTTTTGAGACAGAGAAACTGAGCACGAGTGGGGGAGGGGCAGAGAGAGAGAGACATACACACACAGAATCTGAAACAGGCTCCAGGATGTCAGCTGTCAGCACAGGGCCTGATGTGGGGCTTGAACCTGTCAACTGCGAGATCATGACCTAAGCCAAAGTCCCAAACTCAACTGACGGAACCACCCAGGAGCCCCTAGATCCCCTTATTTTCACTCCGAAGGTGTCTTTAGGTATAAAATGGGTGTCTTGTAAACAGCATATAGATGGATCTTGTTTTCTTATGTATTCTGTTACCCTCTTTTGATTGGAGCATTTAGTCCATTGACATTTAGAGTGAGTAATGAAAGATAGAAATTTATTGCCATTGTGTTGCCTGTAGAGTTGGAATTTCTGGTGGTGTTCTCTGGTCCTTTTTAGTCTTTGTTATTTTTTGTCTTTTTTGTTTTGTTTCATCTTTTCTCCCCTCAGAGATTCCCCCTTAAAATTTCTTGCAGGGCTGGTTTAGTGGTCACAAACTCCTCGAGGTTTTGTCTGTCTGGGAAACTCTTTATCTTACCTTCTATTGTGAGTGACAGCCTTTCTGGATAAAGAATTCTTGGTTGCATATTTTTCCATGGTCATTTTTTGTTGAATCTAATGGAAGTTATCAGTGTTTCTTGGATTTTGAAGTCTGTGTCTCTCCCCAGGTTAGGAAAGTTTTTCATTAGGATTTGTTCACATAAACCTTCTCCCCCTAAACCTTCTACCCCCTTTTCTCTCTCTTCATCTTCTGGGACTCCTATGATTCGGATGCTATTCCTTTTTAATGAGTCACCGAGTTCTCTAATTCTTGTATCATGATCTTTTGCCTTAGTTTCCCTCTTTTTTTTCTGCTTCATTATTCTCCATAATTTTGTCTTCTATATCGCTGACTCACTGCTCTGCTTCATCCATCCTTGCTGCCATGGCATCCATTCGAGATTGCATCTCAGTTATAACATTTTTAATTTCGTCCTGACTAGATTTTACTTCTTTTATCTCTGCAGAAAGGGATTCTATGCTATATTCAACCCCAGCTAGTATTCTTATTATCATGATTCTAAACTCTAGTTCACACATCTTGATTATATCTCTCATGATTAAGTCCCTAGCTGTCATTTCTTCCTGTTCTTTCTTTGAGGTGAATTCCTTCATTTTGTTATATTTGGAGGAAGAAAAAGAATTAATATAAAAATTGAAAATTGAAAAATGAAAAACAACACAAAACTCAAATAACGGAAGCTAGGTCCTAGGTATGTTTTAGTCTGGTTGTTGAAAGAAGCTTGAGAGAATAGAGAAAAAAAGGAAAGAAAAAAAGAAAAGAAAAGTAAGAAAACATTTAAAAAGTAAAAAAAAAATGTATAGAATAAAATAGAATAAAATGAAATGAAGAAGGTAAAATAGAAATAAAAATAAAATAACAAAAAATAAAAAATATAGAAAAAGAATGAAATATTTTCATATAAAAAATGGAAAATAAAAATAATTTTATCTCTTTCTATATCCAAGAATAAAGAAAAGAAAAAAAACCCAAATAGATGGAGCAGTGAACAGAATGAAATCCAAATGAAATTACATCCAGTTTCCCCTAGTAGTCAAACTATGAAGCACTTTATAGTCCATGCACTAAGCTGACTGAGAGATTTTTGGTGGTCCTCTAGGGTGTGGTTGGTGCATTTGGACAAGGCTTGGTGTAACGGCTCTGATTTCCACTAGGTGGCACTGCTCAGCTTACTGGGGTTGTTCAGTGTGGCGTGTGTGTGTGTGTGTTTGTGTGTGTGTGCGCATGCCCAGAAGAGGTGAAAATGGTGTCACCCAGCTTCCCAGTCTCTAGCTCCAGAATTCTGTGCTCTTACCTATCAGCAATCAAGTATCCCTCCTTTGTCTCCAGCTTCAGTTCACTACCTGCTTCTAAGCCATCAGCCTGCCAGTCAGCACCTTCCTCCTGAGTTTTATCTCAGGTGGTGCTGTTTTTCCAAACCCCTCACTTTTGTGGGCCCTGCAGCGTGAACCCGCTCTGACCCTCTGGGGAAGGGTCTTGAGAACAATGGCCAGATGCCTGTTTGCCCCCAGGAAGTTCATGCGCACAACTGCAGAGGTTCAGAGATGGTGGCTGGGTGCCGGCCTGCCCTAGAATAAGTTTGTGCGGTCACGCGGAGGCAGTGGTTCAGGGATTATGGTAAATCACAATACACAACTAGTGCACCGTGGCATTTTTGTTCAATACCAGCAATCATGTTCTCCAGCGTCCCTGAGATCTTTGCCTGTGGGGAGGCCATACGGCTTCCACCAAATGCCCTCCTAGCAGGGGAACCACTTCTCCCCGTGTGGCCCGCGGACCCCTCAGACCTTGCTGCCTACTCCTGAGGAGTCAGTCACCCTTCCCACCACATCACCACCAAGAACTGAGCTGTGGAATTTCCAATGTGCTCTCCCCTGTTTATAGAGTCCTAATGGTATTGATACCTTCTCCTTTCTCCTTTTCCCCTTTCTTGTTCAGTCTTTTGTGGGTATTTCCACTCTTTTTCTTTCTTTCCAGATACTTTTGGGGGAAGTGCTTTTCCTGTACCCTCCCCCCTTTCTCTGTCTTCTATCTGCAAATACAGCTACCTACCCTCCACAGCTTCTTTCTCCCCTAGTTAACCTCTCCATACCGTGTACCTGCCAAGTTCTGTGGCTCAAGTTATGCAGATTGTTGTGTTAATGCTCAGATCAAATTTCTAGGTGTGCAAAATGGTTTGGTGCTGATCTAGGTGCATTTCAGGGACAAGAGAAGCAAAGAACTTCCATGCTGCTCCATTATCTTGGTCCCTAAGTTCCATGTTAGTGTTCTTGAATGTCAATGTGTAGAAAATCTGATAAAATACTGGAATTTGTAATGAAGACTACATTGTGATACCACAACCAAAAATGGCTTGATTTTTTTTAAGTTTATTTATTTTGAGAGAGAGAGAGAGTGAATATAAGTGCAAGTGGGGAAAGGGCAGAGAGAGAGACAGAGAGAGAGACAGAGAGAGAGAGGGAGAGAGAATCCCAAGCAAGCTCCATGCTGTTAGTTAAGATCCTGAATTCTCAGGAGCCATGAGATCATGAACTGAGCCAAAATCAAGAGTCAGAAGCTTAACCGACTGAGCCCCCAAAATGGCTTGATTATTCAGAGTTGATATTCTTTTATGTTTTATGATTTTTACTTTTTATTGAAGAAACAAAACAATGACATATTGGACATTTTTACAAACCATATCTAAAACTTGCTATAGATTATAACTCTTAAATAAAACTTTCTAAAGCTGAATACAAACAAAACACAAATTGGGAAACAAGTCTCCATTATTTCACAAGTAGAAATAGTCAGTGTTTTCCTTTTTGGCTATAGTATACCTATTATGTTAGTATCTGATAATGCTCTTAAAGTAGTAAGTCAAAAAGATATGTCTCCATAATTTTTAAGCTCCTGTTTGGACCATTGCTGCCATTGATGATGATATATGTAAATTTGAAGTTTTACATTTAACCGAAGTAAAGAATAGGAAAGTAAATTGAAACTGTCTGAATAGAAAATCAGATCTATGCCCAAGCTATTTGGCATTGCATCACATATAGTTGCTAAGGAAAATTTGCTGAAAGAAACTTTACTTTTCGTCACTATTAAACTACTACTAGTAGTAATACTAGTTTACAATACTGCTTTATTGTTTTGGAAAGGGTTTAAAAATAATCTAAAATTTGTGGATTATGAGTGCACCAAAAGCCAAATGAATGGTCTACAGATGCTGAAATGCTCAAAAGCATTGAGTTAGAGAACGAGGGCCAAAAGGGAAATGGAGCCAAAAGCCTGGAAATAATCATTGCAAAAAAAAAGTGTGAGATAAACAGAGAATCCACGGTATTTTCCATGAGTAAAGCTGTGCTCTTCAGGGCTAGTCCCTGTTGCATATGGGGGGGGGGGGTGTTGCTTTCTGCTAAGGCATTAAGTTGGGGCTGACGAGTTGAAATTCTCACTGAAACTTTTACTTTCATAGTAGATATTATCTTCCTCATCTTTAAGCCTTTCTTTCTCAGTGCCCTTCACATAATCATTTAATCCTAAGTGACCCACCCAACCAGGAAATGCCCTTTTGTCCAAAGTTAAGGCATAGGCCTCTTTTATTTTCTTTCCATGGATGACTTTATATACTTCCAGTTTTAACTAGCAATTTAAAGCAAATGCTTTTTAAAATCAATATTTCTGCTTCATCAGTCCCCTAACTCATGGCCCATTTTTCAGCTGCCAGGGGCTCTTTGTTCTCAGAGGGAAACTTCTCCCCAAAGGTGGGTTTCCTTAAGCCCACAAAGTGAATCTCCTATTTTGAACTCTTACAGGACACTCTTCTTCTGAAATTATTACTATCCCATACTTTCAATTAATTAATTAATTAATTAATTGTTCATCATGTACATATTGAATCCTTAATATTGGATTTTGTGTCCCTTGAGGGCTAAGAAGTTTTTATGTATTTTATTTATTAACCCTGTTCATCCTCATCACTCCCTACAGTGCATATAATAGTGTCTGCCACAGTAGATGTTGCGTAGTAGGTGTAACATTAGTTAAACGGATATATGAAGGAGTAAATCATCTTGGACACTTGCATCCCTTTTTCTGACATTTCATTGGTCAAATAAAAATACAATTATAATATAAAACCAAACATATTTCTGTTCATTTGCCTCCGTAAAGAGATACTATTCTTAGAACATAACATTTAACAGAGTTCCTAATGTTCTTTTTTACAATCAGATATTTTCATTAAAATATACTGAAACCAGGCTGGTATGACAAGTAAGGTATAAGGCTAAAGGCTACAAGAAAAGCAAATTTAGAAAAATTTAATAAGAAAATGAAGAAAGAAACATAAGTATATTTTAATCATTGTTAACTCTTGTAAATAACCAAATATTTAATATTGAAAGAAAGGACTATATGTAAGTTGTGGGATTCTGTAGACACACATGGCAAGAGGTGGTGTTTTCACAGTTTTATTAACTTAGTGACTTGATGAATTTTCTCTAGTTAAAATTCTAATACACTTAAAATCATTTAATGGAGTCTGTGTATTCTCCGCTGTATCTTCATTTTCCTTGCTCAATTTACTCATTTTTTTCTTTCTTTATAAAATAGATTTTATAAAAACCACTGTTGGTTGTGCAGTGTTTTGGACATAAAAATTTGTGAGCTAATTACAACCTTAAATCTCTTGAAGTGAATTCATTAATCTTAAATAGACTTGATGAGTTTGGTTCCTTTGTTTGTCTCTCTAGCACACACATACACAAACACACACATTAGAAAATACAATAGTTGTTAAAGTGTTTACAAGATCCTTTTATTAAGATCCTGCACCCAAATAGATAAGAAGAAAGAGAATTGGAATACACATATACACACACATAAACACATATATATACATGCACACATGCACATATACATATTTGTTATGCTTTCTTTTTTAAACATTTTTTATATTTATTCTTGAGAGGGAGAGACAGGGTGTGAGCAGGGGAGGAGCATAGAGAGAGGGATACACAGAATCCAAAGTAGGCTCCAGGCTCTGAGCTGTTAGCAGAGAGCCTGATGCAGGGCTGAAACTCACAAACCAGGAGACCCTGACCTGAGCTGAAGTCGGATGCTCAACCAACTGAACCACCCAGGCGCCCCTGTTATGCTTTCTACTCTGTAGTCAAAATGCATGGATCAAGACCAATGGATGCAGATGGGAGTAGCACCCTTCAATATGACACCTGTTCATACTGTAAGTATTTTTGTTTGGTCTTTTCTGGACCCCTGGGCCCAGTGAGTTTGGAGGACCTAGTACTCAAGCAAGGATTTCTCTCATCAGGTAATACAATTATAGTTTCTATGAATTGGAAGATAGAATTTCTTCTCTGTCTATACATAATATTAGGTATGTATGTATGTATGTATGTATGTCACTGAACCAACCAAGTAGAGAATAGTGTTATTATTTGGGCAGGGTAAATAGATCCCTGTTATCAAAGAGAAATTGGATTTCGCTTCCACAGTGGGGGCAAAGAAAATAATACCTGGGATCCAGAGAATGTGCTGGAGGGACTTAGGATACCTCCTTCCCCAGTAGTCCTGGCTAATAGAAAAATATGATAACCTAATATTAAGACAAGACCACTGGTTCACTTCCCACAGGAATGAAGTTTGTGGAGTAGAAGGAAGCTCTAATTGCAAATTCAGGTCTTAGGAACCAGACACAGAAAGAACAATCAAAGCAACTATGATTTATATTACCTAATTGCTTGGTTTTTTTTCACTTTTTCCTTTTCCTTTATATGAAGAACCCCAATTTGGGCTAGCATATAAGTTTTGGGATAGGAGTATGACTTGAGTTGACATCACTCTATTTTACAGTTGCCAATAGGACTTCAAACATTTCCTGTGTTGGGACTTGATTTTTTCAAAGGGCCAAAATTATGCCAAGAGGGAAACGGGGTTAACTGTGATACATAATTCCACTGTCATCTCAAGACCCATTTTCTAACCTTTTTCTGCCCCAGACAACCAAGTTGTAAAGCTTAAATGCATGGTCTCTTTTGCCCTCCAACTTCTGGTTGGGTTTGGCCAATGGGGTGCCAAGCCTATAGATCAGCAAGGGAGAGAAGAATGAGGTCTAAGCATTTACTTTTCTGGCTCAAGTTGCCTCTGACTGGCTTCTTTGACTAAAGTTCAATACTTTACTCAAAGTTGCCTCCTCTGCATGATTTCTTCCAAGCCTGTGGGTCATTGCCTTTGGTCTGGATTAGTTAACTAGTACCTTCTTGTTTTCCTAGAGCCTCTACACGTGTTTGTAAGACCTTCTCAAATTATCCTAACTTGCTTGGTCCTCTGCTTTTGGTTAGGAACTGCACTGACATGATTCCTTTTGTAACCCCTGTTCAGTAAAAAGGACATAGGCCGTGAATAAGAGTTTGAGAGGTGGAAAAGAGGTGGAAACATTATAAATTGTGGTTTGGGGCTTTTAGAAGAAGGAGAGAAAGAGCTAGGGATTAAGAATATATGGAATCATGTGAACCTCTTCTTTTTTTTTTCCAAATATATTCTCCCATTCCGGAGGTTGCCTTTTCCTTTTTTATTATGCCCCTTAAAAATTGGGATATAATTGACATGTAACATTTGTTTCAGGTGTACTCTATAATGATTCAGCCTTTGTAAATATTGTGAAATAATCACCACAGTAAATTTAGTTAACATCTGTCAACACATTTAGTACAATTTTTTTTTCTTGTGATGAGGACCTTCAAGATCTACACTCTTGGCAACTTCCAGATATACAAAACGTATTGTTAACTCTAGACACTATGCTACACGTTACGCCTTCAGGACTTCTTTATCTTGTAGGTGGAATCTCATCTTGTATACGTAGCCCATTCTATGGCTCTCTTGTCGTAATACTGTCAGCTCGTTCTTCTTCAAATTTTTATAATTCATGATTTAGCCTGAAATCGGGACCAGCTACCTAATTTATGGGACTCAGTGAAAAATGAAAATGCAGGGATGCTTGCTAAACAATTCTTAATAATTGCAAGAGCGTGACAGCGGAGCCATAAACCAAATCCGGGGCCCCTGTGAGTGCCAGGCTTCTGTGTACCTGCGCCCCATATGCCTGTGGAACTGGTTTTGCCTGAAATCCGAGGATACAGGGGAGAGAAGCCACCACTTTTAAACAGTACTAGCAAGTTTAAGCTACTAAGATGAAAAGTCATAGCTAAAATATATATTTTTCCATAATGCCTGAAGGCCGAGAGCTGCTGTTGTTCAAACTTCCTATTCTTTTTTGGGGCTCTTTATAAGAAGGTCGAGGCATTAGGGAGGGATGAAATAAAGTCAGAGGTTAGGGCTCTTGAGTCACTAAAGACAGTGATTCTCAATCCTGGCTGCTAATTAGAATGTCCAGGGAGGCTTTAAACAAAACCCAATTAAGTCAGGAGGGATGCGGTGAGGTGAGCCCTGCACCCCTTTGGACTTAATTGGTCTGTCCTGGGACCAATGTAGCTTTAACAGCTTTCAAGGTAATGCTAATTTGTAGACCAGTCTGTGCCCTG
This sequence comes from Prionailurus viverrinus, assembly GCF_022837055.1. Lineage (NCBI taxonomy): Eukaryota > Metazoa > Chordata > Mammalia > Carnivora > Felidae > Prionailurus > Prionailurus viverrinus. The sequence goes on from NC_062569.1 coordinate 19,638,948, forward strand.
TTCCTGTCATTTTTTTCCTTCACAGTTGGAAACTGTTGGAGGTTTAGTCCCTTTTAAAGAGAAATTGATACCTTGCTTTTTCATTCTAAGGAAAAAGGTAAGGAAAAAAATTAATGTAGGATTTTAGTAAAGCTAAGAGTTCTCCAGAGCATTAAGAAAATATAATTGAAGTTGGAAAGATATGCCCTCTATTTGAGGCTTGGCTTGACTTTAAGTTTAGCTTCAAATGGTACTTTCATATCAAATTACTCTTTGGGTATAAGTAAGTGTTCCATTAATAGACATACTGATATTTTAATTATATATATATATATATATATATATCCTGTATAAAGCACTTCTTTGGGATTTGTTTATTCCAGTGAATTTCAAAATATGGTACAGAGATCCTTTCAAGGGGTCTGTGAGTCAAAATTATTTTCATGGAATTTCTAAGATGTTTTTTTCCCCACTCTCATTCATTCGTGTGTGCGCAATGGAGTTCATACAACAGGTTGAGTGCAGGAACAGGAAGAGAATCTAGTTTGCTATTAAGCCAGACATTAAAGGGATCTGCAAGCATTTAAAACAATGACTACATATTTTGAATAAGATATGTTTTTAAATAAGAATGTTTTTTACATTAATACATATACATTATATTTTACATTAATGTAAATATACATTACATTTTACATTAATACATAAAATTAACAACCATTTAATAAAATGATCAGCTTTAATTTCTAGTTATACCAAATAGTTATAGGTATAACCTACACAAACGTTCTTTGATTTCTTCAATAATTTATTTTCACAATCATTTACTTTTTTATTTCATTTCATTGTTTTACTTTTTTTTTCCATTACGGTAAGTGCACTTTTTAATCTCCTTCACGTATGTCACCCATTTTCCCACCCACCTCACCTCTGGTAACCATCAGTTTGTTCTTTGTTTCCAAACTGTATTGCTTTTATTTATTTATTTATTTACTTACTTATTTACTTATTTATTTATTTATTTTTATTTATTTATTTATTTCTGATGGCTATTTCTTTTGCTGGATATAGAATTCTGAGTTAATAGTTCTTTCCTCCCAGAACCTTAAAACTGGTGTCCCATGTTGCGAGAGACGGAAAAATAGCCCCTCAAAGATGTTAATGTTTTAATGCCTGGAACCTGTGGGTAGTTTACCTTATTTACAACTTTGCCACTTAATTGTAATTAAGTTAAGGACTTTAAGATGGAGGGAGAATGCTGGATTATCCAGGTGAGCTAAATTTAAAAGCATGCACCCTTGAAAGTAGAGAACCTTGGGGCACCTGGGTGGCTCAGTAAGTTGAGCGTTCGCCTCTTGGTTTTGGCTTGGTTCACGATCTCATCATTTGTGGGTTCTAGCCCAAGCCGAGTGGAGCTTTGTGCGGACAATGCGGAGCCTACTTCAGAGTTTCTTTCTCTCCCTCTCTCTCTGCTTCTTGCCCCCTCACACTCGTGAGTGTGCGTTCTATCTCTCATCAATAAACAAACGCTTAAAAAAACAAAACCGAGAACTTTTACAGCTCTTGTCAAAGGGAGACATGACTGGATAAATGGTCAGAGACATGAGTGTTGCTAGGTTTGAAAAAGGCTGATGGAAATAAAGAACCTGGGAAGCCTCTAGAAGCTGGAAAAAGCAAGGAAACTGATTGTCTTCGAGCCTCCAGAACGGAATACAGCCTTACAGATGCTTGGATTTTAGCCTGTGAGACCCACGTCAGACTCCTAACTACAAAACTGTAAGGTAAGAAATTTATGTTCTTTAAAGCCACAGAATTGATGATAATTTGTTACAGCAACCGTAGAAAAGGATTGGAACAGTTCTTTGGTTTCTGTTGAGAAATCTTTAGTTATCTGAGTTATGCCTTTGTGTGTGATGTGTTACATTCTCTGTTTTTTGGTAGTTTTGGTTTTTTAGCGGTTTTGTTATGTGATATTTGGGTAGGGTCTTCAGGTTTTCCCTTTTGGGGTTTTGCTACACTACTTAAGCCTATAAAATCATGTTTGTGGCTCTGAACTGAAATATTTTAAGAAAAGTTGGAAAATGCAGCAGGGGTTAAGTGGGTTGAAAAGCTTTATTCTTTTTCAAGATTGTTTATACTGTGCTATGTCCCATGAACTTCCATATAAACGTGTGGATTTGTTTAGCAATATATGTGATGAAACCAGCTGGAATATTGATAAGGCTTGTGTTGAATCTGTAAGGCCAATTTGGGAAGTATCCCTCTCAACAATATTAAGTCTTCTGATGTATTCCCCTTTGTTTAGGTCTAATCTTCTTCCAAAAGCATTTTGTAGTTTTCAGAGTGTCAGTTTGCTACTTTTTTTGTTCAGTTTATTCTTTTCTATTCTTCTCGAGACTATTTAAATGGAATTGTTTTCTTAATTTCTATTTGTTTGCCTGTTACTGTATAAAAAAACCAATGGATATCAATATGTTGAGCATACATCCTGCACACTTGCTGAATTCTCTTATTCTAACAGGTTTTTTGTTTTAGCAGATCCCTTAGAATTTTCTATTAATCTGATGTATTAGCTGGTTTTTTGGGTGTAGAACCAGTTTTGCATTCCTGGGATAAATCCTATGTGGTCATGATATGATAGTATGACATGTTGTTAGATTTGATTTATGATATTCATCAAAGACAAATCTGTAGTTTCTCTTCCTATAATGTGTGAAGCCTGAAAACAACCCCCAATGAGCTGAGGTATCAGAAGAATCTCCTGCTCTTGGGTATTAGCCCTTGGGCTAAAAGGAGGAAAGCTGGAGATCCAAGGGTTGAAGGTAGAAGCAGATAAGATAACCACCTCAAAAAGTGTTTCAGGGGATTGTTGGTAGTATGTGGAGTGCCTGAGATTATTCCTAATTTTTGCTGTCTTGCCAGCAGAGGACTAAATTCTTCTTGGTTCCAGGAGATGGGTAGGGAAGTCTGTAGACTTGGTTGAGTGAAGAGGAAGCGGTTAGTGATAGTCAGGCCCACTTAATAACCATTTGTCTTCCATTGTGGGGCCAGACACAGGTCTGCTTTTACACATCAAATGCTCCATGCTCAAAAGCAGAGTGACTAACCATCCTGGCTTTCTCTGGACTGAAGAGGTTCCTAGGACATGGGACCTTTTTTGCCTAAAAGTGGGAGAGTCCTGGCCAAACTGAGACAAATTGCTCAGCCTAATTCAAAGTGACTTCTCCCAGTAAAAATATTCTCTCTCTGGGCTCCTGGGTGGTTTAGTCGGTTAAGTGTCCGACTTTGGCTCAGGCCATGATCTCATGGTTTGTGGGTTTGAGCTCGCATTGGGCTCTCTGCTGTCAGCGCAGAGCCCACTTCAAATCTTCTGTCTTCCTCTCTCTATCCCTTCCCTGCTCATTCTCTGTCTCAAATATGAATAAACATTAAAGTAAAATTAAAAATATAAGTATTCTCTCTTGACTTGCTCTGAAAGAAAGAAGCAGTGCTACTGGAATCACCCATGCAGAGGAATGGATGGCTGTTTTTTTTTTTAATTTTTTTTAATGTTTATTTATTTTTGAGACAGAGAGAGACAGAGCATGAACGGGGGAGGGGCAGAGAGAGAGGGAGACACAGAATCGGAAGCAGGCTCCAGGCTCTGAGCCATCAGCCCAGAGCCCGACATGGGGCTCGAACTCATGGACCACGAGATTGTGACCTGAGCTGAAGTCAGACGCTCAACCGACTGAGCCACTCAGGTGCCCCTGGATGGCTGTTGGATATAAATCTAGGTGTCTCCTATTAGGGTCTGGGAGTTACTGTAACATGTTTTCACAATTCTCTGTGGAAATAGTACTTTTATGTCAAATCCAATACAATTAAATGTAAGATTTTTTTTTTCGTTAAGAACCTGAGAATGTCTATCTAGAAATTTCAGAACTGGAATTGGGCTGCGTAGCACCGTTTCAGTTGTCCAGTTCTAATATGTAGAAGGCAAAACCAAACTTAATAGTAAATATCAAGTGGGGGCCAAGTGTCTTTCCTGCAGGGTATTTGGACAAAGCTTTTCCAGTCCTTACATTAGGTATTACAGTTGAGAAAACTGAATTACAGCGAAGTAAAAAGTAGTGAAGAATGTAGAACTCAAAACTGTGTGTGTGTGTTGTAGAAGTTAGGAGTGTATTTGGGCTGTTACTCTTGGATTAGTTTCAGCAAAAATACCAGTTATGTTAAATTACTGTTGCTTAATAACTATGTTTTTATTGGCTTTGTAACTTCTTGAGTTTTAACTTGGTTTTATTGTAGAATGAGGACAATAGTTATAATTAGTTTATACTAAGATTTTCTATATACAAGTAACATAATAAAGTCAACACTGAGAGTCTAAATATATATAATATACATATTGTTTTTCTATCTTGCTTGGCTATATAAGGCATTATGTACACTCTCTTAAACGTGTTTTGATTTAATGCAGATGCATTACTATTCGTTAAACTTTCAGCTCTTTAGAGGGAGATAGAGAGGGTTACATGGGAAAGGGGAAGGAATGGAAGAATTTAAAGAGCCAGTATATCCTTATGGTTCATTGCATAACTCATTTCCTAACATTTTTGATTGTACTATTTAGAATCCACAAACCTTTAAAAATCTCTAAAGATGTCTATGTCATGTCTCCCATGATTTTAGTGGTATATTTCTAAGGAAATAGAAGACTTAAGTCTTTTGGGGGGATCATTTGGAAATCAGGCATGGGTAATATTTTTTTTAGAGTGTATTTATTTTTGAGAGAGAGTACCAGTGGGGGAAGGGGCAGGGAGAGAGAGAGAGCGAGCGCGCGCACAGAAGAGAATGAATGAATGAATCCCAGGCAAGCTCTGCACTGTCAGCAGACTCAGGGCTCAATCTCCCTAAGCAGGAAATCATGACCTGAGCTGAGATCAAGAGTTGAATGTTTAACCAAATGAGCCACCCAGGTGCCCCCAGGCATGGGTCATATAAGAACTTCCTCAAAGTATAAGAATTGTAATAAAACTTACATTGAACTCCTATATGACACACGTTGTTCTAAATGTTTTAATAGAGTACTTTATTTCCCAACCATCTATGAGTAAGCTATTACTTCCATTTCCTGGAAGAGAAAGCAGAGGGACAGAAGAGTATAGTAATTTGAGGAGGATCCTGAATTTAATCTCAGATTAGCTGGTTTCAGAGTGCCCGTTCTTAGACATGATGCAGAGAAATGTGATTAACAACAAAAAGATCAGACATTTGTAATAAAGAGATACAAGATTCAAAGACCTGAAAATAAGTGGGGAAACAACAAATACCCATTATTTGTAATTAAATAATCTTTGGTGTTAATATGCTGAAGATAACAAATTTTAATATCTGTCTTTTGAAGAGAAAAGGATTAAAAGACGAAAAATTACAATATAACCGAAGACTCCTTCATTTGGTTTCAGTGTGTGTGTGTGTGTGTGTGTGTGTGTGTGTGTGTGTGTGCGCGCGCGCGGGTGTGTGTATAGGTAGGTAATCTCTATGCCTGGCATGGGGCCATTTGGTTTTAGTTTTAAAATGTCAGTTGCATACTATATAGTGGGTGGTAAACTAGGACTTGTGTCCTCAAGCCTAAATTGGTGATAAAATTCCCTGGGTCTCAAAGTTAGAGGGCAATACTATAAAACATTCTGAAGGTTGTGTGTAAAATGGCCCCATTTCTAGAAGTTTAGTTAAGGAAAATGCTGGTGTTTGGGAAAACACTGTTATGCTCTATCAGGGTCTATTTTTCTAGGAGAAAGTACTTTGTTAGTCTATAGGTATGGGTTACACAACTGTAATTTCTAAACAAGGTAAAGTCATTGCTGCCATTAGTAAAAGTCCTGTTACCAAGAACAATTGAGGAAAAGTGACCTGCAAAAATCTGTTCCTAATAACTTGAAATATCTTACTTTCTTAAAGTCCCTAAACTATACAGCAATGATCAATATAACATCTCAAAATAGTTTTCAAGGAGTATATCTAAATTTGAAATTACGTAGATCAAAGAAATACTTCTTTAGTAAACAGCATAAGGAGAGCCTTCTCTTTTTGTTTTTAAGGCCAGGCAGAAGAAATGTAAATGGGTCACTTCAATGAGAAGATCAAGGGTGGAGCTCACTTAAGATGTAACTGGATATAAAGACTTAAAGTCATGAAGGTTGTATTTTTTTGTTTTAAAAGCTCTTCATCCTGATTGGTCAGTTTAATATTCAGACAGGCTTTTTCAATGTAAGTGAAAAATAGGTGCCATAGTTTAAGAATAATATTATCTTTATAGCTAATAATACCAGATAAACAACAAGTCTTGTTAGGAAAGTCCTACAAATAGTTTTTTATTGTTGTGGCTTGATTTCTGTCACTATCTCAGACTATGATCTATAATGGAGAGATCTGATTGGCCAGCCGAGGTCATGTGCCTACCCTTGTGATGGAAGATAGAGCCATGTGATTGAAAGTATCTCAGAGAATGGCCACCTGACTGAGATCTGTTAAGACCCTTGACAAAAGCCTGGGTTACCTTCTGAAGCCTTTTTTTGGGGGGGGGCAGACTTACCAAGAAACCAAGTCTTTTTCTGATATTGCTAAATTGGTAGGCTGTAAGCATGGATAATCATGGGCCATCTTGCTTGCCATACAGATAGAACCTATCTATAAAGCTGTGGTCCTCTTTAATGCTCTTCAGTCAGTATTTTTAAGCACATAGTAGGTTTGTACTTCCAGTCCTCTTTGTGGTTGACAGCATCATGTGACTTTATTTGCACAATAAATCACAAGAGGAAGTGATGCATCATTTCTGGGTGGAGGACTTAATTACTGATAGGAAACCCTGCAGAGTGCTTTCCCCTTAGCACAGCACTTGACAACATTTGAAATGGCACTTGGTTTCATAAGCCTGAAATAGTCCTGAGTTATTACTGTGATCAGGGTCCCTCTGTTGGATCCCAGTGGGCATGTGATATAAGCAGTCTTCAGTTTTAAGTCAGCTTTTGGGATTATTTGTCCCCACACCATGGTCTAATCATTCTAATGATCCTGTAACTATGTAAATTTCTATATTAGCTAACAGCATTGGCTCATTCTAGAAACTACTGTATGTGTTAAGCACTGAGGCAAATATTGCTAAAGTTTATTTCTGTATTATCAGCTCTTTAACTTTCATATTAAATATACATACAAAGTTTGGTGAACAACTGTTTTACATATTCCTAACATTTGTCATTGACTCTACTGAGCCTTTTATAAAACTAAGTATATTTTATCACAAGGCTGCATTTTTCCCCCTACATGCCTCAGTACCTAACATTGAAAGAAAGAAGACTTCCTTCGAAACTTAGGTTTGTCTTAAAGTCTGAAAGAAAAGGTTAGGTGCTTTACTGTTAACATTTTAAATGAACAATACCTCAGAGACCTAGACTGTATAATCTTCTAAGCTCTTCTCTTATTTTGAAATCATAAGTTATATTGATTTATTAGCTATATATCTCCTTTCTTCAGGGATTCTTTCCCCTTGCAGCAGCAGAATGTCAAGGAAACAGTAAGTTTCTGTTGCTTATTAAGCAAAGGTATAAGAAAACAAATTGCCCTAATGAAATATTTAAGAAGAATACTAGGGTAATATATAACTTCATGTTTATTTTTCTGCAACTGGAAGGCCCAGCAGAGGAATGAAGGTATAAGAGATAAAATTTGTAACGTGAGGTAGAAAATCAAGATGCAAATTTTCAAAGGAAAGACCTAAAGAAGCATTTTCACAGATTTTAGATTCTCTTCACCCATAAAGGGTGACAGAAAAATTAGGTTGTTGGAGAGGTTAGAGGATTTGGGAAAAAGGATTTCTTAGGTGTAAGATGTACAGTGATTCTTGGCTTTGACCTTAGCTGCGGGGGGCGGTGACTAGGAGCTTGCTAGTGGAAGGTACTTGATCAGTACTATGGAGATTTTTGACATGATGTTCCTGAGTTACAAGCACCAGAGAACTAGGGGCTGATAGCTAACTACTTTGCAAGTGGAGTTGCCGTCACTGGGTTTGGATACGCATGTGCTCCTAGCCTTTCTCTGGGCAAAGGGTGGATGTGTTTTACCTATAGATCAGAGAATGGCCACATGGGAGAACCAGCCTGGAAGGGTTTGAAATCCAGCCAAAAAGGTGTCTTAGAAGTTCTGTGGACTCCATAAAGAGAATGTGTGTGGCGAGTGGCTGAAGATAATGGGCTAAATGGGAGTGGCAGGAAAATTGATCTCTTGGGTCCTGGAAAAGAAAAACAAATTTTTCTGATGTGGGGAATCTCTGTAGAAGTTACAAAATCACTTAAGAGCAAAGGAATTAACTTGCAACATCTGCCACCCTTGGAATTGGGAGCTAGCTTAAAATGTTGCCATTGAGTAAGAACATGGCTTTTCTCTTTCCTTTCCCACTGCTTGGACCCTCATGGCTTCAGGAATGGTGACAAGCAGTTTCTCTGCTGGAAACCGACCTCTGGAAAGGCTAGCTCAGGGAGACCTTACAAACTGTGGGTCTAGATTATGACAAGTAGTTGGAATTTTTTAGTTGTACAATTAAGATAATACTTGGGACTCAAAGTGGCTTATGCTCTTAGGAGCAAACGGGTGAATTACTCTATCAGCAGGTTGGAAAAGACTGTAGAGTAGCTCCTATGAGCACATACCCATGGGACATGTTTGTTCAATTTACTGCTTATGTTCATTACATTTGAATAGAGAACACAGCCTCTCAAGTCTCCAAATGATACTTTACATTAAGTTACTACTTTGATTCTAAGTTGCACTAGGTTTTTTTTTTAACATATTTACAATTGATATGGACTGATTTTTTGAGTGATTTTTTTCTTTAAAAAATGTTTCCATAATAGTAATAATGCATCATATAATTGCTTCTGTCCTAGAACTTAGGAAATACATGATTTTAAAAAAAGACCATAATTTTGCATAGTAGTTTACATAGTTTTATATTAAATATTGGAGCAAGTTACTAGGGGGTTAAAATGGTCATTCAAATACATACAATTCCAATCTAAGGAAAATACTGTTTAAAAAAACTAGGATTTTTGATCCTGGATTTTCCACATCATAGTTTTCTTGAAAGGTGAAATCATTAAGAATCTTGACTTCAGAAAAAAAAATGACTGAGCAGGTAACTTAGTATGGTAAGTTGTATGTGAATTGCAATATTATGATCTGAAATATTACCTAACTTTAAGTACCTTAGGGCTCATCTTATTCTACACTTAGATATGACATGAAGGATATTTGGGCTTGTTTCACATGAGAAAAAAATATGTTGATATCTAGGTTGTTTGAAGCCACATAAGTGGGTTAGAGTCTTGGATTCAGATGTTACTCTCTGAAATTCTAGTGGAGAGAGAGAGGGAGAGAGAGAGTGTGTGTGTGCGCGTGTGTGCGCGTGTGTGCGCGTGTGTGCGCGGTGTGTGCGTTTGCTGCATTGAGATGAGTATAAAGAAAATGCATCAGAAAAACCTAACAAGCAATACTGGAAAAAACTTATATCCACACTGACTGCCATGTCCATTATAAGATAATATTTTTCCATAGCTAGACAAGAAATTTATTTGGAATCAAGAGCAAAGAATACTTTAGGCTGTAAGATATAAATAACCCAACAGATGAATTATGAAATTTGTTGAATCCTGCTATTGTCAGGGAAATCGTTGGGATAGAGAAGAATACACAAAGTTTAAGACATAGTTCCTGCTCTCAAGAAAATGAATGTTTTATTGCTAGAGCCTTACCTGTGGAAAACTAACATACACGTGGGACATAGTAAGAGCCCAAGGAAAGAGAGTCACAGATGGTAAATGCTGAGGAATCACCTGCCTCTCTTCTCACAGATTGAAACACTATCCAGAATGGGAGGATTTCTAAATTACCATTTTGAGCCTTGAGTGCATTTTCATGGTTACCTTTTAGACCTTTCATTTGATCTCTTCATTTATCTTGTGATGTGATTGCAATTCTCATAGTTGACAAAACTGTGAACCTTAAAGTTGTCCTAGAATACTTTTTGTCTTTACCCCACTACCATGAGATTGTCTCAAAGACCCACTGGTTCTTGATCCAGTATACTTTTTTTTAATGTTTATTTATTTTTGAGAGACACAGAGTGGAAGCAGGGAAGGGGCAGAGAGAGAGAGAGAGAGAGAGAGAGACAGACAGACAGACAGACAGACATAATCTGAAGCAGGCTCCAGGCTCTGAGATGTCAAAACAGTGCCTGAAATGGGGCTCGAACTCAAGAACTGCTAGATCATGACCTGAGCTGAAGTTGGACGCTTAACCAGCTGAGCCACCCAGGCACCCCTGATCCAATCTAGTTTTAAAAGCTGGTGATTATTTTTCTTTCCCCCTTCAATATGGGTTCAGGCTCGTCTCCACTTGTGTCTTGGTTATAGCAATACCTTTTTTCCCCCTTTTCCAAGTTTATATGTTGACTGTGACTTGACTTTGCATTCTCTGACAGTATCTGTGAAAAGCAGAGTTTTTAATAAGTTGATAAATCGGACTTCACTGTCTTCTATGCTTCATGCTTTTTGTGTCCCAAGAAATACTTGCTTGACTCCGTGTAACGAAGGTTTTCTCCTGTTTGGTTGCTGTGTTGTTTTTAGCCCTTTTCCAATTGTTATATAGTTTGACTTTGTACACTTAGGTTTACAATCTATTAACTTTTGCATATATGTGAAGCAAAGTCAAAGTTCTAAAAATGTTAACTGACATAGAACATTATATGGGTTTCAGAGATACAACATACTGATTTTGTATATACATACATTATGAAATCATTGCTACAGTAAGTCTAACTAACTTCCATCACCATGCATAGTTACAATTTCTTATAATTTTTAAGATGACTCTTCCAGCTACTTTTGAATATGTGATACAGTGTTAATAACTATAGTCATTGTGCTACGCATTGTATCCCCACTGCTTATGGTATAACTGGAAGTTTGTACCCTTTGACCATCTCTACCCATTCACCCACCCCTCAACCACTGTCTACAACAACCACCAATTTGTTCTCTGAATCTGTGGGTTTGTGTTTTGTTTTAGTTCTTGTTCCTGAATTCTACATATAAGTGAGATCTTATGGTAATTATCTTTCTCTGTCTCACTTATTTTACCTAGCTAGCATAATGCCTTTAAAATCCATGTTGTCTAAAAGTAGTGTTTCCTTTTTTTTTCTGGCTCAGTAATACTGCACTGTGTGTATATATGACATCTTTACCCATTCATAGATGTATAGACATAGGTTATTTACATAGACACTTAGGTTATTTACATGTCTTGGCTATTGTAAATAATGCTGCAAGGATCATGGGGGGGCGTGCAGCTATTTTCTTGAATTCATGGTTTTTTTTTTTCTCCTTTTCAGGTAAGTAGAAGTGAAATTGCTGGATCATATGGTAGTTCTTTGTATTTTTAATTTTTTGAGGACTCTCCCTAAGATTTTCCGTAGTAACTGTGTCAATTTACATTCCCATCAATAATGCAAGAGGTTTCCTTTTCCTCCACATCCTTGCCAACACTTGTTATTTCCTGACTTTTGGATAATAGCCATTCCTATAGGTAAGGTGATACCTCATTGTGGTTTTGATGGGCATTTCCCTGATTAGTGATGTTGAATATTTTTTCATGTGCCTGTCATTGTATGCCGTTGTAGGAAAAATATATTCAGGGCTTTTGGAATTTTTAAATTAGATTGTATATAATTTTGCTTTTGAGTTGTAAGATTTATTTATGTATTTGAGTTATTAACCCCTTATCAGATAAATGTAACCTATGGGAGATAATATTTATAAATCATTTTTCATTTTGCTGATGGTTTTCTTTGCTATGCTGATAACGTCTTAATTGGTTCTTAATCTCCATTATATCCCTGCCAATTCTTTTTTATTCTGCCATCAGAATTCATCTTCAGTAACACAGAATTCCTCATTTGGGCCTCTACATAGACCTGTTCTTAATGATTTTTCAAATTTGACCATTGCAAGTTGTTAGAGTACAACTTTCTTTTCACCTTTCAAGTACCTGCTACTGGAAACACCTGGCTTCATTCATGTATCCACTAGCTCAGTAATTCACAAATGCCAATTGAGTGGCTACTATATTCTCAATGGAGAAATTAGGTTCTAGGGATAAAGCAAGGCACAACACGAAGTCTCTTATATCAGAAGCTTACCTTCTGACAGAATTAGACAAATTTAAAGTAATTCTATTATCAGAAGATGCATACATACAAATGCTTGTTTTCATGTCTGTATACGTAACCTCAGATAATAAATGTTCTGTAGAAAAAGAAGGCGGTAGGTTGGAGTGCTGAAATGACCTTTGAGATGAGAACTGAGGAAAGTGAGTGAATGAGTCCCATGGTGTAAATGAAGGGAACATCCTAGACATAAGCAAGAGGAAGTATAGAAGCCCCGAGTTCACTCTCTTGTGTCCAGCCTGTGAGTAAGACCGTGGAATTAATTATATGTGACAGTATTTATTCTCGTTTCCATTTCCCACTTTTTATAATTCTCTCTGTTGAAATTTTACAGGTATTTGTGCACATTGATCATCTTTCCACCACCTCTTTTAACAAATTTATCTTGGACCAATTTAGGGTCTGCTTCTGTTGATAGTGTGGTCCACAGCCAAGACAGGAAATGATCTTGCTTCTTTACATGTCTCATATTTTTTTATGTATGCTGCCTATCTTGTGTAAGGTATTGTGGGGGATAAAATACTAGCACCATAAAAAGTCATACCTCTTCTTTGTCAGGTATCTGACATGCTGAGTTAATCTAATGCATAGATGACTTGAGTTTGAAATTTGAAATTCTGGTTAAAGTCACCATTGCTTTCCATTCTAAGGCTAGAATCAGGACTGTCCCTTCAGCAGGTTATGGGATCTGAGCCCCTGCGGAAACTTAGAAATTCCCTTAAGCTTTATAGCCAGAACGGTAGTTGTCTTGGGAGCTGGTTCATTCCTTTTGCTCTTGAGTCCTGCCTCCATTTTGTACCTTAGAAAATCTCTTTGCCTGCTTGCTCTACCCCATGCCTTCAGAGAGATGCACAGTGCTTTGGGTCAATGTCTCTTAGCTCTCCTGCCTCCACCCCAGCCTTTTGCTGCTGTTGCCTGACCGCTTGTGAAATCCTGTTTTGCTCAGAGACTTGGCTCTCCTGCCACGCCAAGCCTTCAGCAGGACTTCTTGCACTATGCACCTGGATAAGGCCTTCTATACCTCGGGGGCATCTCAGAAATTCCACCCTAACCTGTGACCTATTACTGCTGTGTACTTGGTGAAGAGCCAAGGCAAGGGGCTGAAGAGATTTGCCCTGTTGGAAGACTTTCAGCATGCTAGTCTATCATGCTGGTCCACACATAGCCATTAAAAGTTCCATTGGTTTCTTTTCAGTCCTGTGGTGAATTCCTTCTCCCACTGCTCCTCTAGGGATAAAAGCAATCGTGGTTGTCCTCTCTCTTCAGGAGGGATCTTCACTTCCTTAAATTCGGTTCCCTTTTGATTCTTTGAATCCTCAGTTCTTGGAAACTATGATTTTGTAGTTTTTCAGGTTTGTCCTTATTTTTAGCATAAAAGGGATAGTTTCTTGCCTCTTGTAGTTCCTTACATGCTAATTGGAAGTGGAAGTCTTCTATCCAAATAGGAGACCTAGCTGGTAAAAAAAACTTACCTGAATTTGGATTTTAGGCAAAAGGAAGCTACATAAATGATATTTTTAGTCCATAAATCATTCTGCATTTGTGCATTTGTTATGTATGTGTCAGGAACTGTTAGAGACCTTGGGATGAGGTCCCAAGATGGATGAGATAAATTCCCTGCCCTCAAGAAATCTGCACGTTTTAGGGGATATGAACATGTAGAGGAAATACGCTTAAACATTTAGTTTTAGATGATAGCAAATACATCAAAAGAAACCAGATTTAGACAGATATATTAGACACAGTTGGTGCACTGTCTTGGATTTGCTTAGCCTTACCTGCCTGTATATTCAACCCGGGTGTTGATTTCCTTGGCTGGATTAGATCTAGCAATTGCTTATACCATCTCTGCAGTCGTAAAGCTGCCACAGTGTAAGGAGGCCCCATCTGTGGTGCCAACCAAATAGGAGAAGCTCCTATCCATTCCCTACCTGGAATGGGTGCTTGGCGTCTACGGCTTGTTCAGTGGCTTCCTAGAAGAGCCACTTTTTACAACCTGGAAGTATGAAGAAGTTAAAACCTTGAAGAACATCATATCCATTAGAATGGTTAAAAAAAAAAACAACAGAAAATAAGTGTTGGCAAGGATGTGGAGAAAACTGGAAACGTTGTGTGTGGTTGTTGGGAATGTAAAGTGTTGCAGTCACTGTGGAAAACAGTATGGCAGCTTGTTAAGTAAAAAAGGATTAACATGATACAGCTATTCAATTTATTTTTTTTTTAATTTTTAACTTTTATGCACTTTTGAGAGGCAGAGAAAGTGCAAGTGGGGGCAGGGAAGAGAGAGAGAGGGAGACAGAATGTGAAGCAGTCTCCCATTGGTACAGAGTCTGAAGTGGGGCTCAAACCCACGAACTTTGAGGTCATCAGCTGAGCCGAAATCAGAAGCTTAACTGAGCCACTCAGTCCCCCTCAGCTACTCACTTTTTATGTGTACATCCAGAAGAATGGAACGGAAAGTCTTGAAGAGGAATTTGTACACCCGTGTGCATTGAAGCATTATTCACAATAGCCAAGAGGCAGAAGCAATCTAAGGGTCCATCATGGGGGAATAGATAAACAAAGTGTGGCATATTTGTACAATGGAATATTACTCAGCCTTACGAAGGAAGGAAGTTCTGTCACATGTTGCAGCATGGTTGAACCTTAAGGACCTTATGTTAATTGAAACAAGCTAGTCACAAATAGACCAGTACTGTGTATAGATTTATGTGAGCTACCTAGAGTAGTTAAAGTAGAACAGTGGGTGCCAGGAGATGGGAGGGGAGAAAAGGAGATTTGTGGCCTTCAGGGAATAGAATTTGCAAAACAGAAGAGCGCTGGAGATGGGCTGCACAATAATGTGGATGTACTTAATATGAAACTATACATTCAGTAATGGACAACATGGTAACTTTTACGTATATTTTACCACAATTAAAAAAACCCCACAATCTTATGAAGTAGAATTCAAATAATCACAGACAGGAGATGGGAAAGAGCTAGAAGAAAAATTGCACACTCTTTGTCTCCCTTACAGTGACAAACTATTTGGAGACAGAGTAACTTCATATGGCCCTTATGGAGAATGTGAGAACAAACAACCAGCTGTGTTTCGTTTCGTTTTGTGTTTTTCTTTCTTTTTTTTTTCTTTTTTTGTTTGAGAATCTGGCTAGCAGAATAATACATTCCCCTGGCATATGCTATCTTATTCATGATCTTCCTTGTCTTTTACTCTCACTCTTCCTTAGAATTTCAACCTCGCGTATCTCTAACTTGACACAATTTATATTTGACTCTTAATCAAATTTTATTTTCTAGGGAATCCAGTCTTAGGCATGTGCATTTGTAATATTGTAGATGATTTATTAAGGGCAGCATTTTAGAAGAGATCCTGTGTGAGCTGAGCTTGGATAAGGAAGTAGGATAGAGAGATTTTCAAGAAGTGCATTTCAGGGGCGCCTGGGTGGCTCAGTCGGTTGAGCATCCGACTTCAGCTCAGGTCATGATCTCACACTCTGTGAGTTCGAGCCTCGTGTCGGGCTCTGTGCTGACAGCTCAGAGCCTGGAACCTGCTTCGGATTCTGTGTCTCCCTCTCTCTCTTCCCCTCCCCTGCTCATGCTCTGTCTCTCTCTCTCTGTCTCAAAAATAAATAAAAACATTAAAAAATTTTTTTTAAAAAGTGCATTTCAGATCAACAGCAAGTAGAAAGGCCTTGAGGTGGGAGAAAGGTTGGTACTTCTGAGGATTGTCAAGAAGGATAATACAGTTGGCATGACATTCAAAATAAAGTAAGTGCTGAGAGTGGAGAGAAGGAGTCATGTCCCCAACCAGTTGGGTCCTTGGATGCATGGGAAGGATTCCGAATTTTATTCTAAATGGTGGGAAGCCAGTGGAGGAGGGCTCTATCATGTGAGATACAGCTCTAAAAATATCTTTCTGGCTAAAATTAAAACAAAATGAACAGTAAAATATGTTGGTAAGGATGTGGTGAAATTATAAACTTGTTTGTAAATCATAACCAAGAATTGGAGATTTCTTGATCGATTGCTAGTGGGAATGTAGAATGATGCAGCTGCTGAAGAAAACAGTTTGGTAGTTTCTTAAAGTTTAAATCTTAAGACTCAGCTATTGCACTCCTACATGTGTATCTCTCCTCCCTGCACCCAAATTGAAAACACAGAATCAAACAAAACTTACCACACATTAGGAGAACTATTCATAATTGCCAACTGCAAAAACCATCTAAATGTCCATCGATTGAAGAATAAACAAGGTGTGGTAAAAACATATAATAGAATATTATTTAACCATATGAATGTCTGATATGTGCTGTGTGTATGAACCTTGAAAGCTTATAAGTGAAAGAAACCAGGTACAGAAGGTAATATATTTTATGATGGATATGAAATACCCAGAATAGTAAATCCATAGAGACAGAAAGCAGTTGGTTGGTGGTCTGGTCCTGGGGAGAGGGGGAATGCAGAGTGAACATCAACGGGTGCAGAGTTTTCTTTGAGGGTAAGAAAAACGTTTTGGAGTTGATGATCGTACAATATACGAAAGTACTAAACGTCACTAAATTGTACACTTAAAAGTGATGAACTCCAGGTTGTGTGAATTTCACCTTAATTTAAAAAAAAAAATTAAAAGATCTTTCTGGCTTGTCTGAGGAGATAAGATAGAGGCAGGGAAACCAGTTAGAGGATTGCATTAGTGCAGGCAAGAGATGACGGTAGCTTGGTCTAAGATGGTGGTAATGAGGAATCTCCTTCCTTGGGGATGAAATGAATGTGGAAAGGGAGGAAGTTTGAGGGGCCAGATGAAGCCAGTGAAGTGGATAATTTGTGAATCAAGTCTACAAACACTGTGTACCCAGTCAGCAACTTCCATTTCTGTGGGTCCTTCATATCTCACAGGACCAAGGCCCACATGGGTAGTCAGAACCTTGAATAACCTAAAATCAAGCAACTTGATTTCTTCTCCACTCTGTTGCCTATTTTATTGTTGATGGTTTCTTATCAGTATTAATGTTAGTGGAAGAGGAAACTAAGGTGTATCTTCTTGTAGCATTGCTTCTCCTGACCTTTTGGATACAAGGAAACTGTGCTTTAATCATTAGATAATTTATTGGTGCCTGCAATGGTAAAACCTTTTTTAAATGTACCCTTTGCTTTAGAAATTCGTTTGAGGGCCACATGGATGTTTTGCAATTTCAGGATGATTCTGATAATTCCTCTGTTTTGTTATGGTTTTGCTGAAGGAGTCCTTTTTACCTGTTGACATTACTTATGGCTTTCCCACTGGGACTGAGACATGTTATAAACCATTTGAGCCTCTGCAAAGTATGTTTAAAACCTCAAGGAGGGCTTGGATTTTTCATTTACTTGATTTTTATTAGCAAAGAATAAACAAGGTATAAACTTGAGCCTTTTTCAAGGAGTCAAATCATTGTGTATAAAGGCACCAATACGAGAAAATTTGATTTCGGTAGCTTGCCATTTTGATCAGCTTTCCATGTAAATTTTGTTACGTTACATCAGTTTTACTCTTGCCTGGGTCAAGATTGTGAGGCTTTTAGGCAAGCCTAGATAAATGCAAAAGACATGAGGTAGTAATTAGGAGGGTAAAAACCCTGTTACCCTTCATTGTGTGGATGCAAGACAATTCAGTATGTTGTTGTTGTTTTGTTGTTGTCTATTTGTCCTTGAGAGAGAGAGAGAGAGAGAGCGCGAGAGCGCAAGCGGGGGAGGGGCAGAGAGAGAGGGAGACATAGAATTTGAAGCAGACTCCAGGCTCTGAGCTGTCAGTGCAGAGCCTGACGTGGGGCTCGAACTCAGGAACCGTGAGATCATGACCTGACCCGAAGTGGGACGCTCAACCGACTGAGCCACGCAGGTGCCCCCAGCTCAGTATCTTAACGGTATTTTTGTAGTGGTGTTAGTGGAGTGAATGATGATCTGGAAGGGTGCTAAGGAAAGTGCTCCTATGACAAGCAGTTGAGGTAGATATGCTCACTTTTCCTGAGGACCAATATTAGGAGCTTTGTTCAGGGTTTGTTTTTCTAACCAACATGATACTATTCCCGCAAAAGGGGGGAAAAAAACTAAGATCAGAGACTAGGCACACACCGTGAGTGTAAGTGATTTCCAAGCTGACAGAAGGTAAGGATTACCTCTGGGCGACAATGCATTAAAGCCTTTTTCTCTCTCTCAAGTTGCTGCAGATCAATCAGTACCTCTGTACAATGGAAACTATTCCGTAAAAAGGAAACTGGGATAGAAAGATACTGAAATATATTTTATTGGAAAATAACAAGCCCGGGCTCTCTAAGTTAGCAGTTTAACTTTTCAGTGTTGGAATATAAAAATAGGTCAAGAGACCTATTAAAATAGATCATGGTGAGGCTGTTTCCAGTGACTGTCATGGATAAGCCAGCAGCAGCATGTCGTAGATAATATCGGTTGTCTTCGGAGAGTTTCAGCTCTAACTAGATAGGTTCAAAGTGGCAGTCATTCATAACCCTGTAGGTGGTGACTGATTCCCTTTAAGTCAATTTCTCTTCTCCCTCTGTCTAGTCTGCCACCCTCTTTATAGCCCGTTTCATCTTAATAATCAGCGCCTGGGAGGAAGTCAGGTGGTCATGCCTCTGAACTACCTTAACAGTTGCTCCCCAGCCAGAGTGTTGGTTATAAAAGTTGTTCCTCTGAGGCATTCCCTTGGCTATGTTGGAGATGGTGCTATAAAACTAGGGAGGTACATAGTACTTAGTAACATAGAATAAACCCTAAGCAGTTAAATTGGAAACAATAACCTCGTGTGGTGTTTTTCAAAAGTGAATGGGTTGTAAATACTTGAAATTGGAAGATGGCACACAAAAATGTCCCAGATTCTCAACTTTCATTGAAAAATGTGTCATTCTGGAGCTGGGCTCACACATTACCATGATCAACTGTTAGGTAGCAGGCTCCGAGTTTTGAAGGCAAAACGTTCCTCTTAAAGGTTGTTTTCTCTCTTGTTTTCCTTTTCCTTTACCCCAAGTCAGCATTGCTGGTCTGCTTTCCTTGCCTGGGTCCTATAGAAATTGGAGAACCCCAAATGAATGAATGCAAATTTTTTCATAAAGTGGAGACACCTTAATTAGAACAAGTTGGTTTTTTTTCTCTTTCCCTCCGCCTCCTGCTATGTTCTGTTTTCGAGGTTTGCTACCACAGAATGATAAATAGTGTGACTCACTCGAGAGAAGAGGTGTTGAAAAGAGAATTGTGGAGAGGGATGTTTCCTATAGCTATCCGCCTTGGAATATCTTAGATTGGATATGACTCCAACTGAAGAAGCTCGGGACAGGAGAAAATAATTACCTTTCTTGTCAAAACTGCTGCAGTCTTTCTGGAGGGCAGTTAATTAAGGAGTTTATAAAAAGCCTTAAAAATTTGTGTATCCTTTAACCCAGTAATTTCATTCCTAGAAACATTTTGAAGAAATCAGCAGACATGGAACCCAACATTTATTGTGATGGTTGTGATACTTGGAGGAAACAAAATAGAGATACAACCTAAATATTTGGCAGTACAGTAAGTTCTGGTGTATCCTTATAAATTGAAGCTATCACTGGAAATATTTAAAGAATGTTCAGCAATGATAGAAATGTCGAGCGTACATTGTAAAATGGACAAAGGCAGTATGATTCCTCTTCTCTGAAACTATTTGTTTACAGATACGAGGGAAAAAGAAGGATTACATAACCAAATAGTAATAGCAATTATTTAGATTACAGACATGTATTTTTCTATAATTAGAAATTTTTGCCATGAATAAATAGGATTTTGTACAAGTAGAAAAAAATGGTTATTTTAACATTCTTTCCTCCTATTCCCCTTCTATTCCCCTGTAGATACCGCCCTCTCAAACTTCAACAGCCGGAGTCATAAGAATAAATACAAAGAATAGCGACCAAGTGGTTGATACTAGAGAATCTGAAGAGCCACCGAGCTGCTTAAGTTGAGGTTCTAGCTGAGATATTTTCTGGCTATATGAGCTTGAGCAGATACTTAGTCTTTCTTTGTGTCAATTTTCTCATCTGTGAAATGAATGTGTATTCATATACCACAGGGGTGTTGTAAGGATTAAGTTAATATTATTATAATCTTAATTATAATTAAATTTATAATGGTATTTCATTAAACAATTCTATATTTTATATAATGTAAATATTATAATTAATATTTTAAAGCACTTAAAATAGAACCTAGTTTATATTAGTTGCTTGGTGTTTATTGAATACATTAAATTTAGTGTGAGTTAGAGTAGAATGGTTATGACAAATCCTTTAAAAGTTACATTGTGCCATTTTGGGGGTGTTACTCTGTTTCCTTTGGAGTTTTCAAAGGGACCAAAGACCATTTGTAGTTATTGCGCTTTGCAAGGGCAGGTCAGAGCTACTGGAAACACCTTTGACCGCATGGTACTGGTGGATCAAAAGATTCTAGAATCTTTTCTTTGAGAGCTCCCCAAGGATGGGATAGGACTCAAGAGCATTACTAGCGGGTTTAGACTGCAAGTGATACAACTTAATGGATCATTAAAGTAAAGGAGGCCCTAAACTCCTATCCAGCTGCCAGGATGCATATTTTGTCTGTCTCAGAAGAATCTGGAAACATTAATATAACAATCAAGTGGCAGTGTTCTGGAGCCAAAGTTGTAAAAAAACAAAATTGTTAGAGGTTCTCCTCACCACAAAATATATACAGATGAGGCTAACTTATATGCACTACTTTAGACACTGTGGGAAAAGAGATACTTTTATTTTAATAGAAAATGTGCATTTCCTTACTTGGAAATAGCCCTGGGTCTGTGGCTTCCTTCCTTAAAGGAGCTTTGAACACCCTTCTCCTGACTTTGCAGCTGGAAATTACTTGATACATTGTAAGCACTCAATCTTTTTTTTTTTTTTAATTTTTTTTAATGTTTATTTTTGACAGAGAGAGAGAGACATAGCATGAGCAGGGGAGGGGCAGAGAGAGAGGGAGACACAGAATCTGAAGCAGGCTCCAGGCTGTCAGCACAGAGTCCGATGCGGGGCTCGAACTCACGGACCGCAAGATCATGACCTGAGCTGAAGTCTGATGCTCAACCGACTGAGCCACCCAGGCGCCCCTCAAATCTCTTTTTTTAAACAAGAGTAATAAAGTAGCTAGAGTTGATGTTTCAAGTAAATAATTTGCATTTTAGAAATTACAAGCATCTAAATTCTAGTTTCAGCATATTGGGCATTGCCATCTGCCCACGCTTGTAATCATTTGACCAATATCCCCTCATCCTCTCCCTGAAATCTAGACATAATTCGAACTTTAGGCAAGTAGATAAAGTACACCTATCTCAAAGCCAAGGCCTACCACCAACACTTAAAACTACAGAGCTGTGTCTTGAACTTGACAAACAAGTTGATTTCATGTTATTTACACGTGCTGGTTCCTCTGCTGAGACGCTTTATCTCTAGGTACTTGGGTGTCCGATCAAGTATCACTTGTCACTGATGCCTTACCCACCTACCTTAGATGAAAGAACAACCCCCTCCATGCTCCTACACTCGCACAGATGCACTCCCTAAATCTTTAACCTGGTTTCGTTTTCCTCTAGGGCACTTAAAACTTGCCAAAATACCAAATGTTCACTTGTTTGTGTGTTTATTTTTGGTTGCTTCCTATTTGAAAGCATCACGCGAACAGGGACTGAATATAAATTGTATTTCCAGCCCTCGGTCCCGTGCCTGGGCACAAAGTGGGTGCTCAATAACTATTTGAGGAAATGAACAAGCTAGTAAATGACCCTTTATTGAGAGCCTAAGGTTTTAACCTATTCTGATTATCTGGAAATACTATCTCAGGTTATTTTCCAAATAGCCCTAAAGGAGAGAAGTATTACTTCAGTTTTTTAGAGCAAAATCAGGACCAGAGAGCGGAAGCAACTGCCAAAGCTTGCACAGGTAGAAGCAGTGAAGCTGTGGTTCCACTCTAAGGGATTTCAAAGGCTCTGCAGCTGTCCTCTGGGCCCCGATCTGGTTCAGTTCTCATGTGACACCTGCCTTTCTCCTCTCAGCCGGGGTTTCTGCCATGGGACTTGTTGCATCCGGATGTAGGATTTGGAGTCCTATTTTGCCACCACCTGTTGGCCCTGATAAAGGGCTGGAATCCCATTCCTGTCCCCTCTCTACTAGTGGGGGGCACTTCTTTCTGGGCAGAGTTCCCCCATATTGTCTGCCTGCCCAGACTTACTACATTACTTCTGCCCCAAGGGGGATCCTGTTCAGGTTTCTAATACTGCAACTCAGACCCGATTCAAGTGGAGGCCTCACCTGTCTAAGGAACCCTTATTGAGTGTCCCATGATCCAAGCTCTAGACTTATAAGCTAGATAGTCAGTGGGAACAAGACAGACACAATCTTTGCCCACAAGGAGTTCCTAGTTTACTATTTAGCAGGAATGTCACTGGATAAATCATTACGATCAAGGTGCTTCTCTGGATTGTTTTTTGCAGGGTCAACAAAGTTGGTCTTTAAGGGCCAGAGAGTAAGGCTTTGTGGGCCTTAAGGTCTCTTAGTGGGTAATCAACTCTGCCATTGTAGATCAAAAGAAGCCAGAGACAACACATGAATGAGGGACCCTGACTATGTCCCAGTATATGTTACTTAAAAAAACAGGAGGTGGGCTGGATTGAGCCTATAGGCCATACTTTGCTAACCTCTTTTCTGCTGTCATTTTGGCTTTAGTGACAACTACATGTCCCACAATCGTATGCCAGGATGGTGTTAGGCTAGAGTTGACATGTGATTTTGGGAAGCAAAAATAAAATAGCATCCATCAAACTCTGAAGGACTTAGGTGGTTAGAGACGGAGAGAGGCATGGGTAGGTTCCAGTTTATCTGGCTGAGTATCCAGCTCTTTTTTTGTCCCACCTTGACGCTGGTCCACTCTGAGACCCTTGACTATGAACCCAAAGAAGACTGACACTTGGAATAGAATCTGCCCCACTCATTACAAGCTTCCAGGTTTCTCTGAAAACAAACTTGTTGATTGGTATTGAGACTGGGGAGGAGTTTTCTGCTTTGTTTGGAACTTCCTTCTCCAGATCCTGCAACACTTGTCTAAGGTCCAACACCTCGACTAAACTTTTTTCCATTACACTCACAGTTCTTTCCTGATTGGACTGCTCTTAAAGGATGAAGTCCAGAAGGGTATAAGGTTTCCTCAGGTGAGTGCTCAGCCTTTGCTACTAAGAATTTCTCCCACTGACTCTATTTTCATTTCTCCTTATCTCTTCTAGGTCTTTTGCTTACTTGATCTTTGGTCTTTATTTTAATTTTCATTATTATTCTATACTTGATCTAAACCTGGAATGGGTAGGAAATTTAATAAAGCAACTAAACCAAGTCATTCATCAAGTAAGATGGACGCACTCTTGACAACAGTCAACAGCCAATGTGTGTTTGCTTTTTCCCTTCCCCTTACGAGACTTGATGGGTTTGGGTGTTGGGGTTAGACCAGTCCTGGGTCAAATCCTTTCACTCTCTGTAGGCCTCCTAAAGTTACTTAATGTATTAGAATCTGCATTTGTTCCCATGTCATGAGGAACACCTGCTGACGGATAATAGGGTGACTAAGTATGTCACTATGTATTTGACGCAACTACTGGGCACTTCATAGCTGTGAGGTCTCCTGTCACTGTCCTTGGCCTGCCCCCCTGATGTATTGTTTTCAGCCTCACTTATCTCCCTGCTGTGCTCCATTCTGCATATCACTGTGATAGCAAGGTGTTCCTCCTCTCCAGCCTGGCACCCCTAGACCTTTCTACCACAGCAGTGACTCATAATGAGAAGCAATCCCCATGCAGGGATG
The DNA here is from genome assembly GCF_022837055.1 of Prionailurus viverrinus. Classification (NCBI taxonomy): domain Eukaryota; kingdom Metazoa; phylum Chordata; class Mammalia; order Carnivora; family Felidae; genus Prionailurus; species Prionailurus viverrinus. Next base: position 19,663,066 of record NC_062569.1, read on the forward strand.
TTGGCAGAGGAGGAGAGAAGATGGGAAGCCATGAGCCCCCAATCTCTAACAGAACATAAAAATACAGGTGTTCTGGGGCGCCTGGGTGGCTCAGTCGGTTAAGCGTCTGACTTTGGCTCAGGTCATGATCTCGCGGTCTGTGAGTTCGAGCCCTGCGTTGGGCTCTGTGCTGACTGCTCAGAGCCTGGAGCCTGTTTCAGATTCTCTGTCTCCCTCTCTCTCTGACCATTCCCCGTTCATGCTCTGTCTCTCTCTCTCTCAAAAATAAATAAACGTTAAAAAAAAAATACAGGTGTTCCAATAGGTACCCTGGGGAGGAAATGATAAAAATTCCTGTACCAGCAGACTATTTCTAGATAAAACAGGTAGATAGAACTGTTTCCCCTGGAATTATTTCCTAGAACTTTTTCATCAAAGAATCAAACCTTATATGGCTAACTGCTATTCTTCCATGAAAACCTTTCTGATCCTTCTAGATCCAGAATTCTCTTCTATCTAAACTCACAGTGGGTGTCTGGGTGGCTCAGTTGGTTAAGCACCTGACTCTTGGTTTCTGCTCAGGTCACGATCTCGAGGTTTTGGGATTTCAAGCCCCTCATTGGGCTTTGCACTGGCAGCATGAAGCCGCTTGAGATACTCTCTCCCTCTTTGTCTTCCCCTCCCCCACTCATGTTGTCTCAGTCTCTCTCAAAATAAACTTAAAAAAATTTAAACTCACATAATTCTTGATTGTTTGCTGACCATACAGATCATGTACACTAATAGATTGTAGCAGAGCAGTTAAAGTGGGGGTTAAAAGTTAAAATGTATAGGCTGGGCCTTTACTAGATATATAAACTCAGGAACAATTACTTTCTCTTAGTATCCATTTTCTCATCTTCACAGTGGTGAAAATAACGGTATTTACTGTTATGACATAAGCTCTCTTGTTATTCTAAGTATGTGCATAGCTAAGCTCTACCCCTCCCTTGTATGTGAATTCTCTAGGAGAAAATCTAGGTTTGATTTATCGAGCCTGTGTCTTTGATCTTTGTTGCAAATTCCCAAATCATGGCTGCTGAATGGATAAATATGTGAGTGTAATTAGCTGATCCGATGAAAATGGCTCATCAGGGAAACAAAAGCAGATGAGTGTGCTTGGATATACTTGCTTCCTGGAGACATGTATTTAGGGTTGAAAACACCTTGTAGTGTGTTCAATCCATATGCCTTTAAATATTTAAGGTCCCAAATTGACCTCTTACTATGCTTTCTGCCTCTTGCTCTCAGAACTTACTTCTTACCCATTTTGAGCTAACCCCTGCTGTCATCAGTCCCATAAAAGAAAATGAATGTGCTCGTTCCTAAATAAATAATGACCCTGTTGCTGGTTTTGGGAGGGGGGTTCCACAAGGGATTCTTCCCATGTCTTATTGGAGCAGTGAGGCACACAGAGAAAGGACTACTACATTCTTATGTGGAAATGGGAACAGACATCTCAAAAACAGATATTTCACATTGGTTTTGGGTGCTACTGACACATGTCTTAATTTACAGTTAGGGGGAAGCTCTAGGTTACAAAGCTGACATCTGAAGAAAAGACCTGAAATGGGGAATTTTGACAATCTCTGCCTTTCTCCATTACCTCACGAATGATGGATAATTTCATACTGATGACAGCTCGGAATATAGCTCTGGAAGTCCTTTTCTTGTCAAATATCCATTAAATGTATGTTGATGCATGCATATTTTAATAAAAAAAATTTCCTTTTCTCTAAGTGGTAAATAGTGCAGTTTTCTCAACTGGTATGTTGCCGTATATGTAAGAAGGTGGGAGAGCAGCAGACCATCAAGTTTATCCCAGATCTAGGACTAATCTGCATGAAAGAACACCTAAAGCTGAAGGAAGTTATAAATGTGAATTTCATATCCATGACCAAAAGTTCTTTCTCCTTTTCCCTCTACTCCTTTACCTCTTCTTTGCTGCCCCTCCTCCCTTGTCTTCCTTCCTTCCTTCCTTCCTTCTTCTCCACTTGATTTATCCTCCTTATCCCCCTCCTCCTATTCTTCCTTCCTCCCTCAACCCCTTCCTTCCTCCCCCTGCTGATCATTTCTCTCATCATTTTTCTTTAAACTTTGTCAACAGTTCTTGTGAAAAATAAATGATGTAGCATAGTGGTTCCTTTCAATGAATACACGTAGTCTCTAAAGACTTTTAATTGTTGTTACAGTTGATCTGATAACTGTTAACAGATATCTGATATCTGATAATGGATAACTGTTGTTACAGTTGATTTTTTTTTTTTAGTGTGTTATTAAGGGCTTTGGTAATTCTGTCTGGGAATCTTTGTTCGTTCTTGGATCATCATGTGCCCCAGTAGGATGACAAACTGGTATCTGATTTTAATGGTGTGACTACCATGTTGAACTTCACTGGGAGTGTTACATTCTTCTCTTGTAGATTAAATTTTTCTGGCTCGTAAATAAAGCACGACAAGGATAGTTAAAAACCTAGAAAATACATGTACAATACCTCATATGTAGGGTTCCCATTTCCTAAGAAGCAAGCTTTTTATTTTTCTTATTTCTCTTTGTTTATGGTCAGAATTGTATTGGGCATCATGATTTCTCAATGTAATCGTACCACACGGATCCTTGATAACATGAAATCATATGTTGAAGGCAGTAGGGAGCTTTGGAGATCAGGTAGCAATTTTTGCTTTTGTACACAGGGGCGTATCTAGGCTCAGAAGCTCAGTCTTGGCCTAGAGCTAATTACCAGTAGAAACAGAAGAAAAATTAGGCATTACTCGCAAATATAGGTCCTATTGCTTATCTTTAGTGAAGGCTCTCAGAGCATCAAGTTGTGGATGGATAAATCATGACAAGTATAAAATGTACATGAATATGAGTGTGGGCTCCATTGTCAGACTGATTTAGGTTCAGATGCCATACTTTCTTACAGGGTACCTTGGGCAAGTGATTTAATTGTCTCTACCCTTGTACTTCACCAACTATAAGAAAAGGAAATATGAAAGTATAAAATAAGTGTTTTCCTAAGTAAAGGAATTAAGAAAGTGACTGTCATATTAAATTTGTAGTTTTACTTGTACATTGTATTATTATCAGTAGTAGTAGTAGTGATATTCTTCTTATTGTTTAGTGTCATATTTCTCTTCTCTAGACTATTCCTGTAGTGGTCAGAGTATATGATCCTCTATAATTGAGCTTGTTTTCACTGAGGTTAAGATTTGTTTTTTTTTTTTTAATGTTTGTTTATTTTTGACCGAGACAGAGGATGAACAAGGGAGGGTGAGAGAAAGAGGGGACACAGAGTTCGAAGCAGGTTCCAAGCTCTGAGCTGTCAGCACAGAGCCAGACGTGGGGCTCAAACTCTTCAACCGCAAGATCATGACCTGAGCTGAAGTCAGACGCTCAACCGACTGAGCCACCCAGGCACCCCAAGATTTGGTGGGTTATTAAGACTAATAAAAATACAGAGCAATCCAGGAGAGTATGGCCACTATAGAGGTACTCCTGAGAGATAGCTTTGCTATCTCAGTGATACTAAACACTTTTAGGCTATGCATACATACATACATTTATCTATCTATATCCAGCCATTCATCCAATGAATTGTTACTGGTAAGTTCTATGGGCCAGGCCTCAAACTCATGGTAAAGAAAGAATTCTAAAGTGCTAGAGGAACATTCTTAATGTCATTAGGATTTTCCACTGCTCGTTGGTCTTTAATGGGGATGAGGGAGGAGAGTTGTTGGATATGGAAGAATGTGTATGTGAGAGTTTCTGTTGGGGTTATGGAGATGGGTTGTGACACCAGTCCTACCTCAGGAGGGAATATTTCATGCCATGACTGGCTCATAAGAAAGATTGCTTTGATAGCTCTTGAGGCCATGTAATTACAAACCAACTCAATCTGGCAGAAAGAAGTTGTCTACACAGAAAATAGACAAGTTATTTTTTATATATCCCAAAGGCATTTATCCTGACTCTTGATGTACTGCTATCCTGAGTGGTGGTACAAAGAATTCTGGGAAACTCTAAGCCACTATAGAACCATTTTTCATGAACTTCAGCTTCATTTTCATTAAGCTTCTCCCCTTCCCCTCCCTTTGAAGACCTATACGTTACTCCAGGAGATGCTGGGATCAGAGCCTTCTGTTATAAAAATCCACCATTTGTTGAACACCTACGATATGTCAGATGCTGAGTTGAGCTCTCTGCAGGCCCCATCACTCACGGGGTAGACATGATTCTAAGAATTGATAGTTGAGAGAAATTAAACATAAAAGGAAAAACTGTGGAAGTTCTTGAGCCAAGTCTGTGACTATATATCCAATACTTAAAAGGGAATGGAAGAGGAGACATGTCAAAGAAGACAATGGATGATTGCGGCAGAGAACTCCATGAGAAAAAGAGGGAATGCTTTTGCACCCTGGGTCTGTTGTAAGACTGTCTGAGGTTGTGGTTTATCTTAAGTTTTCTTTTTCGATGAGAGAAAAAGTTACAAAAGTGAGTAGAGCGGGCTACTTGGTGAAGGCAGCAGCTTGTAATACTCTGCTCAGAACCCTGAAAGATCTGTTTTCTGCAGGACCCTGTGGACCCAGAAACTGGTAAAGGAGGTTTCCTATGAGAACAAGGAGGGCAAACTGGTAAAGGAGGTTTCCTATGAGAGCAAAGAGGGCAAACTGGTAAAGGAGGTTTCCTATGAGAGCAAAGAGGGGTATTTTAGAATATAAATTGCTAAGAGACATTCCCTTGTACACTGTTAACAGCATTAAAGTTACAGTCTTGTGCATGCAACGTTAGTCCTCCAGAGTGATAACTCTGAGCTGGAGTTCAGGAAAAGAGGAGGGCGAAAGCAACTTGCAAGCTCACCAAGAGTTATTACAACTTTCAAGTCACCATTGAAGGGGATATCAAGTATTGTTCCCATAAGTGTCCAAATATTAGAGCACAGCAAAAATGTCTGAGGTTTTATTGTATTACAGAAAGTAGTGTCTGTTCGTTACTTGATAGGAGAGCATACATGAGTTACTGTTATGTTCAGATTTTAACATGTAGACCCTAAATGAAAAATTGATGAATAGAAAACCAACCCATGTTTTTCTGTCCATTGTGTTGATTGAAGGTTCATTAGATGGTGTTGGGAGTTTGGAAAAGGATGTACATCCAGAGGAAAGAATCTTTATCAGTACCTGCATTGATTCTCTTCTCCCCAGAGAGTGGCCCCCGTGTCTGTGTATAAACTGCCAGCTTTTCTGGGTGCAAGATAGTACATGAAATTAACTATGACCAGCTGGTACAGTCCTTCCAGGAGAGCATACCTTAATTGTATTCAACCCACAGTCCCAAACTCTGTGAGCTATTCTATTCTTCACTTATTTACACCTCAGATTGTCCCCCATTAGAGATGATGGTTTTTGCAAAAATGCAAGGATACAATGGCTGGTTGTAGTATGTTTCTGTTGGAATGTGAGTATGCATACTTAACCAGAGCTGAACTAAGTTACTACCTGTTCACTGTATTTTTTTAAAAAAGGAAATAGCATTGTGCTGGTCATTTCTGGGTTTGAACCTCTACTTAACAGTGTCGTAGGGATCAAACAAGATGAAATTAGAAAATAAAGGGTGGTGTTCTTGGAAGATAATGGCTCCTTTTCTTTCATTCCTGCTTCTGATTTGTCCCACATGAGCCCAATGACCAGTGGGGCTGCAAGCAGCACTTAGATCCTGTGGGAGTTGTGGTAGGTCAGAAGAATAGGGAGGTTTTTTTGTTTTTTTGTTGGGTTTTTGTTTTTGCCTTCATTGGTGGGTGAGATCCTGAAGACCTCCATCAGAGAAAACTGCAGTGAGGATCAGAAATGTGAGGTCTTGGGAGAACCGTGGACCTCACATGTACAGTCCTGATAGGAGGTCAGTATTAGCAGCATGCATGTGGCAGGTCCCTGCAGTGCTCAGGAGACCAGAGAAGAACCGACTGGGTGGATGGAGTCCTCTGTGCCTTTGAGGCTGAGAGAGTGAATGCGGGCCAGGTACCAGTTAAAGGGTTCCTTCTGATGCCCCTTCAACTCCATGAGTCTCTGAGAACACTTAGCTGTCTACTGTTTACAGGACTCAGGGTACTCCTTAGACTCCATGGAAAAATAAAGGTGTCCATAAGCTAGAAAGATGATCAGTCACAACAAACTAGATACACATCCACTGAAATACAGACTAGAGGAGACAAATGTCAACCTGACATACATAATAAGCATTCAAGACTAATATAAATTTTGTGGTGTTGGAAACAATTTCTGTGCCCAAGTTCTTGGTTTAATTGAGAAGAAGGTCAGAGTTGAGACTGAATTTGTGATCTAGGAAATAGGATAAATATCTTAAAGTACACAACAAAAACAAAGAGAAATGAGGATGAAAAAGATCGGAGACTGGTAGGTGACAGAACCTGGACACTTAGAAAAAAGTACACAAAATTTAAGGAAGATCTTCTCTGGAAGACACAATGAAAGAGCATATTGAGGTCAAAGGAATATTGATGAGAAAAACATAGAGCACAGTATATTCAGTACAGTATAAGTACAGTAAAACCTTGGGTTGTGAGTAATTTGTTCCATGAGTGTCATGCAAGACGAACAAACATTTCTAATAAATTTTAACTTGATAAATGAATGATGTCTTGGAATACGAGTAGTACATGACGCCAAATATCATGTGATCACATCTGAGCCAATGGTTCTCTCCTTCTCCCTCTCCTCTCTCTTGCTCTCACTCTCTTTCTCTCTCCAGGATTCTGGGTGATCATTTCCCATGCTCAAATGCTTGGTGTCAGGCCACAGTGTTTGGCAGAAATGAGTGATCTTTCAGAATGTTGGAAGGTGCCCACAACTGGCACTAGAGTATTTTTTGTCACTTCAAAGCACGTATGGACAGTCCTTTGCTTTTCCGTACAAGGCTAAGCTCAGGAATGCTTTGCTTCATTCTAGGTCAGGCTGCCTGCAGATAGAGACCTTTTCTTCTGTCTTATTGCCAGTTACATTAAATACAGTATGTGATAAGAGTTTATTAATACCGTACTGTAGTCAACATCTGTGTGAGCATATACAATTGTCCCCATGCAGAAAATTTTGAAAAGAAAGGTGGTAAGAAGGAGGAGACGATTATGCTGGAAGTTAAGAAGGAAATCATTGAAGAGTACAAACAAAGTATGCGAGTGGCCAAAATTGCAAGATTTTATAAGATTTCTGCCTCTGCATCTTGTCTGAAGAAGAGGAGGAGAAAAAGGTGGAGCAATCTCTCACTTCAAATGAAGTTAGATATGTAAAATGTGGGCAACAGTGCAAAATTACGTAGAAAACACCACCCCAATAAGGCCATAGCAGTGGGAGTGATGAGTTTGTTTAATGACAGTGCAATGTCACATTTCCACAAAATCCTCAAAAGGACGCAAAAGCTCGTGTCATTGGATAGGTTCCTTGTTAAAGTTGCATGAAAAGAAAAACCTTCCATTGAGCCAATGGATAGCAGTGATTCTGTCAGTGATAGTGAAAGTTGTCCTACATAATAACCCTCCTCTCTCGTGTCTCACTCACACCAGCCATGAAGGTTTTCAAAGGTAAGTTCAGGTTAATTTGTTTAGTTTTCTTTATATTTTGTTTTATTATTTTATGGTATTAATTTTTATATGAATATTTTTGGGTTATGGAACAAATCATCTGAGTTTTCATTATTTCTTTATGATGAAATTCACTTTGATATGCAAATGCTTTGGATTACAAGCATGTTTCTGGAATGAATTATGCAAGCATTTACTGTATATGTGGAAAATTCCTGAATACTCCCATTCCAACAGAAACACACTACATACTACATACATACATATGTTGAAGGATGAAGAATTCTGATGAACTTACTGTTGGAAAAAAATCAAGTTACACATAGAGTAATAGTCTAAATTATTTATCCCTATTGATAATCTGCAAGCTGGAATCTAGAAAACAGTAGTATGGTTCCTACAGATGGAAGGTATAGAACTTCAACCTGAGAATTTCTTACCCCTGAAATTATAATTGGTCTGGAAGGCCAACAGTTGAATTAAGATCTAGAAAAAATTTACACCTAGTGGCTCAGTAGGTTGAGCATCCTACTCTTGACATGGTCTTCTGCTCAGGTCATGATCTCACGGTTTGTGGGATTGAGCCCTGCCTCAGGCTATGTGCTGATAGTGCAGACCCTGCTTGGGATTCTCTCTCTCCCTCTCTCTGCCCCTTCCCTGTGCGCTCACTTGTTCTCTCTTTCAAAATAAAGAAATAAAAACTTTAAAAAGAAATTCAAGAGTATATCCCTAAGAAAAACACAAAGGTCTAGAAGAGATTCTAAGTGGACAAGTGAAGGAGAGATGTGTACTCAAGCCAGGAAAAAGCGAAATGAGGTGGAAATTGTGAGAAATCAGAGAAATTGTGCTTGATGGTGTCAGTTTTGATGTAAATGGATGATAGATTGATAATACATGATCTTTAGCATTTTTAGCATTATATGTGAAAGATAATAGAGGCAACATACAGCAATGGAAATTCAATTAATAGTTTAGAACTAAAATGATGAATTGTCAGTAAATCCTTGGATTTGAAGTGAGAGGAAAAGAAAGTAAAATCATTCAAATTCTTGCTCAAATTTTATGGAGGCAATCAGGGAGAGAAATGAATCTATGCTAACTGGGTAATATTATGGAAAAGGAGAAAATAATAGAGCATTTTGTTGGGGGGAATGGTTTCTTATTTTTACTTAAAATGTAGAAAATGGGTTTCTGGTAATAAAAGATAAGGTAATCATTAAAGAATTGGGAAAAAAAAGTCTATTAGTAAAATTTTCAAGCAAATATCGGAAAAGAGCAAATAGCAACAATCAAACTAGAAAAATAAGACCGAAAACTAATATACAGAATTTTTATTCCTCCTTTCATTTTCATTTTGTAAGCTACTCCATTAAATATGAAAGCTGGATTGTGTCATAAGTGTCTAACTTAAAGTACAGTAAACTGCTATTAAAAGAAAAACACAAATGATTTAAAGTAGCAATATGAAGAAAATAGGAAGAAAAATGAAAGCATAAAAGGAAAAAGGAATATTATACAATGTAGAATTTAATAGAAACACTATAAAGATCACGAAGGACAATAATTGAAGGCATAGTTTATGAAGACCTATAACAGCCAGGAAGTGTTTTAAATTAGGGAGAGGGAATGAATAAAGGTGACAAAGTATGCAGGGAAAACCGCAATGCAGGGAAGGATAAGTAAGTCTCATTGCTGAATATTTTGAAGTGATAAACTAGTTAAACCAATCAGAAGTCTACAGGAAAAGGCAAGAAAGCAAAAATGGAAAAACATGGAACAGAAAGGAACAACAATTCATAGAGCAATTGGACAAATCTTACAAGGGAATTACAATGAAGGTTTCAGTAGTGCTTTTGAAAAAGTAGGCAAAATGACCCTTCCCTGAAAGTTATAAATTACCAAATTATCCCAAGGAAAAGGAGACAACTAAATAATTGATGAAAAGTGAGAGAAGGTAAGTTGAAGCAGAGAAAAAACCACTAGTCTTGATAGATTTCAAAGATAAGTTGCATCTAATGTTTAAAAAAAATGGCTTGTTCCAGTTTTATTTAAGGTAATCCCCTAGTATAAAATGATGGTATTTTATTCATGAAGAGAGCATCATATTAATAGTGAAACCTGATAAGAAAATGAGTCTAAAGAAGAAAATTTACACCTATACTCAGAAACATAAAGGTAAAAATTGTGAATAAAATATCAGTGTATAGAATGTAGTAATAGATGAAAAATTTAAAGTATCATCTCCAGGTAGTATTAATGTAGGAATATAGTGGTTTCTGATTTTAGCGAAGTTACCATCATAATCCTATTAATACATAATTATATCAAAAGCTGCTGAACAAATATTTGATATCCAGCAGCCATTTCTATTAAAACTAATTGAAAGGGTATTAGAAGGAAAACAAATGTAATGAAAATCTATTTACTGAAAATCAATGGCAAATATTGTCTTAATGTTAAAACAATTAAATAGAACATTAAAATAATTAAAGTCAGGCTTAGATAGGGAGATGTGTTTAACTCCATATTAGAGATTCGAGAAAATGAAGCAAGACAAATGATTCGATAGAAACACAGAAAAAGAAAAGATAATGTTGTTGCCAAAATTTGATTGGTATAATACTAGATCATTTGCTAAGATTTGATTGCATTTTTAGAAAACCAAAGAGTTTAAAATGACCAGAACAAATAGAGGGTGTTGGTAAGGTGGCAGAAAGTTCATTTTCTCTATCCTAGCAATGAGAATTTGAAATGGTCTTGGAATATTATTTATATGATAACTCATACCATATTAGGAATGAATTTAACAGAAAACAAAGGATTTCCATAAAAAAATCATGAAAACTAATGTGAGGATATAAATCAAGAGCTAAATGACAAACTGTTTTCTCGAATGATAAAAATAATAGGAATTCTAATTCTCTCAAATGATTATATAAATTCAGTGCATTTGAAATTAAATTACAACAAGGGTATTTTGGGGAAATGCCCAAGTACAGTGGTGTGCACACATTCTTTTCATGCATATGCAATATATGTATAGAATATGCACACACATATACACATATATGGACACACAAACATGCATATACATAAGTACATAAATATATCAGTGTGTATATGTATACATATGTATATACACAAATATTTCATGCATATGGATATACATGTATATACATACACATATTTTGCATATGTGAAAAGATAAAGTGAGATGGGCCTTGACTTCCAAGACATTAAAGCATACCATAAAGTTTCATCATTATGATATTGACATAGGAATGGAAAATACATGCATGGAACAAGAGATTCTAGAAATTTTAGTTATACGTATGACAAAGGTAATAATTTACTGGGGAAGAATAAATTATTAGTGTTGACCCTATTCCCTGTGCATATGGAAGAAATATTAGAATCTAACTTTACATCACATACAAAAATAAATTCCAGATGGGTTAAAGATCTGTTTTTCCTGAACTGTTTGAGAGAAAGTAGCAGATGTGATGTCTTTTGATTCTTAAATGCTCAGTATGTATCTCCTAGAAATAATCACAGTACAATCAAAATCAGGACATTACAATTGATGCAATATTACCGACAATATTAGATAATTCAAATTTCACCAATGTCCCACTAATGTAAGATGAAAAGGGAAAAGTAATTTGCTTTTTCTAGTCCAGGATCCATTTCAGGATATTCTGTTGCATTTAGTTGTCCTTTGGAATTCTTCCAGATTAAGATCAACCATAGTCTTTTATTTTTTAGACAATTCTAATTAAAAAGGCTTTGGCTTTTATAACCGTGATGTTTTTGAAGAATATAGAAGTTATTTTGTAGGCGGTTCCTCAATTTGATTTGACATAACTAAAGACATTCTTAACCATGCTTTTGATTGATCTGTAATGACCTTCAAACAGTGGCCTCTTCCACTGGTTTGAAGCTGCTTGGTAGCAACAATGGAATGGACCTCTGATTCAGGGACTTTATATGCGAAGCTACTTGCTAATGACAATAAGACCTCCTGATAGCAGCCACAGCCAAAAAAGAAGCCTACTAGAATAACTTGTACTTATTGTCCATTGAGGTAATTATATAGGAGGCAACACCCTTAGGAAACCTTTGTCACGTTTGTAATGAAATTTTACACCCAGCTTAATCAGGCCCTAGTGACAAGTCCACCTAGAAAGGAAAAGTAGTTTGTTTTATATTTCTACTTAATGCTGATTTTTTTTTTTTTTTTGAATTGGCAGGTAGTGATTGTCTTTGTTGTAAACACTTTTTTTTTTTTTTTTTTTTTTGACTGGCTGGCAACCAGTATTTTATTTCAGGTAAATTCTTTTGATCTTCTGCCCCAACTTCCAACACCTCAAAGACTGTGGGCTAGGGGCGCCTGGGTGGCGCAGTCGGTTAAGCGGCCGACTTCAGCCAGGTCACGATCTCGTGGTCCGTGAGATCCAGCCCCGCGTCGGGCTCTGGGCTGATGGCTCAGAGCCTGGAGCCTGTTTCCGATTCTGTGTCTCCCTCTCTCTCTGCCTCTCCCCCGTTCATGCTCTGTCTCTCTCTGTCCCAAAAATAAATAAACGTTGAAAAAAAAAAAAAAAGACTGTCGGCTAGATTTTAAACTGGTCCAAAAGAGTCTTTAATACATGCGATTTAATTTCCTGCCATTTTTTTTGCAAACTGCCAACGTTGTAAAGTTTATCAAAAGGCTTATAAGTGGATTGGCTTGTCGCTGTGGACAGATGGAGTGAGAGAAGTGCTGCTGGGTTGGTCCTCAACTTTTGAACTGGTGTGGTTAGACGTCGGGACCTGTGATACTGACTAGATAAGACAAGACCTTGGTTCCAGCACTTCAACATCCATCTGACTTCAGGCAATTTAATTTATAGCACCATATCTAAGCTTTCTCACTTCCTAAATAGCAATAATGATGTTAAATATTTCCTAGGTACTCATTTAAATGTGTGGAAGATTTAAACAGGAATACGTAGTACATAACATACACATGACTACATTTAGTAAATGTTGCTTATTATTTTAATCTGTTAGGTCACTTTGGGAAACCATGTAAATGAATGTCCTGGTTATTTATTCTGTGTAACAAACTACACCAAGCCCATAGGATTTAAAACAGAAATCATTTTATATTCATGATTTTGCACAAGAATTTGGGCAAGACTTGGCTGGGCGTGGCAACACTTGGTGTCATTTAGTCATTTATAACTGATAGCTAAGACAGTCTTGGATAGTCCAAGAACGCCTCATTGGTTTGGGGTCCCACTTATCTGGTGGCTTGAGAGGGACAGCCGCAAGACTGGTGTCAGCTTTGTCTCTCTACTTCTCCATGTAGTTCCTAGTCTTCTCCATATGGTCTCTCCAGCAAGATAGACTTACATAGCAGCTCAGGAATTCAAGAAAGAGTGGTCTAAGAGACCAGAGAAGAGTGGCGAGGCTTCGTACATCACAGCTTAAGTCAGTGTCACCTGTGCTGTATTCAGTGGCTCATGTTCATTGTGGAAAGGGACTAATCAAGTACACGGACACTTGGAGGCATAATCCATTGTGAGGTTATCTTGGAGACAAGCTGCCAAAATGAATAATCAAGGTTCCTCCAGTGGTGTTCATTCACGTTGTGTGCAGACCATGCACTAGTTGGTGTGTGTCCAAGATGTGTTACTGCAAAAGTGTTTGAAAAAAGAACTACAGACTCATCATACAGAGTAACTTGAATTTTTTCTGTGGTTGTATTTTTGGAATGATACTGGCTTGGGGGATCCCAAGAAAGTATAATTTGTAGTTATAGACTCTTTATTAGATTAATATTTTCTCATTTTTAATTTCTTGTAATGGATAGTATTTGAGGGTTTGGAATATATTACTTGGTCATAGCTTTGATTGCACTGTGCAAAAAGGCACCCTTTTATGTCAGTGGTTTATAATATTTATTTCCTTTTCTCATGTCTGAGTCCAGCTGTGGGTTGCCTGGGCTTGGCTGAGATTACTAGGAGTCAGCTGGACGAAGCCTCAGGCTGTGGGTTGGTCCAGGTATATTCCACTTATGTTCTCAATCTGGATCCATGATACAGTTCCATTCTGAACTTAGCATAAAATTTAGTTCTAGAGACCAAAGCAAAGCATCCAAGACCATCTCACACCTCCGTTCATGCCATGTCTGCTTATATTCCATTAGATAAGTCAAACCAATGGTTAAGCCCAAAGTCAATAAAGCTGGGAAGTTGATTCTGCCTATAGGGAGGCCATGGAAGAAAGGAATAATTGTGAACAAGTAATACTCCCTGCCACAGAGAATCTAGGTATAGCTAGGTAGAGTAGAATAAGAACTGTTTTCATGGGCATTCATACAGTGCTGAAAGCATAGACAATTTTCCATTTATGAATCTGTCTCCTACATAGTAGATGAGAGTATCTCCCTGATAATTGTGTGTGTGTGTGTGTGCTCAAAGTTCAGTCCAAAGCATCATATTTTAATTGTATAATATATAGAAATGGCTGCCCTATTTTTAGACTTTTTGTTCTTTATATTCATACTGTGTTTATGAGGCACCAATGCTGTATTCAACTATTGACAATGTGTAAGAAATTGGTCTCTGCCCTGAGGAATTTATTTCAGAGCAATTCAAGCTGTTTAAATCAGTGTCAGTCTCTCAACTTTGAACAGACAGCTGTGGAGAGGAGATAAGCTTTTGAAGATGCAGCAGAAATGGTGTTTATACAGGGATGAAAGTGGGAAAGATGATAGGCAACCAAGAAAGAAGAGTTTATCCAAACTTGCAAAAGGAATGGTAGGGGAGGCAAAAACCAACAGTTTAGATGATGAAACAGACAAAGATTAGGCTCCAGCTCAACTTTATCCTCTGCACTTTCAGAAATCCTGAAGAATTTAGATGTCAACTCGATTTATTTGACAGACCTACTTCTTGAAGACTTGAAGTTTATCATCTCTTCATCACATACATGTTTTGTGCTGATAACATGGAGTAGTTCTCCTTGAGTGTGGTGAATTTCTCTCTGTCCTTGTGGGTATGCTGCTAATAGATAGATAGACCCTGATAATACTCCAACTCAAGTTAACACTTGACTATAGGCTGTAACGGCAACTTCCAGTATGTTGGAATTTGAGAGTTTCCACAGGCATTTAGACCTTCAAAATAATGTTTACAACTGAACTCATCATATACCTGGTAATACAAATTATTTACCACGTGAAAATTTCTCTGTATTACAGGAATTAAAACTGATTGGGGCGCCTGGGTGGCTCAGTCGGTTGAGTGTCCAACTTCAGCTCAGCTCATGATCTCATGGCCTGAGTTCAAGCCCCGCGTCGGGCTCTGTGCTGACAGCTCGGAGCCTGGAGCCTGTTTCAGATTCTGTGTCTCCTTCTCTCTCTGACCCTCCCCCATTCATGCTCTGTCTCTCTCTGTCCCAAAAATAAACTTTAAAAAGGAAACCTGATAAGGGACGTCTGGGTGGCTCAGTGGGTTAAGTGGCCAATCTCTTGATTTCGGCTCAGGTCATGATCTCACAAGTTCATGGATTCGAGCCCCACTGCACTGACAGGGTGGAACCTGCTTTGGATTCTCTCTCCCAGTCTCTCTACCCCTCCCCCACTCATGCATGAGCGTCTGTGTGCTGTCTTTCTCTCACAAATAAACGTTTTTTAAAAAGCACAAGACTATGAAAAGTCTTGTAGATAGAGTGGCTCATGGGATGGCCACATAACAGAAGGAGATTTGATAGGAAGATCCAAGCTGGCAGAAAAATCATCCCTGCTCCTTGCCACCATGAGCTGTCTCCTCACTCTCTGCCACCTCCTTACCAGCTTCTGTAGTGGGCATTTGTTTTGGGCTGTGTGGAATCCATGTACTTGTCTTAATATCCACTCCCCACCCATGATTGTTTTCAGGTGAATTCTTTCTCCCACATGGTGGGTAATGTTTGCTGATATATAAACAGAGATACTTGGTTCTGCTACTCAGGTGCATTGGTCTTCTGGTATGTCAACTTCTCTACCCTACTTTCCCCCTTGCTTAAGGAAACCCTAATCTAGGTGTTGCTGTGAATATATTTTATAGATCTTATTAAAGTCCATAATCAGTTGGCTTTAAGGAAATGACCTTCAGTAATCTGGGTGGGCCTAGTTCAATCAGTTAAAAGACCTTAACAGCAGAGTTGAAACTTCAAATTCTGCTTGTGAGCAGCAGCTTCAGACTGTGCCTGAGAGTTTCATCGTGACTTCCTGATGGCCTGAGAAGTTTAAGCTTACCTAACCAACCCCCACATCAACTATTGACCACATAACATTTTCTTTGTAATAAATCCTTTAATATAGATCTTCTATTTGTTCTGCTTCTCTGGATGAACCCAGAATGATAGACTTTTGCATTTCTCCTTTCTCACAAATGACCCGTAAGGGATGCCTAATGCTTAGTTTCCTCCTCACCAGATCTCTGCTCTCACTTCCATAATAGACCTGAAACTACGCTTGGCCAGCTGGAGACTTCGACTGTTTTTCTTCTATTCCTTATGTTATTCTCCTCTACGGAAAGACTAACATCCTGATAAAACTGTCCTGACAAGATTCTTCAGTAGTTTCTTTTTCTCTTGTTTTTGCTCTATTTCCAATCCTGGTGCGTAGCTGTTGTATTCTAGAAATAATTTTTTCTTTTGCTTGGCCACATCAAAAAAACCCGCAAAACTACCCCACCCATTTCTGTCACTTGGAACAAGAACAAAAAAACCTTAACTGATACAGCCCCTGAGCATGTTGACAGACTTAAATAAAACCTGAGTCCCATTCAAACCTAAGCCCCCAGAGTATGTCCAGATAACCCCTGAAAGGGCCTATAATAATTGACTCAGCTTATTCCTTTTGCTTTAAGTCACAGGGTGGGGAAATTATTAAAAGGCCAGTGTTTTGTGGCCAGAGTAATACATTTAAGGTATTATCTGTCATATATACTTTGGTTCAACTTAGCCTATTCATTGAGCCAGGCATGTGTGGAAATCCAAATGAATGGAGGAAAACAGTGTGTGCATTGTGATACAAAACATGAAATGTATCAAAAGGCAGAACCTAATACAAGATTGCTGTGTAGAAGTAGGTGTTGAATAGGGGATGGAGAAATAGGGCAGGGGAAGGGAATGGGATTGCCACACCATTATAATGACAGCTATGCTCATGCTCTATGGTAGGCAGGGTAATGGCCCCCAAGAGGTCTAGATCCTAATCCCTGGAACTTTTGAATAGGTTATTTTACATGATGAGGAGGAATTAGGTTGCACCTGGGATTAAGGTTGCTAATTGGCTGGCCTTAATGTCAGCCTGTATTATCCATCTCGGCTCAATGTAATCACATGAATCCTTAAAAGTAGAAGAGGGAGGCAGAAAACGAGCAGGTGTCAAGGCTGAGATGTGGGAAAGACTTGACCACCTATTTCCGGTTTGGAGATGAAAGGGCCCTGTACACTGAAGAATACAGTGCAGCCTCTAGAAGCTGAAAAGGCAAGAGGCACAGTGTCTCTAGAACCTCTAGAAGGAATGCAGCCATATGGACCACTTGATTGAACCTAGTGAGACCTGCATCACATATCTGACCTATAGGACTGCAGGACAATAAATTTGTATTGTGTTAATGTGGATATAGTGGTTATAGTAGCAACAGAAAACTGTTGGACCCTATGACCCACAAACACAGAATAACATTTAGCCATAAGACCCATAGGTGGTCTATACAATGGAAAGGTACAGATCATTTTTCAGCTCTACCATTTACGGGCAAGGTGATCCTTTGCACTTCCTTAATTTCTCTAAACTTTAATATTCCCATTTCTGAAATGGAAGTTCATACCTTTCAGAAGTTACATACCTTTCAGGGTTAATTTTGTTTTTGTTTCGTAATGCAGTGCTTAGTTCTTACTATGTGAACTCTTGCTAGCTCTGAGGCTGGGATTCAGGATAGGACTGGGTGCCACTGAGGGGCAAGGAATTAACTCTAGCAGTCAGGGAAATACAGTAGAGGGAAAACTGATGTTCATAGAATGTCAGGTCAACATAGACACTGGAAGAGAAGAGAATAGTGACCTGAAACTCAAAGTGATAGGGTACAGAGGCAACAGCTGGCTTTGAGCAGAGGGCTAGTGCTCTGGCTTGGTGAGAGTGAAGGGATGAGTGCAGGGAGGAGTTTGAGACGCAAGGGCTAGCAGCAGGCTTACAGTAATTGGGGGGGTGTCTCTAAGGAGCCCTAGATAGTGTAGACACCTAATGGTAGCTCAATAAATACAGATTAGTGTTTTTTTTAAATCAAGTTGTGGAAGATTCCAGCCATTATTCCTTGTAATAATTTGTTTACTTTCTTCTCTCCCACCCATTATACTCATTGGCTTGTATGCATGATGTCCCCTATTTCTTTGAAATGCTGTGTTTTTTTTTTCTTGATACTTTTTTTCTCTTTGTTCTCCAGATTTATGTAATCTGTGTTGATCTATCTTCAAGTTTGCTGTTCTTTGTTCTATCAACTTACATGCACTGTGGGACCCCTCCAGTGAATTTTTTATTTCAGTTTTGTACTTTCCCACCTCTTCCATTTGGTTCTTTTTAGTAACTTCTTAGTGATCTTCTCTATTTGAAGGGATCTTGCTACAAGCGTGGTCTCATTTAGTTTGTTAAACATCTTTTCAATGCCTGCTTTGAAGTCTTTGGCCGCTAAGCCCACCATTTAGACCTCTTCAAAAGCAGCTCTTACTGCCTTCTTTTTTTCCCCCCTATGTATGGATCACACTTTTCAGTTTCTTTATGTCTCCTAATTTTTGGTTGAAAACATTTTAGATAATGAAGCAATTCTGGATACTGATTCCTATAGAAGTTACTAGTTTGTTTGCCTGGTCATAGGTTTGCTTGGTCACCGGTTTGTGTTTAATAGCGTGGCTGAACAAATTCATCATCTTCTTGGTTGTACCAGCTTGGCTTAGAATGCTGGGTGGGGGTTGGGGATGTTGGAGCACAGAGCTGGATTGGGAGGGTATGTAAGCAAGTGAATCGTGGCTTAAATGCCATGGACTCTGATTATTCTTTCCATGACTTAGTATATTGTCATATATCAAGGTTCCTTCATTTGATGTATTCTTAGTACGATTTCCAGAGACTTCAAATTATTTCAAAAATAAATTTTACCAGTTAAACTTTTATTTTGCTGGGGAGAATCTGAGCTCCTTACTATGCCATTTTAGAAGTCCTACCTCTCAGGGTGCCTGGATCAATTGGTTGAGTATCCAACTTCAGCTGAGGTCATGATCTCATGGTTTGTGAGTTCTAGCCCCAGGTCTGGCTCTGTGCTGACATCTTGGAGCCTGGAGCCTGCTTTAGATTCTGTGTCTCCCTTTCTCTCTGCCCCTCCCTGCTCAGGCTCTGTCTCTCTCTCTCTCAAAAATAAACATTAAAAAAATAAGTCCTACCTCTCTTTTTTTTTTATTTTTCTGCTAATTTGAGTATATGCTACTCCCCTTTAAATAAGTGAATGAAAGTTACTTCTTACCAATAACTTTGATAAATGAGAAGTTCTGAAATGTGCCCAACCTGACAGTCACTTAGTTTATTTTCCAGTAAGAGTTCATACTCTCGGAGCAGCAGCACTTGTAAGCAGGGCTTATAACTGAAGCACTGGTTTTGATAACGGTGATTGATTGTGGCATCTGTTTCGATAGCCTTGGTACAGTCTGACTGTGGAGTTGAAGATACACAGGGTTGACCCTTCCAGAGGTATCTGTGGGCACTTAGTAGAATTGCTTTTCATCTAGTAAGAAGGAAATAAGATAAATGAGCTAAAAAATTGAACCTTCAGGTTTAAAGTAAAAGGCTTAAATGTCAACTAAGGAAATACAGGTAAAGATCAGAGTACAATTGTGGTTAATAGCATATATTAGTGTGCTGGAAAAGCAGCATGACCCTGCTGACATGTTGGTTTCAGATTTTTCATATTCAGAACTGTAGAGAATAAATTGCCTTTACTAGTTTGTGGTAATTTGTTATGGCAGCCTTAGGAAGCAAACATCTACATATGTCTCCTGTTCCCACTATAGTGTCATGTATATTTTTTCAACTCTTCATATATTTTATGTGGATGTATGGACATCCTTGATAAATGTCTAGGCTTATTAGCAATGAAAGGAATTCAACTTTTAAATGGCTGTAAATCAAGTCTACCAACAACATGCCTGGAATGTGCCTGGCCAGCTCTGAAGGCAAAAAATCTATCCCAGTTGTCCTAGAAGTCCACTTAGAAACTATACTACTGGGGCATCTGGGTGGCTCAGTCAGGTAAGCATCTGACTCTTGGTGTCTTCTCAGGTCATGATCTCATAGTTCATGCGTTCCAGCCCCGCATCAGGCTCTGTGCTGTCAGTGTGGAGCCTGCTTGGGATTCTCTCTCTCCCTCTCTCTTTCTTCCCCTCCCCTGCTTGCTCTGTATCTCTCTAAAAATAAATAAATTAAACATTTTTTAATTAAAAAAATAAATTACACTACCAAATTGCTAATCATCACCATCGTGCATCTTTTGAATTACCATAATGATAAAAATCATTCTGCTGATAAACAGGCAAACTTGGATATTACTAGAGGTACTATAAATGGACCCAGTGGTTGTAGATAGCAGCTTGGCAATATGAGATATGAATCATAAAGATGACACCACTTGCCTTAATAACAATATTTATACAAATATGTCCCAAAGAAGAACTACCAAAGGGAAAAAAAACCAAAAAACAAAAAACGATCAAGGCATTTCTGTACCTAAATAAAAATAAACAACCCCAGAATGGTTCAAAGGCCAAACTGTGAGCTAGTAGCTAAACAGACAGTATTTAACTCCTTCATACAGTAAATTTTTAGTAAAGACTCTCCTAAGTGCTGGGGATAGAAGTAGATAAAGCAAAATGACATCTTGAAGAAGCTTAAAACCTAATTCATAATGTCTTCTGTGACAGAAGGAGGGAGAGAGGGAGAGAGAGAAGGAGGGAGGGAGGGACACTACTTTCAAATAATGTTAAGAGTTAACTGAGCACTTACTTTGTGCCAGGTACTGTCCTCTGCACTTTAAATATATTAACTTACATTACTCTATGAGATGGGGAACCCAGGCAGCCTAACTCCAGAGCCACTGTTCACCACCCCTACACAGACTGCCTCTTCCCTGACACAGTCAAGATGGGTGGGTTATTAGCTAAACTTAGAAATTACGATGGTTGGAGAGACAATCTGGAAGAAAATAAAATCTGTCTTGTAGTGAGGCCTATGGGAGAGCAATGTCATAGTTATGTGTGAACAGGGTAAAAGATGGTTACGGCAAAAGTTGTGTTTTGTTGGAGCTGATCACAGTTGTGTTGCAAGCTGCTTGGCACTTGTCTCCTGGTGGACCTCACATCACCAGTCTGTAGAGGTTGAATATATGTGTGCTTCCTTATTTATTATTTTATGCTAGATCCTTGTTATTTTGGGTAATTAAATTTTTGGTTACTGGTTCACTGTATGGCTGAATATAATTGAAAATCATCAAAGGGAAACAAGTACAATTAGTATTCAAGTTGTTTCAGTATTACCTTGTATTTCTTAATGCACTTACCACCTTCACTAATATTCTTTGCAGGGTGCTGGCCTGTTTAAAACCAAAGGGAAGGAGTCCCTTGTTACCTAAATACAATCTCTGTGGTCGGGTATAATGCTGCATTCTATAGCTTCACATATCTCCTGTATTCTCAAAGCCCATCTTTTTAAGCTTGGTATTTTAATTAGGAGGGTTTCCTACATTTTCCCCCAGTCCTTTGCCTCAAAATTTCTTAGAAAACACATGTCTGTCAGCTTTTCACTTCACCTTCCTTATTGTAAAAGAAGAGGGCAGAATATCTTAGTAATTATCACCCCCCCCCCCACATAATTGGTTACTTAGATAATCATAGTAGATGTAATAGAACATTTTAGTGTCCAGCCAAGAGACACTTTTATAATAAATATAGCTGAGACAAAAAGATGTTAAATGACTTGCTCACAGTCCCCAAACATTAGTTGACATTTGGGGACTAGTAGAGTAGCTCACCTGAGAAGTATATGATGTTTTCTATTGAAAACAATCTACTTGTTCTTTATTAACTATAAAATTCTAAACCCTATGATCAGATATTATCAAGTAGGCTAAACCAGTTCTCAAACTTGAGCATAAGTCAGAATCATCTGGAGGGCTTGCTAACTAATAGATAGCTGGACCACTTCCCCCGAGGTTGTGATTCAGTAAGTTGGTGTAGTGCCTACAATTACATATGTTTAAAAAAATTGAGTGGTGCTGATGCTTATGGTGTGGGCACAGCACATTGAGAACTGGCATGAAAAATAAAGATGTTTATTATTTTAAATAACAAATCCTGGGACAGGACAGCTCCAGGGCTGTGGAATTAAGCCACTCAAAGATTATGAAATTATCAACCTCGCTGTCCTGCCTCCTGTCATGGTTACAGGATAGCTGCTTTGGTACAACGTACTTCAAGAAGTAAGAATGTCCACTGAAAGGCAAGGGACCATCTTTTCTGCTGTTCTTGTTTTTGTTTGTTTGTTTTTGAATTCGTGGGGAAAGCTTTCCTCAATGTGCCTAGCATACCACTGTTGGCCACAAATGCATCATATATACCCAGCTCTTAACCAATCACTAGCAAGGGGAATGGGATTACTATACTAGATTTGGACGAATGAAGATTTACCTCTGAGTGGAAGATGAGACACATTGCCAAGTGGAAGAATGTGAATACCCCAAATATAAGCAGCGTGGGGGATCTGGGAAAGGGGTTTGGATAGGCACCAGTGGTGTCTATTCTAGGCATTTAATGTCTTTTACTGTTTAACTTGATAATCACATACATGCAATAAGAAATATGACCCTAAGTGCTTCTATTTGCTACCTAGTAAGGATTCTCAGTTTCATGGAGTATTCCATCCTGCAGTGGTTCAATGTAAGTAGACTGTTCTTAGAATGGTGTAACTGGCTCCAAAGAGATAGGTTGCCTTTCCTCAGGTGGAAATGGATCGCATTAGAAATGTTAAAAATGACATCCCGCCCGGGGCGCCTGGGTGGCACAGTCGGTTAAGCGTCCGACTTCAGCCAGGTCACGATCTCACGGTCCGTGAGTTCGAGCCCCGCATCAGGCTCTGGGCTGATGGCTCAGAGCCTGGAGCCTGTTTCCGATTCTGTGTCTCCCTCTCTCTCTGCCCCTCCCCCGTTCATGCTCTGTCTCTCTCTGTCCCAAAAAAAATAAATAAACGTTGAAAAAAAAATTAAAAAAAAAATGACATCCCGCCTAATTTGTTAGGACTAAGGATTCTAAGAGTTGATTTTCTTGCCAAACGAACGTTAGAAGAGGTGCTGCTTGCTTGACAAACTGGGTGACAACACAGCCTTTAAGTAGGACTCCTAGAGGCAAGACTGTCTCTTCTACATCCTTTCCCCACCCTCTTTGGTTCTTTTCCTTGCCCTCTTTGTGTTTCCAGACATAACAAAAAGACTGTAAATTTGGATGTTAGGATCCGAGGAAATCCCAACCATACTTTGATGGAGAAAATTAGAGACAAATTCAATATGTCTATTGCAGATCCGTTTGTCCGTGAATTCCTACGACTGTCTTTGAGAGATGGGGGAACTGGTTTCCGTCTCTGTGTCAGGTGATGTGAAGCCCATAGTGGACAAAGCAAATAAATTCTGGGCCCTTAGAGATGATACCTTAGCCCTGGTGAATTAGTAAGCTGTAAAGAAATAATTAAGAATTAATGTATATCTATTCCATTATATCGATTACCTCTTTCTAGATAAAATTTAATTGTAAGTTTATATTATTTTTAATATAGCGCATTGAACTGGCTCACAAATTTCCTGAGAGTGAGATCCAGCACACCACTGGGTACATGATACACAAGGAGGTAGGCCAGAGGTACAGCATCGACAGGACCTCCACTTGATTCAGGTTTCTGCTGCTGAAACGAGGGAGCGTTCTAAATGTATGTCAGTTCTACTCGCTGGAGCCCATGTCAGAAGGTCTGTTTCTGTCAGACCCCAGGCTGGCCCTGTGCTTCCATGGCTCTGAGTATCCTAAGTGAAATCAACTGTAACGCAAGTTCTAAAATTGCATGACAGGTGACCATATAAAACCCTCCTTAACCCCTCTCCCCAGTGTGTACACACTCCTCTGAGCCGAGGCCACACCACACAGTCCTGTGGTCCCATTTATTGGTCCTCAATCCTTTTCTGATGCAAGTCCAAGCTTCTCTCTTAATGTATGAATGAAAACAGGAAGAGAAGAGGGATGAAGTCATTGGTTGGGTTGAGGGGGCATCAGAAATTAGATATGAAACTGCATTTTTTCCCATCCTGATCTCAAAAAATGTATGAAGACTTATAAGATACAATCATTACTGGCAACCAGCTTAAAAAGTAAAAGACTTCAGACTGTATCCCTGGCATCAATTATCGTTCTATAACTTGAGAGCCAAAGAAAGATTCAGAAGATATTTTGAGATTTGGCTTTTCATTATATGACCTCTAAAGAAAGTTAGCATGACTCTTGTCTGCTTCCTGTTACGTTTGTAAAATGTATAAATTATGCAGATAACTGGATATCATGAACCGGCTGGAGCACAGAGTAGGAAAAGCCAGTGTGAGGTTTGATAGCAATGGCACGAACACACACACACACACACACACACACACACACACACACACAACCAACACACACACATTTCTATGTTTTAAAAATATATATACACTGATATATACTTATGTAAATAAATGTGTACATGTTTGTGCTAACATATATTAGCATATACCTATATTTTCTGATTTTCTAGTGTGCAGAAGCTTTGTAAGGGAGAACTTGAAATGTGCCTTCCTTCACAGTTCAGTCTAATAAAGATTTTAACAGACAATTGCAGAGAGGTAGGAATCCTATGGTAGGGAGGGACACCTCCTTAGCAAAGCACAACCACTGGGTACGGAGGAAATCTGGCATGGGGGCTTACACTGAGTTTTAGGATCTACAGATCAAGAAGGAGCAGTGGTTCTAAGTCAACCTGCTCTATGGTCCACTTGCCTGGTGGCTCTGTGAGGAAGAGAGCTGCATGCACTATGACAACAGGGTATCAGACAAGTCTAAGTTCCTCTGGGAAACTGCTAGAGGTTCACAGCGGTTGAAAGACGGTCCTCCTCGCACTCATATGTGTGCACCATGTCCTGGAAACTGAACTTGACCTCATTTGGGAAAAGGGTCTTTGCAGATGTAATTGAGGTAATTAATTGAGATGAGATCATCCTGGATTATCCGGATGGATAATAACGGGTGTTTTTGTAAGCGATAGACAAGATGCCGGGAGAAGGTGAATGTGAAGTTTGGAGTGATGCAGCCACAAGCTAAGGATCACCTGCAGCCTCCAGCAGCTGAACGTGGCAGGAAGGATTCTTCCCTATAGGTTTGGGAGGGAACAGGGCCCTGCTAATTCCTTGATTCTGGACTTCTGACCTCTGAGACTGTGAGGGAGAAATTTCCTACTGTTTTAAGCCATGCAGTTTGTGGTGCTTTGTTACCGCAGTCCTGGGAAACTTCTAGAAGGCTGCATGAGAGAACAAAAGACCATGGGTTGCTGGGGAGCTCCCCAGGTCTGCTGTGGGATATGTTCTAAGAACAGGCCACAAGAAGGGGCATTAACCTTTCCCTTGTGAAAGGGGACAGTGGAAGTTAAGAGACAATGATGCGGCTCTATTTGGAGTAGCGGAAACTGTAACCACTGCAAGAGTATTGCAAACCTAGAGCTACCCCTTGCCCTCTTAGGTGGAGCTACAGCAAAGTCGTGGTCCGTGATGGCACGGCCCGTGTGGTGTGGCACCACTGCAGACATGGGACGTGATGGATGGCGCGAGCACCGGTGAGCCCTTTCATAGCTGGTCTGATTTGTAAGATGTGCTCCTTCCTCTGGAAGCCTGAACAACACAGCAGGGAGGGAGGCTGGGACCCTGCAAGTTAACAGGACCTGGTAATTGGTCCAACATACTTAGGAACAAACTTAGGAAGTACGCTTCCCATGATCTATAAATTGAAGGTTTCATAGGGCCATTTTGGTCACATATTTTATTTATTGGTGAATAGAAATAATCATAGTAATTTTCTACATTAATATGACAAGAAATTATTGCCGCCATGACTTTTGATTATTGTTGCCCCTATGGATAGAATCTTTGTATCAGTATAGGTACCATGAACACATTTTCTGAGGAGCATAAAAGATTTCTGACAGTAATATTGTGCCACTTTGGGTAATAAATGATAGTCAAGGAGATACCATTTGAGTGACAAAATGCTGGAAATTTCAAATCTTGGTGGGAATGGGCAATTCAACATAATACATAAAATTGGCGTTGTTTCAGAACACCCAGATGGTAGATACAAGGAATTAGCAGCTCTTACTTGTTTTTGGCTTAGGAAAACTGAGACTAGGAAAAAAAATCAACAATGCATTTGTTTTTACCAAAATACAATTCTGGTCAAAAAGAGTGCTAGTAATTAAATCTCTAATGATATTCAAGGCTCTGTGAATTTCTCAGTGAGAAGCACCTGAGATTAAAGAGGGGGCCACTCACACTCAGGTTCTATGGATTCTGGGTGTGATGAGACTTCAAGGCCTGTGTGATTCAGTTTCCTTATTTTACAGGTGTAGAAATTGAGGCAGACGTTGTAGTGTCTCAGATGAGTCACCCTAGGAATGGTTGCCAGAGCCTGGAAGAGAGCCAGGACTGCTGGGTTCTGGTCTGCTGACCTTTTCCCCTTGCTGAGCTCGTCAAAGGTTCCTATGTAAATGCTGCCCTCTCTCTGCCGACAGCATTGTCCTTGGCCACTTTTTGTGGCTCCTGGCTGCTTCTCATTGGCTTCTGGCTTTTCTCAGCTGTTATCAGAGGCAAACCTTCAATTGCCTCCTTAACATATAGTCAATTCTACTTGAAAGCCTGGACAATGTACTCAATTCTTCAATGTTCCCAGGCATTCTGAGCTCTCTGCCTCAGAGGATCTCCAATTAAAAATCAGTTCCTTTAATTACAAACTTATATTTCCCTAGAATCATTTACCTTAGACTTAAACACTTTTTTTCTTGCCCCAAGATGTGAAGGCATTAAATAAAACCTCACACTTGCTTTTCATACATGATGAATATGATCAGTGCTTACTAGGATCTGTGCGAACTTTCACATACATTGTGGGAGGAGGCATGGCATGCATGTGGAATATCAAATCTGATAATTAACAAGATGTAAATTCAAGTTCGAGGTGAACTACTCTGAGTTCTGGGTCCCGGTTCTGTCAGTAACGTGGTAAACTTTTTTTTTTTGCTTGGTAGCAGGACAACCCAATGGAGTTACTAACTCTGTTACTTTTCTGTGGGCTCACTGAGATAAAGTGAGAGAGGAGGGAAGGAGGAGAGTTGGGTCGGAAAAACCTCTCGCCCAACTGTGGTTTCTATCTTTATCTCTTGAAACTCGTTGGGCCAATCAGAGCAGCAGAAAAACTCTAAGGAAGTAACTTCTGCTTGCCTTGAAGTTGCATAATGCTGTCCTTCGCTGTCCAGTGATTGACCCAGGAAATTCACTCGCCAGCTTAGGGGCCTAGAGTTGAAACCCTCTCTTCCAGTTATGTGCATAATAGCAGCCAGTGCTGAAAATAGGAGGATGTTCTTCAAGGTGACAGTGATCATAATCGAGTGGCTTTTGGAATCGTCTGGCTTCCTCCTCTGGGAATCCATCATTCTCTTTGCTGCTCCAGTTGAGCCCGACAGAGACAGCTAGACCGAGGTTTGATCCCAGTGACTGCTCCAGGAATGCAGAGCTGGAATCTGAACACATTACCAGGAGGTACTCGATTCCTTGTCAAATTCAGCACTAAAATACTCACAAAAAATAAAACCCAAAAAGGTTGGTTGTAGGACCCTATCTTTCACCATCAGTAGTATCTCACACTTTCCACCAAGCATGCTCCCCTGTGGAAAAATGGCTCAGGTCTTGATCTCACGGTGTTTGGGTTCATGTCCCACATTGGGCTCTGTGCTGACAGCTCGAACCTAGAGCTGTTTCAGATTCTGCATCTTCCTCTCTCTCTCTCTGCCCCTCCCCCTGCTCACTGTCAGTCTTTCTCTCTCTCTCAAAATTAAATAAACATGAAAAAAAAATTAAAAATTAAAATATATTTAATGGATACCTACTAGAGGCAGGACATCCATAGCGTTCCCATAGCTGATAGTGGGGTTTCTAGTTACTGTCCTGTTGCCTTATATGCCTGTATCATCCTCATCTTACCCACCTATTTAGCTCTTGTTGTGGACCAATGTCCTCCTCACCCCCCCCCCCCCCAAGATTGGTGAATTTTTGTGGTGGTGGTAGTTCTTTTGTTTGTTATGTTCTCAACTCTGAGTCCCATTTTCTCATTGAGCTTTACCTAGAGGTCTCAATCTCATCTGGAGCCTGAGATCTCCCATCTTAACCTACAAAGGAGTGATTTTTTTCTTATAATTATCTGTGTATAGACATAACCCAAATATATTAGGAATTTCTGACTGTGGTGGTTTTGCAATTTATTCACAGCAACTTGAGAATCACTCCCTCCTTCTCCATAATAAAACAGATCTCAGTGTTAAATATTCTGTTTTTTTCCCTGGAATCCCCATCCCTATTCACAAGCAGGAAGAAAGCAGCAGTAACCACCACAGCATAAACAATTACACATTTCAGCTTGTTTATTAGGGATAAATTAGTGTCTTCCACTTTAAAATAGTATCTTTTGGATAAACAGCATCTTCCAGTTTAGGAGTTTCCATTTGGTAAACTCAATTTCTTTTTGAGCGACAGCTCAGTCTTTCAAGATCTTTTCCTCTCTTGCTTTCCTTTTTCTTATGTCATCAGAGTGTAGGAGAAATTTTACCCAATCTCCTATAAGTGGTTGTAGGGCCCTTGGGTCCCTGTGTTGATGCTGTTTATGGCCTTTGGTTGAGATATAGCTCATTTAAGCTGAGTCTTCGGGTGTTGCTCTCTGTCCTTGCTGTGTTTTCAGGTGACAAGTTTATGGCTGATGTAATGCATGGCTTAAAGTTTGCCAGCAGCAGTCATGGTGAGCCTTAGTATGCGTCCCTACTGCTTGGTTCATTGCCTCAGCCTCATCAGGGGCTACTGCCCTCTTGTGGCTCAGATGTTTGACTTCCCTCCTGGTGTTGAGCTGCCTAGAACCCAGCCTGGACCTTAGGAGTCCCTTGCCCTTGTACTACTGTGATCCTTCAGTAGGCACATTGATTTTTAAATTTTCACCTGTCTCTTGTATGTTTCATACAATCATGTGGTAACTTAGGAATCTTTAGCATGTACTGAGCAAGCATAGGGAAAGAGGGAAGCAATATTTCTAGATTGTAATCTACACCCCTTTACTCTTTGGACAACATTATACCATTCATGCC
This sequence comes from Prionailurus viverrinus, assembly GCF_022837055.1. Lineage (NCBI taxonomy): Eukaryota > Metazoa > Chordata > Mammalia > Carnivora > Felidae > Prionailurus > Prionailurus viverrinus. Next base: position 19,692,210 of record NC_062569.1, read on the forward strand.
ATGATTAAGGGGAAGCGGATCCCCAACTGAGCTGTGCTGGAATTCTTTGTCAAGCTATGTGGGATCTTTGTTGTTGAATTTCTGTCACCTTGAAGTTTTTAACATCTATTGCCCCTCTGGGCCTATGTTCAAGGGCGTTAAAATACTGAGTGCCAGAGAAACAACAATCTTACCCTGGTTATATCTCATCAAAATTTATTTCTGAAATTGCATTTTCCATCCAGAAGCCAGAGAAATTTGTATTTTTCCTTCTGTGACTGGAGCTGTGACTCCATCAAGTTCTCTCTATTCTGTAGAATAAAACTCCATGCTTAGATTTCCAGGGTTTGCTCTTGATAAATAAAAGTCAGGCTTTGGAATTTACAAAGTATTTTGTCTCTAAACAGAGCCTGGGCATTCAGGACTTCTCTCATGCTATGGACTCAAGAAAATTTATATATTTTTAAGTTTAAACCTGAACAATGATTTCTTTATTCGAGGCAGCATCTGACTTTCCTCAGGAATGAAAGGCCATTAAATGAGAAGCCAGAGGCAACATGATTTATGGAGGTGGAAGAATCATTGTTTTAAACATCACAAAATAGAATGCTCTCGTAAAGAGCAAGGATCATGTTTTATTTCGGAATGCTTAGTGCCTGGCTCAGCATCTGCTACACAGTAGGCACTCAATAAATGTGTTGTGGGTGAAAGGATAGTCTTGTCAGCTTTTATTCAGATTACACTTTATTGCATACCTCCGGATATCCCAGTCTAAGGGAAGTCAACTGGAGGATGTACATGAATGAATGAGGCCTGTCTGTATGGATCTGTTTGATGTGTCTCCCCACATTTACTCAGTCCCACATAACCCCTGGGCCTAGGCGGTTATCACCTCCCTCCTAACACAATGACTCTTTATGTGTGGTGTCTGGATAAGCACTATGAGCATCACCTGAGAGCTTGTAATAAATGAAAAACTCATGTCCCATCCTAGAACTGTGGAATCAAAAACTCTGAAGTGGGTCCCAGTAAGGTGTTTTGACAAGCCCTCTAGATGACTTTTAGTGGTAATATTTGAGACCCACTTCTCTAAAACCCCTATCTAGCTCAGCTTCCCCTAGGAATAGGAGCTAGGGTTTATCCTCTGCTGAGCCCACCTGGAAGAAACCTTAATCTCTCCCATATTCAGATTCTATTGGGCTGGATACTCAGTTTCTGGCTTCCCAGAAAGATCAAAGTAACAATCCCCAAAGTGCTCAGGGAGTTAATGCCTTGTACAGATATGTTGAAGTCATGATGAGAGTGTATGTGTGAACTCAAGCCAATGAGCTTGATCTCCTTGTGTTTGCGGCTGACATTAATTTAAAGCAATATGATAGGAATGTGTGGTCTGAGACCGACATCAAAGCTGAATCTCTGTAAGACAGCATTCTGTAATGGGGACTGTTTTTCTGGTCTCCTATTCCTGATGGCCAGAGTCTTAATGGTTTAGTTAAGTCAATAAAATTCTGAATACACCATTAGTATCATCAACCAAGACTTTCTAGAGACAGTAAGAGGACTTTGAGTAACTAAGCTTTTATGTGGAATGTATAAGGTAAAGTTCACCTAGTAGTTCAAGTAAGTATGATGGTAAATTACATACAACACATTACCCAACATATAGTATGTTCCCAAGTTAAATCTTGGGTATATTTTCAAGAAATAACTGGTGAAACCTTGGGAAAATATCTCTGTCCTGCTCATAGTTTTCTCCTAGTTTTAAGTCATTTGATGAGTTTCTTAGTCCCATCTGTTTCAGGTTCCAAGATGTCTGTGTTGGAATGGTTACCTTCCTAGTCCTGATTGCAGAGAACTTTCAATTCTTTGTCGGTCATGTTCAATGTTTATATTGATAATCCAGCAGCCTCAAAAACTGTATGTGCATTGCTTTCTCCTCTGATTAATACCTGTTGTAAATTTCAATTCAGTTCTGGAACTTGAAGTTTGCTTTTACAATGTCTGCTGTCTGTTCCTCTGAGTTCTTCTGTCTCTGAGGGTTTTATCATGGTTTGCTCTTTCCTTATTCTGAAGGCTTGTGTCTCTGAAATATGTCCCTCTAAATTGAATAACAGTGGTTTTTCTTGATGAAAAATCACTTTCCAATCTGATAGAGCTAGAAAAAGACTTCTCTCTACCCTTTCCCCTAACATGTTTACCATTTCCTCATAATTGTTACATGTTTTGTCAAATATTTTCCACCTCATTAGCCGTATAAAGTGTTTTTAACTCTTATGTGTGCTTACGTAAAATTACCAGGGGAGTAATGTCATTAGTAACATAGGAAAATATCTACTGAAAATAGATCTGTAAAGAATATTTTGGGCTTTTAAAGGGGAAGAAAAATGAAGTTACATTCGGTAGCAAGCCAAGGAGTCAAGGTGCACTTGCCAAGAAGATGAAGGCCCAGGTTAAGACTGAATGGCATGGATGTAATGGACTTTGGGTGGAGGGTTTAGGTAACCCATTTGATGAAACTGTAATCCCTAGGAATTGAGACCAAAATGGTGGAAGACGTAGACACCTTATCAAAGCTACTGTGACTGAGTTGGTGCTTGCAAAGCCCAGGAGGGGAAAGTTAAGGACAGCCAAGAATAGGACACTTGGGTAGAAGAGGTGACTAAGCAGATGCCAAAGTGAAAATTAAGAATTAGTTCATGTTCTCATAAATCTCTTTGATTAATTAATGAGCACATGCAAGTGGGGGGAGTGGGGGACAATAGTCGAGGCGGGGGGAAAGAGAGAGAGAAAGAGAGAATATGAATCTCAAGCAGGCTCCAGGCTTAGTATGGAGCCCAACTCAGGGCTTTATCCCACAAGTCTGGGGTCATGACCTAAACCAAAAGCAAAGACACTCAGCCAGCTAAGCCACCCAGCACCCAGGTATCCCCTGCCCCCTATAAACCTTTTTAAAACTTTTGTTACCAAATAGAGCACTGTCAAACTTGAGAAAATCCCTCTTGTTACGATTTCCTAGTTCGCGGGGCCCCTGGGTGGCTTAGTCAGTTAAACATCTGACTCTGGATTTCTGCTCAGATCCTGATCTCATGTTTCGTGGGATCGAGCTCTGCATCTGACTGTGTGCTGACAGCATGGAGCCTGCTTGAGATTGCCTCTCTCCCTTATTCTCTATTCCTCCCCTTCACATGCTCGTGCTCTCTCTAAACAAACAAACAAACATAAAAAAATCCTAGTCTGCGACACAAAGATTCTGATGGTGTATTTATAAGGTCAGGCTTAGAAGTCTTATCTTTATCTAGTAGCCTGACTGATATTCCCATACTTGCAGAAACCCCTTCAGGATCCAGTCCAAACTGTTGACCATAAAAAAATGAGTGTCCTCTAAGATTTTTCAAGGCTATTCAAGCATTTGTTGTTGTTTGAAGTAATTCCAATGCCTTTGAGATTGATACTTTTCCTTTCTATTACAATGCATTCAACGCGATTGCTATAGCGCTTTTGAACATAACAACAGCTATTTATTTACATTTCTGTCCTCTTCTACAAGATAGTGAGCAATTTAAAGATAAGGACTGTCACTTGCCTCTGACATCCAAATCTTCAGCACAGTGCTTAGTACAGAACAAGTCCTCAAAAATCAGTTCTATTTACATCTATAAATGTAACCAAGTGAAATTTACTCCCATCTCTTTAGGGTAACAGATACTGCTAACTAATGTTAAAAGATCAATTATCCCCTTCCCCCAACAAAATCAAAAAATGATACTGTATTGTCACCACTGCGTTCCTTTCTTGTGAAGTCTGGCTTTGATATCAGCCTAATCTTAGCCTAATATGTGGGAAATATTCACTCCTCTATTTCTGAAAGTTCGCTTTGAATTGGAGTGTGTATATGTATGTGTGTACATATACACATACTTGAATGTTTGGTAGAATTCACTAATAAAGTCATCTGAGCTTTGATATTTGTTTGTGGGAAGATTTTTTTATTACCAATTTCTGTACTATATAGGTAAATTCAGATATTCTCTTTCTTTTGGTGTCAGTTTTTGTCATTTATGTTTTTCTAGAAATTTCTCTATTTCATCTAAGCTGTCCAATGTATTGGTATGAAACTTTTCACTATGTTCCTTATAATCCTTTTAATTCTCTGTGTTCCATAGTGATAGACCTTTGTTTTTATTCCTAATTTTAGTAATTTGTCACCTTTCCTTCTTAAAGTAAACTGTTCCTTTGCTTTTTCAAAGAACTCAACTTTGGTTTCATGGATTTGCCTTGTTTTTTTGTTTTCTATCTTCGTGATTTCTGTTCTGATCTTTATTTTCTTCTTACCTAAGCTTTGATTTTTTTTCTTTCTTCTTTTTTTTTTTTTTTTTAGCTTCTTAAGGTAAGGCTAGATTATTGATTATAGATCTTCCTTTCTAATTTAGGTGTTTAAAGATTAAAGGTCCTCCTAAACACTGACTCAACTGAATCTCATAAATACTGATAAGTTTTTATTAAGTTGTTTTTATATTTAGTTTGATATTTTAAATTTTTCCTTGTGATTTCTTCTTTGCTCTATTAGCAATTTACAACTATGGCTTTTGATTTCTAAATAATTGAATATTTCCCAAGGTTTTTTGTTGGTGTTCACAGTTTTATTCCATTATAGTCAGAGAATGTTCTTTGTGTAATTTAAATCCTCTTAAAAATATGTGAATTGTTTGATGACACAGTGTGTGGTCTACCCCAGAGAATACTTGATGTATGTATGCTTCAAAATAGTTTGTAGTGTGTATTCGGCTGTTGGTGTGGATGGTTATATGCATGTCAGTTAGGTTTAGTTGGTCGGTGGTGTTACTCAGGTCTTCTATAACCCTAGTGACTGTCTGGTATTTCAATTGAATAGTAGCTCACAGAAATACAAATTAGACTTTTCCCAAGATCTCTGTGATGATTCAGGATATGAACTGATAGAAAAGGAATTTTCTAATATTACTTTATTAAAAGTTAGCTATGCCTCACATAAAATTATACATGGATAAAAATTGTTTTTAAATGGGTATTTTAAAACTGGTTTTGTTAGTATGGGGAACAAGATACTTTTTGGCTTTATTAGAAATAGAAAAATCAGTACATATGTATTGTAGGCATGTGGCATGAGATATGTCAACTTGGCTGGTCTATACTAATCAAACACTAGGTATTACTGTAGATTTTGTAGATGTGGTTAGAATCTATATTAAGTTCACTTTAATTAAAGAAGATTACCTTTGATAATGGGTGGGTCTCATACAATCAGTTGAAGGCTTCCAGAGCAAAAAGATTTCCCAAAGAAGAAGCAATTTTACCTCAAGACTATAGCAGAACTTCCTGCCTGTATTTCTAGCCTGCCTTTTAGATTTCAAGTTTACTAGCCTCCACAATACGTGAGCCAATTTCTTTTAAATAAATCTGTGTGTATAATAAATGTAAGTTATATAATATATATGTAATTATGTATGTAAAAACACATGCCTTTATACATACTCTCCTATTCTGTTTCTCTGGAGAACCATGACTGATCAATCTGCTTACTTCCTAGTTTTGTAGTCTCATTGTATTCCACTCTACTCTTTCAAAAAATACAGCTTTATTTATTGAAGTATAATTTAATTATATCAAATGCATACATCTTACATGTACAGTTTGGTAAATTTTGACAAATTATACATTCATGTAATTATACTTCAGTCAAGATACAGGCACTTTACTCTTGAATGTGGTAGTCATGAAAATAAAACATAGCATACCAAAGTTTATGGGATCCAGCTTAAACAGCATTTACAGTGTAGTATAACCGTGCAAAGTGGTGTGAACACAGTGTTGCCACTTCCCCCAATAATTGATAATAGTTCACTTGTCAACTCCTTGAATCTGGGCTGGTCTTGAGTCCTCCTTTAACATATAGAAGGGAAGAAAATGATGTTGTATGAGTTTTGAAGCTTCTTGCAATTGCTGCTTCATACGGTTGAAATCTTGAAGCTTCTTGCAATTTCTGGTGTCACGCTGTTGAAATCCTGAGGCTACCATGTTCTGAGGAAGCCTCATCTAGTCTACTGACTGGTAAGAGGCCACAAAGAAAAACTGGGAGGCAACCTAACTAGTAGGTAGATGAACTGCCAGATAGGTGGGTGAAACCATATTGGGCCTTGAGCCTAGCCAACCCTACAGCTCAGGGGCTGGCAAACTTTTTCTGTAAATGTCCTGATAGTAAATATTTTCATTGAATAGCCCCCCCCCCCCCCCACTAAACCTAACACTAAAATGTGTATTAAGTGTCCCTCCTAGGTCCTCCTGTAGACCCTGCTCATATTTTCCCACTATGTAATATAGGTGCCCAGCAACTCCCTGTATTATAGGCTGTGGGGTTCATGGGGCCAGTGATCACATTTCTTGGGCTTATAATTATATTTGAATGTCTCGTATACTTGCTGTCACATAATAGACAAATAATAAATGGAATGAATGAATCATCCTTCTTTAAAAAGCTAAGGATGCAACAGGGGGAAGTTTATTCACAGTGTCTTGCTTCATGAAATATTTAGATAGAATGAAAAAAAAACCTGGATGGACACTTAACAAGGTTACAAATCAAAAACATATGCCTTTAAAAATGTTAAAGAAGATGGACATAGAAATGGACATGACTAATAGTAGTGGAAAAACAGGCAGTTGTTGAATTGGTTTATCGAATACATTTGGAATTTGAAATGTTACAAATAGAAAATGGCTTTCTTTTCCTCCAAAAAAGGCCTTCAAGCACACTGGGTCGGCTTATACTTCCTGATTTAGTTTTTAAGGTAGATTATGTAGGTACTCTAAAGCTGAAGCCATTCAGAATGGAGTTCAATATAGGCTTTGACTTCTAAATGAGGGATTCTGACTACATTTTGTACTAAATGTTAAGATTTCTACAGTTCGATTCAACATAACTTCACTGGGCGATCAACTAGGCTGTGACTATACAAAGGTTTAGAAGCAAAACTGTAACCTGTGGTTAGAGAGAAAATGAAGAGCACTCTAGTACGTGTTTGTACACGTTGCCATGACAGCAGAGAGGAGAGGTCACCTATCTGGACTGATGTATGTTTAGAAGAGATGTCTGATTTGAGTCTTAAAAGATACTAAGGAGAAAAGGTATGAGGAGGCATTCCTAGTGTAAAAAACACAGGCCATAGGGTTAAAATGTGAAAAAGCAGCTTCATGTATTGCTGTATTAGTTTTTGATTATTTGGGAAATTATAAAATTCTAAGGTTGGGAGGGATGCTAAAGCTAATTTAATGTAATTTTCCAGTCCAATTCAAGAATTCTTACTCTAAAATCCTGAGCATATCATTCCATCCAATGTTGTCCCTGTGATTTCTGTACATGTAACTAATGTCACTGACATTCCAAAAAGGAAAGAGAAGCAAGTAAGAATAGAGAAACTCTAGTCCCAGAACATACTGCCCAGGACTGTGCTTCCGTTTTTGCATTCCCCATGGTGCACAGACCTTTCCTTGGGGGCAAAAGTAGGTATTCACTATAAAAGAGCTTACTGCAAGACACATCCTGGAAGCAGTTCAAAATAAAAAGCAGTCATTTCAGTGACTACATGGAAATCCAACCTTGCTCATTTTTTGTTCTGACAGTTACTGATTCTTAAGGCTATCTGAGTGCGTAAGCAACTTGAGGCAGTCAAAACCCTTTATAGCTTGTGCTATGTGAAGGAAAGCCATACGCCTTTTGTAAGGATGGCTATATAATGATTGGCTTTTAGTGGAAATAACTTACTGATCCTTAATCAGGGTAAAAGAGGGGCGCCTGGGTGGCGCAGTCGGTTAAGCGGCCGACTTCAGCCAGGTCACGATCTCGCGGTCTGGGAGTTCGAGCCCCGCGTCGGGCTCTGGGCTGATGGCTCAGAGCCTGGAGCCTGTTTCCGATTCTGTGTCTCCCTCTCTCTCTGACCCTCCCCCGTTCATGCTCTATCTCTCTCTGTCCCAAAAATAAATAAACGTTGAAAAAAAAAATCAGGGTAAAAGATAATCTCAAGATAGGTAAGGGCTGAAGGTACAAGACACAATCAGCCAATTACAAAAAGAATCTCATTTTACGTACACTGGAATGCTGGGAAATAGCTTAGAAGTATGGAAATTTTAGAGCTAAAACAGTCTTTATAAAGTACTTCAATTCCTTTTTTATTACTGTTGAGAAAACTGTAGCTCAGAACATTTTCTTCTTTCCTAAAGTTGTCCCAAGAGTCTGTTCACTTCATTAATTTTACTGGTCAGCAGGAAATCTGTCCAACTTGATCAAGCAGATAGGCCTAGCCCATAACACAGATTTATTTCTAAGCCAGTGCTTCCATACACATAGAAAAGTCCTTTGTGCTCCATTAAAAGAGCAGAGGAAGGAAAGAATAAACTTTGAAGAGCCCATGTTACCTGCTTCTGGAATATTTGCATTAAAGCACCTACGTTCTACCCAATAGTTTTAATTCATTGAACTATGTTTCATAGTAAGAGGATCTAGGTTTTTTGAGAATGGCACTGACATTTTAAAAGAGAGATTAAGAAATAATCAGTATTAATAGCAACATAAACAGGTCTTAATCAGTATATTGATAGCAACATATACAAGTCTTCGTGTAAAGCTATTTTCCTTTTCGTTCTCTCATAAACCTGCACCTCAAACTCAACAAAAATATAATACATATTTTCTAATATGATATCCTGAGCACAAGCAAGTTTACTTTTTTGCCAGTGAGAGATCAAAGGAGAGTTTTAATGCAACTATATTTATTCAATAAATACTTCAATGCCCAGCACATGTCAAACACTATCTGATGCACGTAATATCCAACAGTAAACAAAACAAGCAATTATCTCTGGTCTCATTCAAATGTAAACTTCAAGTGATATAGATGGAATAATTACATTAGTCCAATGTTTAATTCACTTGCTCACATATGCCTATTTATTATATACATTATGATGTGAATTTTGAATATTCCTTTTTTCTAATCTCACATTTCAAAGGCGATTTTGTTCAAACTTTTGCATGCCATATTTAAAGTAATTCTTAAAAACTATCATGATTTATCTAGCAGTTTTCCAGTGTAAACATGTGGTTTTCACTTTTATTGAAATTGAAATAATGCCGCTATGCTCCAAGAACCCCTTTGTATAATGGTAGCATTGTTTTCTCTTTTTTCCTGTGGGTAAATATACCTGGTTTCCACAAAGTAATCACTTATTATAATGTCCTTTTAAGTAATTGTTGAAAAGCATCTTCACAGTTGTGTCCAACGATGCTGTAGTGATGTCATATCCCTAGGGATAATTAATAAATTCATGCTTAAATTTTAAATTGCGTTTTACTGATTCTGTCAGATGAGCACTACAAACATTAAAACCACCATTGATTGTTATTTTATGGTAAAGTATCTTCCCCCAATACTTCTCTTTTTTAAAAATAACGGACTTGGGGCGCCTGGGTGGCGCAGTCGGTTAAGCGTCCGACTTCAGCCAGGTCACGATCTCGCGGCCCGTGAGTTCGAGCCCCGCGTCAGGCTCTGGGCTGATGGCTCAGAGCCTGGAGCCTGTTTCCGATTCTGTGTCTCCCTCTCTCTCTGCCCCTCCCCCGTTCATGCTCGGTCTCTCTCTGTCCCAAAAATAAATAAATGTTGAAAAAAAAAATTAAAAAAAATAAAAATAACGGACAAACTTCCCCAGATAATATTACAACTCATGAAGACCTAAAGGTAATTCCCTTACCAAGTGCTATTTAGGCATATATGTTAGAAATAACCATAGTGAGGATTCTATCTTCTCTGTGAATTACCCATTCCTCCCACACCCTTCCTTTGTGACCTTTTCACAAAGGAGATTTAAAAAGGTAATGCATTTTGGCTTCTGTGTCTTTATGTAATTCTTTTTTTTTTTTTTTCCATAGAGATGTCTAGGGCTATCTTCATTAGTGACTGGTGGATCATACCTCTAGAGGCCAATTACTGCTCACAGAGAGTTGGAGGGGTTTCTACCTCAGTAGGCTTCCTTGTGCATTTGGCAGAGAGATGACCTGAGTCAACAATACCCATGCAACTGCTTCTAGCTTCTGTACGGTTGCTGGAGAGATGGTTTCCAGTATCAAGTCTGTATGGGGTCGTTCCGTCAACAGATGCTTCTTGAACATCTACTGGAAATGATTAAAAGAATTCCTGAGTACCGTAATCAGTGTGTTACGAGCCTGGGTTTGCTCCCTTTTGTGCTCCTCAGCATTGACAGGAGCGCTTCTCATCATTTTTAAAAGAATGTTAAAGCCATGTAAAGTAAGTGTCGATCACAATGATGGCTTGTCCCAGGACTCAGATCCAAAGCCAAAGTATGAATGATACATGTTTTTTTTTTAACCATCAATTTGATGTTTTCTCCATCATAGTATGAATGCGATAGAATTAGTCTTTAAACTGTAGTTTTTGACAGATGAGTTAACTTGGTTAACACACAGCTGTTGGAAAGTCCCATGATTAACCCTGTTAAAATCAAACATTATTGTACGTTTATGATTCGGAACACTCTAAAGATTAATTTGGGAAGGGAATGGAGGCATTGCTTTAAACATGTATGCCTTCCATTTTATCTTAATATACAGACAGATGAACCATAAGTAACCATTACTGAAATACAGTTATGTTGCTGTATTTCAGCAGCAAGATGTTATGACATCTTGCCTTCAAGCAATAAAAATTTTGCATATATTTTCTTCCATAAATACATGTTGCTTCCTGCACAAAAATGCACAGTTCTATAGTTCATAGAACTATTAATGGTCCATTTTTAGAATTAAACAGGTTTAGGTGTATAATCGAAAATAAAAGTAACTTTTTTTCCTGCAAGCCATAGAACTGGCAAATTGATTCCTAACTGGTTCTTGCTAGAATAGCTTCTTTGGAACTGATAACCTATTTTCAAGGCTTCTTGGGAAAGTAACATTTACAAGTCCAATGGTTCACACAGATTAGATTTGTTCATTTTGCCTATTTTGAATTATGCTAGAAGTAAACTTGTATTATTCCCTCATAGTCTTTTGCTCTAGAGCTAAAAATACTGGCACAGTTTAATAAAATGGTGCAAAGTGACTGTAGTCCCCACATGGGACATCCCAACTTGGTCTCCTGTCTGCTAAAAAGAGGACCAACTTTGAAAGGATTTTGGATTACAAGATACATATTAAAAAGTGTACTTCTTGGAGGGATGATGTCAACAGATGGAAGATTACAGAGAAACGAATGTTAAGTGAACATACTGAAATTGTGTTCATGTAACGGTGATTCCCTCAGAGCCCACAAGAGGCTCTGATTAGCCTCAAGGAGAAACTCGGGGCTTATTTTCTAAAGTCCCAAATGGGTCCATGACTACCAGGCTTAGACATAACCTTTGCCAGCACGCTTGTTGCCTAAGGGCAAGGTGGTTTGGGTCCTGTGATTTTCAACAGTTGGGTCCCACGTACATTCTCTCCTGGGGTAATGATGTGTCCGACAGACCTGAGTTCAAAGCTTGTGTCCTGCCCTGACACTGTAATCAGGAATGATTTCTGTTTTTCCCAATTCCCGTAACAACAGCACTGGTGTTTGTGTTGCAAGGATATATCCTCTTATCTTGAAGTAAGGTGTTCTGGTTCATATGTTATTTCTGTTACCAGACTGCCTATGCTTTGAAGGGTAAGGACTGGGCCTTCTTCATTGCTGTGACTCCCAGTACCTTCCAATCTAGAGACTATCACATGGTAAAAAATAAAGGGGTCTTTGACAAAAGGATCAACGAAACCCAACCATCAACCAAACAGAAAAATTTTGAGGCTTTTTAGAAGTTGAGTTATAGAGAAGGCTATCAAGTTGAGAATTGCTAATCAGATCTTACTCAATTTTACCATGACTACCAAGTTGTAAGGAGCAATAAAACAATAGTTTTAAGACTGTTCTTCCTCCTAAGTCTTTTTTTCTTTTTTAACATTTATTTATTTTTGAGAGTCAGAGTCAGAGCACGAGCGGGGGAGGGGCAGAGAGAGAGGGAGACAGAATCTGAAACAGGCTCCAAGCTCTGAGCTGTTAGCCCAGAGCTCAACAGGTCTTGAACCCACAAGCCCTGAGATCATGACCTGAGCTGAAGTCAGATGCTTAACCAACTGAGCCACCTGGGCCCCCTTCTATTGGGGCAAGCAAGTATGCTATGTAAGCAAGCTAATATTTGATGCTTTGGGAATGGATAACTAGACAATTAGTTCCCAATCATGTCTGATGGTAACAGTCTGTAGGGCCTTGTGTGGGGAGTGTGGTCCTTTGACTAGTAGCTTCGGTATCCCCTGGGAGCTTGGTAGACATGCAAACTTTCCAGTGCTACCTCAGATCTACTGAATCAGGATCTGCGTTTTAACAAGTTCCCCAACTGATTAGTTTGTGTATTAAAGTTTGAGAAATACTGACCTGGGGTATTGATTCAAAATATGGACTCCCAGGCCCTCTCCCATAGATCCCTCTGATGCACTAGAGGGTTTCTGCAAATCCATATTTTTAGTACTGGTGAGTTTTTTTTAAACCATAAATCAAATTTTAAATGTAACACACTAGTCCAATCAGGGACAGAATGTTTTAAATGATGACCTAACAAGTTTACTTCTTTGTATATAGTTGCAGATGTTCTGTAGGTAGAACGGAAGAGAAATAGAACAACAATCTGTTAGGAGACTCTTGGGTCCAGATTGACCGTCTACAATTGGGGTGATCCATGTTTTTGTAGAGTAAACCTGTGCTTAGGAGATAAACAATTATTTAAACTTTAGCTCTCTTTGATGGAAATATTCTAACATGGCATTTTATGTTTCCTTACTTTGGCAACATAATTCACTCTTTGAGGCTGATGCTTTCAGGTTGATGTGTCTATTTGTGCAATGGTGTTATAAAACAGCATCCTGGGGCATCTCCGGTACGTCCTGATGGCTGCACATGTAAGGGATGATCCACACAGATGCACAGAAAGCATATTATATGTACAGGTGGTGTGTGTATGTGTGTGTATAATTATGCACATATATTTAAGTATATGCACATATATTCACAAAAATTCACCTGCAAAATTTGCCATTTGTGAGTGTGACTGTATGTCAACACGAAACATGTTCCTAAAGTGATTGTTTTTTTATTTTTATTTAAAAAAATTTTTTTTTAACGTTTATTTATTTTTGAGACAGAGAGAGACCGAGCATGAACGGGGGAGGGGCAGAGAGAGAGGGAGACACAGAATCGGAAGTAGGCTCCAGGCTCTGAGCCATCAGCCCAGAGCCCGATGCGGGGCTTGAACTCAAGGACCACGAGATCGTGACCTGAGCTGAAGTCGGACGCTTAACCGACTGAGCCACCCAGGCGCCCCTTAAAGCGATTGTTTTATTCAAAACCTTGGAAGAAAAGGGCTCTAAAACTACTGTTTTTTTTCTTTCAGATTCTACAATTAAAGCTTATCATGATAAATTTATTTAGTCAGACCTATTGCCAAAATAATGAAGGGTAGATCTGAATCAAATACAAGATGAGTTTTCTTCGAGCATTTGCCACAGAGAGAATAATTTGTTTCGAAGCAATTCAGTGGCGTCAAGGTGAATGGGGAGTTCTGGTGAATCAAGGGCCTTCGTGGGAAGCATGTTCAGAACTGAATAGCAGTTAGCACAGAAAATATACTAGATTTGCTTGTGTAAAAATAATGACCTGACAGACTATGTGCTGAGAATGAACCTCTTTAAGCTCAGCAACAAAGGCTTTATGGAAATAATGCCAAATAGTGACTGTAAACAAAACCTTCTGCCTCACCAGCGCTGTGAAAATTTTTTGTGTTCTCCACCCCATGGTTGTCATGTTGCCAGTGGTGGCCTCTACGCGATGTTAGGAGTGTTCTGTTTGGATTTATGGTTTTAAATACTAATGATTTGTGGCTTTTATGGAAGAATGCCTCAAACTTTCCTGTTTCTTATAAAACCCTTCCTTTTTTATCCACATGCAGTGCTACTTGTCTGTATCGTACATCCTGTGCTTAGTCATAAACATGCTTTCAGTATTCTGTAACTGTCTGTTATTTATAAATGTTAGTATTCTTTTGGGTGGGGATCATATGGTTTAAACTCTTTATATACTAACGAAATATTCAGTGTTCATTACACTTTGCTGTAATGAGATGGAGATATGCCATTTGGCAGGTTAAAAGTCATTCCACAAATAGTTATTTAGCGTCTACCATATAAGGAGAGCTTACTTAAGTGGTGGGGATATGGTAGTTGTGATCTCTTCTCTTAAAAAGCTTAATTTTAATGCAGGGATGGGCACATAAGTAAAACAGAGATACGTATTCTGATGGAAGGAGAGGGCATATTGGCAACTAAGCCAGAACTGGAAATGGGGTAAATTTTTCAGAGGAAGTCCTCTCTGCAGTAGTCCCCAGGACAGTAGGAGTTAGAATAGAATAGAGTCCCAGGAATAGAGAAGAGCATGTAGAGGTCTACTGCATTGGAGAGAACATGGTAACTTGAAAGACCCAAAGGTTCAATGTGCTGGAGTGTGTCCTCGAGTAAGAACACCTTGTATTTGGATTGCTCTTCAAATTTTTCTAAGCGCTTTTTCATGCAGTATCTACCTTATTACTCACAACAACCTCATCTGACATAAGAAAGGTCAATAGGGATGGAGTAAGTTCCTGGCTCAGAATTGTAATTGAGGCTCAACCTTCTCAGGCTGAGTTCACATTCCATAATATGTTAATATATGCATTCTAATATATTGTCATTCAATGCATATCAACTTGGAGATTGTCCTCAGAGTTTCGAGAAGTGTAGTTCCTTCTTTAGCAGCCTATTTTACCTGTGAAAACAGTGCTTCCTCCATAAATCAATAATTTTTTTTATTTTCAACAATACATAATACATTCATCCTGTAAAATATATACTATATGTTCTAAAAATATATACTATATATTATAAAAATCTATATATTATAAAATATATAACTTTATAAAAATATGTAACGTATTTTATATTAGAAAATAAACATTATAAAATGTGTATACTTTATATTATAAAAGTATACAAAATACATTTTATATTATACAAAAAAATATTAAAAGACTCCTTCGAGGGCCT
This sequence comes from Prionailurus viverrinus, assembly GCF_022837055.1. Lineage (NCBI taxonomy): Eukaryota > Metazoa > Chordata > Mammalia > Carnivora > Felidae > Prionailurus > Prionailurus viverrinus. The sequence continues at coordinate 19,707,373 of NC_062569.1, forward strand.
TAAAGACATTCAAACCTCAGGGGAGACACCTGGATAGGTTAATTAACTCAGAATTGACAATAATTAAAATATGATAAAAAAGGATGCTTTATTGGGCCATAAATCTCAGAGAAAAGTACAGATTTAATGGATGTCAGGAAAGAGCAGTGTTACCAATTACTTACGGAGGGACTCTACCTTAATTATAATTTTCAAGAACTGTCAGTTACAGAGTTTTATTTAGCAAATGATTTTGAACTAGCTTTTCAGTTTTTTGTTTTTAACTCAGATTGGCACTTAACCTATCAACAAGATAAACCTAAATTTTATTTTTGTATACATTTTTAAATGTTTATTTTGAGGGAAATAGAGACCACGTGTGCCTGTGTGCGAGGGGGCGAATTGAGGGAGGGGGAGAGGGAGAAGAGGGAGAATCCCAAGCAGGCTCCACTGCTGTCAGTGCTGAGCCAAATGCTGTGCGTAGCTCAGTCCCAGGAACTGTGAGATCATGATCTGAGCCAAACCAAGGGTTAGATGGTCAACCAACTGGGCCATCCAAGCACCCCAATAAATCTAAATTTTAAGCGGAAAACTTCAATTCTCATGCTTAAAAAATAATGACTAAAGACCATGAAGCCTAGTGGAAAATATACAGACTTTGAAACCTTTCTGCTTAATTGTTACAAAGAAACAACATTCTTTGACTCTAAGTTTATTTCTCGTCTTTTTAAATTTTTCTGTTAACATTTATTTATTTTTAAGAAAGAGAACAAGCAGGGGAGGGGTGCAGAAAGGGAGACAGGATCCGACGCAGGTTCTGTACTGTGAGCACAGAGCCCAATGTGGGGCTCGAACTCAGGACTGTGAGATCATGATGTGAGCTGAAATCAAGAGTGGGTAGCTTAACTGATTGATACCCCCCAGGCACCCCTGAGCCTCAGTTTCTATATCTGTAACAAAATCTGTTTGCTAAGGCTATCGTGAATATTAAGTAAAGAATAACCATTTTACATTTACATAAAATCTTACTAAGTTTTTTAAATCAATGCTTAACTGAATTGTCTTATATCTCCTTAAATACTAAACAAAAATGAGTCTATTGCCATCAAGGAATTTTGAGAACTTATAGACAGCTGTAAACTGTTATTTAGATGTATCTAGAATATGGCCGGGGAAATGGAAAATGGTAAAAAAAAAAATTTAGGTAAATGAATTCATTAATAGAAGGGCAGACTGAATGTATAGAAGCTTAAAGCGTTCATTGGGAAAGAGTGATGTGTGTGCAAGGAGATTTCCCACCTATTGTGATAAGAAAAATCACCAGAAACTTGGAAATAAAAGCAGGATGGCATACGTTTTCCTACGATGTCATACCTAACCATTGTCTAACAAACCCACCCAATGGCTATTACTTTTCTTAAGTTTATTTTACTTATTTTGAAGGAGAGAGACAGAGACAGAGAAAACACACATGCATGAGGAACAAGGAAGGGGCAGAGAGGGAGAGGGAAAGAAAATCCCAAGCAGGCTCTGTGCTGTCAGTGGAGAGCCCAAGGCTTAATGCAAGGATGCATCTCACAAACTGAGAGATCATGACCTGAGCCCAATCAAGAGTGGGATGCTTGATCGACTGAGCCACCCAAGTGCCCTTAATTTTCTAGGTTAATGTAGCTTTGTTTTGCTATTGATTATGGCTGGCCAAAACTGTGAAGTTACATGTTGACTGATAGACTTTTGTCTCCTAGAGAAGCAAATGATTTCTGGTACTGATGCAAGTGAAGGGGTAACCCCAGTGGTTATCCTTTTATTACCCTGTGGAACATTAACCTGTCCTTTCTTGAACTTAGCAAAACTATTTCAGCAGATTTTCTCTGATAGGCTATATAAATCTGTTTTCAAATGCTGCTTGAACCAATTTTACCATCCTCCTGGTTCCCTCACTCGTGAAATAAATAAATCTTTGACACACATATTCTACATTTGTAGAATGGCTTTTACCTTTTTGGAAATTAAGCTTGACAGTTTTAAAGAAAATATACTTATAGTAGGTTTCCAAGGACAATGTAGAAAAGAGAAAAGGACCTATTAAAGGCTCGATTATTGGGGCACCTGGGTGGCGCAGTCGGTTAAGCGTCCGACTTCAGCCAGGTCACGATCTCGCGGCCCGTGAGTTCGAGCCCCGCGTCAGGCTCTGGGCTGATGGCTCAGAGCCTGGAGCCTGTTTCCGATTCTGTGTCTCCCTCTCTCTCTGCCCCTCCCCCGTTCATGCTCGGTCTCTCTCTGTCCCAAAAATAAATAAATGTTGAAAAAAAATTTTAAAGGCTCGATTATTAAACACTCTTTCCTTTATGGACAGGGTGAGTAAAGGCATGAAGCATTACTTTATTTGTGAAATGTTTTTGGTCTTCCATATCTAGCAGGATGATGAAATAACGTTTTCTTCTGAAAGAAAATGGCAACAAATTACACAGTTACTTTGAAGTAATAGTACAAATTAGGTAAGTGGGGATATATGAATTGGTTAAAACAGTATAAATATTGTAGTTATTATATATAATGGGATGCACTCCGGAGATTTACCTTTTGCTTTTATTTGTCCTTTTGTGGTTTTTTGCTCTGGGGAGTGGCCAGAAATTACTATCTAAAAGGAGACAGGGGATTCATAGAGAATCCTGGAAGCATTTAGATAGCATGACTGTTGTTAGGAGGTGGCCAGGAAGACGATTTTCAGGGAGGGACAGTAACCTGATAGGTGGATATATAAGGTCTGAAGGAAGAGACTCTGGAGGAAATAAAGGAGAACGAAGGTATATCTTGTCTGGGGCTCTGGATTAATGGCTTTGTGATTACTTAGCTCACTGTGACCAAGAATTATGCAGTAGGCTGTGGCTGAAGCTGGGATGGCACCCAGAAGACCATCCAACATAGTGAACCTCTGTGAATGGTGTTGTGTCAGAGCCCGTGTCTAACAGGAATTTAAGAATCAAAGCTCCACTTGTTCCTGCCTCCATTTTTCAGAACAAGCACTACTGTAGATAGTATACCCCCTTGTGGTCATGGTAGGAGTTGCACACTAGCGCCTTTAATGCCCTTTTTCTTTGGGTGAGAATCTGGGCTCAGGAACTCATTCTCTGGTCAGGCTTAGTACAACAAGAATTGGGGGAGATGATATGGGGAGTAGTGGGGAGGTTAGAGAAATGTCCTTGTTGATTTTATTCTGTAAGAGACTAGAAGTGAACAATAGCTATTAAGATAACCTAAAACGTGGTTTAGAAGATGAATGAATGACAAATAAATCAAAGGAGTAAGTGTGTGTCTAGATTTCTAGATTTCGAGGTAAAATGATATGTAATAAGATAAAGGCTCGCTCCCTGATGTAAGGATATGTTTCACACAAATGACAATAACATAATAGCATTAATTAGCATTAAAAGAGAAACAGAATCTTTACATTTAACGTGACGATCACATGAAAATATTAAGGCCTGTATTAGTTTCCTATTATTACAAATTACCACCAATTTGGTGACTGAAAACAATACAGATTTATTTAATATCTTACAGGGCAGGAGATGGGAAATCTGAAGTGGGTCTCACTAAACTAACGTAAGGATTTTGGCAGGACTACATTCCATTTAGATAGAAGCTCTAGGAGGAAAGCTGTTTACTTGCCTTTTCCAGCTTCTAGAGACTGCCTGTATTCCTTGGTTCATTGTCCTGCTTCCATTTTTAAAGCCAACTAGGACTGGTTTAGTTTTTCTCTTGTTTTTCACTCCAACACTGGCCTTGTGCTGCCCTCTTTCACATTGAAAAGGCCCTTGTGAATGCACTGGGCCCACTTGAATACTCCAGGACAATCTCACTATATTAAGGTCAGCTGATGGGCAACCTTACTTCATCTGTACCCTCAGTTCTCCTGGACCATGTAACAGCATATTTACAGATTCTCAGGATTAAAAATGGGCATCTTGGAGTGGGGAGTATTACTCTTCTTACCATAGGTCACAAAGATAAGGAAAGCAAGATGAAGTAAGAGAAATATGAAGTAAGTCTCACTGGATCATAAGATATAAAAACTTTCATTGATTGACTTCATTGAATGTTTTATTAGTGCATCATAAATGTTTGTAAAAATCTGTGGTTATTGGTGGGAACTTTCAAGCTAAGTTCCTTATGATTTGATGTTGTGGTAAGTTAATTTTGGACAGGTGTTTAAACAGCTCTTTTTTGGGGGGGGGGTTAAAAATAGTTAACCTTCAAGTGATGATAAAATAATACCTTCTTTTCACAAAAATGACAAGAAAATAAGAGAAATACATAAAGAAGAAAGTGTTAATTCATATAGAGAAAACTCCAAGTGCATTTTAGAATATCAGGTATTTGGATAAGCCTAAAAGCAATATGCTTGTTTAGATAAATGGGGTTATCTTTTGTTCATGACAATACAGGTCTGTATCATGGTTTTTAATTGGTTTTCATAATTCCTTTTTATGATGTATCATTTAAATGATCTGTTATTGTTGGACTTTTCCCATAACTCCCATTTTCCTTTTCTTAAAAAAAAAACAAAACCTACTGCAGTTAAATATAAAAAATATTGTTGACGTCTTTGTACCTACTTATTTCATACATTTTCTGTTGATTTCCTTGGAATAAATTCTAGAATTAGCTCAAATGGTAACAGATAACAATTTAAACTAGTTCTTGATTCTCAAGGACATGAAGGAAATAGCTAACAAGCCTAGAGAATAGGGATCTTAGAACGGTGGATAATTTAAACTGTACTGAAGTATGGTAAGAATGATTTTTACATATAAAATTGGATGTTTGTTATTCATAGAGTTGCATTGCACTCTAGTCAAAATTGATTTTATTCACTGTTTAAAGCTCACTTTACTTATTTCCTTGGAATTTTGTGGATCCTCATACTAACAGGCAGTGAGGTCCTTGGACAGGAAGTAAAAATGAACCACAAAAAGTGATCCCACTCTATTTTGAAGAGGAGACAGTCACAGAGTTAGGGGCCGGGTGTATGCCTCAGGTCATTTAGGATACCTCTATGGGCCTTGCTTGTCTAAGGGTGGGGTTGAAGAAATGACAGAGTGCCTTCTGGCTTTACCATTCTACAAGTATTTAGTGTTCTGCCCTATGTAAAGTGATGTTTTGATGTTGAATGTACTGGTTTACATTATTTATTTATGTATCCTCTTTACCTCCAAAAAGGCTTGTAGCAGCTTATAATGAAAACTTGGATAAAATAAAGCCAAGAATAGCTATATAATAAAAGTCAAGTTACTCAACCTCTGTGCATCAATTTTATTGGTAGAAACAGAATCTGGACAACGGCACTACATCGCTGTCAAGCAGACTCAATGAAATAACGTAAATAAAATTCCCATCACGTCTATAGTTCCCATCCCTATCTTCTCAAATGAAAGAGGAAAAGCAGGGAAGTAATATAATAAAATCTGGGTGAAGAACTCTGTACCGAAATAGGCTCCAGCTTCTTAGCATCTAGGGCAAAGTGAGAAATGTGGGGTAGCTGAAGCTGATGCTGGCTGATAGCAAAATTGAAAAAGGGACTGCTATCTTTCTGCCCATGAATTCTAAATGGATCTCATCTCAAGAGTCCTTATAAATGGCCATAAACTATTGCATATCTATCGTAACAATCGCATAAAAACGTTCTTCTGAATAAAAGGTTGATTGCAGATTTTAAAATTCAAAATATAGTATCTTCCAGGAGTATTGGAAAACTACTAGAAGTATATTTATCTGATATTTTGAAACAACCCATAGCCAGTGAGTCCTGGCAAAGTTCCTAGACATCTGACACTAATTTAATACATTTAAAAGGTAAATTGTTACAAGTAAAGAACTTCAGACATGTTAATCTCTGACCTGCTCATTTAGCTTTTAAGGACCTGGTCTAAGGTTAAACCAAATGCAAAACACAGAATAGCCAAAGGCATTAAACTTTTTACTACCGCATTATTTTTAGTATGTAAACATTAGATATGGTCTAAGCACATGGAAAGTCTCATAACTGGTAATGGGTAAACTGATTTACATACCTGCAGAAAAATCTTAAAACCTTTTAATTGGGGTAAAATATGCATAACAAAATTTGCCACCTGAACCATTTTTAAGTGTCCAATTCAGCGTTCAGTGCATTCACATTTTTGCTCACCCAATCTCCAGAACTCATATTTTAGTAAAACTGAAGCTGTACTTATTCAACAAAAACTCCCCTTTTCTTCTTCTCCCGTCATTTCCTGCCAATCACCATTCTTCTGTCTCTATGAACTTGACTACTCTAGGTATCTTACATAAGTGGAATCATACTGTTTGTTTGTTTGTTTGTTTGTTTTTCCAGCACTGGCTTGTTTCACTTAACTTAGTGTCCTCAAGGTTTATCCACGTTGTAGCATGTGTCAATTTTTTTTTCCATTTTAAGTGTACATAATATTCTGTTGCATGTATATACCACATTTTATTGATCCAGCCATCCATTGATGAATATTTGGGTCACTTCTACTTTTTGGTACTGTGAATAATGCTGATGTGAACACAGGCACACAAATGTCTCCTCAGGACTCTGTTTTCAATTCTTTTGGGTATATACTTAGAAGTGGAGTTGCTGGAATATATGGTAATTCCATTTTTAATTTTTAAAGAAACTGTCCTACTGTTTGCCACGGTGGCTGCACCATTTTATATTCCCACCAACAGTCCACCAGGGTCCCAGTTTCTCTACATTCTCACTAATTATTTCCTCTCTTTTTTTGAGGTGTTACCTTATTGTGATTTCAGTTTGCATTTCCCTCATAATTCGTGATGTTCAGCATCTTTTCACGTTCTTAATGGCCATTTGGATTCTTGCTTGGATTCATCTCTGTTCAAATCCTTTGCCCATTTTTTAATTGGGTGTTTTTGTTCTTGTAGCATTGTGGGTGTTTCTTACTGACTTGGTGATAGGCAGGTACATACATGACTTGCGTATATATTTTTTTGCAGGTTCTGATCAGATACTATGATTTGCACATATTTTCTCCCATTTTGTAGATTGCTTTTTCACTCTGTTGATTATGTCTTTTCATGTGCAGAAGTTTTAAACTTTGATGTAGTCCAATTTATCTATTTTTACTTGTGTTGTTACCTGACATAACTTATATATACATTATTACAATGATAGTTATGAAAAAATTATAACTCATAAATATAATGATGTTACCTGAAAAAGCAGGACAAAAAATTTATGTGGGAGATTAACAAAACACAAGTGCCACTTAATAGTTTGAATGATACAGTTACATACTCAGTCCTTATTTTTTTTTTAATTTTTTTTTCAACGTTTATTTATTTTTGGGACAGAGAGAGACACAGCATGAACGGGGGAGGGTCAGAGAGAGAGGGAGACACAGAATCGGAAACAGGCTCCAGGCTCTGAGCCATCAGCCCAGAGCCCGACGCGGGGCTCGAACTCACGGACCGCAAGATCGTGACCTGGCTGAAGTCGGACGCTTAACCGACTGTGCCACCCAGGCGCCCCACTCAGTCCTTATTTTTGATAGACACAAGGTGATATGCACTATCCTTGAGGTGTAAAAACCCATTTCATGTCATATGAATATATTAATTTATCTTAATATTTTAAGGATTGTATTAACTATATGCTACCATGTATTTAAATTATAAGGCATATTGCATTTATTATTTAGGCACTTTTGTTTGCATAAGTCATTTGAAATTTCTTACCACACTAGAAAGTTTGTATTAGAGATGATTTTCTTTTCCTACTTCCTACAAGCATTGTTATGCTGAGAAACTATTGCATTCAAATCTTACCTTATACACGTCTTCATTTATCTGTGTTTAATGTTTACTGTGGTTACAAAAGTGATTAAGAAACAAACAGTATATCGTCATGGAATTTCTTTTGGGGAAAGATAGATATTATATAGGGGAAGTATATGAACAAGTGAGATAATGTCAGAGAATAAAAGGTTCTATGAAGGAAATAAAACAGGAATTGTGACAGAGACAAAGGAAGAGCTGTTCTCTTGAATGTTGATATTGTTCATTTTACATGCATTTATAACTCAGAAAACACTAGAAATTTTACTTGATAGTTTTCAAGCCTAGTTCTCTGTATAATATGATATAAACATCGGCTTTAAAAAAGTCTGCATACAACAAAATATCTCAGAAAAGAGAGGTACCTCAGTTCTTTTCCCTCTGTTCCCCCCTACAACATAGCTTTTTTTTTGATGTTTATTGATTTGTTTTTGAAGGTGAGGAAGAGCAGAGAGATAGTGAGAGAGAATCCCAAGCAGCCTCTGCACTGTCAGCACAGAGCCCAATATGAGGCTTGAACTCATGAACCCTGAGATCATGACCTGAGCTGAAATCAAGAATCAAAACCAACTGGGCCACTCAAGTGCTCCTTTACCTTCTCAAAGAAAACATCCACTAATTAATACGTAAATGCAGCATAGTAGCAAATTTATGGGGTGCATAATCAGGATGAAATACTCTGAATCATATGGAAGTAGATTGAAAACATTACTAGGAAAACTAGAAACAGGGAGAATGGCATAGTTCTCCTTGGTCATTTTCTTTGTTTCTTTTTTTGGTAGGGGGGAGCGAGGGTTAGTGCTAGCGAGAGGGAGGGAGAGGGAAGAGAGGGAGAAAGACAATCCCAAGCAGGCTCTGCTCAGTGTGGAGCCTAATGCAAGGCTTCATGCCACAACCCTGGGATCATGACCTGAGCTGAAATCAAGTCGGACATCCAACTGACTGAGCCACCCAGGAGCCCCTATTTGGTCTTTTTCAGTTTGAATGTAAGTAATTCATGTTTTACTCACATTGAAAGAAAAAAAAAATAAAAGCATCACTTTTTTATTGTTAAAAAACTAACATTTAATGACTAAATTATTAGAATATTAAAATTAGTAGAAACCAATAGAACTCACGTCCAACATTCTCATTTCAGAGATGGGAACTTAGAGGCACAGCCGTAAAGTGACTTACCCACAGTCACGCACATCCAGCTTGACTTCTAGTCTAGAGCTCTTCTACTGCCTTCCCTTGGGGACTGTGGGCTCATTTTCCAGCTGTAGGAGAAAGTTCAGCCTTGGCAGGGAGGGTCCCTGTCTTCCATGTTCCAACCCTTTTTCGAAGAGGGTAGAGGGGGAAGATGGCTCTTTTTGTGACATGAATGTTGTGTTTTCACTGTCTCTATAGACGTGAGCTATTTCCATTTGTTCCTGATGTCCTTTATTTTAACGTAAGATGAATGATACTTGGAGCACTTGTATTTGGGTTTTATGTTCTGTTCCCGTTAGTATATGCAAATTATAATCATTCTCAAGGCATCTGAAACTCTCCTATCACAAACATAAAGGCTGAGAGGCAGTTTAAATCTGTTTCCTTCTTCTTGTTCCTTTATGAGCAACTTACCACACTACAGGTCACTTGTCAGTAAAATTTAGTTAGCTGAGGTTGTCTTTCTGAGCTGAGACCAAAAAACTGGTTGATTGAAAAGTCAATGCACATGAGTTCACCACTCTGCAATCAACGGGGTAATCAAAGGTGCTGAAATATTTTTCAGATTGCATTGCGTCGTGCCTGGATGCAGATTCTCAGCCCTTGTACTTTAAATATTGTGGGACTAAAAGGCTACATAAACATTACCTGAACCCTGATTGCCACTGAATTGGAGGCAAAACAGCATGTCTAAACAGTTTAGAGTCAGCTTTGACATTTTTGTGGCGTTGGAGATTTGTAGAAGGTTTATGACTGTCAGTAAAACTTGGAGTCTCACTGAAAATCTTCATAAATGAATGAAAGCACATATGTATAGCCGTATGTATAGCTCTATGCATTTTATTATAGCAATATGAGCAAAACTGCACTTCTAAAGGTAGAAGGTGAAACAAGGGTATGTTGTAAGTCACAACTGAAATCCAGGAAAGAATGTAGCTTATTTTCTCACCTCTTCTGAACTTCCAGTTGGAAGTTGGTTAGTTGAGGTTGTTGGAGTGGGCACGGATGGTTTCCTTAGATTGTGGTGAAATAAAATTCATCTAGTCATCATCAACACCACCAAAACCACTGCTGTCACCCTGTCAGCAAATGAAAGTTGTTTGAGAACCAGAAGCTACTCACTATGGACATAGCATAAGCAGTATGAATTGCTAGAAAGAACTTAGCTTTTTTTTAAGATGCTCATGGCTGTGTAATTAGCTAAATTGCAATAGTGTAGTAACTGGTTCCGACTAAACTACAGATCCCCACATGACACAGTCACTGAACACCTACTTACAGGCACTGGGCATATACACTGTTGACCGTGATCCTAATGGTCCTAGCTCTCATGGACCTCAGAGGATAAAAGCTAATAAGATAATTTTAAATATTAAGCACTGTGAAGCCCGAAAATATCATCAAGGAGAAGGCATTTGACCTGAGTCTGCATGTCCTATGCAACCATCATGTCAAAATCTGGGGAGAGTCTTACCAGGCAGGTAGAGGAACAAGGGAAAAAGCTCCAAGATAGGAATCAGCTTAAAGTATCTGAGAAACATAAAGGCAGCTGTCATGGTGGGACTATTGGAAGCAAGAAAGTGGGTGGAGGAAGATGAGGTTGGAGAACAGAGGCTGGATGGGGTTAGGCTATGTAGACGGTAGTAAGGGGTTCGTGTCAGGACACCGCTATGGGGGAGTGAGCCTGGATTTGTGTTAGAACTGTAAGGAATGGATTGATTATAAAAGTGATGAGAATAAGTATTTTATGAGAGCAGATTTGTATCATTTTTATTCACCACTGCATCTCCACCCCTGAATGGTATTTAGAATATAATAGGTGCTCAATAAATATGTTGAATATACAGATGGGATGTGTGGCTGGGTGTGCACATGCATTCCTGTGATTATTAATAGATTTTGTTGAGCATCATTTTCCCCCTAGAATTCTGCCATCTACATACTAATTTTTCTCTCTAGAAAATAGCTTTATTAGAACTTTAACTTTGTCTTTACAAGAAAGTTGATAATTTGCTTGCTATTTAGTATGTACCTTTTATACATACAAAGTGGACATCCCTGAAATTTCATGTAAGAGTCTATGCTTTTTGTGTTCTTCAATCTGCTATAAATTATATTTTATACCTTTCTGTTTTTGTAAAACAAAACTGTACACCAAGTGATTTTTCCCTTATAAAAACTTGATTTTCTTTTCTTTCCTTTTTTTTTTTTTTGGTTAATTTAATACCTTAGTCACTAAAAACATCCTTATCAATTCCTTACACATTGACCTCTATCTTACTTGCTCATTTTGTCTTTTACTGTCTTCATTTTTTAGTAGAGTGTTTAAATTGTGTGTCTCCATCTTATCTCACCTGTGTAGGTGTGTTTTAGATTTCTAGAGAGAGCTGTTTCTTCCTTTACATCTTTATATGTCTTACAAAGTTGCTTATTGCATGAATAGCAAGTTATAAGCTTGCCTGGGGCCATGACTACACATCCACTGGTGAAACTTAAAAACTTAAAGATACATTACCTGTAAACACATGCCTTGTTGTCTTCCCTGCAAGTATTTCAATAGTTGGAAAAGTTTCAGTAGCTTCTCTGTTGACCTCATTGTCTACAGTTTCTTCCTATTCCAATTCATCCTTCAGTAATGTCCCAATTTCCTAAAACAGTGGTTTGTTAATATCATTGGCTCACTTAAAGCAGAATCCAGAAAAAGGTTTTTTATCTACAGAATAAATCACCACCCATCCTAGTGATGAAGGAGTGTGGGACAAGCTGAGGGCAAAGTGCAGGCTAACAGCAACCCTGCCCCCCCCCCCACCAAGGTGGGACATGCATGATATTCCTTGGGCACTCCAGGCTACCCCAAAACAGGAAAGGACAAAAAACAAATGGTTCAACTGATGAGTCTCTACCAGTTTACCAGAAAAAGGCAATTCCATCATAGCCTAAAGTCCAAGAACACCCTCCTGTCTTAATGTTAATGCCTTGTTGGGGGGGGAAACAAATTTAGCTTAAAAATAGCTAGGCCTCCAGTAAATCTTTAGCGTATGAAAGTCACTTTGGAAACTCATTCTTGATCCCCTGACTCCATAAAACAGTTGCCCCCCACACTCACAATACAGATTTTCCTGCCCATGGGTCCTGTCCCCATGCTTTAATAAAATCACCTTTTTGTACCAAAGACAACTTCAAGAATTCTTTCCTGGCTGTCGGCTGTATTCCCCCACAAACCCCACCATCACCCCCAAACTTCATCACTACCACCTTGAGTAGGCCTTCCTTGACTGTTGCCTCTTTTGCTGAGCCCACCGCACCTTGTTTGTTGACATAAATCTCCTTTCCCCAGTTGGATCATTTCATCGAAACCCTACTCATACTTCCTGTGTCTCTTGAATGCCATTCCCAAACTTCTTGGTCTAAATTGGTGATCATGAATCTTTACTTATGCTGCTGTTTTCTTAACGCTCCTGTCGTACTTAACTGGCCACATAACTGTTGGTACTACTGTTAGAAAACAGAATTGAAAGTGAATTTGAAGATCTAATTGGCTTTATTAAGCAATTCATGAATGGGCAGCCTCACATCCAGCAAGTATAGAGGGGAGCTGTGAGGAGTTGTACAAAATGGAAGGTTCTTAGAGGAAATCGGGTAGGACCAAGAAATAATTAGCAAAAGAAAAGAAAGATCTTTGGGGGCTGTTTTCTTTAGGGGGTAGAGCAAGTGGCTTTGTTTTGCAGATTACCTCATTTTCCTTTAGGGGATGGAGAGGGTCCATGTGAAAGTTACGTCTTTGATACTGAGTAGAAAATTCCTATCTGGCCTTTTCTGGGGGCTTGGTGGTTTGAATTGCAACTAGCTTAGCTGAATTTAGTCATTTAACATTTATTGTACTACTGATAGACCTGGCCTTGATTCTGGGCATGTGGCCCAGAATAAGTGACTCCATTTTGGGCCTGTGGTTTTCTTTTTGACCCAGGTCTTTGAGCTCCTTAAAGGCAGAGGAAGAACCCAATTGTCATTTTTATCACCAGTATCACACACAGTATTTTACGAAGTTCCCAGCCAGTAATTGATGAACAAATGAGTGAGTGAGTGGCCCAGTGAATAGTGGTATTTGGGAACATGAGTCTTACTGTCCTATCAGCCACATTCTCCATATTGGCAAGACTTTGACGTCCTACCAGAAACTTGGAGACATGATTGTCGGTGAGATAAGCACTAGCAAATTGACCTACCTCGAAACTCCAGCAAGAATAGTTGGAAAGGTAGCTCTGATCTTAAGTGTAAGACATCTCCATTTTTATTTTTCTGAGATGACACTCTCTTTGTAGCTCATATATTTCCTATAAATAATATTGAAACTTTTAAATTAAGTATAGCATATACATATTAGTGGACACACAGCGAATTTTCATAGGGATAACATAGCCAGGTAATCAGTACTCAGACTGTGATAGACATCCCTGATGCTGGGCATTGTATCTCTTCAGGCTGTCTGAATGAACTGGCTGTCTTCTTCTTTGGAGAAGACAGTGCTTCACAAGCTGATAGTTTCTCTTACACCATAGGAGGGTGTCAAGGAGAGAGGTGGTGGATGGTTAGTGCCCTTGGGGCAGCCCTCAAGGGATGTGCATGGAAGTCTGCTCCTAAATTGCACAGCCTCCGCATCCTGCAGTGGTGCAATCTTGAGGTGTGTTCTACATGGGTCCTCATGCAGTGATTACATCATTTTTGCAATGTATTTAGAGCACAGCTTAAGATTTGTCCCACACAAAATTGTGTTAGAAAAATCATATTAAAGTTTGTGGACACAAATATAACTTTATTCTATATAAACATCACACAAAACCATTGTCTCGAGAGGTATATGTGGTATATGGATTATGGAAATTAATAAAATATAACAATAAGAAAATACTAGTCTGGGAAACAATCTATTGATCTGTCTGTATATACTGTAGGAGTAAAGGCCACAGTGCCTCCCTGCAAATAGCATCAAGGCCAGGTATATCAGTAGTACAATAAATGTAAAATGACTAAATTCAGCTATTAAAACAAAGAGTTCTAGATAGGATTAAAAATAACTAACTATATACACTTAATAAGACTGGCACCTGAGATCTGAGGCTAGAGAAATTTTGAAGATAAAGGGTTGAAATGTCAAGAACTAGGAAGCAAAAATACAAAAGAGTTAAAGAGGAATATCACTTTATGTTAAAAGAGATAGCCCACTTGGAATATATAACTCTCAAGACTTATGCATTTAACAACCTAGGCAGGATTCATGAGGCATGAAATAAAAATAATTATAGTTTGGGAAAATTTAGCACAGCCCTTTGAGAAATGTATAGATAAAGAATGCAAAACAAGATAACAATATTTGGAAATATTGGAAACACAGGATTAATAAACTAATACATGTGCACAAAACCTTTCATTTAATAAATAGATATAATACATTGTTTTCTAGTATTTAGTAAACCTCTATACACTTACGTATCACAAGGCCACAAATGAGTCTCAATAGATTTCAGAAAGTCTGTATTATATAGATGATATTCTCTGGCATTAATATAGTCAATATTCATAGCTATAACTGACGTAAACAGAATCTCTTTGAGATCCTCAATAATTTATAAGCACATAAAAAGGTCATGAGATTAAAATGCTGGAGAGCAAGTGATGTTAGTCAAACTACCCCTTCTCTCTTCTCCTCCTCATTCCCACATAAAAAGAAAATTCACCAGGGTTCAGTAAGTTTCACAGTTTCATTTTACAAGTCTTCATGGAATAAACAGTATTTACAGAATATATTCTATTTTTTTATGTTGGTAAAACTATCTTAATGTCAACTTCTGACAAGGATTGTAAAGGAAAGGAATATTTAAGACTGCTCATTTATGAATATAGCTGCCAACTGTTTAAATGAAACACAATAATTAAAATCTAGCATTGTATAAAAGAAACATCAGGTAGAGTTTATCACACAATTACAAGTTTGATACGAAAAGATAGGATTCAGTAGGCAGAGAGGGAAAGGTTAGGACCTGAGGTCCCTGGGTGGGGAAAAACACATATTTTGGAGCAAGGAGGTGGGGAGAGGGGGGCGATCAGAACCTTATAAAACAAGGTTTTATATTTTTATTTTTATAAAATAAATAAAATTTATATATTTTTTTATTTTTATTTTTATAATATTTTTTAATATTTTTATAATTATTTATTTATTATTTATTATTTTTATTTTTAAAAAAATTTTTAAATACCATAAAGTTAAACATTAATTTATAGACTGAAAACGGATACGTGCAATGCATCTATCAGAATGAGATTGATATTAAGAACATATGAAGAATGTATATTGCCCAGTAACTAAAAGATAGAACTGAAAAGTGGGCAAAAGTTAAAGCAGAGAAAAGGAACCCAAATGGTCATTAGACACAAGAGAAATTAACCCTCACTAGTAATCAGAAATGTCAGCTAACAAAAACAGTTTCCTGTTAAATTAACACAAAACCATTAATATTCATCAGTTTCTGTAGAAGTGGTGTGTGTGTAACAAGTTCAGAGAGTTTTGTCTCCATGCAAATAATTTTTTATATTCTGTAAATTGCTTTTTCTCCTAAACTTGTGTGTGATTTTAATTAATAAGAACAAATGTACAATGGACTATGATTGGCTGATGACTGTGGGAGACTGAATAATAACCGGTGGAAGATACCCGTGTCCTAATCCATGGAACCTGTTACTGGCTATCTTAGGTGGTGAAAGGAACTTTACAGGTTTGATCAGATTAAACATCTTGAAATGGGGAGATTATCTTGGATTTTCCAGATGGGTCCAAGGTCATGGCAAGCCTCCTTACAAGAGGGAAGCAGGAGGATTGGGGACAAAGAGAAAAGATGATGTGAGGATGGTAGCAAAGAGAGAAAAGACAACATGATCCAGAACCATGAGCCAGGAAATAAGAGGCAGCCTCCAGAAGCTGGTAAATTTCAGGAACAGCTTTTCCATAGAGTCTCCAGAAGAATGCAGTCCAGCTGATGCTTTGATTTTAGCCCACTGAGACTGGTTTTCAACATCTGGCTTTCAAACTGCAAGATTATATGTTTGTATTACTTTAAGCCACTGCATTTATGGTTACTTCTTATAGTAGCAATATGAAACTAATACAGTGATCTGCGTGGGTAATGGAATTTCTCTCCCACTATGTAGTGAAATGACATGAGAAAATCCTTGATCCATAGGAGGGCTCCTTGTAGTTCTCTTGACCCAAGCAGATCTGTTCACCTCTGTCCAGGCACTAAGCTCCCCCAGAGAAGGATCAGGTTAGTAAGGGAAACACTGAGTTTCTCAGATAAAAGCAACTAAACATACATTGCTTAGTTATTCACCAGTGACTCGGACCGTGAAGCCTGTTCACATGATAGACTTTCTTGGCCCATCATGAGAATTGATAAAGATGTAAAGTAATCCTTGGAGAGTTTGGAGCAAGCTCTTCTCATCTGCGACCAGAAAATAACCATGGTTGAGGGTAGCAGTGGCACCAGGGGTAGATAAGAAAGAAGAGTTACCTAACTTTAGTCAAGTAGATGTTATTTCCGGTCAAGCTAACTAGATGCTAACGTTTAGGAAGCACCCCGAGATTCCCAGCCACCACAACCTGTGCTCTTCCAGACTGGGCTCTGAGAGTCTAGACTGTGCATCTGTTCAGAGGGAAGGGAGAGTGGCGGGTTCAGGGTCCGGCTTAGTCATTGACAGGATTCAGTCTGTCCTTGTGTAGCCGTTGATCTGTGAGGTGATCCAAGTGCCAAATAGCCTGAGAATGAACGGCTGCAATTTTCAGTGTTCGTGGTAGCAGACACCGTGTTCCTGTAAGTTGCAGGAGCCAGGCCAGCTCGATCTGGCTGACTTATTTTTCATGTCTTTTTGTCTCTGTGTGGGTGGCTGCCTGTATCTATGGTAGGTGGTACATTTGTGTGTTCAGACACAGATTTTCTCATGTAAATCGATTGTGTTGATCACATGACAGGAACCAAAAGATCGCTCAAAAGAGGACGAAACCCCAGAGTGGCCTACAGGTGGCAAAGGTGTCGAAAAATAACTGCCAGTGAGAAAGAACAAGATAAGACTACTGTAAAATACTGTATGTTATCAACCAGAGTATACCTTGTGTATTGTCTAGGCGTACTGGGCATGCTCCATCGCTCTAGAATTTGTGCAAGAATAGACTTTGGTTGGGTTTTGGGAACCTGCAGCGTGCCTGGCTAGATTCTAGTCAGCTATAAACAACGTCCATTTAAAATATGGTACAATAGGGGCGTCTGGGTGGCTCAGTCGGTTAAGCGTCCGACTTCGGCTCAGGTCGCGATCTCGAGGTCCATGAGTTTGAGCCCCGAGTCGGGCTCTGTGCTGACCGCTCAGAGCCCGGAGCCTGTTTCAGATTCTGTGTCTCCCTCTCTCTCTGACCCTCCCCTGTTCATGCTCTGTCTCTGTCTCAAAAATAAATAAACGTTAAAAAAAATAATAAAAAAATAAAATAAAATATGGTACAATAAAATGTGATTAAAATTACACGTGGAAGTTGACAGTATGAAAGACAGATTTATAATTTATTCGAATCTCCTAGTTTGTTTTTAAGGGTAGGTGGTCACTTGTTTTTCTTGTTTTCCTAAAGTGATTAGTATCTGGGAGTTCCAAGGTAGAGTGTCCCTGGTAGATGAAGGCTATCCTCAGAAAAAAAGACATGCTGTTTTGCTATTCTCAGCTTCAGTTGCAGAAGTGCCCCAACGCACCCACCAGAGAGCTCGCTTCAGTCGTTTGTGCTCCAAATGACATCTTCAGCGCATGGTGAAACAAAGCGTTCTTGGCAGCCCATCACCATTACATTCCTTTGTATTTATCTTGGCAAGTATTTACTTTGTTCCATGTTCACAGTCACCTTTGCTAGGTAAGTAAGAACACTGAGTCTTGAATAAACTGAGAGATTTGCCCAAGGTCACAAATCTCGTAAATGGCAGAACTAACTCTTGAGCTATTTTTTGGAACCGCTCATACATTTTTTTTTTTTTTAAAGATAGTCCACAGGGGCGCCTGGGTGGCGCAGTCGGTTAAGCGTCCGACTTCAGCCAGGTCACGATCTCGCGGTCCGGGAGTTCGAGCCCCGCATCAGGCTCTGGGCTGACGGCTCAGAGCCTGGAGCCTGTTTCCGATTCTGTGTCTCCCTCTCTCTCTGCCCCTCCCCCGTTCATGCTCTGTCTCTCTCTGTCCCAAAAATAAATAAACGTTGAAAAAAAAATTAAAGATAGTCCACAGAATTTAGTTACACAGCATTTCCACAAAATGATTAGAATTTCTCTATTACTGATTTGCATGAACTTGTCTATCTGATGAGAACATTTAGTAATTTTCCTTGAGATATGTTTGGTACATATTGACAATCTTCATTCATAAGAATGAAGGTATTGATACCCTTTTTGTGTATTTGTTACTACTGCTGTGCTTTTTCAAGCCACAAGACGTTGTTAGCACTCAATTTAGGCTCCTTATTACCACTCGGTTTTGCTAAGCATCACATAATAACCCAAAGATTAAAGCCTTACTTTAAAAATTCAAGTCTTTTATTATGCATTTTCTCACACACGCTTGTAAGTAACATTGGTATGTTCAAATGACAGGGGGTGCAATGTGTATTTTGCTTTCATTATTTTTCTCTGTGTTTATAATTACACGGAGCTCTAATATATTTTTAATAACTTTAAAAAAGTTGTTGCAAAGGCACAAAGAATAGAATGGCAGAGCTCTGCAGAGTAATAGAATTAATTTCAGCGTCCTTTTCAAATGGCTCATAACAGTTGCCAGGTTTAATCACAGCTATCCATCCCCAAGGAACTATTTGGTTTGCAACAATTTTAGATATGAAAGTTCTTTGACCTGAATGCTTGGCATCCTGGAGTGGAAAAAAATGAGGGTTGTAGTTAAAAATGGTAACGTCATATTTTTAAAATAAAAAATGCATATTTTGTGAAGCCACTAAGGAGCATATTCATAAAAATTTTAAGCTTTACTGTGTGTGTGTGTGTGTGTGTGTGTGTGTGTGTGTGTGGCAGGGAGGGAGGACGTTTTGTTGCTCATTTTTCCCTTGAACAGGTGTGAAGAACATGCTTTGCCAGCGGGAGCCTGGGTGATTCATTAATTTCTTCTCACTTCATGCAAGGGAGCTTTCTCTCACACCTGAGGTTCTTACTCTCTGACCCACTCGAGCCTTCTCTATGGCCAGGGAAACCACCTTGAAAACAGCAAAAGAGGGAGTATGTATAGCTATTTCCCCTGGTGGGTTCTGTGGCCTTCCGCACTTCTCCCATTTAAAGGGGCAGGATGCATTTAAAAAAATTAAGGATTTGTAGCCAAAACTTCATTTGACTCCCAGGTCTACCACTGGGTAGTTGTGTTAAAATGAAAAAGTTACTTAACTGCTCTGAGCTGTAGTTTTCTAATATAGAAAATATAATTAGTGGTCTCTGCCTTGCAAGATGGTTTGGGAATGCGAAGTGATGACATACACAGCGTATGACACACAGAAAGCCTTTGATATACGGAAGCCGTTTGTGTAGATGTTACCGTCTTTGACTTCTCCATTAAATCCTGGTCAGTCTGAATTGTGGACGTCCGTTTATTTAAGGTGGAGCTGATAGGGTTTAACTTGTTGGAGAATATTGCTTCAAGAAGAAAAGCAGTATGTTCAGAGTAGGGTCCACATGAGAAGACAGATTTGGCCTCCTCTTACTGTATTGAGAGAACCAACAACTTACTTTTTAAATTGAAGTATCATTTACACAGAATAAAGTGAACAAGTCTTAAGTATACAGCTCAGTAAGTATTTACATTTATATGTACCTGTGTCATCATTACCCAGATCAAAATTGGGCAAGATCCCTCCCGCCTCTCTGCAATCCATGGCCTCAACTGTGCTCACAGATGATCACTATTCTGGCTTCTTTAACCATAGGTTAATTGGTCTGTTCTTGAACATCATATAAAGAGAATGATATAGGATATCATCTGGGTGTGGCTTCTTTTGGCTTCTTTTAACGTTTTTGAGATTCAACCATATATTAGTACTTCATTTGTTTCTCCTTTTAATAGATTTTTTGGATTGGTTCTAGCTTTTGACTGTTACGGAAAAAAAAATCTATCAGCATTTTATCATACACTTTGGAGGACATAGCCTCTTACTTCTTTTGACTATATACATAGGATTGGAATTGCTAGGTCATAAGGGAAGCACATGTGGAAAATTGTTAGAAATTGCCTAGATGTTTTCCAAAGTGATGGTCCCACCTTCTGTTCTCACCAGCATTGTCTGCAAGTTCTAGGGCCCTACATCCTCCCCAAAATTTGCATTGTCAATCTTCCTAATTCTACGCTTTTTAAAAATTTAGTGGTGACATCTTAGTGTATATTTAATGTACATCTTCCTGAAGGAAGATGAAGTTGAATATCTTTTCATATGCTTATCTTTGATCTATCTTCTTTTGTGAGCTGCTTATTGATGGAACCAAAGACTTACTGAACAAATGGACTTCGGGGGGTCCTTATGTATTAAAGATAGATAAGCATTTTTCTTGGAAGCAATTGATTTTAAAAAATCAAACCAATACAAATACATTTTCATTTTCTAGAACAAGGCTAATTGGTTGTAAAGAACTAAGTCTTCCTTTAAGAAAAATACACCGGGGTCTCCTTCAGTTGGTTCCCAGAAGGTCTTGTAATAAGATGTTCCTACAGCTCACAGCCTGTTGGAACATAGACATCACTGGGGAATGCTTTATTGCTAGCCTGTTTTGTGCCTGGGGCTTGATGGCTGCTCGCACATAGCAGATATGATTAGGCATTTTCACAGAAGACAGCTCAGAAGGGAGCTGTCTGACAGCTTCCCTTGCGTCTCTTGCTCCACTGAGGTGTTCAGAGGCCCTTAGGGTGACATCCGGTGAAAGAGGTGATTTAAGCAGAAAGTGTCTGGATGGCTATTATTTGGTGGCTGTTATTGAAAATGTACTTCAGGAAACAGAATGTCATAAGCAGAAATGAACACATGGCTCATAGAATTGGAGGATTTTAAAGTTAGAAGGGGCCCTAGAGATTATCTAGCCTAAACATCTCATTTTGTGAATGAGGAAATCGAGGCTTACTGAGATACTGGACTTTGTGGAGGTTGCCATGCTGGTCGAGGAGTTAGATTTTTTATGTTCTTTATAAGAATTAGATTATCTGTTGAGTAAAATTAAATTGAATTCAGGGTCTTGGGGGCACACTTTGCATCATTTAAAAGGTCCTGATAACTCTTGCCACTGCTCTTTATTATATACCCCTGAGCTCTTTTGGGTAGAAATTTGCCCTCTTCTCCTTCTGTTCCCCAGCATATGCATAAAACCTTGCTTGGGGTTGGAGCCCCTCCTCTTAGGAAGGAAACTATGAAAAGCCAGCAGCATATTTTAGCCACAACAAGTGGAGTTGAAGAGTGAATCATAGAATTATGCCTGAAGAAAGAGTTCAGGATCAGGCTGAAGAAGTGTGTCTCAAATTCTGTGAAAGTCAATAGTCTTGTTGTAAAATTCCATTTATTGAGCAAGTAATGGAAATTTTAACCAAATGTTTATGATCTCATACAACAGTAAGCCTGGAGGCAGGTACTTTCCAGGATTGGTTAACTTAGTGGATCAATGGCACCAACAAGGACGCAGACATCTGCCATCATTCCATACAGAATCCTCAGTGGACTGGATTGCCCTGTGGTACACAAGGAGGTGTACTACCCAAGTCCTTCTTCAAGAAAGGTCTTGCTGTGAGGAGTAAGGTCAACAGGCAGCCCCAGATCTCCACACCTTCATAAATTTATGCCTCAGCTAAAGAGAGCTGCCTCATTCTTCAGATGTCTGAGTAAAGTTGAGGGTGTAAGGAAATAAGCCATTTCTGTCCAAAGCAGGACAACTTCTCTGGGGGAATACTGGTCCAGAGCTCCTCATGTGGTTGATTAAAGCTTCGTTGGGCCTGCATCATAGTTCACTTCTCCCTTGCCCTAATCCTGCTTCTTCCCACTTTTCCTTCCACTTCCTTCCGCAGGTGTTGACGCCTAACAAACACATTGCATTTTAGTCTCTGTCTTTGTATGTGTGCATAAAGCTTTTATGTATTCTCAGTTATTTTCTTAGGCTAGGTTCTCAGATGTAGAATTACTGGGTTAGCGTATGCCATTTCAAAGCCATTTTGATATTACAGCTTACTGAGCTACAATGGATATAAAATAATTACAGATATTTAATGTATACATTTCGATGACTTTGGACAAATGCATCCACTCATGATACCAACACCACGATCAAGGTAATACATGTATCCATCATCCCCAATAGATTCCATATGTCTCTTTCTTTTTTGTGGAGTTAGATCGCTTAACATGAGATACATCCTCTTAAATGTTCAAGTGCATACCATGTAAAATGTAGGCCTTATGTTGTACAGATCTCTAGAACTTACTCATCTCACAAAACTGTAGCTTTATAACCATTGAACACTAACTCCCCATTTTTTCTTCTCTTAGAAGACTTACTTCACTTAGCATCAGGTCTTCCAGAATCGTCCATATTGTCACAGATGGTAGGATTTTCTTCTTTTTCAAGGTTGAATAATATCCCAACCTCTGTCTTAATAATGTCTGCTTCTGGCATATTCAGTTCACCACAGCTTCTGAATCTGGGGTCCCTTCCCAATATTGCTGTCCCAACTCCAGGTGGTATAAGCTGACAATTAAAAGGTAAGAAAGAGAATATAACTCTCTTAAGTCCCATTTATCTTTTTTAATTTTTTAAAGTTATTTATTTATTTATTTATTTATTTATTTATTTATTTATTATTTTTTAAATATATGAAGAACAAACTGAGGGCTGATTGGGGGTGGGAGGGTGGGGTGGGTGGGTGATGGGTATTGAAGAGGGCATCTTGAATCCTATTTAAAGAGTGTGGAAATCCATCCCAGAACCACTCAGCAGACTTCCTCTCATTTTTATTGACTGTAATTGTGTCACACACGAATGCTAAAAGCAATCACTTAGGAATGTGAGTGAAATCACCACTGTTGGCATAGACCAGTTAAGATTTACCCCTTGGGCTTGGGTTGTGGCCCAGCTTCTTCTTAAGAACTATACTGAACTGAGGACAATAAATAAAATATGAGCTCTGAGGAGCACCTGGGTGGCTCAGTCAGTTAAGCATCAACTCCGGCTCAGGTAATGATCTCATGGTTCATGAGTTCCAGCCCCATGTCGGTCTCTGTGCTGACATCTCAGAGCCTGGAGCCTGCCTCAGATTCTGTGTCTCCCTTTCTCTCTCTGCCCCTCCTCCACTCATGCTCTGTCTGTCTCTAAAAAATACCAAAATGAGGTTTAAAAAAATTTGAGTTCTGAAAGAAAAAAGACAGTATTTGGGAAGAGGAGGATAAGGCTTGCCTTGATATACAGTCAAAAATGGGAATCTCGGAGCCAAGAGGTGTGTAAAAGCCACGAGAGAGAAAGGCAAAGAGCAGTCTTACTGGAACATGCGAATGGCCTGAAAAGAATGGACACAAAATAATTGGCCAATGAATGCTTGTTGAATAAATGAGAACAGGTTTTATGATTTATTGGTCCCTTTGGGATAATGATGTTAAGTCAGCCTCTATAAATCTTTCTTTCATCGTAAAACCACACATATGATACTCTAATGGACATGTGCAGATTTAATAAAGGCACATCAGAATTTGTGGGAAGTAAGGCATCTGCCTGTAGACATTTGCCCTTTTGGCCTGGGATTTATAAAATATATTCTATAAGCACATGAATTGCAAAGTTATTTATTTCAGGGTTTCAGGATGGAAATTTACATGAAAAAAGAAATATGGCTACAATAATTTAAAATGAATTACTGAGGGTTTTTTTGATAAAAATTTGATGTTTTTCTCAGGTAACATTAATGAAGACATGTGTGTCTATAAAACAATAAATATTAATTTTCCTAGTTAAAATTAGAATATATTTATAGATTCATTGAATTTAGATTTTAACACTACTATAAATGTTAATATCACATCAGTAATTTGCCTGCTTTGGGTTTGATATATAAAATTGTTTTATCTTTATAGAGATACTCTAGCATTATTCTTCCTGAAAAGCAATGTAAATATATATGCAGTAATCACCCTGTCTTCATCTTTTGCTGCCTTTTTCCTTACTAGCATTTTATCCATGGATAAAATGAAAATCAGGAATACAAAATCACAGCTAAAATGCACAGCGATAATTTGCAAACAAACTGTTGAAAGGTATGTCTGTAGAGTTCCATCCCTAAAATGGATGGATAAGACAGACTGCAGATTATAGCCGCACCTGCCGTTGTAGCAGGTGGCTGCTATAACTCTACCCTTTCTCTACTAGTTCAGAAAGTGTATTGAGATGCAGGTAGGTGACAGTGATAATAGTCCAAGACTAATCTTCGATCAGTACTCATTTATGTAAGCATCAGTCTTCACAAATGTTTTACTTTGACCACTATTGGTTATAAAATAGTAGTGACCTGCCTATCAATATTTATCTGGGGGAATTATAACGCAGTGTAGTTTATTTAGCTCCAGGGAACCTCTTGGTTTAGTGGGGTTTTTTTCTTTTGTAAATTGAGATGAATTTCTCATAAGATAAAATTAACCATTTTAAAGTGCACAATTTAGTGGCATTAGTGCATTCACAGCGTTGTGAAACCACGGTCTCTTTTAGGTTCTGAATCATTTTCACCATCCCAGAGTTTTAGTATGCTTCTGAGCCTTTATGCTAAATTTTACATAAATCTTGTATTACATAAAAGACAGGCAGTACGTAGAGGCCATTTGGGAATTGGCACTTCAGTAGAAAGTGAGTACATCCATCTTCTAGGAAAGTGGAGGACTTGGGAAAAGGCTATTTCATTACCCCATTTGTTTGGAAAATTGATAAATACCATTCATCAATCATTCAATCATCTATGTTGGGTATTCAGACAACTGGATGTCTCAGTGCACACATGCCTTCACACATGTCTACCGCTGCTAAAGTGTGGGGATACTTATTCCTATCATAGGAGTAAGCGAATAGTAGGATGGATGGAAATTTGTATGCAGTCTTAAAAAAAGACTATTTTATTTTGTGCTCTAGCCTTACGAAATTGGTTTTCCATAGCTTAATTCGCCAATCCAAAATGACTCCTCCGATATCTCCATGGCATCAACCATCTGTCATTGGATCCAACTTTTGAGGTGTTAGGATAATAGGTGTTGAAGGACAGGAATCTGTTGTAACTGTTCATCTCCTTTTCTTCTCTGATAGGTGTTCTTGTAAGTGGGTTAGAGCTATTGTGAGTAAACTGCAGATGTTTGGTGAAAGAAAAACTGCATTTTTCTACTTGCATTGCATTTATTCATATACAGCATGCATTTATTTTGAAGCCCTGATCTCCATTACATTCCAGTGCTGTCCTTCTTGAGTTAGATTCACTTGGATATCCTTGTAGTAAACCAAAGAAATATGTGTGAAACACTATGTGCAGGTACTCCTTGTGAAGAATGAAAAGAAACTGTGACTGGTTGGGAATACTCACATTTAACCTGAATGCTAAAACTGTCACTGTATGAAAAAGACTAAAGGGGAGGGAAGAGGAGGATGCTTTCAAAGATTCAAAATATACCAACAACAAAGGAAAGGACTTAAAATTTTGAGGAAATAAAAAATAAAAAAAAATAGGAGAAACCCCATACTTCTATACAAGAGACAGAATAAGCAAAGTGAAAGTAATAAGCAAAGTGAAAGAGAATCAACTGCATATAAAGTAAATGCAGTTAAAGTCCACACGTGAATGTGGAAAACAAAAGTCACCCAACAGGCAACTCCCCTCACAGATCTTACAACTCCATTAAACACAAGAAACTCAAGATCACCAATAAACAAATGTATGCAAGTCAAATCCAAAATCAGATAATTAACACCATTTCAAACTGACAAAGTTGAAAAAGACTCAAATACCAAATGTTGGAGAAGAAGTAGGGAAATACTGACTGTCTTAGATATTATGGGTTGTAATATCTCTTGGTTATATTTAACCACCTCAGAGATCAATCTGATAATATCAAGTATAATTGAATGTTTACATAGTCAATTTTATAGAAATAGTAACAATATTATAGAATTTGAATGTCAAACCGTGTGAGTGATGATACTGTTGTACTTCCAACAGTGGGGAAGATTGAATATTATGAAGGGCCTTGAGCTGAGATAAAGAAGATATTGGATAAAGTCAGAACACATGTATGAGGGGAAGAGTTATTGGGAAGGAGTGAAAAAAGAGGGAAAAGGTGGTCCAGATAGTGAAATCACGGGCATAAATATTAAACTTAAACATGAAAACACAGTGACTATGAAATTGGATTTTTTAAGACTGTTTTTTAAATGTTTATTTATTAATTAGAGAGGGCACAACTGGGGAAGGAATAGAGGGGGGAGAGAGATTTCCAACTGGGCTCTGTACTGTCAGCACAGTTCCTGACACGGGGCTCAATCCCACAAACTGTGAGATCATGACCTGAGCAGAGATCAAGAGTCAGACACTTAACCAACTGAGCCACCCAGCTGCCCCTGGCTTTTAAAAAGTAGAGAAGCAAAACAAAAATAGAACAACATCAAAAAACCTAATTAATTTTTGTGCTATTTGTATGAACCACACTTTAAACAGAAGAATATAAGAAGGTGGAAAATAAAATAATTTGAAAACCAAAGTTTTTCTGGGGGTCGGGTAGTGTTGGCAGAATATCTTTTACTATTCTCTTTCTACTTTTCTTCATTCTTAAATTTAACGTATATGTCTTAGAAATAGCATATATTTGTGTTAGGGCGGTCATGAAAAGAGTAGACAGACATTCCAGACATAGAAGCATTTCATAATGTCTCAAACCATATAGCTTCAATATGCAAAGGAAAATAATAACAAAACTACAAAAACTGCACAATTACAATGGTAATTTTAATGCATGTCTCTCGGCCAATAAAATAAATGCATACAGACATCAAGCAGAATATAAATCGTTTGAACAATACAGTCAGCAGTTGACATTATATAGTACACCACACCCAACAGCTGCTATTTGAACATTTATAAGCATTGGCTATTGGTTTAGCCAGAGAGTGAGGCACAATATGTTTTTTGTTGTTGTTTTTTAATTATAGCATACAAACTATATTCTTTAATACTTGTGAAAAAGAGCTAAAAATCAAAACAAAAATGACACTGGAAAATTGCCAAATAATCACTTCTAAATAACCTATAGGTCTGAAGGAGACAAAGTGGAAATTAGAAAACATTTTGCTGGGCACCTGGGTGGCTCAGTTGGTTAAGCGTCCAGCTCTTGATTTCAGTTCTGTTCATGATCTCACAGTTGGTGGGACCAAGGTCCGTGTCAGGCTTGTACTGACAGTGCAGAGCCTGCTTGGGTTTCTCTCTTTCTCACTGCCCCTCCTGCCTGTGCATGCTTTCTCTTAAAATGAATGAATGAATAAATAAATAAATAAATAAATAAATAAAACATATTTACATAATATGTAACATGAAATCTAGTGAGATATAAATCATAGATGTATGCATTAGAAAAACCTGTGAATGCTAATATTCTAAGATCCAGCTCAAAAAATTAGCAAAAGAATAGCAATTCAAATGCAAAAAAGATAGATAAAAGGATGACCAGAAATTAATGAAATAGAAAACACAATAAATCCAGAAAACCCCAATTCACTTTTTTGGAAAAGAAAAATTTGAAAAACTTGGCAAGACTGATCAAGAAAGAAGGCACAAATAAATGCTATTATAAATATGTTGATAAGTTTGGGACAAATTCTTAGAAAAACGGAACTCACTAAAACTAACTCAAGAAGAAATGCAGGAAATCTGAATTGTCTTGTAGCAATTAAAAAATTGTTACTCGAAACCTCCTACAAAGAAAATCCTAGGCGTAGATGGCTTCATTTGTGAATTTTTCCAAATATTTAAGGGAGAATTATCACAACTCTTCCTGAGAATGAAAGATGAATCCATTTCCTAACTCATTTTTTTTGAGACCAGGAAAACATCATCATGAAACATTGTTGAGGAAATTTCATGAAAGAAATACTACAGCCAATCTTTCTCATCTACAGAGATGCAAGAATTTTAAACAAGAATAGTAGCAATACAAGTCTGGTGTTAGATAAAAAGGCTAATATCTCATGATCTATTTGGCTTATGCTAGAAATATAGTAGTAGTTTATTTGAGAAGGAATCGATGTAATCCACATGGACAGAAAAGGAAGGTAAATTATATAACCATTTAAGTAGATGTAGGAAAAGGATTTGATAAAATTCAGCAGCCACTGATTGTTTCATAAAAATTTTAGTACCAGAAAGATAACATTCTTAGTCTAATAAATCACATCTCTAAAATTTTAAAGCAGTTGTCATACTTAATAGTAAAGTTTTAAAGCTTTCTCCCCTGATATTAGAAATGAGAATATTTGATATGATTATTTTTATTGAATGTTGTACTAGGAATCCTATTCAGCATAATTTGTCATTAGAAATAAATAAAACTTGCAAGAACTATAGTGGAAGAAAGGATATTGTTATTTGTAGAAAATATAATTGTATATCTAGAAAATCCAAAAGAATCTACAGATAAAATGTTATAATTACTAACTGAATTAAGTAAGTTTTCTGGATACAATATAAAATCTTTGAGAAAGCAATACTATTTCTATATACTGTCAGCAAGCAACTGGAAAATTAAATTTTAAAAATATAATATAAGGTAGTGTTAAACATCAAATACCTAAAAGTAAGTCTAACAAGACATGCTTAAGAACCCTATATGTAAACTATAAGAACATAACTGAGAAAAAAACAAAGGAGGCAAGTAAAGTGAGAAATATAACTTGTTCATGATTTGAAATACTCAATGTATGTTGTAAAGATACCTATTCTTCTCCCAAAGTGTCTAAAGATAAAATGCAGTATCAATCAAAATTCAAGAGTTTTTAATGGAAATTAACAGAGTTGATCCTAATATTTGTTGGGAAATTCAAAGGGCCAAGATACCCAAGATAATCTTAAAGGAACCGAAAAAGTCGGCTGATTTTTTTTCTATTATTAAGTCTTATTACAAAAGTATAATAATTAAGAGAATCGTATTGGCAAAAGGATAAAGAACAATAGCAGGGATTATAAAGTACAGAAACAGACGTTCTCAATCATGGACAATTTGCGTATGGAAAAATGGCAACATGAACAGCCGGAAAAGAACAATTTTTACAGCAGGTTTAATATCACTTCCATATGAAAAAATGGATATTGACTTTGAGCATCATGCACAAATATATGTCCCACAAAGGTGCAATTTTGAGGAAAATAATCCAGATCCAAAATGTGTGATTCCATTTATATAAAATTTAAATATTAGTCAGAAACCTTCTATAATAATTAGGAATCAGGATAGAGGTTGCCATGGTGAAGGAATGAGGAGTATGCACCCAGGGCATGCTTCTGGGTGCTGATAGTGTTTAATTTCTTGAGGTTGGTGGTGGTTACATGGGTATGTTCATCTTATGGGATGTCATTTAGCTATATGTTTTTGATTAGCATTCTTTTCTGTAAGTATACTATGCCTCAATAAAAATTATTTCAAAATAGGGTTAATTCATATTTATGTTTGTCAGCTATGTGTGTCTGATAGATTGGTAGGTATAGGTTTTATTATTCCCTACACTTTTCCTTTTCTAAAATAATTTTTTAATTTAAAAATTATAAAGGGGAATGCCTGGGTGGCTCAGTTGGTTAAGCATCCAACTCTTGATTTGGGTTCAGGTCATGATCTTGTGGTTCAACATTGAGGCCTGTGTGGGGCTCTATGCTGACAGCTTGGGCTTCTCTCTCACTCCCTCTCTCTCTGTCCCTCCCTGCTTGCTCTCTCTCTCTCTCTCTCTCTCAAAATAAATAAACCTTAAAAAAATAATAAGGGAAAAGAAAGTCATTGATAACCAATCATTCTTTTGAAAGGATTGAGGCTTAATGTATAAAGTTCTTCTAGAAAGTTCAGTAATCAATTTATTAATTCAGTGAGTTAATTTATGAGTTTAATCCTCCTTTTTTTCCCCCACTCTGTCTACTACCTCTCTCAACCTGTTAAAAATAGCCATCACATTATTTTTGTTTTGTTTTGTTTTTTCAACGTTTACTTATTTTTGGGACAGAGAGAGACAGAGCATGAACGGGGGAGGGGCAGAGAGAGAGGGAGACACAGAATCGGAAACAGGCTCCAGGCTCTGAGCCATCAGCCCAGAGCCTGACGCGGGGCTCGAACTCATGGACCGCGAGATCGTGACCTGGCTGAAGTCGGACGCTTAACCGACTGCGTCACCCAGGCGCCCCCCACATTATTTTTTGAGTGTGTCTATGTATATGTCAATATCTGTATCTTTTTTCCCCATAAAATGATAGTCTTCGTGGAGTGTTCATGCTCAGGGTTTTCTGGGAAATATTCTCTGAGCTAGAGAAGAATCAAAGCTTCTTAACTCCTGCCCTTTTTCTGAGAAAGCAATTTATCAATGAGCTAAGAATTGAAGTGCCACAGAAAAGTAACACGTATTGCTTTTCTTAAGATCATCAAGGGCTTATATGTTGGTTATATAAAAAGATAATTATCCATATTCTCACATATTCTACCACTCTTACATGCTGATTTTTAAAAGAAACATAAATAGCTCATTTAAAAATATAGGAGTATATATAAAAAGTCTTTTAATCTGCTCTTTTCACTTTACATAGTAAGACCTTTTTCATGTAATTATATATGAAGGTATTCTTTAATCCTATGTTTTAGGATCTTTAGAAACATGTTAAGTGCGTAGAAGGTAAAGGGAACATCATCCTTAGGGTGTGATTATTTACCTCATAGTCATAAGTATTTGCTGGCTTGGGTGACTGTGCGGGGTGTTCGCTATTAAACTGCGCATTTTTATTTTCCTTGTCAAATGGGCACATCTCTGCAACAACGCTTGGATCTCTGCTCTCTTTTAAAGA
This sequence comes from Prionailurus viverrinus, assembly GCF_022837055.1. Taxonomy (NCBI): domain Eukaryota; kingdom Metazoa; phylum Chordata; class Mammalia; order Carnivora; family Felidae; genus Prionailurus; species Prionailurus viverrinus. The sequence continues at coordinate 19,738,546 of NC_062569.1, forward strand.
AATGGCCCGTAACCTCTGAAACAGACTGAATCTAATCAATCCAGAGGGAGCAGTGCTTTTTCTGAGGAGGCCGCCCAGTGCCTCTTGAGCAAATCTCCTGTCTTACTTGCCTGGGTTGCTGCCCATTTCTGCTTCTGAAGTTACCTTCTCCCCTCCCAGTGGGTTTTTTTTTCCCTTCACCTCTCAGCTCACAAAAGTATGATCAGAGTTACTGCAGGACTTACTTAAAAGGACTCAGCAAAACTAAACCCACTTCTTTCCAAACCTAACTATAGGAACAGACAATGCTCCAAAGTTATTCTTTGCCTGTCTTTTACTTAGTTTCTCTATTTACAATTTCAGTTTAGCTTTAGAAGTCTCTAGAAGTACTGATTACATTCTTTGTGCTTAGCATTACAGAAGGATGGATAAACTGGTTTATTAATACCACATTATTTTGTGGTTATAATAAACACATTTAAATTGTAATTTTAAGCCAGTTGGTGAGTCAACCCAAAGACCTTAATAATGTGCTGCCTCAACGTATGTCATCTGCTTTAAATTAAAGCATAATTTGGAAGGCCCCTCTGGTCAATGTACAAAAAGCTAGTTAGAGGACTGTAACTAGAAAAGTTTTGTGATTCAGCTACAAAGAAAATTATCTATGGGGCTTACACTCTCAGTTTACTTTTTTTCCTTTTGGTAGATTTAGTTTGTAGGTACTCTCAAAGAAATAGTCAAAAATTAAATACATATAAAGAAATTTCTGATCCAATGTGTACAGTTCATGATAACATCACTAGAATAATAATAGAATTTACTATTAAATATTGTGGATGATTTCTAGTTTAAAATGTACTTTGGAAGAAATAATTCATTTTTGTAAGAAGTTAGAAATTCAAAATGATCTGAAATGCTGCTGTTACTTTCTGGCAAAGATGGGATGTCTAAGTTAATTTTGGCAATTGGCTTTAGGGACTTCAAAGCTTCATGTTATCTATGAAGTGCTTCATTATTAACGCCCTGATGTAGCTGGTAATGTTTAGTCTAATTGGATTTAAATAGCTTATTGTAGGAAGTTTTCATTTGAGGTTATTTTTACAGTCTTGGTGATAATATCTTGAGTTACTGAATGTTTTCCTAAGAATTTTTGCCGAGAGAAAAATGTTGTCAGCTGAATAGTTGTATCTGATCATCAGTTGATGATGGGATAAAGTAATATAGTAACTTTATTCATAATAATGATTCTGATTTTTCATAAGTATATAAAAAACAGAGAGATCTAGTTCATAGTAATTGTTCAATCATAAGATAAAATGTAGCCCTGTGAGGTTGGGGTGGAGAGGAAGGGTTGCTAGGAAATGTATCAACTTAGACCTCTACAAGAAATATCAGTACCCTTGATCCTGCCCCATTGGGGCAAGACATAAAAGGGACTGCTGGAAAACTCTCTGGGACAGGATCACAGTATTCCATAGCATAGTCATTCACAAGGAAAAGTGAAGGATATCTACCTATCTGTCTTACATGGAGTCTCACTACGAAAAAATCATTGTTGTATGTAAGTGTTCTGAAATATTAACTCATATATGAGGAAGATGCATTCATAACCGAGTAAACTCTGTTTTTTATATTTATGGCTTAGAAGGACCAATGGTAAAGTCATGAAACAAAACTGAGCTATAGACACAATGTCATGAATCATGAAAGGCAGGTTGACATGGGAGTTAAGGCCTTTGTAGAGATTTCCCTCAACCAATCTTGAAGTAATTAGGCAATGGGCTTTCTGCTCTGAACATGATACATTGTTTGTGTCTGTCAAAGGACTAGACAGCCTCTGGGAATAACTGATCAGGAACAATTAGGAAAGTCAGAAGAATGGATTAAACCTAAGTTTTGCTACTTTTCTCTAGTGATCAAAGCATTTTATAGGTGTGATGGAATTCACTGGTTATTTTGGAAAGTCCCTTTGATATTCAAGAATGAGTCCAAAAGTGGAATTATCTTCTGTAGCCCCCAAGACTGAAAGTGAATTTCTAGAACAGTGCTGTCCAGTAGAGCTTTATGTGATGATGGAAATGTTCTGTTATCTCTACTGTCTAATATTGTAGCTACTGGCCACATGTGGCTACTGAGCACTTGATACATGGCTAATGGGATTGAGGAACTGATACATTTAATATGAATTAACTTTAGATGTAAATACAAGTATCACATGTACCAAGTAGCTAATGTATTAGCGCAATTCTAACTCCTTTTCTAAAATTCTAAATCATAATTGTGTATGATAAACTAGCCACTAGAGAAAATTTTATTTATTTTACATTATATACTATAAGTTATCAGGTAATTTATATGAATTATAAAAAGGAAATGTTTGGTTAAATACGTGCATTTCCAAAATCACTTTGGCACTGTGTTTTAGTATTTTAAACATTTTCCCTAGTGACACCATGCATTTTTAATATTTTTGAGAAATGTGATTTTTTCCAAAAACAGAAAATATAATTCTGGCAATATTGGAACATTTTTAATGTAGTTTTATTTACTTGCTGGGAAGAATGTATTTTTAAAGTTTTATTGAGATACAACTTACCTACCATAAAATTCACCTATTTAGTGTACAATTCAGTGGTTTTCTTTTAGTGTGCTTAACAAAATTGTGCGACCATCATCATAATCTAAATTTAGAATATTTTCAACACCCACAAAAAGGAACCTTGTTCCTGTTAGCATTCACTCCCCATTTCCTCCCTAGTCCCTCACAACATCTTTCTCTATTGATCTGTTTATTCTAGATAATTGATATGAATTGGAATATAGCACATGTTGTAATTTGTGACTTCCCCCAAGAGATGAATTTCTTCACAAGAACCTTTTTCTTTACCTGAGACAAAATAAGTAAATACGGTTAAAAAAAAAAACCAATAGATTTCATGTATAGGAATAACCACAAGAACCCAGAGAAGAAGAAAAACGTCCAATAAATGTGAATAGAGAATTGGCATAATTAATACAACATCTACAAAACCAGTGCTAGTTGGGAATGTAAACTGGTGCAGCTCCTCTGGAAAACAGTGTGGAGGTTCCTCAAAAAATTAAAAATAGATCTTCCCTATGACCCAGCAATAGCACTGCTAGGAATTTACCCAAGGGATACAGGAGTGCTGATGCATAGGGGCACTTGCACCCAAATGTTTATAGCAACACATTCAACAATAGCCAAATTATGGAAAGAGCCTAAATGTCCATCAACTGATGAATGGATAAAGAAGATGTGGTTTATATACACAATGGAGTACTACGTGGCAATGAGAAAGAATGAAATATGGCCCTTTGTAGCAATGTGGATGGAACTGGAGAGTGTGATGCTAAGTGAAATAAACCATACAGAGAAAGACAGATACCATATGTTTTCACTCTTATGTGGATCCTGAGAAACTTAACAGAAGACCATGGGGGAGGGGAAGGGGGCGAAAGAGAGAGGGAGGGAGGCAAACCATAAGAGACTCTTAAAAACTGAGAACAGGGAGGGTTTCTGGGAAGATGGCGGCGTAGGAGGACACTGGGCTCACCGCGTCCTGTGGGTCACTTAGATTCCACCCACACCTGCCTAAATAACCCAGAAAATTGCCAGAAGACTAGAAGAACGGATTCTCTGGAGCCAAGCACAGATGAGAGGCCCACGGAAGAGGGTAGGAAGGGCAGCGAGGCGGTGCACCCTCCATGGACTGATGGGAGGGAGCCAGGGCAGAGGGGCAGCCTGCTGGCCAAGCAGAGCCCCCGAGTCTGGCTTGCAAAAGCGGAGGGGCCAGACGGAGTGTGTTCTGACAGTAAGCGGGATTTAACATCTGGAAGGTTATAAGTTAACAGATCTGCTTGGAGAATGGGAGGGCTGGAGGACAACGGGAGGGCTGGAGGACAACGGGAGGGAGAGTTGTTGAGCCCTGGACAACAGAGCTCAGCTTGGTGGGGAACAAAGGTGCTTGCCAGCGCCATTTCCCTCGCCCATCCCCCAGCCAAAATCCCAAAGGGAACTGGTTCCTGCCACGGAACTTACTTGCACCCCACAAACACCCAACGCTGTGCTTCTGCGGATCCATCCCTCCAGCGGTGGGTCTGACTCCCTCCCGGTGCTGCAGGGCCCCTCCCGAAGTGGATCACCAAAGGAAAAGCAAGCTGAGCCTGCCCCTCCTGCCCCCCCCCCCCCCGTGCACCTTGCTGATCCACCCTAGCTAATACGCCAGATCCCCTGCACCACAAGCCTGGCACTGTGCAAGTAGCCCAGACGGGCCACGCCACCCTACAGTGAATCCCACCCCTAGAGAGGGAAAGAGAAGGTACACACCAGTCTGACTGTGGCCCCAGCGGTGGGCTGGGGGCAGACATCACGTCTGACTGCAGCCCCGCCCATCAGCGCAAGTTATTCAAGACAGTACAGGGGAAGTGCCCGCAGTCCCCCACCACTCCAGGGACTATCCAAAATGACTAAACAGAAGAATTCCCCTCAAAAAAACCTCCAGGAAATAATGACAGCTAACGAATTGAGGAAAAACAATTTAAACAATATAACAGAAAGTGAATTTAGAACAATAGTCATAAAATTAATCGCTGGGCTTGAAAACAGTATAAAGGATAGCAGAGAATCTATTGCTACAGAGATCAAGGGACTAAGGAACAGCCAGGAGGAGCTAAAAAATGCTATTAATGAGATGCAAAATAAAATGGAGGTGACCACATCTTGGATTGAAGAGGCAGAGGAGAGAATAGGTGAACTAGAAGATAAAATTATGGAAAAAGAAGAAGCTGAGAAAAAGATTAAAAAAAATCCAGGAGTATTAGGGGAAAATTAGAGAACTAAGTGATGCACTAAAGAGAAGTAATCTAGGGGCACCTGGGTGGCGCAGTCGGTTAAGCGTCCGACTTCAGCCAGGTCACGATCTCGCGGTCCGGGAGTTCGAGCCCCGCGTCAGGCTCTGGGCTGATGGCTCAGAGCCTGGAGCCTGTTTCCGATTCTGTGTCTCCCTCTCTCTCTGCCCCTCCCCCGTTCATGCTCGGTCTCTCTCTGTCCCAAAAATAAATAAACGTTGAAAAAAAAAATTTAAAAAAAAAAAAAGAGAAGTAATCTATGCATAATTGGTATTCCAGAGGAGGAAGAGAGAGGGAAAGGTGCTGAAGGTGTACTTGAAGAAATCATAGCTGAGAACTTCCCTGATCTGGGGAAGGAAAAAAGCATTGAAATCCAAGAGGCACAGAGAACTCCCTTCAGATGTAACTTGAATCGATCTTCTGCACCACATATTGTAGTGAAACTGGCAAAATACAAGGATAAAGAGAAAATTCTGAAAACAGCTAGGGATAAACGTGCTCTAACATATAAAGGGAGACCGATAAAACTAGTGACGGACCTCTCTACTGAAACTTGGCAGGCCAGAAAGGAATGGCAGGAAATCTTCCGTGTGATGAACAGAAAAAATATGCAACCGAGAGTCCTCTCTCCAGCAAATCTGTCATTTAGAATAGAAGGAGAGATAAAGGTCTTCCCAAACAAACAAAAACTGAAGGAATTCATCACCACTAAACCAACCATACAAGAGATCCTAAGGGGGATCCTGTGAGACAAAGTACCAGAGACATTGCTACAAGCATGAAACCTACAGACATCACAATGACTCTAAACCCATATCTTTCTATAATAACACTGAACGTAAATGGACTAAATGCGCCAACCAAAAGACATAGGGTATCAGAATGGATAAAAAAACAAGACCCATCTATTTGCTGTCTACAAGAGACTCATTTTATTTATTTTAATTTTTTTATTATATGAAATTTATTGTCAAATTAGTTTCCATACAACACCCAGTGCTCATCCCAACAGGTGCCATCTTCAATGCCCATCACTTGCCCTCCCCTCCCTCCCACCTCCCATCAACCCTCAGTTTGTTCTCAGCAAGAGACTCATTTTAGACCTGAGGACACTTTCAGATTGAAAGTAAGGGGATGGAAAACTATTTATCATGCTGCTAGAAGTCAAAAGAAAGCTGGAGTAGCCATACTTATATCAGACAAACTAGACTTTAAATTAAAGGCTGTAACAAGAGAGGAAGAAGGGCATTATATAATAATTACAGGGTCAATCCATCAAGAAGAACTAACAATTATAAATGTCTATGCACCGAATACGGGAGCCCCCAAATATATAAAACAATTACAAACACAAGCAACCTTATTGATAAGAATGTGGCAATTGCAGGGGACTTTAACACTCCACTTACAGAAAGGGATAGATCATCTAGACACACAGTCAATAAAGAAACAAGGACCCTGAATGATACATTGGATCAGATGGACTTGACAGATATATTAAGAACTCTGAATCCCAGAGCAACAGAATATACTTTCTTCTCGAATGCACATGGAACATTCTCCAAGAGAGAGTGGTCAAAAAATAGCCCTGTATAAGTATACAAGAACTGAGATCATACCATGCATACTTTTGGACCACAATGCTATGAAGCTTGAAATCAACCACAGGAAAAAGTCTGGAAAACCTCCAAAGCATGGAGGTTAAAGAACACCCTACTAAAGAATGAATGGGTCAACCAGGCAATTAGAGAAGAAATTAAAAAACATATGGAAACAAATGAAAATACAACAATCCAAACACTTTAGGATGCAGCGAAGGCAGTCCTGAGAGGAAAATGCATTGCAATCCAGGCCTATCTCAAGAAACAAGAAAAATCCCAAATATAAAATCTAACAGCACACCTAAAGGAAGTAGAAGCAGAGCAGCAAAGACACCCCAAACCCAGCAGAAGAAGAGAAATAATAAAGATCAGAGCAGAAATAAACAATATAGAATCTAAAAAAACTGTAGAGCAGATCAACGAAACCAAGAGTTGGTTTTTTGAAAAAATAAACAAAATTGATAAACCTCTAGCCAGGCTTCTCAAAAAGAAAAGGGAGATGACCCAAATAGATAAAATCATGAATGAAAATGGAATTATTACAACCAATCCCTCAGAGATACAAACAATTATCAGGGAATACTGTGAAAAATTATATGCCAACAAACTGGACAGCCTGGAAGAAATGGACAAATTCCTAAACACCCACACACTTCCAAAAGACAAACAGGAGGAAAAGAAAGCTTGAACAGACTCATAACCAGCGAAGAAATTGAATCAGTTATCAAAAATCTCCCAACAAATAAGAGTCCAGGACCAGATGACTTCCCTGGGGAATTCTACCAGACATTTAAAGCAGAGATAATACCTATCCTTCTCAAGCTATTCCAAAAAATAGAAAGGGAAGGAAAACTTCCAGACTCATTCTATGAAGCCAGTATTACTTTGATTCCTAAACCAGACAGAGACCCAGTAAAAAAAGAGAACTACAGGCCAATATCCCTGATGAATATGGATGCAAAAATTCTCAATAAGATACTAGCAAATCGATTTCAACAGCTTATAAAAAGAACTATTCACCATGATCAAGTGGGATTCATTCCTGGGATGCAGGGCTGGTTCAACATTTGCAAATCAATCAATGTGATACATCACATTAATAAAAGATAAGAACCATATGATCCTGTCAATCGATGCAGAAAAAGCATTTGACAAAATTCAGCATCCTTTCTTAATAAAAACCCTCGAGAAAGTCGGGGTAGAAGGAACATACTTAAAGATCATAAAAGCCATTTATGAAAAGCCCACAGCTAACATCATCCTCAATGGGGAAAAACTGAGAGCTTTCCCCCTGAGATCAGAAGCATGACAGGGATGTCCACTCTCACCGTTGTTGTTTAACATAGTGTTGGAAGTTCTAGCATCAACAATCGGACAACAAAAGGAAATCAAAGGCATCAAAATTAGCAAAGATGAAGTCAAGCTTTCAGTTTTTGCAGATGACATGATATTATACATGGAAAATCCGATAGACTCCAGCAAAAGTCTGCTAGAACTGATACATGAATTCAGCAAAGTCGCAGGATACAAAATCAATGTACAGAAATCAGTTGCATTCTTATACACTAATAATGAAGCAACAGAAAGACAAAGAAACTGATCCCATTCACAATTGCACCAAGAAGCATAAAATACCTAGGAATAAATCTAACCAAAGATGTAAAAGATCTGTATGCTGAAAACTGTAGAAAGCTTATGAAGGAAATTGAAGAAGATATAAAGAAACGGAAAAACATTCCGTGCTCATGGGTTGGAAGAATAAATATTGTTAAAACATCAATACTACCCAAAGCTATCTATACGTTCAATGCAATCCCAATCAAAATTGCACCAGCATTCTTCTTGAAGCTAGAACAAGCAATCCTAAAATTCATATGGAACCACAAAAGGCCCCGAATAGCCAAAGGAATTTTGAAGAAGAAGACCAAAGCAGGAGGCATCACAATCCCAGACTTTAGCCTCTACTACAAAGCTGTCATCCTCAAGACAGCATGGTATTGGCACAGAAACAGACACATAGACCAATGGAATAGAATAGAAACCCCAGAACTAGACCCACAAACGTATGGCCAACTCGTCTTTGACAAAGCAGGAAAGAACATCCAATGGAAAAAAGACAGTCTCTTTAACAAATGGTGCTGGGAGAACTGGACGGCAACATGCAGAAGATTGAAACTAGACCACTTTCTTACACCATTCACAAAAATAAATTCAAAATGGATAAAGGACCTGAATGTGAGACAGGAAACCATGAAAACCCTAGAGGAGAAAACAGGAAAAAACCTCTCTGACCTCAGCCGCAGCCATTTCTTACTTGACACATGCCCAAAGGCAAGGGAATTAAAAGCAAAAATGAACTATTCGGACCTCATGAAGATAAAAAGCTTCTGCACAGCAAAGGAAACAATCAACAAAACTAAAAGGCAACCGACAGAATGGGAAAAGATATTTGCAAATGACATATCAGATAAAGGGCTAGTATCCAAAATCTATAAAGAGCTCACCAAACTCCACACCCAAAAAACAAATAATCCAGTGAAGAAGTGGGTAGAAAACGTGAGTAGACACTTCTCTAAAGAAGACATCCAGATGACCAACAGGCACATGAGAAGATGCTCAACGTCGCTCCTCATCAGGGAAATACAAATCAAAACCACACTTAGATATCACCTCACACCAGTCAGAGTGGCAAAATGAACAAATCAGGAGACTATAGATGTTGGCGAAGATGTGGAGAAACAGGAACCCTCTTGCACTGTTGGTGGGAAGGCCAATTGGTGCAGCCACTCTGGAAAACAGTGTGGAGGTTCCTCAAAAAATTAAAAATAGCCCTACCCTATGACCCAGCAGTAGCACTGCTAGGAATTTACCCAAGTGATATAGGAGTAGTGATGCATAGGGGCTCTTGTACCCCAATATTTATAGCAGCACTCTCAACAAGAGCCAAATTATGGAAAGAGCCTGAATGTCCATCAACTGATGAATGGATAAAGAAATTGTGGTTTATATACACAATGGAGTACTACATGGCAATAGGAAAGAATGAAATACGGCCCTTTGTAGCAACGTGGTTGGAACTGGAGAGTGTGATGCTGAGTGAAATAAGCCATACAGGGAAAGACAGATACCATAGGTGTTCACTCTTTTGTGGATCCTGAGAAACTTAACAGAAACCTATAGGGGAGGGGAAGAAAAAAAAAAGGTTAGAGTGGGAGAGAGCCAAAGCATAAGAGACTCTTAAAAACTGAGAACAAACTGAGGGTTGATGGGGGGTGGGAGGGAGGGGAGGGGAGGTAATGTTCATTGAAGAGGGCATCTTTTGGGATGAGCACTGGGTGTTGTATGGAAACCAATTTGAACAATAAAATTCATATTAAAAAATAAACATGAAAGTCAACCACAAGAACAAAACCAGTACTAGAAACCTAATCCATAAAGAAGTCACTCCACCTGCAAGGTGCCGAGTGCAGATACAATGACACAGAGAGTTGTCCTGGGAAAGTGTAGTCTTCTTGAGCATGCTGTTGTTGCCTTTCAGGCTCCCTGTGCAGTCCGCCCTCCTTTTCAGGTGCCGCCTGTTTTGTCACGGGAGTTCAGATTGCTTGGAACATGGAGTGCTGTGGTCAGTGAGGGGAGGGGTCCTCTTCTGGTTTTCTGGTGGTTTACTCTTTAAAGGGAATACCAAGGCAGATCTGTTTCTGTCCCAGTGTTTTATGGAGTTTTAAGTGGATAACTTCTTAGAACTTTACCTACTGCTTCCTCCTTCCCACTTGCTTTCCTTCCACATGCATTCAGATAGGTGTACATGAAAGGGGTCTAGAGGACAAATGTCTTCCCCAGAAATTATGACCTGATCAGAATTTCTCCTCTTTGCTGAAGAATAATAAGGCCATACAACTGAGTCCATCCAGCTTACTGGGTCCCATTCTTTCCTCTCCATAACAAGTTCAGATCTAGAAGCCACCTCAGTCCCTCATGAAAGCTGGTTTTCAGCTGGTCAGACTCCTCAGTTTGTCAGACATGTCCAGCTATTTTGGAACACCAGATCTTTGTAGTTAAACTAAGGTTGGGAAATCCATTAAATTTCTCATCGTTGTGCCATAGGACCTCTCAGTAGTGAATAAGGGTGTAAATCTGTGTGTGGAGCCATCAGGTGATAAGACCATCTACAAATCTGCCCCAGATTTTGGCTACTGTGGAATTCTCATGTTATATAATTAGCTTTTCCTTACCTCTGTGATGGTAGTTCCCAATTCTGTAGTAATGCCCCAAACCATCATGTTTCTTTTATCCAGTAAGTTGACTTCCTAGAAAAAAGTCTGTTTTACAAATAGAACTAAATATAGTCAAATGCTTGTCTAGCAGGTTGATCTTGAAAAGGGCTGTATGTCAGTGGCAACAAGACAGCTAGTTGAAAAAATAAGCATCATCTTAAACGTTAAAAGTAAAATGTTCAACCCATTAAAAGTTATTTGGTGCTATGTGATCCAAACCAAGACTGGTTAACTGGTTTTCACTTACAAAAATTACCAAATTCTGCCAAGTGAGTGATTTGTGTGCCTATAGCCGACTTACCATGCTAACAAAACTGTATGAATTGAGTAAAAAAAAAAAAATGGTCATTCTCATTACTGGCACTGTGACAAAGAGAAGGATAAAGAGTTTAGACTTTTCTGAGGCGCGCCTGGGTGGCTCATTTGGTTAAGCATCTGACTCTTGATTTCGGCTCAGGTCATGATCTCACAATTCGTAAGTTCAAGGCCTGCATTGGGTTCTGTGCTGACCAGTGCAGAGCCTGCTTGGGATTCTCTCTCCCTCTCTCTTCTGCCCCTCCCTGTTTTCTTTCTTTCTCTCAAATAAATTAAAAAAAAAAAGAATTTGGACTTTTTTGAAAGGCTACTTAAGTCAGTATTAAAAAAGACTTTAAAGGATCCAATATAAATCTAGACCTATAAGGGAAAAATAAAATATCCTTCTTCAATAGGTATGGAATGCAACAGACGCCGTTTCTGACTTGAGGGTTTTTTTTTAGACTTTTGGAATATTACATGTTAGATTTTATCCACATTAATCCTTCAGTTTATCCTTCAATTTTTTTGTCCCATAACCTTATTGTATGGACAGATGTGACCAGCATACAAAAGAACTCTCTTCTAGGGGTAGAGCAAGGCAAAGAGAAATAGCTTGTCTGGGTTGTGACTTCATGGGGGAACAAGGATGTTGATTTCGAGACAGAGATGCTCGTTTCTCTTGTTTCAGAAACTTAATATTTTCTAGACTAGAGTGTTGTAAGTATTACCCTGCTTTTTCCTTTCTCCTTTCACTTCCTTTGTTCCCTAACTATAAAGAATATTTCAGGAGAAGAGTCACAGAGATAGTCTTGTAACTACGTAGGCTCAATATGGTATGGGCCTTAAGCTTTTCTAAGTTCTTCTGGTTATTTTTACATTCTACAAACACGTACTGAATTGAGAAATGATTGGAAAGAAGAGGAGAGTTAGTAAAACAGATGAGAGTGATAATGGATAGTTTGACACCGGGGGAAACAGAGGCAAAGTTTTTCCACACCTTGGAACCATACACCCTGGATCAGAGAAGAGGGACTTGAGACGTTTTTAAGAGAAACGGGTGCTTTTGCAGGAGCAGTGGGCCAGTGTGGTGCTGAAGGCTCTATTATAGTCTATAGATTCTGATCAAAGCCAGACTTTTTAACCTGATGAATCCCGTCTTCTCCCTGTGGCCCTGGGTGAATTCCAACGGAAAGCAAGAACACCACTTCTCTTGATCCATGATTACAGGTTTGGCAGGCCACATGAGTGTCCTAACAGGCACCAAAGATAAACAATGAGACCCTCTTGGTGTTCTGAAGGAAATTATGACTCAGTAGTAGGAGCTTCCAGGTAAGCAATCACAACATGGCATTATGTGTAGTAATAGAGAAAGTATGGATTCTGAAGCCAGCCTAGAAAAGAATACAACTATTTCAGTTTTGGGAGAGTGAAAAGCATAATCCAATAGGTGACGTTTGGGTATTGAAGGATGAGTGGTAATTTTCCAGGTGGCAAGGAACAGAAAGGGAATAAGTTTGTTGAAATAATGCCTTGGGAGAAAGGTATGCACGTAGGCAAAAAACAACACCAAAAAACCTTTCCATTTTTATAATCTTAGGCTCGATAAGACCTTTATGTGAGTAGGAGCTGGGTTCTTATTTTCTTTTATGCTCTTCTGTGAGCTGATATATGTGCAATGCCAAATGGAGTTTGGGCTCAAAATTTCCTAATCCATTAATCTTCAGGTGTTTTTCACATTTTCCCTTTGAGTGACTGCCATAGACGCACTGACCCCTCAAAATGTTGGTAAGCCACAGAGAAAACAGCAGACTCCCTGAATGATAAGTATTTATAGAAAAGGCAGTTCACTTAGAGTAATTACTCAGGGAAATTAGGGGGGAAATTAGGGAGTGAATGCCCATCACTTATTAGGTTAGAATTAAACCGAGTATAATCTATGGATAATGGATAGAGATGACTTTTTTAAAGTAAAATCTTTCACTCTAATAATGTAAACCTCTGACATCAGGGCCTGCTTCTGTGCTGAATCACTCAAACTGTGGCTCAGTGCCCAAAACTCAATTTCTTTTGTTCAATGCCCTCTAAAGCATGTTCTCTCTGAGACTCAGCTTATCCTGGCAGAACTTCGCCTTATTGAATTTTGCTTGATTTGCTCTTCCTTTTTGAGTCCGATTAAAGTTTCCTAAGCTTTCCAGCACCCATTTGTTTCTGCTTCAAGGGAGGAGCTTGCTTAGTTAGCTCCGTTTGATTTCCCTTGTGGGTTTTTCCCCAGTATGTTTCTTTGTTGCAGAAACCCTTGCAGATAGAAATGTGACCTCTTGAGCAGATAATAACAGCTCTTGTTAACTAATAGTACTAACCCTTGCATGGCTCTTGTTACTTGCTGGTTAACGTTCTAAATGCTTTTTGTGAATTAATTCCATCTTCATGAAAACTGGCATGTATCATTATTTTCCCCATATTGTAGAGAGGAAAGGGAAGCACAGAGAGAGAGCTTGCCAAATCTCACAGTCTTAGTTGGTAGCAGAGTTCTGTTTCCATCCCAGTTGTCTATGCTTCTAACAATATGCTCTATAGCCTGCCGTTACAAGCCCGGGACTTTGTGTACATTACCCTTTTTACTGCTGGCACCCTCCTGGGAGGTGGGTACTTTAATCTTAATTTACATATGAGAAAGTGGAGGTTCTTAAAGCTTCTGTAACTAGCTCAGGTTACCTGCTGGCTGAGATGTGTTTCAAATGCTAGTGTCCCTAATACCAAATGCCTTGTTATTAGCCACTGCATTGAGCACTTTTGTTTTGTTTTGCTTTTTCCAAAGCAGTGATCTGGAGCTCAGACCCCCGACCTCTCCTCCTTCCCTATATGATCTTCTCTTGTCTCGAGACTGTAAATAGTTATCTGTACTGTGATGATTCCCAGGTCTGACTTCTTTCCTCAGTTTCACATTCTTACGTCGGTGGGTTGTGTCAGGGAATTCTTTCTATAAGACCCACCTAGTAAAAACTGTAAAGTTTGTGGGTCATAGGACATTCCTCTAATAGTGTGAGTAACTTGAGCGTAGGAATTGGATCTTTTCGTCCTAGTGTCCCTCATGCCTAGATCGACATCTGGCAAATGTGTTCTCAGAATTTGTTTGTTAGATGAACCTTAGTAAATGGATATAAAACATTATCCTTGAAAACAAGTTGTTGAAACCTTGCTTATAGACACCTTTTCTTGACATACTCCTAATACACATTAGCTGCTCAGTAAGGGGAACAGTTTTTCTCAAAATCTTGGTACCTCTTAAGGAAATGGGTTCTCTCTCCCTACTGCTGAATACAATACAATATAATAATTTTGAAAAAAAAATGTATAAAAATACAAGTGGTTATCATCACTGTTGGTATTAACTTTGATGTGCGTAGTAAATTGGAATAGTGTTGGGAGCCAGACAAAGCTGGAATCAAATGATAACACTGCCCATTAGCAGTTTTATGACAATATGCAAATAACTTAAACTCTTAGTCTCAGTTGTAAGCAATGACACGGAAGTTTTACAGACTCTGTACAATATGCATTATACCATAAATCATATAAAAAGATATAAGATTCTTATGAAGATTAAAGAACATATGTTCAAAATAATATAGTACTGCACACAAGTTGCTCAATTAATGGTAGCCACTGCTGCTGCTCCTGTTCTCTTGTTAGTGGTAACTGCCATCTAGGTACAAGGAATCGTAAACACTGTGCCAAGACAGGGACATCAGCCATGAAGTTACTGTTCAAGTGGTTACTTACACTAGAATGTCTGATATCAGGGTGGTCAATTTGATTCACGCCAAAGGCAGGTTTCTGACACCCTCTTCAAGAGAAGCCAGGTCAGATCATCAACCAAAGTTACTTACGGACTCAGATGCTGTGCTAAGAATTCGAAGGAATGAAAAGGGACCCCTCTGCTCTGAGGATCAGGTCGTCTAGTTAACAACCTGGTATACCAAAGGGAGAGAAAACACTGTAGGTACCCTCCAGTTGCTCAGTTACAGAAATATAGGGCCTAGCATTTTACAAGACAAAAATAACCCGACTGGTAATAGAGGCTTCCTTCCTTCCATTAGAATCCTCATCCTAGAAAACTGTTCGTTGTTATTTTTATATTAAACATTTAGAGAAGGATGGCAGATGATTCTGAGGAATATATTCCTCCTCTGTGTTCCCAGTGCCAAGCCCAGTGCCAGACATATACTACATGTTCAGTAAAATAAGTTGAATAAGTAAATGAATGAATAAAAATGTTCTTAGCACAGAACATGGAAGGGATATAGGATCGTGATAATATTGATAGACTCTCTTCTGCATTTATATTATATATTTAATTTCATTATCCACAACTATTTCATGGAAAAAGAAAAGTAGCTTGATCAGCATCAACTTTATCACAGCATAAACGTCTGAGGGATATTAGTGAAAGTTTAAGCAAATGATCTTATCAAACCTTACCAGGAGCATAACAGTAACTGAAACAAATACCTTGTTAGAGTCATTGATTCTTACTTGGTTCAAAATTTCTTTCAAATGCAACACGATTCCTTTTTTTTTTTAATGTTTATTTATTTTTGAGACAGAGAGAGACAGAGCATGAACGGGGGAGGGGCAGAGAGAGAGGCAGACACAGAATCGGAAGCAGGCTCCAGGCTCTGAGCCATCAGCCCAGAGCCCGACGCGGGGCTCAAACTCACGGACCGCGAGATCCTGACCTGAGCTGAAGTCGGACGCTTAACCGACTGAGCCACCCAGGCACCCCTCCTTTTTTTTTTAAGTTGAAATTTTTAAGTTATTTTCAAATTATTTAATTAATTTTTAAATAATTTAGATTCCACTTAATATATAGTGTAATATTAGTTTCAAGTGTACAATTTAGTGTTTCAACACTTCCATACAATACCCAGTGCTCTTCACAACAAGTACACTCCTTAGTCCCCATCACCTATTTCACCCCTCTGCCCACGCTTTTCCCCTCTGGTAACCATCAGTTTGTTCTCTATAGGTAAGAGTCTGTTTCTTGGTTTGCCTCTCTTCCCCTTTTGTTTCTTAAATTCCACATATGAGTTAAATCAAATGGTATTTGTTTTTCTCTGAGTTTTGCTTAGCATAATACTGTCTGGCTCCATCCACATCATTGCAAATGGCAAGATTTCATTCTTTTTTCATGGCTGAGTAATATGCCATTGTGTGTGTGTGTGTGTGTGTGTGTGTGTGTGTGTGTATACATACATACATACATACATACTACATGTTCTTTATCCGTTCATCAGTGGATGGACATTTGGGCTCTCTCCATAGTTTGACTCTTGTTAATAATACTGCTGTAAATATTGGGGTGCATGTATCACTTCCCATGAGTATTTTTGTATTCCTTGGGGAAATACCTAGTAGTCTAATTGCAAGGTCATCTAGGTCATAGGGTAATTCTTTTTTAAACTTTTTTTTAAAGTTTTTTTTATTTTGCGAGAGAGAGGGAAAAAGAGAATCCCAAGCAGGTTCCTCGCTGTCAGCACGGAGTCTGACGCAGGGCTCAATCTCACAAACCATGAGATCATGACCTGAGTGGATCAAGTGTCTGCTGCTTAACTGACTGAGCCAACCAGGTGCCTCTTAACTTTTTTTTTAAGTTTTTTATTTATTTTGAGAGAGCAAGAGTAGAGGAGGGCAGGAAGAGAGGGAGAGAAAGAATTCCAAGCAGGTTCCACGCTCAGCACAGAGCCCAATGTAAGGCTCATTTCATGACTGAGAGATCCCAACGAGAGCTGACATCAAGAGTCAGACACTGAGGTTCCGGAATGGCTCAGTCTGTTAGGCATTCAGCTTTGGTTCAGGTCATGATCTCACAGTTTGTGAGTTGAAGCTCCACATGAGGCTCTGTGTTGACCGTGCACAGCCTGCTTGGGATTCTCTCTCTCCGCCTCTTTCTCTGCTACTCCCCACTTGCACACTCTTGTTCAAAATAAATAAACATAAAAAAAAGAGACACTAAACCAAATGAGCCACCCAGGCATCCCTACTTTTAACTTTTTAAAGGAATCTTGTTTTCCAGAGTGGCTACAACAGTTTGCATTCTCTTTATCTGCATCCTTACCAACGCTCATTTCTTGTGTTGATGAGTTTAGCCATTCTGACAGACATGAGGTGATATTTCATTATAGTTTTGATTTTTATTTCCCTGATGATGAGTGATGTTGAATATCTTTTCATATGTCTGTTGGCCATCTGTATGTCTTCTTTGGAAAAATGTCCATTCATGTCTTCTACCCATTTTTTAATGGGATTATTTGGTTTCTTTGGGGGGGGGTGTTGAATTTTGTAAGTTCTTTATATATTTTGGATAGTAACCTTTATCAGATCTGTCATTTTTCAAATATTTTCTCCCATGCTACAGGTTACTTTTTAGTTTTGTTGATTGTTTCCTTCTCTGCATACAAGCTTTTTATAAAGCTTATAAACCTAAAGTCCCAGTAGTTTATTTTTGCTTTTGTTTCCCTTTCAGGAGACATATCTAGAAAGTTGATATGGCCAGTGTCAAAGAGGTTACTGCCAATGTTATCCTCTAGGATTTTAATGGTTTCAAGTCTCACATTTATGTCTTTAATCGATTTTGAATTTATTTTTTGTGTGTGGTGTAAGAAAGTGGCCCATTTTACTGCACATCGCTGTCAAGTTTTCCCAGCCCCATTTGTTGAAGGGACTTTTTCCTGTTGAATATTCTTTCCTGCTGTGTTAAACATTTACTGACCATAGAGTTGTGGGTTCATTTCTCGGTTTTTTTTCTGTCGTCTTAATCTCTGTGTCTATTTTTGTGACAGTTCCCAGCTCTCTTGATCACTACAGCTTTGTGATACAATTTCATGTTCAGGATTGTGCAGCGTCTAGACTTGCTGTTCTTTTTCAAGGTTTCTTGGGCTAGCTGGGGTCTTGTACAGGTTGTTTGTTCAACCTCTGTGAAAAATGCTGTTGCTATTTTGATAGGGATTGCATTAAATCTATAGATTGCTTCGGGTAGTATAGACACTTTAATAATACTTGTTTTTCCAATCCATGAGCATGGAACATCTTTCCACTTCTTTGTGTCATCTTTAATTTCTTCCATCAGTGTTTTGTAGTTCGATTCAGAGTATAGATCTTTTACCTCTTTGATTAGGTTTATTCCCAGGTATCTTATGGTTTTTGGTACAATTGTAAATGGAATCGATTCTTTGATTTATCTTTCAGCTCCTTCATTTTTGGAGTATAGAAATGCAATGAATTTCTGTTGATTTTGTCTTGTGACTTTAATGAATGTGTGTATCAGTTCTCGCAATTTTTTGGTGCAGTCTTTTGGGTTTTCTGCATAGAGAATCATGTCATCTGCAAATGGTGAAAGTTTGATTTCTTGCCGATTTGGATGACTTTTATTTCTTTTTGTTGTCTGATTGCTGTGGCTAGGACTTCTAGTACTGTTAAAAAAAAAACTGTGATCAGAGTGGACATCCCTATCTTATTCCTGACTGTACAGGAAAATCTCTCAGTTTTCCTCATTGAGGATATTAGCTGTGGGTTTTTTTGTATATGGCCTTTATTATATTGAGGTATGTTCCTTCAATCTCTACTTTGTTGAGTTTTTTGTTTGTTTGTTTGTTTGTTTGTTTACCACGAATGGATGTTGTACTTGGTCCAATGCTTTTTCTGCATCTGTCAAAAGGATCATGTGGTTCTTATCCTTTCCTTTATTAATACGGTATATCATGTTGATTGATTTGCAAATATTGAACCACCCTGGCAGCTTGGGAATAAATCCCACTTGATCGTGGTGAATAATTCTTTGAATGTATTGTTGGATTTAGTTTGCTAGTATTTTATTGAGAAATTTTCCTTCCATGTTCATCAGGGATATTGGCCTATAGTTCTCTTTTTCAGTGGAGTCTTTATCTGGTTTTGGTATGAGGGTAATGCTGGCCTCAACATGATTTCTTTTAGGCCTTAATCCTAACGGCTAATTTTATACAACTGAATGCTGCTCAAATGTTAATGTGTCAAAGAATCACCTTGGAATCTTAATAAAAGGCAGAGTCTGATTCTAGAGGTGTAGGGTGGGACCCGAGATTTTCCATTTCTTATAAGCTCCCAGATGATGTTGATCCTGCTGTTCAAGGACCACATTTTAAACATCAAGGGCTTGACCATGGTTCACTATATTTCAGGTGATTCTTTTTTTTAAATTTTTTTAGTGTTTCTTTATTTTGAGAGAGAGAGAGAGAGAGAGAGAGAGAGAGAGAGAGAGCGCATTCATGTGGGTAGGGGCAGATAGAGAGGGAGAGTGAGAATCCCAAGCAGACACCACACCAGCAGCACAGAGCCCGATGCAGTGCTCCATCTCATGAACTGCAAGATCATGATCTGAGCCAAATCAAGAGCTGGATGGTTACCCCAGTGAGCCATCCAGGTGCCCCCAGGTGGTTCTTTATTCATTACTGGCCATTTTGGTGACCCTATCTATATCTTGACTAATCTCAGAACCAACCCGTGTATATACCTCAACATACTAATTTCTAATTTCTAATGGAATCTCAAAGTCTATGAAGCTGTCTTTTTATTTGGAAAGCCCTACCAAATGAGTACAACCCTCAGGGGTTTCTGTGTTTAGGAGCGGCTTTTGTGCCCTCCAAGCTGATATTATATGTAAATAGGGTTTGACTACATCAATGTTATAATTACTATTACAGATTGTAACCCTCATGGGAATAATGAGGGATTGCTTGAACAATAGGGAACTTCAGAATTCTTATCAGACCACATACAGCCAACTTAGTCACAAAGAGGTCAAATACAATTCTGTGATATTTTTATATCACATCAAGAATGAGTGTTACATTAAAAAAATGAATGAATGTTATAAAAAGGTGGTTGTTAAATTAGGTCTGAGTCGATGTGCATATATAATACAATTTTCTCAATTTCTTTTTATATGTAATTTTCTAGCTATAAGTCAGGCAATTTTATCTCCTAAATTTTCAGTGAGTATTAGAATATGATTTAAAATACAGTATTTAAAAACAGTAGCCATTTATTTTAAAGACACTTGGATTTTTCACCAAAATAAGTTTTATGTTGTATTTTCCCAGTTTTATCCCAACATTTTACTAGGGATTTTCCTTATCTCTGCAGATATATGGCATCCTTATTTTGAATATTTTGTCACTTCACAATGTCTTGGTAATTTTTAGAAATAATTCTAATGTACAATGCCAAGCATTTTTTAGTGCTTGAAATAGCCAGCCACATAAAATACTGAAACAGAAAGCTATTTAACCATTACCTGGAGAGAAATGGAAACTTTTCAGGGACGTACATGGTCAATATGCTTTGAAGAATATAAATAAGGATTTGCATGTATGTGTTCCATAGGTTATTTTATTGTCTAGCAATAATAACAATAATTTCTTGTTCTTCACACGTAAGGATTTTAATAAAGTGTTTGTTGCCAGATTTAACTAGAAAGACAATTAGCCTCAGGAAAGCTTCCAAACCTTTGGCTTCTTTCAAGCTCAAAAGATCTCAGGTCACTAACTGCCCAAGGGAAAGACAAAATCTGTTATAAAATTGCCAAGCCAAGCTTTGAATTTTAGTTTGTAGAAACTGGAAAAGGAAAGGAAACATGAAAATCAGCTCTCTCCTTTTCACTTTTTTAGGCATTAGTAGGTCCAACCCTGGAAATATTTAAAGACTGCCTTACATCAGAAATGAGAGACGTATAAAGAAAAAAAGGGAAACTTATACTACATGATATTAAAACATCCAGTGGTTATAAAGTCTTATATTATCTAGGGCAATGCAAAAAACAAACAAAAATACGCACTCATCTTTCTGAGAAGAAATAGGCAATGATTGAGCATGGGAGTGACTGGTGGTGGAGGGGATAGTGTCACATTCCAGGTCATACTTTGAGTATAGGTGACACACAATATTACATTTGAAAAAAGTCAAGGTACAGTGATTTTATTTCCAGCAAATTGTTACTATGGCTGTTTTATTTATGAATGCTAAAACTGTATTAGGTAGATAACTTCAAAGTGTGGGATTTAATTTTTTTGCCTTAAAATTACATGTTTTAAAACAATGTTAACCCATTTTCAATAATTTTTGTGTTGATCCTAGATTTTTGTGCTATACTTAAATCTCTGCAGAATAGAAAAGCAAGAAGTGAAATAATTTTGGATAAAATTTGCATTCTACAGGCTAGGCCAGGTTATGCTGCAGAAATCTTCTTGTCCCCGTTCTTCTGTCCTCTCCAGAAAGTGGTTTGGCACCACACACAGTATCCATTGGGTGTCTGAATGGCCATCCACACAATTCTGCAGGAGGATCAGTACTTTAGGCCCTGTTGCTTCTATGGCTCTCGCACACAGTCTGTGCCTCCAGGTTGATGAGGGCAGAAAGGGCATGGAAGAGCTATGACAGGCTCTCAGTGTTTGGCACCTAGAAGTTACAAAATCATTCTTTATCCACACTTTTTTAGTTGAAGTAAATCTTAGGCCTACATCCTGTCAGTCTTCCAAGGGTGGTTAAGTACAGCCATCCTGCGTGGCGGGAAATAACGTTTCCTACGGAGCTCTCTATTCACGTATTCATGTATCTCCTGATTAATTGTGTTTTTTTCTTTTCTTATGTCACTTTGCTGGTTAGGCCTTTTTAACCTCTCACCCAGGTAATTGTTCTAGCCTTATCCATAGACCTCTTCCTTTCCATCTGCTAATCTTTGTCCGTTTCGCCTATAGTCACAAATTAAGTTTCCCTAAACCAAAGAGGTTTCTATTTAACCTCTGCCCCAAATCATCCATTATTTCCCTACTGGGTCATCTCCTAATGTGACGTGACAGTGAAGGGCTAAATGTGGTTGGAGCCAGTAGAGAAGTGGACATCCAACCTCATCCACTGTAGCTGAGAACACACTGGGAGGAAAAGTCCAAGAACAAACTTAACCTATATGTGAAAGAGTAATGATAGAATGTGCCATTCATCCAGACAAGCACTTGGCATTGAAAAGGCCAAACTGAGAGATATAGAGGTCTCTTCAGTTCAGCAGACCATAGGTGTAAGAATTTACGAGCATTGACTATGAATAGCTACAGAAAGCAGAGTCCCAAATAGGTAACTGGGGTTTAGGAGTAGACTCACTGAGCAGTTGTGGAAGGGAAGGGATCAGTGTTGGAACACTGAGTTATGACAGGTTAGAAAGGCAGAAATTCATGTGATAGAAGACAGCTAGAACTTAGAGACACACAGTCATCTACAAGGCACTAGCTTTTAAATCTTGTACTGTTGTTTCAGAGGAAATAATCAGAACCCCAGGATATGTTAGATGACAACAGAGCTGCCCTGGTTGAAGTCACCATGGTCTCCACTCCTTCTTGCTATAGAGTAGCAACCCCCCCAAAGTAAGTTTTCAACATCTATAGGGTTCCACTCAACAAACATATAGTCTTAGTTTAAAGGAACGTGGCAGATGTACAGGTGCCAAAGCAGAAGCAAAGTGGGGAGGAGGCAGAAGGTCAAATGAGTGCGAACAGTGAGAACAACTGACCTGTGTTGCCCTGAGACCCCTCTTTGATGAGCCAGATCAGGCTTTTAAACCCTATCTGACTGCTGCAGATTGTGTCTAGATCTGAGAGCAGAGGGAGCCTACAGAGAAGTGCTTAGAGGCCCTGAACAAGGAGCAAGGACAAAAGATGAGGTAGCACCAACCTCTCATCCCTCTTCCTTTTCCGTGGAAGAAATGTCCCTGCTGCAATCAGAGACGTTTGTCCATTGGTCCCAGGCCTTCACATGTTTTCAAAACTTCACTCCTAAAGTTCTTCCTATCCAGCATCACCCATGTCTTTTTCTATTCAGGCCCATTTTCTGCAGCACAAACACATGTTCAAGGGCAGTGGTTCTCAAAGTGTGGTTCCTGGATCAGCATCGTCATCACCTGGGAACTTGTTAGACATGCACATTCGACTGTTCCACCCCAAACTTACTGAATCAGAAACTCTGGGCCCACAATTTGGTTTTTAATAAGTCCATCAGGTAGTTCTTATGTAAAGTCAAGTCTAAGAAACACTGCCCCAGCATAACACACTTAAAAAAGAAACTTGGCCCCTCATTTTCCTGTAACCACTGCCCATTGCCCTGTTCCTGTCCATGATAAAACTTCACCATGTTGTCATGCTGTCTTCACCTCCGACATGGCTTTTAATCTGATGTTAGTCCCTACCACTGTACAGAAGCTGTCCTTTTCAAAGTCACCCAAAATCTCAATGCCAAAATCAATGGGCACTTACCTTTACAAATCTCAGTCTTTTATCAGTATGTTTCAGTCAGTCTCTCCCTTTCTAAAGAAAATTAACTTCTTGATTTTCATGAATGACATTCTTCTTTTTGATTCCCTGAGGGTTCAGTCTCCTTTGCTGCCCTCACCTTCTCTGCCTGATCTCTAAATTTTGGTGTTGTATGGGCTTTAGAACTTTGCCTCTTCCTTTTCATCCTTCCACTCTCAACCAAGGTGATTTCATCTAATTCCAAGGTTTAAATGACAATTCTATTGGATAACCCCATAATTTAGATCTCTAATCTGGATTTCTCTGAGCTACATATTTGCAAATTCAAAACATCGTCCTCTGTATCTTAAATATAACAATCATATACATCATACATTAGCATATATAATATATATTATTTATTACAATATCAGAAAGACTAAATCCCTCCTCCCACAGCCATTCTTCCACTCTGGCTTTGCTTACATAATTCATTAATACCACCATTCACCTCTGTCCAAATAAAAAAATCTGAGCGTTGTCTTAGAATTCCCTGTTTCTCTTTTCTTTCTTCCCACCCATCTGATTCATGGATAAATATTACTGATTCTATCACTAAAATATATTTCAAATCTGTCCATTTCTCCCTATGTCCACTGCCATCACCTTGGTCAGGATCATGGTGATTTCTCGTTTGCACAAAGCCTACCACTTGGCCCCCCAAATTTCATTCCTGCTCTGTGCAAATCCATTCCCTACACAGCACTGAGAGGTCTTAAACTATAAACAAAATTGTGTTAATTTTTTGCTTAGAAAACCAGATTTCTTTCAATGGGCAAAGGACATGATTGGCCTCCTGACCCCTTCTGCAGTGTCACTGGTGATCCCTCTCTTTTTCACTGCTGTACTCTGGCCACATTAATCTTGAGATGGTATTTAAACCACTCTTGGTATCCTCTCCCTCTTCTAGACCTTTGCAGTTGGTATTCTCTTGCCTGGAGAACTTTTACTCTGGCTCTTCCTGTGGCTGACTCCTTCCCATGTTTCAGATTTTAGCCAATATGACCATCTCATTGAGGTCTGGATAGTCACATCATCTAAAATCCTATCAGTTGAGTTATTTCTATTACTGAATCCTCTCAATTTCCTGCATAGCACTTAGTACCATCTGTAATTATTTGATGTGCCTGTTTGTATGTTGTCTGTCTCTCTACCAGAATAAACTTTCCAAGAGGGTCTTTTATTTTTCATTATATTCTCAAGACCTAGATAAATCATGTTAGCAGTAAATATGTTTCAAATGAATAAAGGAAGAATAAAGAACAAATGTGGCACAGATATTGACATGCATTGTTTTCAGGATACAATTCCAAAGCCTGTCATTAAATGGAACCTTATGGAGACCCCATTTCCTTTCCAGCCCTTCTTCAAGTCTATTCACATTCTACCTTCTCTTTGTTGGTGTCCTTGATCATCTAGTATCCTTTATCTATAGTTATTTCCACACATCTTATTTTGATGCTCTAGTATTGTTATTCATTTTGTGTGTATATGTCTTAGCCAACTGACCCATTTATTGAGAAACTGCCCTGTACCCCATGGTGTATTTGAAGCTCCTATGTATTGTAGTGGTCTTGAGGGCTCTGATATCCTTTAAAACTGCACAGTGTCAGGCAGGGGATTTGTTCATAGAAGGCATTTAACAAATGATTGATGATTAATTGAGCCCATCCTTGATGGATGTTATCCATCAGCATGGCTGTTAACCGGTGGTTGTAACCTTTAGGGTAAGTGTTTTAAGAATTCTAAGTTTTGTTTTTGTTTTTATAATAGGGCAGATTCAGCCATCAGGGGTATTCTAGAATCCCAAGGGAATCAGAATGAAATATCAGTTGTCAGAGTATTTTTTTTTTAACTGTAATAGGTCTTCACAGTTTTTGCTTCAACATCTAGAAAGGATTCCTTTTCTTATTTCAAACCAATTAAATATTCTGGGTGAAACAAGTCACTCATCTGCCTATGATCCTTTAGAAAAGTTGTCATTTTGTTAATATATTGTATCTATTATTAATCCAAATTTGTAGTGACCATGTTTTATTGTACTTATAAATTGTGAACTCAGTTTTTGAAATTAAGCTTTTTATTTGCAATTTTTTTAAATCAAACTTTGCAAATATTTTCTGTATGACATTCATACAAAGTCATCCTATACTTGAAAGGGATTTTGAGAATCTTGGATACGTTTTCCTTTTTATCGAGTATTTACTTACGTTCTGGGTCTGTGTCCTGGCTCTATTACTTATTGTATAACCTTAGGCAAATTTCATAACATGATTTTGCCTTAGTTTTATCATTAGAAATGTATATGTACAGGAGACATACATACCTTATAGAATTGTTATGGATTAACACATATTTTCTGTTTAGTACATACAGTTCCAGGCATAGAATGTTGGCCATAATACTGTTTTTATTTTGAATATCTGCTATATGCCAGACATTAGTGAGTAACAAGATAAAGTCTTTGACTAATAGTTGCTCATAGTATGTTGAGGCTGGTGGCAATTGTACATGTGATACTGCCTTGGGGACCACCTCTCTTGTGAAGACATTTACTCTTGTCTACCACATGGTGTTTAGAGATGGTTAATGTACCTAATACTATCACCACTCTTAATAAGTATTTCTTTTGTCTTCAGGAGGCTGTGTCTGTCATTCTTCACCCTCCCTGCATCTACATCCTTTGTCCTATAACTGTGTATTACCCTCCCCTCTGACATGGGGCTTGACTGTCAAAATGGATTTGGCCATTTTACTGTTAAAAAGTGCTTTGAGTGGGCCTGCCTTCTCTCACTTCTGTCTCTGCCGTGGCAAGACAGCACTTGTAGGTGCTGTAGGTTGAACAGCCCTCAAGGATGTCCATATCCTAATCTCTCGAACCTGTAGATATGTTAGGATTCATGGCAAAAGATTTTGCAGATGTAATTAGGGCTACAGACCTTAAGATAGATTACCCCAGATTTCTGGGTTGGGATCAATGTAATCACAAAGTAATAGAGAATTTCCCAGGCTAGGGTCAGAAGATGGGCAGAAGAGGCAAAAGACTGATGCAGCAGAAGGGGAAATGAAAGAGATTTCAAGTGTGAGAAGGGTTCATTGCACTGCCGTTGGCTCACACAGAAGGACCAGAGGAAAGCCTCTGGGAGCTACAGCCAGCAAGGAAATGGGGCCTCAACTCTGCACTTACAATAAAATAAGATTACCAACAACCTGAATAGCTTTGAAGTGGATTCTTCCCAGTACCTTGCAGTAAGAGCCTAGGTAGCCAACAGCTTAATTTCAGTGTGGTAAAATCTGGAGCAGAAAACCCAGCAAAAGTAACCCTAACTTCTGAACTGTAGAATCCTGAGATAATAAATTTGCGTTGTTTTAAGATGTTAAGTTTGTGGTGGTTTGCTAAGATAACAGTAGAAAACTAATACATAGGGCTGTGACAGAACAGGATGAGTTGCCCTCTCTTCCCAAACGAGGGCAGCATAGATGGGTTGATAGCTCTACAATCCCAAGATGAGGGAATGTGCCCAGCCAAGGTCAGCAACTCCCAGACCTGGCCAACCACCTCATGTGTAGGAACAATACATAATCGTCTATGCCTCTGATGTTTTGTTATTGTTGGTTATTCAGTCCTGTGGCAATGGGTATCTTGATATGGAGGCCAAGGAACAGCTGGGTGAATGTCATGCTTTTTCATGAAATATTCTCGTAGAATGGTGAGTGAGAAAAATCTGATGAGTCGTGTGAGATTCAACCATGGAGCAAGATTCTAAGGTGGGGTCTGGTAGAAATACTCTATGAAGGAAAGCAGATGGAAGAGTTGGATTATTTATTTGTGTTATTGATAACGTATATATGAGAACACTTTACATTCAAGAAGAAATGGAATTTATTAGAACTTCACTTTTATTACAAGCTTTTTATGTGTGGCCTAGTCAGTCTGAATGATCTTTGTATTTTGGGAGGTTTGAATCCATGAAAAGAAAACAAAGTATCAGTCACACTTCTTCTTTCCCAAACTAGTTAGTAAACAAAAAATCCAAAGGAAGAAGTTTAATACTTGGACTTAAATGAGAGAGAAACTCCACAGAGTTAAATACAGCATAAAATGGATATTTCCACTAAGGCTATCTTAACTGAAGCAGCTATTTTTTTTAAGACAAAATTAATGTAATCCTGGCTTAATTTAGTTTTGTTTTATCAAGTCAGCAGAGTTAATTCTATGTCAATAAAAAAAGAAACTCAAGCTGTGCAAATCATTTTACACTCTATGTGAATTTCTGGAGGAAATACTGAAAACATATTTAAATTGCACCACAGGAACTGTGAGTACATTTAATTTTACATTTAAAAAAAAGTGTCATTTGTGTTTCTTGGAGAATAAAACAGATCCAAACAAAACAAACCATTCCATAATTCAGCGTTTGGGACACAGTGGGCTACCAGTTGAAGAAATTCTCTCCCGGGCAAAAAACAAACACTGCCTAACATAGTGTTCTTCTAATCAATACCAGACTCAGCAAGGCTGGGGTTTGAGGCGGCCGGTTTTCTCTCTAGTAGTTTAAGATGAGTATCCATACTGTTTTATGAATGAAGGAGATGTGGTTCCTGGTGGAGTAATAGCATGGAAGTCACTGTGTGCAAGTCACAGTGTTAGTTTTGGCCCCCGGAGAGAGGTTATCTGGTCTGAGCTTGTCCCTGTGGGTAAATAATAACTGGTTAAAGAGAACTGATTAAACCAGTTATGTGATCTGTATACAGCTCACCTTCACATCTGTTAGAGTGCCAAAAAAGAAGGAAAAGCAATTGAATTTCATATATTGTGTGCTTTAAGAAGACAAAATGAAAGGCAGTCATTCGCTTTCCAGATTGTTTTAATTGATTACCAAGTGTCCTAGAGTGTATCTATGAAGAGATTGTGTCATGTGAGATCTGAAGTCTGTTTGATCTGTCCATGGTAGTCCAATTTTCCTGTATCTTGAGAAGGGGAAGAATTGACCAAAGGCTTTCCAGGAAAGGTAGCTTTATTGTTTTCTCCAAGATGGGAAACAGAATTGGCATTAAAACATCAATTCTGCCAGCAGGATAAGACTGGAACCTTGGTATCGAGACATGCAGGAGAATTCATAAACATAGTTGATGCTTCAGAACATGTATTACCTGACTATGGGGAAGAAAAAAAAATAATTCAAATGGTGCTTCCCTGTGGTGTTTCTGTGTGTGGCAACTATTCCTACAGCTACAAAGATCTTGTCATCCGATAGAACCTCTCTGAATATTTTAAAGTAGTTTCCTCCAAAAGTACATGATTTATTTATTTCAAATGAGGATTAGATGGTATGTGTTTGACACTGTTATCTGCATTTTGAGTTTATTCATTCATTCACTCCATTCATTAGACATTTATTTAAAGCCTTGCTGTATCTAACACCTATGATGTCTGGAGCAAACCATATTCAACAACCCCCCCCCCCATATATTTCAACATCATGTTCAGTACTAATGATGAAGTGAAATAAATCTACACCTGTAACGAAGGTTACACTTACCGACTAATGTTTGAATGCAGGAATCTTAGTACTATAGGGATTGGAGGCACAAGCTGTGCCTGAAGTCTGTTCACATATTCCTAACTGCTATGAACTTCCTCTTAAGATGAGCACAGGTAGCTGAGCATACAGAAGTTGTGGGGAAACTATACAACTGAGATTTCTCCAAATTAACTTCAATGTAAGATACAAGGCTTATTAGAAGAAAATAAAAATTTACTAATGTTAAGCTTACAATATAAACATACATGTGTGTATTTGTTATATTTGGAATATTAAACAAGTGTGTGTGTGTGTGTGTGTGTGTGTGTACTGACAAACCTACATATATGATCTATCTAGTTAAATCACAACATTAACTGCAGCATTTTTTTTAGGACTTAAAGATTTTGGGGGGAGGATGGAATATTTTACTGACATTGTTTAAAATTGCTGGAGCACACTGATAATACGAAACAGCAGTATTTTTTCTTTGCTTTTCCACTGAAGCAAAATATACATTGCATAAAACTTACCATCTTAACCATTTTCATGTATAGTTTAGTGGGATTAAATACATTCACACTGCTGTGCAGCCATCACCATTATTCATCTTTACAACTTTTTCATGGTCTCACAAGGCAGCTCTGTGCCCATTAAGCAATAACTTTCCAATCCTCCTTTCCTCCAGCTCCTGGAGGTTGCTGTTCTACTGTCTGTCTCTGAATTTGAATAGCTGAGGTACCTCATATAAGCGTCATCATGTAGTATTTATACTTTTGTGTCTGGTTAATTTTACTTAGCATCATGTCTTTAAGTTTTATCCATATGGTACATGCATGTATCGGAATTTCATTCCTTTTTAAGGCTGAATGATATTCCATTGTATGTACATACCAACATTTTGTTTTTCCATTTATCTCTTGCTGGACATCGGGGTTGTTTCCACCTTTTCACTAATGTAAAAAATGCTGCTGTGAATTGTTGTGAAAACATGTTCAAGACCATAAAGCAGACCAATTTTAGTTGGCTTTATTATCTTTAAATCTCCACAATGCTCCCTCTTATCCTGTGGTAGGTAGGAGATTCAGACTTTTGTATCAATTCACTGGCAGATGTCATAGCTAAGTCTCCATTTCTTCGCCACTAGAAGGAGATTGTTTGATGAAATCTTATGTACTATTCACTCCATCTTATGGTTTTACAAGTGTGGGTGACGATAACACAACTATATTTGGAAAGTACTTCTGGCCTTAAGCATCTCAGTCTTCACAATAATGCTGTGAGGTTAGTTTTATGGTCATTCCCATCCTATGAGGATAGTGATCCTTTTGTTTGTTTGTTTATTTGTTTATTACTGTCTCCCAAGACTCTAGGATACTGTCTGGGTCATAAAAGGCTCACAATAAATATTTGTTAAGTGAATGAATTTTCAAATGATGTGAATAGAGTACTTCTTTTGAATCCTTTACTCAGTAAATAATGTCTGTTCTGGAACTTAGCTTCCAATTCCAATTTCTATGCAATTTTCACCATCTCATTTTGACATATGGTACTTGGAGCTGTAGGAGCAAATATTTACTAGCAATGTGCCTTGCTGAGGACTTTCACTTTCATTATTTCATTAATTTTAAAACGCACCCTGAGAATATAAAATTGTTCTCATCTTATAGATGAGGAAACTGAGCTCAGAGAGTTGAAGTGATTGGTCCAAATAGGTATGGGGCAAAGTTGAGATTTAGACCCCAGGCTTCCAGCTCTGGAAGAAAGTCCTATAAATAATTAGAATGAGCAGACTCTGCTCCTTGAAAATTTGAACTTAGCCTCAAGAGAATTGCAGAATAACTTTAGCAAAGTTATGGGAACAATAGAATAAGCAAAATTAGGGCAGGAAATGAATGGGTCTGTTCAGAGGGGGTTTCTTGGGAATAGAGAGGTACCCGGAGCTGCTGGAAAAAGTTCAGGCCGATGCAGTAGGTATTGAGGAACGGAAGTCAGCGTGGGAGGTTTCTAACTATTTCAGGGCACTTGTAGTTGCTGTTAAGTTCTGCTGTCTGTTACTTAGGTTTACACAACAAGGCATTCAGTTCTACGAATACACCAAGACATAATCAGTCTTATGGCAAGTTGATTCAGACTAACAAAATCATGAGAGAATGACTCATACATCAGAGTTATTTTACAGTAGGAAATTCACTTTACCTGATAACTGATGGGGTCTGGTGGGTGATGGAAATACAGTGGAGATGGTGGCAGGGGGCTGGCAAACCTCAGAGCTAGAAGTTAATTTAGCTCAGGAGATAAAGCACATGATTTCTTCTCACATATTAAATCTCATCAGAGAGAATTGATAGCCTTTCTTGCCAAATGAAGTCAATGAAATGCTATTCTAAACTCAGGAACTATCCAAGGACCTAAAGCCCTTCATTTAAAAATATCATCTCCTGGGGCGCCTGGGTGGCTCAGTCGGTTAAGCGTCCAACTTCAGCTCAGGTCATGATCTCACGGCTTGTGAGTTCGAGCCCCGTGTCGGGCCCTGTGCTGACAGCTCAGAGCCTGGAGCCTGCTTCGGGTTCTGTGTCTCCCTTTCTCTCTGCCTCTCCTCCACTCGCACTCTGTCTCTGTCTCTCAAAAATGAATAAACGTTAAAAAAAAATTAAAAATATCATTTCCTATAGCTGCTACAGGAAAATCACTCATTCGTTCTTACCCAATGCTGTTGTCCTTTCTTTGGATCATTTGATCATTTTTTTCCCCTCATGCTACAATCTCAAAGTTTATAGTTGTAAAGCCTTTGCAAAGCACTGGGTTGGGAGTTGAGGCCCATATTCAAATATCAGTTTTGTCAGTGATTAGACAGTGGACTTGAGCAAGTCACTTCCATACATAAGCCTAAATTTCCTCATCCTTATATGCAAGTGTGGGAGAAGATAATAGTAATAATCCTATTCTGCTCTAATGGATGGTAATATATTTAAAACTGCTAATGGCACATATGTATTTTTCAAGTGAGTTTTCTATAATGGATCTCTGTTGCGTTTTTGACTTCTCAAGATCCATTCACCTTGTCAGTTGGCTTAGTTGGAGGAGGACATGTGGCCTAAGGGAGTTTGTTATGTAGGTTTTTAATACGTCATTGATAGGGACTGAATTTTGTGCCCCACATCACTCAAATTCCTATCTTGAAATTCTGCCTCCCAAAGTTACAGCATTAGGCGGCAAGGCCTTTAGGAGATGGTTAGGTCATGGTAGTGGAGCCTTCATGAATGGAATTAGTGCCTTTATGAAAGATCCCCAGAGAGCTGCCTTGCCCTTTCCACCATGTGGGGACACAGGGAGAAGATGGTCATGTGTGAACAAGGAAGCTGGCTCTTAGCAGACCCTGCCAGTGCTTTGCTTTGACTTGGAGCCTCTGGAACTGTGAGAAATAAATGTTGTTCAAGCCACCAAGTCTATGGTATTTTTGTTATGGCTGCCCAACAGACTACGATAGTCCTCTTATTTCAACCCAATCAATCACCCATCCCTGCTTTTGCTGCTTCTTGGTGGTTAAGTTAAGGAGACCGTCAGGTTCTGGCTAGCATCCATATCTCACAACCCTACGTGGTGTTTACGTTCCATGTTCTGTTATATCAGATGTCCCTCCTCCCTCTGTTACATAGCGTCCCTAGCCTGGTAGACATGTCTGTTCTTTTTCTCCTCCTGTTTTCATGGTCCTTGCTAGTTACATTTTTTGAAATGTCTCTACTGTCATTTTAATGGGGTTTCGGGAAATAATGGAGATAAACACATGTATTCAATTTGCTGAGTTTAACCAGAGAAATCACCTCTGTAATATTTGATTAAAGGGATGAAATGGAAAATGTTGGGGAAAATTATTTTGGCAGCCATGTGTGAATAATGGAGTGGAATAGGTCAGGAACCAGAGCCAGAGAATCAAAGAAGTCTCTTTCCATAAGTATAGTGTAAAGCGATGAAATAGGGGTTTCCTGATGAGAAGAGCTTGAATCAGAAAGTTATATTTGGGGAAAGAATAAAGGAGGGTTTAATAAATTTTAAGGTGCTGAATAACCATGGTCAAACAGGAGAGAAATTGAAGTAAACGCCATGATTTAAAACTGTTTGAGTGCTGTTGATTGGAGTCAGGGAGACTGTGTTAGTGTTAAAATGAAGTCAGGCTTACATGAATTGTTGAAAAGTTGAACACTGAAAGGAAAAAGCATCAGGGTGGAAATTAAAGGCACAAGAATTCAGAGGATGATTTCAGTTTTATTTGGAGGCGGGGGAGACCTGAGCATTAAACCAGTGAAGCGATAAAAGATTTTGGTATGTGGGAGGATGTGGATATGTGGTGTAGACTCCCAGTTTGGCAACCCAGAGCTCTTCCCGAAGTGTGTACTTTGGTGGTGTTGCAAAGTGTGGTTTGCCTACAGGAGACTTTCTGACTTTGATGGTTGCATGCCGGTAATGGCCTTGATGCAACAACTTTTGCAGACACTTGGAATCATACTGCTTCTTCCTAGCCAGTCACCTTTGGGTTTGCCAACCAGTACCTACTGGTAAAATGATCAGAGCTACCAAATCAGTTGCTTACAACTAGTCCCATGTTATGTAAACTATATTTCTGGCACATTTCTGTTCCTTTGTATAGATTTTTGAGGGGACGCTTACTGATTTTTCCTTAATTCCTGACGAATCCAATTTCAGGGTCCGTGTAGTATGTAGCATCTGCTGACTCATCCCTGAACACATTGGTTCTAGGATTATAAGCTCCAGTTGTGTGCCACATTCCCCCCTCTCCTACCTTCTGAGTAGTTGACTGATAGCTCTCACAAACCCCACTAAGTGTTGGTGTTTTAGGATCTGCATAATATCTGATCCTTCATTTTGTGTTTAGTTATTTTATTCATATCTCAGATCTTGCTTAATTACTTTAAAAACCACTTGAAAACTGTCATAAAATTATAGCATTTGATGTGGTTACAGTTAAACTCTGGCTGCTTCCAGCTTCAGGGATTAATCTTTTGCCTTTTTCCTGATCGCTGTGGAAGAATAGCTTTCTCTTGACATCACCATATTCTCACTTTAGCGGTGGATTCCTTCCTTCCTTCCTTCCTTTCTCATGGCTGTGTCTCAGATGTTTCAGTGGGAGCAGGGTGTTTTTTGGTAGTGTCATTCTTGTAATTTTAGGATTCTTCACACTTTACAGAATCCTATTTTTGTCAGCTGCTGCTGTGTGTATATTCACAAGGGCCATGTGTAGGCTTGGCCAGAAAATCGCCATAAAAATTAAGAAATTAAAACTTCTCAGGAGAGGAGCACCTGGATGGCTCAGTTGGTTAAGTGACCAACTCTTGATTTTGGCTAAGGTCGTGATCTCACAGTTTGTGGGATTGAGGCCGCTTTGGGGTCCCTACTGACAAGGCAGAGCCTGCTTGGGATTCTCTCTGGATTCTCTCTCTCCTTCTCTCTCTGCCCCTCCTCCTCTTGTGCGCGTGTGCATGCTCTCTCTCTTCCTCCCTCCCACCCTCCCTCTCAAATAAATAAACTAAAAGAAGAAAAAAAAACACTTATGAGGGGAAATTTGGGGAAACTTGGGACGTACAAAAAGGAAGTTACTTATCGTGTAATTTCTTTTAAGAATGAAGGACGAGGGGCGCCTGGGTGGCGCAGTCGGTTAAGCGTCCGACTTCAGCCAGGTCTCGATCTCGCGGTCCGTGAGTTCGAGCCCCGCGTCAGGCTCTGGGCTGATGGCTCGGAGCCTGGAGCCTGTTTCCGATTCTGTGTCTCCCTCTCTCTCTGCCCCTCCACCGTTCATGCTCTGTCTCTCTCTGTCCCAAAAATAAATAAAAACGTTGAAAAAAAAATTAAAAAAAAAAAAAGAATGAAGGACTAGTCTCAGTCCTAGAGAGAAAAAATTGATTAGCAAGTATAGATTAGCAAAAGGTGTTTATGATGCCGATGGGCAAAATATCTATAGTTTATGATGAAGTAGTTGGGAAGAAGGACAGAAATGAACATATATTTCAGCAAAGGAACTGATTGGGGACAATTAATAAATAAAATACCAGAGGGTATGTGTTGCAGTTTGAAGGGAATAGATTATCAATACAGATAGGAGACAAAAAAAGTAGCTGAGTCAGAATACAATAGAATATGGTGAAGTAGCATATTGATTCATACAATATTGCTGCTCTTTTTTTCTTGGAATTTTCAAGAAGCAAATTTGTTTTTATTGACGAGTAGTTACTGTCGGAGAATCTTGAACTCTAGAGTGTTTACATAAGGACAGAAAAAGGACGTATTAATACATTATCTTCTGAGTTTGAGGGAGGTCTGTGTATGATGTGTCTGGGGAACAAACAAAGAGACTTCTGGAACATGTTTCAAATGTGTGTAGTTAAAGGAATTTCAAAGTAAGACTAAATGACCAGACCCTCAGGGATTCATACTTTTCCAAGTTTTCTATCAGTAAAGGAGTATTGAGTTATGTATTTTTGAATGCGTGTGATGGGTTGAGAAATGGCACTTAGGAAGCAAAAAAAACTATAAAGTAATAATTCATTTTTCTCCTCTTTATGTTAAATCTACGGACACATGAAATAGCAGCAAGAGTTTCTAATGACCGTGAGCGAAAGTGAATAATGATGTTAGGTTAAAGTACTATAGTGGGTGACAGTTTTAGTTAGTCTGCCTATCCTCAGCTTAAATAAAAACTAGCAATTTTTATTAAGTCTATGAAATAATAAAAATAAGTCCTCAGGACCCCATCTGGATATTTGAGAAGCTAAAACTTAGATTGGATTCAGAGATGTTCCATGTTGCGCTGGATGGGAAAGGTTCTTTGAAAACGATACAGAATTTAAAGGTAAAAATGAAGAGTCCCTTCCCCTTATACATTTCTGATCATAGGGGGCTAGAGTTTTTAAATGAAATTTTCCAAAAATAATCTTGGAAGAAATCCAAGTTGTTGGCTGTATTGTTACAAAGACCCAATAGGTTTTATTGTTTTCCTCTTAATCTAATTTCAAGAGTGTGTGTATCCTGACAAGGTTTTTGGATTCCCTCATTCTTCTTGTCAGGTTCATTTCTGTATACTATCAGTAAAGCTAGAAATACCAAGGAAAAAGAGGCGGAGAAATATTATTTTTGTTTGATAATAAAATGCCTCTGTTGGATATATTGAGTTAAAAAAAATTATAGGAAAACCAGTGAATGGGTCAGAAATTAGATACACATAGAGGAATCAAGGGAAAGAAGCTACCCCATGTAATTTAAAAGGAAATCAGGTTGTCAGATGAAAGCAAGTATTGCTTTGTGAAAGATGTGATTGGAAAAAACTTCTTGCTATAAGGCGATCGCTGAAATACCTTCTTTTAGTTCTGCCATGATACAATGAGTATGTAGGTGTGTGGTCTGTCTGTGTCCATACATACAGGTATTTAAAAAATTGACAAAAGAGGATTGATTATACTTAAGAAAGCAAAATAATAACAATATGTGATCCTTTCAAGTGAAAAATTATTTAAACTAGAAGATGGACAAAAGAAATGTGGGAAAATGAGGCTTATTATAAGTACTTTAGAAGAAATAAATGGGTAATATTTATAAATGATGACCTTTCAGGACCGAAGAATGTCATGGTACTCCTTAGATAAATTTCAGTAGTGGGAATCATTGGCACAATTGGTTATAACTTTCACTTTTGAGGCTAAGGATATAGAGTTCATTTCTCACCTGGAGCAGATAACTACAACATATGGATTACCTGGTAAAGTGTTTTTGCAACATGGTTCTCCACTTTAGCCAGATGTGAGCTCTGGGTAGCCAACATGTGACCATCCTTGTCCATACAACTCAGAATATCTACCTTTTTGATGCATCTTGGCACAAGTGAAACTGTAGGGTATAGACAATGACCTTGCCATAAATTTAAGGGTGTAAGGTCCTGCCTTTGGATAGTGGTGCAGATAAAATCCCATTCCATTCTGTGTATTGTTTTGTTAAGAAACAACTTTCTACATAGTATATATAACTTGGAGCAGAGGTAGACTGTGCTAACTCTTGGTAAGACCCCGTTCTGTAAGAGTGCTTCTGGCTTATCCAATTAGTCTTCGATCTCTGTCAACCGGAGCTCATGTTACCTACCTATTTCCATCTCTTATCAACTTTGGACTTGATAATAGGCACTACACTTCAGTAAGAACTGAAGGATATAGAAGCTTTCTGTTCATTTAACGTAAGCATTTATCAAGATGCTTTTTATCATTCCAGAGAATTTTCAGTCTCTGAAAGGTCTAGTGTTAAACACATTTTTCAACAGCTGCATTTTTACGTTTCTAGCTATTGTATAGATGTGTACTTACAGAATTTAAGATAATTCCGTCTTTAACAAACTTTTGAAAAATGCCTGCTCCACTTGCTATTGTCTTTATGAAGAGTTGCACTGTTTGTATGGCTTCTCAGTCATTTCACCCACTGAAAACTTGAGAACATCTGTACTGCTCCTCTCTGATGTGGAATGGGAAATAACTTTGGTGAGTTTAAGTTCTACCTAAGAAAAGACCCTAGGAGTGACATAAGAATCGTGGTAGTGTGAGTTGTTGCCATTTTCTATCCTGTTTGATGTACAACTAATCACACCTCCGTAATGACAACAACAATGGATGCCTCTGCAGAGCACACCAGGACACCCGAGAGAACCATTTACTTGTGCACCTGAAAGTGGGAAGATTGAATCATAAGGGAGGCAGAGGAGCAAGGGAAGTGGCGGTGGGGTCGGTGGTGGCAGCAGAGTTGGTGATACAGAATTTAAAATAGCTTTCACGATGGGGCGCCTGGGTGGCGCAGTCGGTTAAGCGTCCGACTTCAGCCAGGTCACGATCTCGCGGTCGGTGAGTTCGAGCCCCGTGTCAGGCTCTGGGCTGATGGCTCAGAGCCTGGAGCCTGTTTCCGATTCTGTGTCTCCCTCTCTCTCTGCCCCTTCCCCGTTCATGCTCTGTCTCTCTCTGTCCCAAAAATAAATAAACGTTGAAAAAAAAAAATTAAAATAGCTTTCACGAAGAAATTCAACTGGCTACGAGAAAACTCGAGTATAATGATCTTAGGAATAAAGTTAATAAACAGAAGGAGTACTTTATCAAAGCAATTGAAATTCTGTAAAAAAGCCAAACAAATTGCTGGAGCTGAAGAAGTCAGTGAGATGAAGAATGAATTGGAATGCAGTGGAAATAAAACAGATCATGTAGAAGAGAGAATTAGTGACCTCAAGGATAGAAACAAAGAAATGATTCAGGTGGAAGAGGAGAGAGAGAATTAATATTTTTTTAGAAGTGAAGAAACCCTGGGACTCCTGGGTGGCTCAGTTGGTTAAGCGTCCAACTTCAGCTTGGGTCATGATCTCATGGTCCGTGAGTTTGAGCCCCACATTGACTTCTGTGCTGACAGCTCAGAGCCTGGAGCCTGCTTCAGATTCTGTGTCTTCCTCTCTCTCTGCCCCTCTCCCACATGCGCGTGCGCTCTCTCTCTCTCTCTCTCAAAAATAAATAAACATTAAAAAAAATTAAATGTGAAGAAACCCTATGAGAACCACCTGACTCCATTACAAAAGCCAACATGAGAATACTAGAAAACTCAGAAGGAGAAAAGAGGGAGAAGGGAGAAGAGAGTGTATTTAAATAAATAATAGCTAAGAACTTCCCAAACTTGGGGGAGGAACTGGATACCTAAGAATATTGAGCTCATAGAACACTTATCTCAATGCAAAAAGATCTTCTCCGAGACACATGAAAACTGTCAAAAGTCAACAATAAAGAACTTTAAGGGGAGCCAGGGGAAAAAAGGACTGTAACCTATAAAGAAATCAGTAATAAGAGGAGTGTGAAAAGATCTACAGATATATGGAAATTGCATAACAAACTTATAAACAACCATTGAGTCAAAGAATAAATTAAAAGAATAAAAAATTATCTCTAAGCAAGTGAAAATGCAAACACAACATATTAAATATCATAGGATGTAGCAGAACTACTTTTGAGAGGAAAGTTGATAGCAATAAATACATATATTAAAAATTAGGAAGATCTCAAATATACAACTAACTTTTTACCTGAAGGAACTAGGAAAAGAAGAACAAAATGAGCCCAAAATTAGCAGAAGGAAGAAAATAAGGATCAGAGCTGAAATGAATGAAATAGAGACTGGAGAAACAACAGAAGGGATCAACAAAACTAAGACATGATTCTTTGAAATAATAAAATTGAAAAGCCTTTATTTAGACTAAGAAAACAGACTCAAATAACATTAGAAATAAGACATTACAACTGTTACTACAAAAATACACAGAATCAGAAGAAACTATTATGAACAATTATATGTGAACAAATGATATGGGTACATTTCTAGAAACATAACAACCTACCAAGACTGAGTAAGAAAGAGAAAAGATGAACAGACCAATAATGAGTGGAGATCAAATCAATAAATTAAAAAAACCTCCTAACATAGAAAACTCCAGGACCAGATGGCTTTACTGGAAAATTCTATCAAATATGTAAACAAGAATTAACATCAATATTCCTCACACTCTTCCAAAATATCAAGGAAAAGGGCACATTTCCAAACTCATTCTATGAGGCCAGTATTACTTTGATATCAAAGCCAGATAAGGATACCACAAGAAAAGTATAGACCAACATCCGTGATGGATATAGATGCAAAAATTCTCTACAAAATATTAGCAAACTTAAGAACACATTAAAAGGGTTATACACTATGACCAAGTGGGATTCATCCCTGGGATGTAAGGATAGTTTAACACGTGCAAATTAATAAATGTAAGAAATCACATCAGTAAAATGAAAGATAAAAATCATATCTCAATAAATGCAGAAAAAGCATTTGGCAAAATACAGCATTCTTTCCTAACAAAAACCCTTAACAGACCGGTTATAAAAGGAACATATCTCAATATAATAAAATCCATATTTGACAGACTTACAGCTAACAATACACTCAATGGCAAGAAATGGAAAATATTGCCTCTAAGATCAGGAACAAGACAAGAATGCCCACTGTCACCATTCCTGTTCAATATAGTACTAAAAGTCCTAGCTAGAGTAATTAGGCAAGACAGAGAAATGAAAGGCATCCAAATTGGAAAGGAAGAAGCAAAATTGTCATTTGTTGGTAATAGGATTCTCTATATAGAAAATCCTACAGAATCAGTAAAATAAAACAAAAAAGCCCCCCAAAAAACAAAAAAAAATAACCCTGTGGGAATTAATTTATTCAGTAAAGTGGCAGGATACAAAATCTACATAGAGGAATCAATTGCATTTCTTAAAGTAATGATGAAGCATTTAAGAAGAAATAAAATAATCCCATTCATAGTAGCATCAAAAACAAAATACTTAGGAATTAATTTAATCAAAAGTGACAGATCTGTACAATGAAAACTACAAAATTTTGCTGAAAGAAGTTAAAGACACAAATGGAAGATGTTAACGGATCAAAATAATTAACACTGTTGGGGCTCCTGGGTGGCTCAGTTGGTTAAGCCTTCGGCTCAGGTCATGATCTTGTAGTTCGTGATTTCAGGCCCTGCATCGGGCTCTGTGCTGACAGCTTGGAGCCTGGAGCCTGCTTTGGATTCTGTGTCTCCCTTGTTTTTCTGACTCTCCTCCACTCTTGCTCTGTCTCACTCTGTCATAAATAAATAAATAAATAAATAAATAAATAAATAAATAAATAAATAAATAAAGCAAGCATGCATGCATGCATGCATGCATGCATGCATTAATACTGTTAAAATGGCCATACTACTCAAAGCCATCTACAGATTCAGCACAATCCCTGTGGAAATACCAAAGGCATTCTTCACAGAAAGAGAAAAAACAATCCTAAAATTTGTTTGGAACCATGAAAGACCCCAGATAGCCAATGCAATCTCGAGAGAAAAGAACAGAGCCCAAAGTATAATGGTTTGGGATTTCAAATATACTACAAAGCCATGCTGATAAAATCAGTATGCTACTGGCACAGAAATGAATACATCAATCAATAGAATGAATAGAGAGCCCAGAACTGAACCCCAGCATATCTGGCTAACTAATATTCAACAAGAGAGCCAAAAGTATCCAGTGAGAAAGGTAATCTTTTCAACAAATGGTGATGGAAAAACTGGCGAAACACATTCAAAACAAGGAAACTGGACTCCCATCTCACACCACTCACAAAATTTAACTTGTAAACGGTCAGAGGACTTTCTAATAGGACTTTCTACAATAAATCTCCTAAAACAAAAAATACAGAAGAAGCCCATTAGTATTGGTCTTGGCAATAATTTTAGTTTACAATTTAACTTGCAACTAGTAGTAAATAGGCCATAGAGACTCAATGTACAGCATAATGAGTATAGATAGTAATATTATGCTATAATTATATAATGTTATAAATGATACAAAAAGCACAAACAAAAGCAAAAAATAAAAAAAGGGACTACATCAAACTCAAAAGCTGCTTCATTGCAAAAGAAACAAGTAACAAAGACAACCTAGAGAGTGGGAAAAAATTTTTGCAAACCGTGTATTTGATAATGAGTTAATATACAAAATATATAAACAACTCAGTCAACTCAATAAGGAAAAAAAAACAATTTAGTTAAAAAATGGGTGGAAGTAGATATGTTTCCAAAGAGGATGTGAAAAATGGCCAACAGACAAATGAAGAGATGTTCGCTACTAATCACCATGAAAATGCACGTCAAAATCATAATGAGCTATTACCTTACACCTGTTAGAATGGCTGGTATCAAGACGAGATGGAAGAGGTGCGGGAAACAATGTGGTGAAAAGGCAACACGTGCACACTGTTGGTGGGAATGTAAGTTAGTTCATCCACTATGGAAAATAATATGGAGGTTCCTTAAAAATTAAAAATAGAGGATCTAGCCATTGCACCTCTGGGTACACACCCAAAGGAAATGAAAACAAAACTCAACGAGATATATGCACTTTGATGTTTTTTGTAGCATTATTCACAATAGACA
Organism: Prionailurus viverrinus; assembly: GCF_022837055.1. Lineage (NCBI taxonomy): Eukaryota > Metazoa > Chordata > Mammalia > Carnivora > Felidae > Prionailurus > Prionailurus viverrinus. The sequence goes on from NC_062569.1 coordinate 19,780,507, forward strand.
AGATAGGGAAACCATCCAAATGTCTATCATCATATGAATGGATAAAGATGTGGGACATATATACAGTGAAATATTATTCAGCCACAAGAAAGGAAAATATCCTCCCATTTACAATGACCAGGATGGATCTTGAGGACATTGGGCTAAGTGAGGTAAGTCAGACAGAGAAAGATGAATACCATATGATATCCCTTACGTGTAGAATCTAAAAAAGTTAAATCTATAAAAAAAGCAAAACACAGTAAAATAGTGGTTTCCAGGGGATAGGAAAGGAGTGATGGTGTTTAATGGCCCAAACTTATAACAAGTAGTAAATAAGTCCTAGAGATCTAATGCACAGCATAGTGAATATAAACATAATATTTTATTTAGGTAATAGGATAAATATCAGTACACAGGCAATCATATTATAATATATAAACTTATCAAGATAACATGCTGTACACCTGAAACTTAGGCAGCGTTACACATCAAATTTGTTCAATAAAAGATGAAATAAAAAAGAAAAAAACCTGATTTGAAAAACATGAAGAACCCTATAGCTCCTGTGTATTTTACCTTGCCCTTTGTCTTTCCTGGATGGAATCATCTACCCTTTCTCTCCGGGAGGAGCATATGCTCTCAGCCAGGAGCTCTTGGTTTCTTATTTAATAATCCCAACCAAGTATTCATCCATTTACTTTTGTCTTTTCAGCAGAGCCTTGTGATAATGCCTCTATATTTCTGGGAAACAAAATGGGAGAGAGGTAGGAAAAAAAAAAACATCCCTTATACTTGTAGTGCATTTTATGGCATATATGTTTCATTTCCTATAACTCTCTCTATAGCCCTATAAATAGATTTTGTTACTGGGGATATTTTACTTGATATAAAACTAAAACTCAGAGACCCATGTAAATTGGTAGGAAATGAAAGCAAGAAATTTAACATCCTTCCATGCTATCCCTATATACCATCTTACAAAAAGTTGGTTTCCCAGGAAGACTTCAATGACTTATTTTATTCTATTTTATTTTATTTTATTTTATTTTATTTTATTTTATTTTATTTTATTTTATTTTATTTTTGGTCTGTGGATAATTTTATTATTTTTTTTAATTCCCAAGCATAGTTAAAAAACATTTTTTTAATATACTGTATTGTCAAGTTGGCTAACACAGTGTATACAGTGTGCTCTTGGTTTTCGGGGGTAGATTCCCATGATTCATCGCTTATATACAGTGCTCATCCCAACAAGTGTCCTCCTCAATGCCCATCAACCATTTTCCCCTCTCCCACACCGCCCCCATTATCCCTCAGTTTGTTCTCTGTATTTAAGAGTCTCTTATGACTTGCCTCCCTCTCTGTTTGAAACTATTGATTCCCCTTCCCTTCCCCTATGGTCTTCTGTTAAGTTTCTCACGTTCCACATATGAGTGAAAACATATGATATCTTTCTTTAAATAAGACACCTGCCAGCAACACTGGTAAGAAAGTGTAATCACTTTAAGAAGGGAGGAGAAGATGGGTCCAGAAGCCACTGCCCAGAATCTCCTATTAGGGATCATCCAGTGTTAAAAAAGTGAGGGCTGCAATGATACCTCCTCAGGAATTATAATATTTTCAAGTGTTAATTACCTCAGTGATCTGAAGCCCTGAGTTATTCTTGGCACAACTGAAACTGTTGAGTGTATGAGATAACACTGCCATAAATTTAAGAGTATAAGGTCCTATCTTTGGATGGTAATACAGATAAAATCCTATTGCCATTGTATATTGTATAGGTTGTTAAGAAATACTTTCTATGTAAGTGTAATTTTCTGTTTGTCTATTAGCCGCAACAGAAAAACATAAGTTGCCTAGGTTTCCAACAGGGAAGTGTGCTACAGAAAGGTAAAAGGGGTATGGAAAGAAGGTGTGTGTATGTACACACACACACACACACACACACACACCCCTATAGTAAATAAATGCTGAACAAATAAATAAGGCCAAGCATGTAAACAATGACAAGAATGTCTCAGACTTAGGGTATCCACTTGGATATGTTCCAGCATTTTAAATTGAAAATATTGCTGACTGTACTTTGTCCTCCATTGTGTGTTATGATGCCAGTCGAGACATAAAAGCAGAACTTTTCAGTGAGACTTAAGTCGATACAGCACAGCTTCACCTGGCGCAGGGACAGATCATATATAATTATTCTAGAGAGTGGCCCATTCAAAGATATGGTGCTCATTCATCTCAGGAATCTGAAAGCCCAGAAGATTTCATACTTTCTGTTGCACTGTTTGATTTTTTAATTTTGTAGGCTTCTATCAACTGACTGTGTCCCTTTCAATTTCGAAAGTTAAATCTTAATGCTCAATGTGATGGTTTGGGGAGGGGAGGGGCCTTTGGGAGGTGGTAGGTCATGAGAGTAGAGCCCTCATGAATGCGATTAGTGACCTTGTGAGGGCACAGCAAAAAGATGGCCATCTGTGAACCAGGAGCAGGCCCTCACCAGACAGTTAATCTGCTGGTGCCTTGATCTTTAACTTCCCAGCCTCTGAGACTGTGAGAAATAAATTTCTGTTATTGATAAGCCTCCCAGTCTATGGTAGTTTGTTATAGCAGCCCAAACAGATGAAGATAGGAACTACAGGCTTATGTCAACTGTGTGAGCGTAATATCCAAATAAGAGGAAGTGATTATGATAAATGCACCCTCAAGTTTGGGTGCAACAATGGTACATTGGTCACGTGTAGACATTAGTCATAATTTATAATTATCTTCCACTCTTTGTGTTGTGTGACAGATCTTACCTCCCTTCTTGTCTCTTATCTGGTATCATCAGCTCTTGTCACCTAAATTAACAGATTGTTCAAAGAATGCAAAATAAATGCCAGACGACTGTCCCAGGCACGTACCCACACATTGTCAGCAGTGTTATCAGCATTAGCAAACAGAGTATGGCATTTAAATCAAATTGATTTCTTGAAATCATGAGTTATTCATTGGAAAATGGGGAGTGAAGATAACTAGAACCTTTTTATCTTTTATTAAGGTAGATAGCAAAATTTTTTTTCTAGAAATGGTTTGTTTGAAGATAACCTGGTAGTGGCTTAGACACTCTCTTTTGGTTAGGCAAACAGGTGGTATAATCTTTTCTGGTATCTTAGTAAAAGTAATCATTTGCTAAAAAGACATAAGCGCTGTCTCCCCTTTTTTTTACTACTCTTTTTCCTTACGCTTATATAACTTAATGCTTTTCAAAATACTTCCACTATGCTATTTTATTGGATCCAAAGGGATGCTTTCCAGATCTCAAAAGAACAGCAGTAACAACAAAATCTTTCACAGTAAAAAGATAAATAAAACAGGTCTGTAAATGACTAGCACAACTAAATGTAGCTGGAACTATTGGGAAACAAGACTGGTAGCCCTCCATCTAATGGGGTAGGTAGGGTGCTTCTCTAAATCAGGGTGCAGTAATTTACCACTAGCTCTGTCTTAGGCACTGTTTACATACTGAATGTGAGTTTTAAGTCATGTCATGATGAAAACAACCCTGGACAGTGTCATTATCTGTATCTTACAGAGGAAGAAACTGAGGCACAGAGATACTAAGTAATTTGTTCAAGTTATATAGCTAGTAAAGCTAGAATTCAAACCCAAGGAATCTGTCACTCAAGTCTGCATTTTCATGCATGGCTTATCAACAGAATTTGGCTTGGAGAAAGGAAGAATTTATCTTTGAAAAACTCAACTCAAATACTGAAAATATACTTGCTCTCATCTAACTTTAATCTTTCTTTCCCCTCCTTTCTGCTGTGAGCAACACTGTTGAATGTTAATGAGTGTGTATTTTATTCAACCTCAACCAGTCATTTGGGGGTAATTAATCTGCATTGTATACATCCAGCCTCTCTTTTAATGAGTAAACTTTGAGCAAAGCATGCTTCCACCACTGAGTATTTGCTTATAGAGGCAAATGAGCAGCATATATTTTGGTTCCCGTTTTGCTGTCCTTGTTACTGACTTCATTGGTAAGGAGGACTGGCAAAATCGTTAATCAGAGTATAACAATTCATTTTAGCAACGGACTGTGGGAACCCTGACACACACAGATACCTAAATGCATCAACAAAACACAAACACAGCCTGTGTGATTTGCACAACCGACACGTAGGTGCTAGTCATTCTACAGCACAGGCAGTGGTATTCAAATAGAAAACTGTCAGCAGGCCATTTGCGCTTTCAGGAATGACCAGCATAAGTATCAAGTATAATAACAGAATCAGGATGCTTTCCCCGTCTCTGTTAATTTTGCTTTCTTTTTTCCTTATTACCTTACTTGAGGTTTTGGGGCATCCGTGAGTTTGGTCTCACAATATATCTGGTCAAAGATCCACAAGATTCTGCAAGTTCCTGAGAAATTCTTAAAATGGCTTAAAAGACTTGAGTTCAGGAATAATGCCCTGCTTCAGAATACAGTGCTTGAGTAGTTAGGGGTGCAGGATTCACCAAGGGGGTGTGGCTTGGGCTTGGGAAGACATGGCTAAGCCTTTGACTAAGCCATCAGGAAAACTTAGCTAGAGGGCTCAGCACCCTCCAGCTCCTTTTGTGATGTAGTGTTTTGAGTCGTGGTGGATATATCACAGTCCCCTGGAGATTAAGTACATACATGATACACATAAGTGTGTGCACACACACGCAGTCAGCTTTGCCTCCAATCATTCCATCTTCAGCTGCTCTTGGGGTGGGCTGGGGACCGACTGTGAGGGAGGTGCTGGGTCGGGAGGAAAGGCAGATCTGTCACGGTATGTGACTTTTATGCTCTTGTTGAAATCCTTGCACATGACATAGAAAGGAATGCAACATGTCAGAAAACAAAAATTGCCAAAGCTTTGGAGCCAGCCAGGGGCTTCTGCCATAGCTCAGCAATTTGCTCCTTGTCTGTCCCTGGGCAAGCTCCTCTTTCTAAGAGTCTCACTTGACTCTTGTGTGAAATGGGCATTGCACCATGTAGCTTGCAGTAGTGCTGAGGGGAATTCAAAACACAAACACAGCCTGTGATTTGCACAATCTGTGCAAACCTGTTAAATGGCAGTCATAAAATTAATGAAAATATTAGAATTTTTAAATTATACCGATTAAACTGTACCTATTTTTTTAAATTAGTTAATTTATTTATTTTGAGAGAGAGACAGAGAGAGAGAGGTAGAGAGAATCCCAAGCAGATGCCATGCTGTCAGCGCAGAGCCTGACGTGGGTTTGAACCCATGAACTGTGAGATCATGACCTGAGCCGAAATCAAGATCAGATGCTTAACCGACTGAGCCACCCAGGCACACCATTACTGTACCTATTAAGCAAGCAGTTTACCCAATTGGGTATTAACTCTGTCAATTGCGTAAGCTATTGACTATTTTGACAGCATTAACTGAATAATGAAGTGAAAAATTTGTTAAAATTGATCTTAACAAAATTTAACTAACTTTTCCCCACAAGAGATGTAAATAATTTCACTGATGGTGGGTTTTGCTTGTTTTGGTTTTGGTTTTGGGGTTTTTGGTTTTTTTGTTGTTGTTGTTTTTTGTTTTTTGGTTCCTAATTGATTTAGTCTCAGCACACAGTACACTTTTTCTGGTAGTTACCTAGCCACAGGAATATAGCAACCTGCATGGTTTTGGAAACATTGGCTGAAAGGGTTTATTTATTCATATGTTTTTATAAATAGTATACAGTAAGGAACCTTCTAAATAAGAAAGGACAGTATATCCTGGACAGTATATGAGTCATGGTCAAGAGATAAGCATAGGCCAAGAAACAACAAGTATTGGCAAGGATGTGGAGAAAAAGGAGCCCTTGTGCTCCTTCACCAATAGTGTCTTGCACTATTGGTGAAATGCAGACTGGCGCAACCAACGTGGAAAACTTTCCTCCGCAAGTTGAAAATAGAACTACATTACGATCTAGTAATTGCACTCCTGGGTATTTGCTCCCAAAATATAAAAATACCAATTCAAAAGGACACATGAATTCCTATGTTTATCATAGCATTATTTACAAGAGCCAAATTATGGAAGCAACCCAAGTCACCATCGATAGGATGAGTGGATTAAAAAAAGATGTGCTATACGTGTATAATGGAATAAATCCCATATGATTTCACTCTTATGACATTTAAAAAACACACAGCCAAAAAAAAAAAAAAACAACAAGTAAAGGAGAAAAAAACCAATAAACCAGGAAACAGAGTCTTAATTATAGAGAAGAAATTGATGGTTACCAGAGGGGAAGGGCGGAGGGATGGGTGCAGTAGGTGATGGGGATTAAAGAGTACACTTATCACAATGAGCACTGAATAATGTATAGACTTGTTGAATCACTATGTTGCACACATGAAATTAATATAATGCTGTATGTTAACTATACTTAAATTAAATTTAAAACTTAAAATATTGAAAAACTAAAGACCTAAGCATGGGATAGATTCTCAGCCTCTCCACCTTTTATCATTCCCAAAGTAAACCAAGGTAGGAAAATTGGACAACATGATAGAATGAAATGATTAGAAGATAATGAGTGGTTTTTTTCCCCCTAGGATTATTTGGAAACATGAAATGTGCTTCTCATTTGTAGCATGCATGTGTTTTTTAATTACAAAATGAAGACAAAAGCATATGAAGTACTTAAAAGAGCTAGTTGATGAGTAATTCAAAAAGATCGGATTAGGATAGTCTGTGTATTATATGTAATTCACTGCACGTGTAATGATTGCTCTTGGTGTCAGCCCATTAGGAAACATCTGCCTTCACAACTGCCACTGAACTCAATTATGTTTGTGCCTCAGAGGACATCTTCAGTGTAGATAAATAATATATGTTTAGAGATATTATGGATTAACTTAAAATGTATCATATCTTTCAATTCTTTTGGAAACACACTACTCAAGAACATTTGACTCAATTTCAGTTCATTATGATTATCCTGTTTCTGACTTTAAAGTCTCAGCCACAAAACCATCAAGATCATTTTTATCAGCATGTCCTAAAAATTATTTAAAAAAATTAATACTCAGCCTCTAAATTCATTTTCTTGGCACCCTTTAATAGTTTCAACTAAACTATTGAGTTTTGAGAACTAAATTATTGGGGTTTTGAGAACGATTTCAATGTTAAGTTTAGAGTTACTTATCAGAACTTGTAAAATGCTTAGAAAAAGCATTTCCAGAAACTGCTATCACATTGAACCGGTGAGGGTCCACATTTCCATTAAAACAGTGTTTTGTGAACCAGGCAAAATATTTTCCTTTATTCTTTGTGCCAAGATTATACTAATAAATCTGTAAAGGAAGGAGATTATTTTAAATTCACTACATTGGTAACATTGTTACCATTGGTAGAAATCATACAGAAAACAAATGGATTTATTAAAAACACATGCATGTGTGTATCATGCTATCATGTTACTTAATAACAGCTAAAGTTATTTCAGATATGAAAGGCAAAGTGTGTATCTTGGGGAATTTCCCAGATGGAAACTTCATAAAGAGATGGTAGAGAAAAGAAGACCTGCTCGGTTCAGGCAGAGAGCATGAAATAACTGATGGGAATAAGGAGAAAGGAGGGGAAGGAGTTGTCTCAGGTTGGCCAAGGGTGTTAGAGAAAGAGCATGTGCATGGAGTGAATCGAGAAGAGCTGGTTTTGAGAACAGGCTCTGCCTCTCACTAGTTCTATGGTCACGAGCAAGTAATTTCTTTTTCCTGGCCCTCGGTTCATTTATCAATGAAGACAGAAGATTTGACCTAGTGATCTTCAGCTTCTTGCCCTGCGCTACAGTTTGTCATGACATTATTCCAGCATCCAAGGCTAGGCCATGCTCTGTAACATTGCTCCTATGGTTCTGTTAGGATAAAGCTGGGGATTGTTTTTCCTGACACCCTCACCCTTCAACTGCAGTTTACAGCTTGCCAGTTGAATTACTTGACTCTTACTACCACTGTTTTTCATAATTTTTGAAGTGGTTTTTTCAAGGGCAGTTTTGGGATTTAAATGACCTTGTTTCCCAGAGAATGTATTATTCAGACATTGCCATCATCAAAATTACAGAATCATAGAATATTAGAGAATAAAGACCCCTTAGAGGAAACTCTTATTAAAGGGGATTTACTTTTTTAAAATTTGGATCAACACTCATCCAGTGATAAAAGCTCCAAAATGGAAATAGCTGCACAATCACTGAGTTGAAAATGAAGTGTAAATTTAGATACAATCTACTAATTAGGCTGATAGCGAAGAGTAGCCAGTCATAATTTTCAGCAGTTCTACTTCTAACATGGAACTTGTCCTCCACTATTAGATAATATAATTTAAGGAAACGGTTTTTTTTTTTTAAGTTTATTTATTCTTGAGAGATAGAGACAGAGCATGAGCAGGGGAGGGGGAGAGAGAGGGGGAGACACAGAATCCAAAGCAGGCTCCAGGCTCTGAGCCACCCAGGCACCTCCCTCTCTTTTTTTTTTTTAAATGAGGCCTAAACAATATATGTAAAATATTTTGATGAAAACTTACTGGCTAGCAGATGAAATATATTTACAAAGTAAAAAAGATTAATTGTGAGAGAGTTAGTGTTCAAAAAGTTGATACTAGCCCAACTCTTCTTTTGATTATAGGTAAAATCTTTAAATAGAAATGACATTTTTAACTTGTAATTACCCTCCAAAAAATGTGTTTATATGGTCTGTGTTGATGTGATTTCCACATACTCTGTTTTTATAACTAATGTGTATATGTCTAAATGATACCAAAAAATTAGCTTGCCTTTTAGACCATTGAAAAGACCTTTGGCTCATAGAGATAAAATTGTGAAAAGGAATAGGGGTGTTAGGGTAGCTCAGTCGGTTAAGTGACTGACTTCAGCTCAGATCATGATCTCGCGGTTTGTGAGTTTGAGCCCTGCATGGGGCTCTGCGCTGACAGCTCAGAGCCTGGAGTCCATTTTGGATTCTGTGTCTCCCTCTCTCTCTGCCCCTCCCCTGCTCATGCTCGGTCTCTCTTTCCTTCAAAAATAAATAAAAGTTTAAAAAAAATTTTTTTAATTGTGAAAGGAATAATATTCACACATAATGATAAGATTTTTCCACGTTCTCTACACACTGGTAATTGAAGATTTTGTCTATGGGAAGGATTGTATTTCTTGTATATTCTCAATCTCTTCATTCTAGCTCATTTAACATACTGCATTCATTAGTATTCCTCTTGACTTTATGTGGTAGAACCCCAACTTAAGCTGGCTTAAGCAAAAATGGGATTTATTGATCCAGGTAATTAAAGAATCAGCCATAGGGCTTGCCTCAGGCCAGGAGTTCTGGCAACTCTCAGGCTCCCTCTCCACCTTTCACTTCCACTTTCTCTGCCTTGGTCAAAATCTCTGATAGGCCCTTCCTTCCTGATGGCAAGGTGGCTGAAGTAGTTCTAGCTTATATTCTTTCATGTTCAAGATCAGGAAAGAGCACTTACCTGTCTCCCTGAAGCCCAGCAGGTTCTGGATTAATCACTGTGGGCAAGTCAAGCCCAGTCATATATAGCTGAGGGTAGAGGCAACAGCAGCCAGGCCCCAAAGATGTCTTCAAGGATGGGATCAGAAACAGCCTTTTATCAGAGTGTAATTGCAATTTTTTTTTCCTCCAAAGAATATGAAGAAATGAATTCAGAGTAGATAAAACCCAGTGAATATCTATCAATACTACTTAAATTTATAGTTTACTTTTCAGAAAGCAGTTGCTGACAAACTTAGAGCCTAAATCATGTGATCTATTGTACGCCCTGGGAGTCTGAAATGAAAGTAAAGCAAGACAAAAACACAAGAAATAAACTCTAACAGTAAAATAAAGCTTCAGGAAAGAGGAAAAATATGCACGGAAGTAAGTCTTAAGAGCAGGTGTGAGTTATATGCAAAGCACTTTTAACTATTCATGAGCATTGAGTTTGCACAAACCTTAAGACATACTGTTTTATTAGGATGAGAAACTTCTTTCCAAGCTTACTGTGAGTTGATAATTTTGCAAACTGTCTTTTAGTGTTGAAAGAAAGATGTGGAATACCCCTATCAGTTTAGAAAGCGTTGATGGGTGGCAGCTCGTCAAGGTTACTCCTGTCAATTGGAAAAGTCATGTTTAAACATGAATGCATTATTCTCAATGTTTGATTTTTGTCATGATTTTTAATAGCTTTTGAGATTGTTCTTGGGGGGGATGGAAAATATGTATATAAAATAGATGACTCTTTTCATTAACCTTGCCAGAATATAATCCTATAATCTACCTACAAGTAACAGAGCTGTGGAGTTTCTTTCCCTAGCAAGTTTTCAGAATTTATACATCCAACTCTTTTGAAAGTTACAAGGATGATGATAATGAGTAGATTTGAAAAAATAATTCTGAGCCTTGTTCTAGAGTTCTGCATAAACTAGTTGACAAAAGTTTCATGTTCACTCATTGAAGGCTGCTTTCGAATAAAGCATCTGCTTACAAAGAAACACATTGCTGATTGCATACATTTGATGGGTTCAAGCATCTTTCTCCTCTTCTAGTATTGAAAGGTTTCTCTTGCTATAGAGGGGTGTGAAAGCATTGGCTGCCTGAAAATGTTGGTGGGGAGATTATTAATGGAAAGGATTTGGATATGAAACTCTCAACTGGGGTTGAGAAAGAAACACTGAAGGGACACATCCAAATGCAGGCAATTGGAAGATTTTCCACTGGGCACGTCCACACTGTGCCAAGATAGCCAGTGCTTCTCCAGAGAACCATTTGGTGCCCGGTGTAGTCTAAGGAAGAGAGGTTCATGTAGGAATGATGAGGTGATTAAGGCAACATAACAACATTGGAAGCAGAAATTCCTCAGGGATCCATAAAAGAAATCAGAGTCTGGGGCCTTGTTGAGAGAAACTTCTGTTCCTGAGGTTAAGAACAAGTTTGTAGACTCTGAGGGTAATTTTCAGCCTGTGTCTAGGGACCTCAGTCCTCAAGGGATTAAAATTCTGGGGAGTTACCTAGCCAGGGGCTCACAACAGGAGAATAAGACAGAAATCCAACAATTAGAAGAGGGTAAAATTGGACACTTCGTCTCAGAAATAAAACAGAAGTCAGGGCTTGGTTCATAGAGTATGATCTGTAGTCCAGTGGCTTCAGCATTGCCTAGATGCTTATTAGAAATTCACTATCTTGGGACTCCCCAAGATGAACTGAATTGGAATCTGTATTTTGACAAGGTCTTCAGGTGTTTCATGTGTTCACTAAGAATAGAGAAGTTTTAGGACCCAGAGCCAGGGCTAGAGGGCTGTAAGTTTTGCATTGGTTCTGGGTCTTTAATTGGTAAACTTAAAGGGCACTGATGTTTGTAGCAGTTCATAGGGACCCTGTCCCCAGTCCTTTTTAGTCCTTTTCTATTTTTTCATTTAATCTTGACATGAACTCCGTGAGGTGAACATTTCCCTTATTTATTAAATTGAAGAATTGGGATTCAGAGGAGGTAAATAACTTACCCAGGATTAAACTATTCATATGTGATGGAAAGTAGATTTCTAAAAATCTTTTTTACTGTGGAATTTTTCAAGGACACACAAAAGCAGGGAGAAGAACATAAAGAACTTTTGTGTCCCCTCACTCAGAACTTCATTGGTTATCAACATTTTGCCTCTTCGATTTCATCTTCCTGCATCCCAACTCATATACTTTCTTTCATCTTCCAATTGCCCCTGCCCCCAGCAGACATCCCTGTAGAACCTGGAGTGAATGTGGGCCTGGTTGGCTCCACAAAGATTATGTTATATCTACTATACTAGTCACCTGCTTGATTCGCTGTGATTGTTACAAGAATTGTCACAGATGCTGATAGGGAACAGAGCCTAGAGCCAATATAAATGGAGCAAATGTGCATCAGGGAGAAAGGAAGCTTATAGAGCCTGAAAATCAGAGAAGCTCAAAGACCATTACTGAAAAGGGGTTCAATAGCCAATGCATACCTGTGAATAATAGATTTCTTGCTTCCAGGAGTAGTTAATTTCTCAGTTGATAAGCATTTGTGGGTATCTACAATGGCACTCAATTCCTTGAAGGTCATTTGAAACTTATGGTCATATGTGGTGTTTACTCTCTCTGGAATAGTTAGCACCTCACCATCCAATTGAATCTCTCTAAAATCCCAGTATAAATCTTACTCAGAGAAGATTTCCTTGACCAACATTCTCCATGCCTTCGCATCATCACATTCAAACATGAACTAAGTTATATTTCATTCTCTGGACGCACCATAGTTAGTAATTATCAAAGCCTAGATTCTGAGCTCTGAGGGATAGTGACTGGGTTTGTCTTCTGTATCACAGTCTACATGGCGTATATAATACCAGCCCTCACAGGGATAGGACAGACAGAATGTATGAGTGCTTGAGTACTCTTATTCTTGCCTTCATCCATCTCTGAAAGAAGATTCTGGCATTGCTGACTTACTTTGTTCTTGTTCCTTGCTTTCCACAGAGGACTCTGCCATTACCAGACCAGCTCTTTGGGACTTCTGTTATACAGATTGCTTGGACAAATGGTAGGCTACACAGGGAAATAGAAGAAACTTCTGTAGGAGATCTTGGAGCATCTGTAGAGTGTGAGTAAAACTAATAATTACTATAATTTATTGCTGTGAAATGTCTAGCTCAATGTCCATCGCCGAAATAAAATCAAAACAAAGCCACTGTTGACTAAACTGGTGGTGAGTCGTAGTATTGATAGCATCTTAGAGTGAAAAGAATACTTTTTTTGGGACATTTTCTAATCCAATATACCCTTGCTATAGGTACAATATATGAAGATGAATAGGAAGAATGCTCAAGTTAGAGGAGAATAGAGAGCCAAGTCATAATCATTACTGGACTTAGCAAATCAGGCAGTCAACCAACATTTTAACTTTTCTTTGGAACTCAGTTAAGATCTGAGTTACTGAGTACAGAAATATCTTCGAACAGGATTTATTCTTTTAGTCATGTAATTAAGGGGATGCACAAGTTATATAGTAAAGAATTCCCATTGGAAATTGACTTCAAAGCTATTTTTAAGTTCATTTTATATAATCACATGTATGATAAATTGCCTCACACATCTGATTCCAAAGAGTAGATTGGTCATTTTCAACATATCTTATAGCCATCTTCAAATTGTTCCTCGTATAATATGTCCTTATATATATTCTATGAGCTATATATGATAATGCCTGAATTTACCGGCTGTCTCTTGGCAGTTAGTCAAGATGATGATGCTTAGAGTTAGAAAACCATGTGACCTGTCTTTGATTTTTTAATTTTTTTTTTGTTTTCAGAATAAGTTGACACTATCTTTTAAAAATTACTTTGTATAAAGTACGTTTGGAATTATTGGTCACTATAGTTATGAGCATTTGAAACTTATGTAAATGCCATGGACATGTACTCAGCTGCCATGCTATGCTCCCAGCTCAACACAAACATAGAGAACTGGTTTAGTACTCTCAACTTGTCTTTTGTATGCTTACCTTATGTATACATGTATGGATAGAAATGTGTGGAGATTCTATATGTCCCTGTTGGTTTGGGATCGTTTCTGAGACTTCTGTAAATTCTGAAAGACTATCTCTGTATGCAAAGTAGAGTAACCAAACTTCAGTGTGACTCAAGAAAGGCTCCATTCCATTTAGACTCAAGTCTTTTTTAGAGATGATGGAGGTGAACCATCAAAGGTAGAGAATTCCCAAATGTATCCTTTTGCCTTTGGAGTCTTTCATACCCAAATTGGCGGCACTCTGTACCCAGCCTTAACAATCTCTCAGGAACAGATCTGCATAAATCACCTGGTAGTACTGGCATCTGGGAATTCTCATCTTAGGATATTCTTAGCAACCCAACATGACCTTATCTTCTGATATACCTTGCCATTCTGTCTTAAATTTTAAACAGAAAAAGCTGTATGCTGTTGGTTAATGATAGTAAGTCCTTGCTTAGTCTTTTGCTCACAAGGCTAAAACATCCCAACAAATCAGTTTCAGGGCACTATCCCGCCATAGTGTATTTCTCATATATGAACCATCTTTCTTATTTGTCTCTAAACCATGTCAAGTTTCTTCTTTCTTCAAATGCTGTTTCAAAGAACAGAGTACAGTCTTCTTTATGAGAATGGTTATCACCAGCAGGAGGTATTATTATTCATTGGAGTTGTTTTGTCTATGTGGAACAGGCCTGGATTTGAAGTTACATAATATAGTTTCCAGGGCTAGTCTCCCAGTGATTTTCTTGGCCTTGAGTAAGTCCCTGAAAAATTGCTTTTGGAAGCAGTTTCCTTGATGACAAGTGGGAACAGTGATTCACCCCATGACCACTTGACAGAGATAGTGTAAGGATACAATTAGGTGGAAGTTATGAAAGTGCTTTGTAAAAGTTAAAATGCCTGTACAGGTGTGAGCTATTATTAGTGAAAAGAAGTTTGAAGAACTCAGAACATTTTCCTAACCTTCATTTCTCCAGGGCTAAGAACACATTTTTAGATTATATGTGTACTTTATTTCATAGGCTCTTTTTGATCATCGTATTAAAGGATTTCATTAGGGCTGTCACTATTAATTTTATGCCAGTATGCTGCACCAGATCAGGCTTTAAAATTTTGATTGCCCCCTTTTGACTAAAGATTGCTTGGTGGAGTTTACAATCCGTTCTTCCATATTCGTAAAGCACACACCAAAGCATGTCAGGAAGTCACACACTTCATTAAAAGACTTCTACCAGGTCTAAAGCATGCTTGTTATTTCATTAGTGGAAGAAATTATGTGTAATGCACATCCTAAGTCTAGATCATCAAGTCAAATGTATGGAAGTTTGTGCTAATTGAATTCTAAGAGCCTTCATGGCACAAAAATTTTAGTAGCTAATTTGTGCTCATTAAAGTTTGGTGGTGATATTATTTTAACATAAAATTCATATAATTTTAAACTATGTTTCATGAACCCTTCACATGGATGGCTGGCAGCGTCTGTCACATACTGTTTTGGGCAAAGTTACCAGATATTTGGGGGGTTTATTTTAAATTCCATTTAGCCATGCAGACCATTAGAAGGATTTTTTTTAATAGGGTAGGTGGATTTCTGATGTATAAATCAACATGCAAATTTATATATTTTCATAAAAGCATTTTTAAAGAAGCCTTCTATAACATTAGAGAGCTCAAATTAGATGTAACGAAACGACATGAGGTTTTATGAGAATTATGTCATTCCCATAAAAATATTTACACAAAAGTAAATACAAAATCGCAAAAACAAAATTGCAAAACATATTTGTTTTATCGTCTAAGTCATCAGCTTCTGAAAATTACTTCCTGGAGTAATTATAAGATAAAATTCCCAATTCTGAATGTTAATAAGGAGACACATATAGGAACTATCGATATGAGACACTTAATTCTTCCTCCTGAGAAACTGTAAGGGGGTAACATAACTGCCCCATGGGGATTGTCACAGCATCGCTTGAACTCCTAGACATAGTTCTTTTGTAAAACAGTGAGAAGTAATGCTGCATCCCCTCCCTAGCATCAAGAAGTTTTCTTTTCAAACTTACAGGTGCTTGCAACTGAACCACAGGTTAGTGAACTGTTTTTAAATGTCCCCACACTCCATTTCCCCACAAAGACAGTGATGTTTTAAGTTGCTTTAAGGCATATGTTCTTTTGATAACTAGTATTTATGCCCTCCTAAGTTCCATCAGTTTAGGTCATGTGTGAGACGATTACCTCTTCTCTGTAAACTCGTAATAGAAATCTTATTCCATCTGTTCAGGTGAGAAAAGGTAATGTTTCGGGGTTTGTTTGTTTGTTTGTTTGGAGGTGGTATTATTATAATTGAAATACGTTTTTTCTAAAATCCTTTTTCTTTACTCAAGCCCTTTCCTTTGCTTTCTTGCCTTTTCCTAAATATCCTATCGATGTATCATCCACATAATCAGATTCACCCTTCGTAGTGTGCACCTCGATGAGTTGTCTCTCTTCCTTTTATTTTATGAATCACTGAAAGCCAGGGCTTCACGGGAGGAACCTAGAACCCAACATACACCCAGTGTTTTTGTCTCTTCCCACAGTGCAGCCCCAACAAAGGGGCTTTCCTGATTAGTTATTGTCCATCACCAAAGATGTGAAACTGAATTGATGTGGTTTAAGACATGTGTTTTGAACTGAATACACCATTGTCAGAGGTTGGAGCCGAGGGATGCTCTTTATTCCTGGCCGTTTATGGAAATGGGTTCTTTATCTTATCACGTGTTCTGCTTCAAAACTATTCAGAGCAGAGAACTCTGGAGACATGCTGTAATCTTTGCTATCTTTTACTGAAAACTTTGAACTTAAAACCACTGATGCACAGGCCATCACCAAGGTCACGTTAAGTGCTCTAAAATCAATTGCTTAAAATTAATTATTAAGCCTCTTTATCAATCAGGATTCATTACCTGATGCCGTGATCCCCATCAAGCCCCAAATCTCAGTGGCCAAACACCAAGTAAAGATTAGTTCTCATGCTTGTTCTAGGTCTATTGATAGAGCTCTGTTCATTGTTAATGTGTAGGAAACAAGGATGACAGAATTTCTGTCTTCTGTTTCTATCTTTCTATTTTCTTAAGAACCCTTAACATAGATGGCTGGCAGCTTCTATCACACACTGTTTTGGACAAAGGTACCAGATATTTTGGGGGATTTGCTTTTACAACTTTTCATAAGGGATGTATGTTATTTTCACTTACATTTCATAGACCAAACAAGTCCCATGGCCATGCCTAACCTCAAAGGAGTCAAGAAAATACAATCCCTCCATATGCCTGGAAAAAAGGTAAACCAGAAAATGTATGAATAGCCCTCTTAGGAAGCATGATAAAAACAAAGAATTAAGCAAAGATATACAAGTGGGTCATCAGCTTAAAATATTAGCCACACACAATGATACATGTTAATTGGAGAACTCTTATATTCTAAAAAATATAATCAAAACTACAGCCTCCCTCTGGAAAAGAAAGACAATTTTTAAATTACATGATTTATAGTGATTTTTCCCCCAGTGCTTTTTCTTGTTAGATGTGTTGCTTACCCAGGAATGTTTCCTGCCCTGTCCATGTCGTTTCCTTTCAATTACATGGTGATGAAGCTCCTTGTACTCTAAGTTTTAGTCCATTATTGGGTATGTTACACAGCTGTTACTCTCCTGGGAAGGTGACAGACTATTATTAACTTCCATAACATATTTTTATTTTCTGATAGACTTGCCAGCAGCAATGAGCCGGTAATAGCAATTGCAGTGGTAAGAACTTTGGGGGTCCATCTGGAAGTGGCTCACAGACATACAGTCACGAGGCAGCATCTGGGCTGCAGAGAAAAAAGAAACCCTAGGTTAGTTTACCAAAGAGAGCGGTAGAGAGTCATACAGGAAGCACTATTTTATTGTCTATGAAATTCCACTTTGTTTTAAAAGAGAGGACCAAAAACCGGCATTTACACACTTTTCCCTCTGTTAATCTCACAGGGCGGATTAGCACTCTATGGCATCCTGGAACCTTATCTTGGGTTTAGGGAAAAGGAGACTGGGCGAGGGCATTCATCATATTCCTTTTTCTTTTACTGGAAGTTACAGGGCAACTTTTTATCCACACGCTGTAGCAAAGGAGCCACTTTCAAAGTCTTATCTTAGAGACTTCTTTAAAGAATCACTGTCATCCCAGAGAAGATGCGAAGACTATCAAGGTCTAATCCGCTTTTCTCTCCAGAGAACAAACTTCAGCTGTTTATCAGGAAAATACTCTCCAGTCAAATCCATTATCGTCCTTGAGTCTTTGCTGACTCAACTCAGGAAACATTTCTTGAGCATCTATCTTGCATAACGGAGTTTTAATACCTTAATTTTGTTTTATCAGTTTGTTAAATATTTATTAGTGAGTTCTCATGTTGCTGATGAAGAAATCCAAAACCCAGATTTTGGGTTAGAAGGTGTGTCTTCTTTTATGAACTCAGTGTTTCTGCTGTTAGGTGCTGCTGCTGTGGATGCAGACCTGTTCTCAGGAACTCTGCCGATCTCTGAGAGGGGGACGATCTCTGGCAGGCGGACAAATCACTAAGAGCGCAGAATACTTTGTATGTAGAAGGCAATACTATATACCATGTACTTAGTGCTTAATATGTCTAGATGTTACTTTAGGTCCAATTAAAAAAAAATTTCCTTTACCCCTCACAAAACCACAAATGACAGGTAGAAACTAAGGTTTAGAGATGCTAAATAACTTGCCAAAATTATTAGTTCACAGCTAATAGCTAGTGGGCAAGGATTAGATCTTAGGTTTGATTCCAAATTCAGGTGCTTAACCACTTTGCTAAGCTGCCTTGATAAGGATTTTGATAGGGAAAAAAAATAAGAGGTAGGTAGAAATAAGAGCTGCACAGTGCTATGGGCTCAGAGGAAAGATGGGTTCCTACAATCTGCAACACCGTCTTTTTCTGTACTCTTTGCACTCTCCTTACCCTGACTCTGGTGTGGATTGTCTTGTATGATACTGCATTATTTACTGATTTATTATTTCAACTGACTGTAGTTTTTCTCTCCTACTCTCCATTCTCCCTCCCCTTGACTTGATTGTAAGCTCCATGCAGACGTGGATCTTTGTTTTATTCACTCTGAATACCAAATGTCTAGAGTAATACCTGGCACAAAGTAAGAGGTAATTATTTGTCAAGTGTAATATATTAATAACTTACATGGGAGAATGCCTCTTAGAAGAAAGACATAACAGAATTTCCAGATGGTCATGAGATTTTTAGTTTCAAAGCCGGAGACAAAAGTATAACAATATGAGGATTCTGCCCAAAGTAAATAATCTTCAAAATGTGGGTGTGGCCAAGGAAGTGTTAGAAATGTATATTACCTGCTGCTCATGGTGGAGATAACTGGCTATGATATCCTTTTATGATGGGAAAGAACAGCTGTTTAGTTTATGTTTTCTTTTCTATAACTTGGGTTTTGAATAACAATTGCTTTCTTTCTTTTTTTTAGAGAAAGCTGAAAGGCAATTTGAAGAGTTTTCCCCCTGCTCTTGTCTTCCCAGTCTGTCCTTTGAGCCAGTCAGTATTGACGCCTAATTTCCTCTGACTTTACTCTCATTGATGGCAGAGTCCCCTTCCCTGGCTTTCGTTGCTGGTAACTGGATTCTGTTGGTGTACTCTCTTTGCTGAGTGAGTTCAGGCAAAGTGTTGTGACTTTGTGCCGGGATTTCTGTGCAGATATGCCCAATGTCTGACCAGAGTTGGCCCATAATTCTTGGTTAGATTTCAGCACCACAGAACCAAAGAAGGTGGTGGAATTGTGAAGGACACCATCCCTTTGAGTATAGAAATTACCTAGCTCTGCCAGGAAAAAGTGAAATCTGAAGGGTTTCCCGTTTGTGTTGGAAATGAAAGTGTTGGAAGCCTTCTGAGATCCGTGGAGATGATGCTGAAACTCATGGACTCAGTCAAAAGCCATTAGGGCTTCTCATCGTTTATTTCTCCTGTTTGGTTAAGGGATTAGAAATGAGGCCCAGGTGGTTACTTCTCAGCTTAGGTTTTGGGACATTGGTAGTTGGAGGTGTTGGGAGAAAATTAGAAATAATTTCCTGAACGATGGCAGTTGAAGACAGAATAGACAGTCCAATGCCAGGTCACAATATTCCGGCAGCCAGACGTGAAATGGCTGAGCCCAAATTGGATGAACGTTTAGCAACCAGCTATCGACAAGACGGAGTTGGGCAGACAAACGGGGCCAGGGAAGGAATAGCTGACTCGGGGATTCTGAAGCAAAGGGAAAAATGCACTTTTATGTGTTTCCTGTACACCTTGTAGATGCACATCAGGTGCCTATAAATTGACTTAAACAGAATAAACATATCTTGACTAGCAGAAAGTAAAATTAATGTCATGCTCCCTGGAATGACAGCCAACACAGACATGTTTCTTGCCACCTTCCCTGGAAAAGCTCTGGGATATTATATTTTAACAGAACCCAAACCTTTTCTTATTCATCATCTCCCTATTTCCTTCCACTATGGAATATAAAGTTTCCACTAATAGGCTTGTGAATTCAGACATGTGAGAAAAGAGAGCCCTGCTCTCTTACATCACAGTTAAGTATCTGGTATTAGCAATTTTTAGACTAAATGCCAAGAAATCTGCTAATGGGATGTTCCCAAGATGATTTAGGCAATAGGCACCTTAACAGAACCTAAGGAATCTTTGCAAAAAATTAGACTTTTGTGCATAATGCTGTACTTATAGAAAGGCCCTATTAGTTGCTTCTCGGTGGACATTAGGCAAACCAACCTAGAAGTAGCATACGCTGACATCGGGGCACCACTGGACCCCAGAGAGCATAAAGCAGGACTTCCTGAGGAAGCTGGATCATCCTTCATTGGATTATTGAGATCTGTGGTTTTATATGCGGTTCCACCAGTATCTCGTTTTAGGTTACTGACACACAGGATAGGAGAGTTGATACAGTAGTCAAATTCACATTCCTAATGCCTGAAGTATTGTCTTTGCTCTTAGTACTAAGCACCATGCTTCGCAAATGTGTCTACAGACAAGGGATGACTATAAGTTTCTTCTTTAATGCCGGATCAAATGATTTGCAGTCTGAGAGCGCTTAAGCTCGGCACCTTGTGCTGTGATGGATTAGCAATGTTTGCCAAGGGTGTGGGTGGGAAAGTGAGTTTTCAGTAGCCCCTAAAACTAATATCTACAGTTAAAGGACAGTGGCGCCTGGGTGGCTCAGTCGGTTAAGCGTCTGACTTCGGCTCAGGTCATGATCTCGCAGTTCATGAGCTTGAGCCCCACGTCGGGCTCTGTGATGACAGGTCAGAGCCTGAAACCTGCTATGGATTCTGTGTCTCCCTCTCTCTTTGGCCCATCCCCCATTCATGTTCTGTCTTTCTCTCTCTCAGAGATAAATAAACATTAAAAAATGAAAAATGAAAAAAGAAAAAATGAAAAAAGAAAGTTAAAGCACAAAGCTCACGGGGCCACTCCCACGTCACAGGCTGTATGTTCTACTCCACTCCACCCTGCCACGGCAAAAACATCCAGCCATAAAGAGACGGGTACATTGAGTCTCTGCTGTTTTTCCAGAAGTATGCTAGAGAGAATGTTAACAAGTACAAACTCTTCAAGAGCAAATTCTTAACCTTGATGAATCAGAACTGATTGCATTCACAAAGAGCCAGAAGGATACCAGAAAGTAGACCTTAACTCTGATGGGCAGAAATTAAGAATTTCTTAATCTTATTGGTGGCATGGTCATAGCTTACCATGACTCATTTATGGTATCTATCCATTTCCAGAAGTAAATCTGAGGGGTTCCTGAGCTTGGCCTCCAGGCCTACCCTCTTTCCTTCCAGGCTTATAGTCATCATCTTCCCCTCATGGTCCACACTCACCCTGAGCCTAGCACCCCACTACTCCCAAGCAGGACACTCCTGTTGGTAGCATTAAAGCAGTAGCATTGGGGGCGCCTGGGTGGCTCAGTCGGTTAAGCATCTGACTTCGGCTCAGGTCATGATCTCAAGGTCTGTGGGTTCGAGCCCCGCGACGGGCTCTGTGCTGACAGCTCAGAGCCTGGAGCCTGCTTCGGATTCTGTGTCTCCCTCTCTCTGTGACCCTCCCCTGTTCATGCTCTGTCTCTGTCTCAAAAATAAACATTAAAAAAAAATTTTTTTTAAAAAAGCAGTAGCATTGTTGAAAGTGCATGCACACACACAGATCAAGTAACTATTTTAAGATAATAAAGGGCAGTTGCACAGCACACCCCCTGAACCTTGAACATAACCTTTTTAGGGCCTCTCTTTAATTAAGTTGCAGAACATTTCTTAGAAAAAAAGAAAATGCAAAATTAGGAATTTCTTAGCTATACTGTTGAACAAAATCTCAGTCATTAATCTTTGGTATGGTTAGTCTATTCAGTATGTAAAGTGGCTTTTTAAAAAACATTCTTGGGGCGCCTGGGTGGCTTGGTCAGTTAAGCGTCCGACTTCGGCTCAGGTCATGATCTCACGGTCCGTGAGTTCGAGCCCCGCGTCGGGCTCTGTGGTGACAGCTCAGAGCCTGGAGCCTGTTTCAGATTCTGTGTCTCCCTCTCTCTCTGACCCTCCCCTGTTCATGCTCTGTCTCTCTCTGTTTCAAAAATAAATAAACGTTAAAAAAAAATTAAAAAAAAAACATTCTTACTACCTTATGTTGCAGAGTGTCCTGTAAGTTTATTCCCTATTTTAGAAGAAGACTTTTCCTTTGTTGAGTGGAAACTTACTTCCTTAGAGTATCAAAGAGGCACATGCTCATTACTAATGCAATAATACATGGTAACTAAATCCATATTATCGTTACCCTTTCTCTTCAGAATCATAGAACTATGTCATGTTGCCTCTTGGCCTCACCAGACCAAAGCCTTGGCAGGGGCTAGGACTACAGTGACAAATAGATTTGCTGTATCTACAGGAAAAATATAGAAGTGGCTCCTGGATCCTGTTCCAGAATGCTATCTCTTAGGTCTCAGACCCTCATTCTCTACATTTTAGATTGCTCACCCAAATCATAGATCAGCAAACTGTAGCCTACGAATGAAATCCTGACCATTGCCTTTTTTTGTATGGCCAAGACCTAACAATGACTTCTGCCCTTTAATGTAGGGAATACTAAATTTGGATACAAATGAAGTTATATTGCTTGTTGGTGCATAGAGCTTCAAATATTTACCATCTGGCCCTTTACAAAAAAATAAGTAAACTCATCATTTAAATGCACACATCATTAAATAGTAATACATTTAAGTAACTTTGAGGCCCACCTGATTACTGGGTTTATTCCCACATATGCTGGCTCCTGAGATTTTCTGAATGTAAAAGTTTTGTTTTGTTTGTGTAAATTAAGTCAAAGGAACTTAAAATCAAAATCAGCCTGGGTAATTAATTGGCAGAGTGGTTCTAAGAACTGAATACACAAAGTCATTTGGTATCGGATTACGTATGTGAGATTAATCCATCAACACAGCTGACATAGTTAAAACGACTTAAGATTCGGGTTGGGAGGGGCTGTTCTCAGAGTCCACCTGAATGGCTTTAAACTGCTGGAATGTATTGCATACTAGAAGGCAATCTTTCTAGCTGACTTTTCAAACACTAAAGTACACCCCAAATCCCAGGAAGTTGCTGAAGTGTTGATTCTGATGTGGCAGGTATGGAGCCCAGCCTGAGATTCTGCATTTCTAGCAGGGGGTCTGAGGCTGCTGCTCTGTGATTCATGAGAAGAAAGACTCTGGTACTTTCCATTGGACTCACCAGTTTTCCCTTGAGCTGTGTGGAAGCCTGACTACAAAGGTAGCGCTTTGACCTTGAAAGTCAAAATCATAAAAAATCACAAACACCTGGACCCAGTTTTTGTTTTACTAACAAGATTTTATAGCTCTGGCATTCCATCAATCAGAGGCTGGTATGGAAATTATAAAGAACAATTGCCTCAAACTGCATATGTTTACCTAGAGGCAAAAGTGACAGCCTGATGGCTGTGCCTGTGAAATACAAATGCCATATATTAATCGGTCCCTGTAAACCGCAGACAAATGCTGATGAAGACAAAAAGGCAATCCATGAGAACCATAGATAACTCATATATCCTACGAGAAGCTAATTGTTGGGGTTATACTAAGGTTCAGCCCATCTGTGCCTTGTCAATGCTGCAGTGCACCAACTTCCCATGGTGGCAAATTATGCAAAATCATAAGGTTTGAGCTTTAATATTATCCTGGTTTCTGAATCATGCATTATTGATAATAAAAGTGGCTTGTAAGTAAGCTAATAGGTTGAATTAACAACTTTTTCTTGAGAATTGAGTCTTTTGGTATACTTGTTTCTGTAACTTCTTTTTATGTTTAGATTTATTCATATAGAGGGTATTGCTCCCTCTCTCCCCACCTCCATTCCTCCTTTCTTCCCTCCATCCTTTCTTCCTTGTTTCCTGGCTTCGACTTTTTCTCCTTTGCTTTCTTGGAATCAGATTTTTGGAAGAGATTTACTGGTATTTAAGGCAGAAAGACTTTCTATATCTTATATTTATGTAATTCATAGTGACAGAGGAAAAGAATTCAGTCTTCTTCAGTCTTTTCTTTTTAGATCCATAGTCACAAAGAAATGATTTGTGGAACTGAGAAGGATATGTCTATAAAGCAAACCAAAAAAAAAAAAGAATTTGATGTTATTATTAATGAAAAAGGTGGCACATCTTTTCAAAATCCCATTTTAGCTGGGCAGTGATTTGCAATGAAAGCTGACGTGTTCATTTCTGCCAGGCTAAGAAACCCAAGGCCTATTGAAAGTCAGGGTGAAAAAAAAAATAAAGAGAAAATCCTTTTTAATAGGTCTGAGTTTTTGTTGCAGAATTTTTGTTGCTTTCCCTTTAGAAAGTTAATTCTTAACTCTATTTGTTACCACAGGCTTGCTAGCATGATAAGATCAACCAAACAGAAGCTGTGCAGTTATTTGTAAGAATCATCCCAGAAACCGATGGCAAATGATTATTAATTCAGGAGTGGAAAAGTTTGAGGCACTCTTCTTTCTATGGTTATTATGTAAGAATTTTTTTTAGAGCAAAAATGTAATAGGTTGGAGTAATCTGTACTCAAGATTTCTAGGTTAAGCTCTAAAATATTTAGATGTCATAAAATGATGGGCATGTTTAGTCTTTAATTATAAGAGACCCATCTCATGGTCCCTCTCCTTTGATTAAATCATGTGGCAAATCAAGGCGAAACAGGAGATAACTGACCTTTAAAAGTAGTTTCACATTAAATATATCAGGGCTATAATTCTTTCTCTTTTTAACAGAACAGATTTTAGTACTTATGAATATTTTAGAGTTCTACTTAGATTTTTCTCCCTTTACTGAAAGAAAAAGCTATCCTGAAATTAATTAATTTTTTTTTTTTTTTTTTTTTTTTTTTGGTAATAAGCACGGTCTAGGTACCTAGCTAGAGGCAATTTACACAGTAACTAATCCTAATATCCTCATGCACCTAGAGATGGGAACTGTTGATGGGAACTGTTGACCATTTAGATTCTTCAAAAGTGAGTAATAAGGATTGTATGTGATTTGGGGCCGAGATGCTAAGACCCTTTTTCTAGTAGGACAGTTGCCTCAAATGGCCCTTGAGGGCAAGGCTGACAGTAGAGCACCCTTCTGATTTCTAGAAGAAATATGTAATTCTGTGGGGAAACTTGATTCATATCCATGTTTTAGAAAAATCAACACTCCAGGCCCTTATTATGTTCTTTTATACTGCAGTTTTAAAAATGAAATGCTGCAAAGTAACAAATACAGGAGTGTTAGCTTCAGCTTACCTTGCAGAATGTGGCTGAATCAAATAAACGTGTGCTACCTAAATGAGCCAGTAAGGTAGTTTTAAGAGATTTCTTCTTGGGGGACAGTTATCATGGGTTGTTCAGGTAGGTCAGCACGTTTGCTTCCAGTTATTTATTTTATTTATCTTTGTGGCTTCGAAGAAGGAAGAACAGAAAACCGAGAATGGCAAATGGATCTTTGTCCTATGGTAAGTTCCAGTTCGATCTGGAGTGCAGGAGAGAAGTCTACAACAGAGCAGAGGTGGAGGGTTTTCCATTCTTGGCTGTTGGGGAGCTTTGAAGACACGGTCAAGTCCCAGATGGCAAAATGAGGAGACTGGGGTGAGTAAAAGGTGGTACTGTGGTCAAGCCAGGCAGAACCAGTGTTGGGTTAGGTTAAAATGGAGATAGGCAGCAGGCTACTCAGAAGGGTCCAGGTATACTTAGTTGCCTTTCCCCCAAATACCTATTTAAACAGACACCAAACTATAGTAGTTGGTACAGTCTGACTTCAAAAAGAAAAGTGTAATTAACAATTCATGTGTTAGGATATTTGAGGCCTGATACCCGAGTGGTGCCTGTTTTTTCGGACTGGACTGACAGTCCTTTGCATGAATTGTGAGGTACCTAATTTCACCGCCTGCCAGAGCCCAAACTATAAAGTGAAAGCAAATTTATGAGTTGCATAGTTTCATCCTATGAATCCTGTTAGATGAATTGGCATTTCAAATTAAAGATCTCCTGCATCTGTGAATTTTACTTGATAATAAATGTTACTCTTCATTAATATTTAATGACATTTCTAGGAATTAATGTTGCTGTTCTCTATGGCTTCTCAGAAACAAATAGCCTTTGAAAGGCCAGTTATGTTGCTGCTAGAAAATGTGTACATGAGATTCTCATTTAGGACCATTTGATAGTTCTAGAACCTAATTGTTGATTCACAGCGTTCAGGAATATGTGCACATGGACTTTGGCTTGCAGAGCTGTTGTTTCCTATGAAGCTATAGTGCAAAGTAAAGGCAGGCAGCTCCTAGTGTAGCAAAGATCCCTGCCTTTTCATTCTCTCATCACCTGTTCTCTCTAAGGAGAGATACTATGTTAATGGGTGAAAATAGTAGCCCTTTGCAAAGGTTGTTACTTATGCTCTATAGCTATTTCTAGAAGTTAGCCTTGTCTTTAATAAAATCCTGTATTCCCCAAGGGTCTGACTTGCCTCACGCTCCTCTGTTTTCCTTTTGTTGTCCTGTACTGTTTGTTGGATAATGTTGCATTATATTTTTGTGCACCTTGCCTCCCGCATCACTCTGACTTCTGAATACATTGGCTCCTAAATTAGTTCACAGAATGACAGAAATTCTTTACAGCAGATATAATTGGCTCAAGCTGATTTTTACTGCTCCTTGTCATTTACTCCCTTCTGTGGAGTGAGTTTTCTCACTTTTTTAAATTTCTGGCTTATGGTCTGCGAGAGATTTTACCTTCTGAAGATGAGTTCTTGTAGACTTCTAGAGTTTTGGCAGGTGAGTTTCAAGGTAGATGTTGTGAACTGAATTCAATGTTTTGAGAGTTCACCTGATGCTGGAATTGCAGAGAAGGCAAAGTGGTGCCCTCCTGGGTCCTCAGTGGCCTTTTAGTGATCACAGCAAAGTTTTAACTGAAATCTACTCTTTATTAAGACAGTAACACTGATGTAATAGAATTATAATGCCTACGGAAAATTAATTCACCTGTAGGGGACAGAATTGACCCCTCAGGTCTTTCAGTTATTTAAATTGGGGTGATTGTCAGAGAAATGAAATAGACAAAACATCCGCTTCTCTGAAGAGCAATATTTTACCATCTTTTATAGCATATTATAATTTCTAATACTGTGTTCAGTGTTCTTGACCTAAGAACACTTTCCTTTTTTAATTTAAAGATGGCATACTATTTACTATTGAATATCTATACAAATAGCAACAAGAATAGGCGGCCCAACACCCAGATTTTCTCTTTTTTTGGCATTTCTTGTGAAATATGATGCTTATGATTAGCTATTCATACTGTGACATGTCACATTATTTTCTCCCAAAGACATTTTTTTTCCTTCCACCCTTGGGCGCAGTGTTGCTAGGCGATGAAACAATGTTTACAGCAGTCCATTTTAAGTCTATTACTTCTGTAGCTTTGTACTTATAGAGCTCGTAAGTGAAGTTTTCTACTAGTTTACATTCTTCTTTAGGTTGACCTCCACACACCTGAAGGAGAAGCCCTCAATCCTGTGGCTCTCTGAGCAAGTTTCTTCCCGACTCGCCTGATGCTCAGAATTATAACAATAACTCCATTAGAATAGCATTGCCAGTATTTAAGATGACAGGCACTTTGTCCGTTGCATCTCAAGATAGCTTCTAACTCCAGAACTAACAGTGGAGTGTATAAGCAGTATTAACCAAACCCTGGCATGTCAGAAAGAAATAGTTGTTTGAAAAACAAAGTAGTTCGCACACACAAAATGCTTGATACAATGCGAACCATTTTTAAAAAAATAGGCTCTAAACTAGTTAAAATATAAGCCATGATACAGATGCGTATGAAATGTGTCTCTGGACCATTCTCAAAGAAGAACGGTGAAAGAATAATTTTAAATAGGTAATGAAGTGGATAGGTTGTATTCAATGAACTTGTTTATCCTGTTGAGAAAATACAATTTTCATCTTCATGTTTGGGTAGGAAAACTTTTTTCCCCCAATGAAGCATCTAATGTCTTTCATTTGCATTAGGATTTATGGCAAATTTAATTGCCCACAAGCTGTTCTGAAAATAATGGGTAGTATTTTAGTGGGCTGGTTTTGAGAATGTGTTTTGTTTTGTTTTTGTTTTTTGTTTTTTTGGCTCCACATGCAAGGTGGGGCTTGAACTCACAACCCTGAGATTGAGAGTTGCATGCTCTACTGACGGAGCCAGCCAGGCATAGTAGGCTGAATATCTCCAGTTTTTGCTACATTGGGAATCATTGTAATGGTGCTTACCAGCTGTGTCTTTCTTTTGACCTGGTGTTCCCTTTTAGATAAATGATTATTTTGTATGTAACCTTGCAGTGCCAGATGTAGCTGTCAGATGAATTCTGGTAAAAACTCAATATTGCAATGACTTTTTTTTTTTGACCAGTATCTTAAATCTTTTCCTGTATTTGGAGAAACTACAGTTAAATTAATTATGGTGGGAGGCAGAATTCTACCTCCCATTCCTACCAGAGATACAAAAAGGCCAGATGCCTGCTCTTCCTGACCTCTGGCATCCACACCTCAGCCAAATAGGTGCTCTCGCCTGGAATTTAATTGAGGTATGAGAACATAAAAAATAGGGATGGTCTAGAGGAGCAGTTCTTAGAGCATTGTCCTGGAACCCTGTCGGGGGTGTTCACAATGTCAAAACTAATTTCACACTAACAGTAGCACGTTATTTGCCTGTTTCACACTGATTTTATCATGAGCATAGAGTGGAATCTTCTAGAGGCCACATGACATGTGATATTGCAACAGACTGCTGCAGAAGCTAGGAGAATCCAGTTGTCTTTAATGAAGTCAGACATGGAAGAGATATTTCAAAAATGTGTAACAGTATCATTTCATACTCAGTTTGTTTTGTTTAGAAAATATTAAAAATATTTAGGGGCACCCGGGGGGCTCAGTCCGTTAAGCATCCGACTTCTGCTCAAGTCATGGTCTCACGGTTTGTGAGTTCGAGCCCGGCATCAGGCTCTGTGCTGACAGCTCAGAGCCTAGAGCCTGCTTCGGATTCTGTGGCTCCCTCTCTTTCTGCCCCTCCCCTACTTGTGCTCTGCCCTTCTCTCTCTTTCTCTCTCTCTCTCTTAAAAATGAATAAACATAAAAAAAGAAATTAAAAAAAGAAAACATTGGTGCTAGCATGTAATGTGTTTAATTTTAAAAGAAACAATACATAACTATTTTTAAATAGTTTTACTTTCTAATGCGTTGAATATTACTAGATATAAATCATATAAACAAAAACTCTTTGGAGTCCTGAGAAAAAAATAAGAATAGAAGGGGTTCTGTGACAGAATTTTGAGTACTGCTTTTGTGGAATCCCCAGGTCTATTACGTCAGTCAGCACTGTCTGGACATTTGTTAGAAATGCGAAGACTGGGGCTCCCTCCCAGATGTGTGAATCAGAAGCTCCGGGGGTGTGGCCTAGCAGTCTGCTTCAACAAGTCTTAGGGGTGATTTTGGTGCATGCTCACATCTGAGAACTAGTGGTCTCGAGCAATAATTTTCATCTTCAAGTTGCTCCAAGTTGTGTGGAGAAAACGGCACATACCTGCTGACCACCCTCATCCTTCTCCCTTTTGTGATTCAGCAGTCTGGGATGGAGAGATCAAGGATTTGCATATCTCACCAGGCTTCAGGTGGTAACACCACTAGTGTGGAGGACGCTTTTTTGCGTGGCTCTGTCCTAAAAGTCTTGGTGGTAGTGGCAGTGGTGATACTGACCATTGTCCCCGCTATCCAGTGTCTAGTCGATATCCTAATCTCTTTCTCTAGCATGACTTTGCCTATAAGTTTGCCAGCATAAGTTCTCTCGGCTGTTGTTTTGTTTTTTTTTATAATTTTTTTTTTCAACGTTTATTTATTTTTTGGGACAGAGAGAGACAGAGCATGAACGGGGGAGGGGCAGAGAGAGAGGGAGACACAGAATCGGAAACAGGCTCCAGGCTCTGAGCCATCAGCCCAGAGCCTGACGTGGGGCTCGAACTCACCGACCGCAAGATCGTGACCTGGCTGAAGTCGGACGCTTAACCGACTGCGCCACCCAGGCACCCCTGTTGTTTTGTTTTTTAATACAGTTTTCTATTTTCAGCAGTTATAGATACACAGGTTTTTTTTTAATTTAAAAAATTTTTTAATTTTTTTGTTTTATTCTTGAGAGAGAGAGAGCACAAGCAGGGGAGGGACAGAGGGAGACAGGGACACAAAATCTGAAGCAGTTCCAGGCTCTGAGCTGTCAGCACAGAGCCCGACATGGGGCTTGAACTCACAAGCCATGAGATCATTACCTGAACCAAAGTCGAGCGCTTTACTGACTGAGCCACTCAGGAACCCCTATATATACACACAGTTTTTAACGAGTCAGAATCAACAAAACTCAAGGGAAACTGGTCTCTTCTTTCTCCATTCACATTTCCTACTTTTTCAGAAACAACCATTGGGAATTCTTTTAGCTTTTTGGTATTTATCTCCACATCTCTCCAATAAAATACCTATTTTCTAGTTCTTTATTTATGAATTTTAGGTGTATCACCTTCACATTATGGCAGATGAAAGCTTCACTCTTTTTCACTGCCCTGGCCTGTACCTCAAATGAGTATACTTTTCCCCCAATTTCCAACTATAGTTATAATTGTGTTTAGATGAATAATCTTTATGTTTTTGTAACTAAGTAAATGTTATTCAACTGTGCTGTTTGCATTGACTACTCTTCTTTCTGGCTCAACTTTTCCCCTTTGTGAGTAATAACTGCCTAATTTTGTGCTTTGTTTACTTTTGTGAGTACTTAGTCCTTGACTCTTTCTCCTTCGGGTAAAATGTATTTCAGTATTTCAGGTACTTTCATAATTTCATTTTCTTAGTCATCTTTTATTGGAATATTATTGGAATATATTTTATTTGGAATATTGGAGTATTGAACCCAGAATGATTGCTTTCTGTATGAATGCACAGTGTCATCTTGAGGAAGGGAGGCCATCTTCCTGTCTTCATTTCTCTTTTGTGTTAGAGACTTTCTGTTTCCTATTTCTCTCTCTTTTTTGGGTTATCTTTGATCTTGCCGGAATACCTCCAGTTATTTCCTAATAAGGCATGTATGGAATGGAAATTTCTTGAAGTTTTGATTTTCTGAAAATTTTAGTAGAAGACCTGCACATGTGTGATAGTTTGGTTCAGGTGGAATTTTTTTTTTTAAAGTGTGTTTATTTTGAGGGAGAGAGAAAGCACAAGCCATGGGGCGTGGGGGGACAAAGAGAAGGGAGAGAGAGAGAGAATCCCAAGCAGGCTCTGCTTGTCAGCAAAGCACATCCCAATATGGAGCCCAGTGCCATCAACTATGAGATCATGACCTGAGCCAAAATTAAGAGTCAGAGGCTCACCTGATTGAGCCACTCAGGTGCCCCTGGAAATAACTCTTATTAGAATTTTGAAGTTATTTATCCATTCTTTTTCAGGTTGTAGTGTTGAGCCAATTCTGATTCCCAATTTTCCTATGCAACCTTTTCTTTGTTTTGAGGTTTCTTCATTATTTCTTTGATGCTATCTCTCTCTTAGATTTTCTCTCATCTCTCATTCTAGAACTGCTATCAATTGTGGCGTCTCTTGGTGTATTTCTCTAGTTGTGTTTTTTCTCTGTTTTTCAACTCTGTTTTTTCCTAGGTTCTGGGAGATTAACTCAAGTATAATATCTTCCACCTTCTCAGTTGGATGTTTAATTTCTTTTGAGTTTTAAATTTCTAAGATCATATTTTTGCTGGAAGTTTTTTTTTTCTGTCTGTAAAGGCTTTATTTTACCCAAGTTGCTTGCCCTTCCTCCCTTCCTTCCTTCCTTCTTTCCTTCCTTCCTTCCTTCCTTCCTTCCTTCTTTTTTTCAGGGTTGTCTCAAATGTGTTTTAAACTTACCTGTCTGTTTATATTTAAGAGTGGCTGATATGTTACCCCTGATGCAAAACAAACCTTTGGGCTTCTGCTGCTATGAACCAAATCACTTGGCTACATGGAGTGACAGGGGAGCTTAGGTTCAAACTCTTAACCTTTTCATCGTTACCCCCTCTTCTGTGGATAGTGGTTTCGTCAACTTCTTAACCATTTGGAGACTGTAATAATGTAAGCTGTGCTGCTTCCTGCTCTCCCATTCTGCTGGTTTAGTAGTCATTTTTATCAAGTCTTCTAAGTCCATTACCCACTTACTTATCTGAAATTAGGCTGTCCAAGTATGGTTGCATTCATTTATTCCCATCATTTTCTTAGGCCTTGTAGGTTTTTGGTGTCTGTGTGTGTGTGTGTGTGTGTGTGTGTGTGTGTGTGTGTGTGTGTATACTTTCCTGTAATTCTGGAAATGCTTCAGGTGGGATTATAGTTAAATGAATGTGTGCATATATACATACCAATCTATGATCTTTAACTGTAAGACTTTTCTATTTTGAGTCTGATTATAAGTACTTTCCTCATTCTGTGAACCAAACAATTCCCAACTAGTCAATTTTTTTTTCTGTTGAAGGCAACCAGAGCTGGGTTCTATCATTGGTAAACAAGAACCTTGACTGATAGACAAATCCTTGCATTTTTACACCTACCAAAGAGGTCATAATATTTTATGATAAGTATAATTTCACTTACTATTGCCCGAGTTTAAATTCCTAGACTATAATACCTAGAGTTTATATGTCACTTAGTAAAGTGTGTGTGT
The DNA here is from genome assembly GCF_022837055.1 of Prionailurus viverrinus. Classification (NCBI taxonomy): domain Eukaryota; kingdom Metazoa; phylum Chordata; class Mammalia; order Carnivora; family Felidae; genus Prionailurus; species Prionailurus viverrinus. The sequence goes on from NC_062569.1 coordinate 19,813,384, forward strand.
GTGTGTGTGTGTGTGTGTGTGTATACATAATTATATTTCTCTGTTTATTGAGATTTAAATGTAAGAGTTCTTCCAGATACAGCTTAGAGGAATATTATCACATTCCTTTTTTGTTTTGCTATCACTACGATGTTGGTCAAATTAATGATAGAAAAGTTTGATATCTGTAATCAAGATTAAAATTTTTAAACTGACAATAATCATAGCCATGCAAATAATAAAACAGCAAACTACTCGATACTAACTATTGACCTTATTTAATAATTTACTTATTAGAACAGGAAAAAAACTACTAAGGACATTTTGAAAGTTGTTTAATGTTAAATTTGTAACAAGTGTTTTTAAATAAATGGCAGTTGTGAAACCGCTATCCTTTATGAGCTCAAAAATGATGGTACCCAGTGGGTCAGGCTAGGAGAGATGCTTCTTACATAGTAGAATATGAATTTTAAAAGTCACTGAGTTTAGCCCCACATCATTGAAATAATGTTAGAAAGTTCCTATCAAATATCTAGGTATCAAGAGATTTTAATAATGGTAACCATAGCTCTATCTTGGGAGACGATTTGACGTTTTTCAGTTTATTTTACTTAATTTCAAAATAAATGCTTTTAGTACTTGCAACCTCCGTTAACAGGTACAGACTTACAGTTATAAAATAAATAAGTCATGAGAATGAAAAGTACAACACAGGGAATACCGTCATTAAGACTGCAATAACTTTGTAGAGTGACAGATGGTAAAGACACTTGCTGTGGTAAGCATTTTGTAACGTATATAGTTGTCAAATCATTATTTAGTACACCTGAAACTAATATTATGTCAGTTATAGTTAAACATTTTTTAGAAATGGGAATTAAAAAGAGAGAGACAATTGGAGATTGCAATATGCCTGGGATTGAAGGTGGGGAGTATTAGCTTCTCTATGTCTATCAGCCCACTTCCCACACAGCTCCCCACGAAAGTGCAAGCACAGCTTCCATATAAGTCTTCTAGCCCCAAACTCCTTCAAATAGCTTGTCATCACTAATTTAGAGAAACTCTGAAGTTACCTGTCTTTTGTACAAGGTCCTAACATGTGACTTTGTTTGCTGTTATCCCATGCTTGCATTCAGCTTATACATTTTTGATAGAAATAGCACAGGAATGATTATGTGTCCTCATCAGCTCATTGTTGTATCAGGAGGCACATGATATTGCGTTCTCTCATTAATGGGGTGAAGGAAGTGTGAATTTTGATCATTAGTAAAGATGGGATCTCCTGAGTGTCTCCATTGTAAAGTTATTTTTTTCCCTTTGTAATCATTAACTATTTGGAGGATGTAATTTGAGACTAGGTAAATATTCTGTTTTTCAAACTTTTATTCAGTAGTTTAAGAATCCATTGATAATTCTCAGTTAAATAAATTTTTTGTAACAAAAATCATATGATTTCACTCCTACAAGGACTTTAAGAGACAAAACAGATGAACATAAGGGAAGGGAAACAAAAATAATATAAAAACAGGAGGGGGGCAAAACAGAAGAGACTCATAAATATGGGGAAAAAACTAAGGGTTTCTGGAAGGGTTGTGGGAGGGGGGATGGGCTAAATGGGTAATGGACACTAAGGAATCTAGATACTCCTGAAATCATTGTTGCACTGTATGCTAACTAATTTGGATATAAATTTTAAAAAATAAAAAATAAAATTAAAAAAATAAAAAAAATAAAAAAATAAGTAAAATTAACTGCTTTTGTGCTAAAAAATAAAAATGTGTTTTAGAAAATAATAATAGGGGCGCCTGGGTGGTGCAGTCGGTTAAGCGTCGGACTTCAGCCAGGTCACGATCTCGTGGTCCGTGAGTTCGAGCCCCGCGTCGGGCTCTGGGCTGATGGCTCAGAGCCTGGAGCCTGTTTCCGATTCTGTGTCTCCCATCTCTCTGCCCCTCCCCCATTCATGCTCTGTCTCTCTCTGTCCCAAAAATAAATAGAAAACGTTGAAAAAAAAATTTTTTTAAAGAAAATAATAATAAAAAACAATAATAAATAAATAAATAAATAAATTTTTACCATGGTGTTTGCAAAATAATGGTTTTCTAACTCTGTATGTCCTTCTAGATTTTTAGCTGACATTCCAACTATGTGAACAAGTATTTTCTTCTTACATATCTATATCTATCATTAGTCTTGATGTCTGAAGGGAATCCTACATGAGAACTTACCAACATATAAATGTTTTATTTTTGTATGTCTTGTGTGATGCAAAAGCTTTCAAGTCTTCACTAGTATATGCCTGTTGTGTGGCCACAAAAACTCTGAAACCTCAAATTCCCTGTTTTTGCTCCTGGCTTCTAACACAGGTCCTCCAGCCACCCACACCGCTCAAATTCCCCTCAAGTATTTCTGGAAGTCGTGGGGGTAAGGGATTAGAATTTAATGACATGCTTATACACCCATCTACCAGTGATAGTCACTGTGTGTTTCCCACCAACCTTGTTACCATTTTTCAGTCCCAGCAACCTTCTGAAATTGTCCTCTCTTCACAAAATCATGTGTGGGAACTGGGTATGTTGATGATTACCAAGTTTAAACTAATGCGTAGGCCCAAAACATTCTTAAAATGCTAGCTCCGTGCCAGGATCCATGCAGAAGGGGGAGAAATAGCCCTTTCCCCAGTCTTTGGTTGCAAAGAGCAGTGCTGTGGCTCACAGACTCATATTTCTCCAAATAAATAAATAAGTAAATATTTATTTATTTATTTATTTATTTCAGCTTAAATATAATATTTCAGCTTCTGGCCCCAAATCCTTTCTATGCAGGAACTGGAAACTTATCTGAGAGACTGGAGAGAGGACAGACACCATTCTTTTCCTTTCATTAGTTTCCAAACTTTCCTCTGAGGGTCCTGTGCCTATACAGGCAAAGAAACAAGTAATTCCCTGACATAAGAGTTCTCAACAGTGATACCATTGACATTTGAGGCTGGATAATTCGTTGTTTTGAGGGGCTGTCCAGTGCATTGTAAGATGTTCAGCATCCCTGGCCTCTATGCACAAATGCCAGGAGCACCCCTCCCTGAGTCTCAATAACCAAAAATGTCTCCTGACATATTCAAATGTTCTTGGTAGAGGTGGGGTTGGGGATGGGGACAAAATCCCCCCAAGTTGAGAACCAATGTTTGTAAGTCATCCTCTACCATGTGTATCAATGTGCAAAGATACTTAAGAATCTGGGCTCACTTATGCCATGGACAGGCACCCTCTCCTCCCATTGGGTAGCCATGGGAGTCAGCACTTTCTCATTCTGTTCCTTGTTGGTCTTGAGTTTTCTTCCCCATTTTCTTTAATCATGTGCTAAATTCTCAATCCCTCTCTTTACATCTAGACTTATCTCAGACTCTTTTAATAAGTGGCAAAGAAAAGGAAAAGAAAGACCCTAACATCTGCTTTCCGTCTTGATTCTCTTTGTCTCCCCACCCCCATCCCAGTGCTAGTTACCCTGTTTCAGTTTCATCTCACAGGCAAATCCCCAGGCTGACTCACCTGATTTATATTCCCAGTGGTCATACATCCAAAGATACACCATTAGTATCTATGAGTGCCCACTTTTTATGAGTGTTCACTTTTATCATTCTCTATAGCACCTTGAAGAGGGAGGCAAAGGGCCAGGTGCTTGTTGCCATACCTGTTGCTTGTTCCTCTTTTTATTTCTTTGATAGGAATAAAAATATCAAAGGAAGTAGTGTATGCATGGCAAAGAGTCTTTACAGCCCTGGGTGGGAATCCCAGCTAAAATTACCAGCTATGTTACCTCAAGCAAGTTACTTTACTTTTCTGTGCTGTCTCACCTGTAGAAATGATAAACCCTGCCTCATAGGGTTGTTGTGAGTGTTCAACTCTTTATTAAATCTAATATTGAGCACTTATGTGTCTATCAATAATTATATCTCTGTCTACATATATCTATATATACATCTCTATCATATTCTTATTTCTGTATCTCTCTCAATGATAAATTCTCAATTAATAGTTTTATAATAACAATAATAGTGGATAACCAGCATTTGCTGTAACTGTACAAACACTATTCCTTTTCTCATGCTTTTTATTTTTTGTAGAAAACTTCACTGAATTAGCTTCTAAAAAGGGAAATAGGAATCTGAGTTTTATTTCAGAATACCTAGGGTTATTCTCCTTGAGATTTCTCAAAGTATTAGGCATGTTTCTGTTACATTAGTACAAATACATCATAGAGATGCAAACACTTGGTTATAGCCATTTCTTTCATACTAGCAAAGTGTTTGAATCAGTGCTTCTAGAAACTTAAGCTTAAAAGTTGGGTAGATATAATTATTGATAGATATGTATTTATTGACATTTTAGTACTTGTTTTGTCATTGTTTCTGAAGATTTTCTCTGATCCTTTCTTGCCTTCATCACTTTTGTCTTTCCTTTGCAGTCATAGAGTCCCCTTTAATATTATGTGGTATATAAATGCAATGAAATGTTACCCAGCTATAAAAAAAAAAAATGAAACCCTGCCATTTGCAATGACATGGATGGAGCTAGAGAGTATTATGCTAAGCAGAATAAGTCAGAGAAAGACAAATACCATATGATTTTATTCATGTGGAATTTACAAAATGAGCAACGGGCAAGAAAAAGAGAAGCAAACCAAGAAACAGACTCAACTATAGAGAACAAACTGATGGTTACCAGAGGGGAGGTAGGTGGGGGAGATGGGTGAAATAGGTGATGGGAATTAAGGAAGGCACTTGTTGTGTTGAGCACCAGCTGATATATAGAAGTGGCAAATCACTAAATCCTACAACTGAAACTAATATCACACTGTATGTTAACTAATTTAAATTTAAAAACTTTAAAAAATTTTTAAAAATCTGTTCGTGTAAAATCATGTTTCACTTGGTGGGAACGTAAGATTTCTTCTATTGCTATGTTAAGTTCTCTGTGAATCACTTTGGAGTCTGCTTTTGGCGGTGTTTTCTGAATGCCTGCAAACTGTTTTGGGTATTAGTTAAGTATAATGAATGGTTTATGAGTACCAGTATTGGAACCTAATTGCCTGGGTTTGAATCCTGATTCTCCAGTCACTTGACATGACCTTGAACATTTCACTTAACTTTCTGTTCATCAGTTTCCTCATCTGTAAAGCAGAGTTAGTAATCATATCTGTCTCATAAGGTGTTTGTAAAAAGTTAATGAGGAGCCCTTAGAATATAGGAAATGCTCATTAATTATACTATTTTATTTATTTAGAGAAATATTGCTATGACAGAAATCAAACTTTATACATATTATACATGCAGTTTGCATATATTTTGTAATATATACATTATTTATAATAAATTTATATCTCACAAAAATAAAATTTAAACTTGTTTTCCACCTTTCTGAATGGGATACAGTAGCACTATGAATAAGAAAGATAAATACATTTCCCTAGATGTCTGTGGATAAGCAATATCTAAGAAAAACTTGTGTGATGTCTTTGACTAACCTACTTTTAATTATTCTAACTGCAAGACTAATAGATTTCTCTGCTCTATAATTCAACATGCATTTGATTAATCAACAAAAGCCTCCAGTATAAAATGTCTGTAAACATCATCAAGTGCTAGATAAACACCCAATGTGACAGACATCTCATATTATTGCTAAATACAATAAAAATTAGTGGGACTTAATGTCAAAAGAGAAGGCAAAATATGACACAATTAGTGTTTGTTATCAGTGTTGTGTAAAACTTATTGACACAGCATGCAAAATAAATAGCTTTTCCTCCCTTCTTCTTAAAGTATCTGCTACTCATTTTATATTCAGGGCATGAATTTTTGCATCTCAAAAAATCTACAGCACCATAGTTGAATTTTTGAGAATAGTACTATTCACCTGAGATGAGAATTTGGATCAGGAATACTTTTATTACATTGTACAGATTATTTTTTTTCCGTTTTGATACTCTTATATGTTCTGTTACCTTGCTTTCTTCAACGTTTTTTTGTTTTTTGTTTTTTTTATTTTTTTTTATTTTTGGGACAGAGAGAGACAGAGCATGAACGGGGGAGGGGCAGAGAGAGAGGGAGACACAGAATCGGAAACAGGCTCCAGGCTCTGAGCCATCAGCCCAGAGCCCGACGCGGGGCGCGAACCCACGGACCGCAAGATCGTGACCTGGCTGAAGTCGGACGCTTAACCGACTGCGCCACCCAGGCGCCCCTACCTTGCTTTCTTAACATCTGTGAATAAATGTCAGCAGATAACCATGGAACATAGGGACATTATTTTTGCTATATACTGTAGGAAGATTCTGTCCCACTGCCTGGAAATGATAGAAGTTAGATAACTCTCTAGCAAGTGATCATTTCAACAATATTCTTTTCAAATATTAACTACCTATAGTCAAAACATGAGCAAAAAGGAAATCATTATTTTAAATGTTATTGAAAGTAAATAATACACTGATATACTTAGTGGGTGGAATTATATGGAAAGTGGGATATTTTCTATGTGTTTTTAAATAGATTTTTTTAGAGAAGTTTTAAGTTTACAGGAAAATAAGTGGTGAGTAGAGAGTAAGTATACTCCCCCCATTTCCCCTTATTAGCATTTTGCATTAGTATGGTCCATTTGTTATAATCGATGAACCAAAACTGATATATTATTAACTAAGGTCCATGTATTTGGGCTCACTCTTTTTGTGGTGCATTTTATTAATTTTAACAAGTATATACAGGTGTATATCCATCATTATCATATCCTATGGAATGGTTTTACTGCCATAAAAATCCCTTGTGGTCCACCTGTTCACCCCCGCCCCTTTCCTTCCTCCTCCTAAATTCCTAAAACCACAGTTTTACTGTCTATAGTTTTGCCTTTTCCGGGATGTCATGTCTTAGAGTACATAGCCTTTTCAGATTGGCTTCTTTCACTTACATGTATTTAGGTTTCTTCCATGTCTTCTCATGGTTTGATATCTTAACTCTTTTTAGTGTCGATTAACATTACAATATATGAATTTCATAATTGTACATTCATCTGTACATCTTAGTTGCTTTCCAAGTTTGTAAAATTATGAATAAAGCTGCTTGTGTAGACGTAAGTTTTCAACATTTTAGAGTGGATATCAAGGAGTGTGATTACTGGATCATATGGCATAAGTATGTTTGGTTTTGTAAGAAACCATCAAACTGTCTTCCACAGTGGTTGTACTGTTTTACATTTCCAGCAGTAATGAATGAGAGTTCCTAATGCTCCATATCCTCACCAATATTTGGTGCTTTCTGTGTTCTGGATTTTGACCATCTTAATAGGTATATGGTGGTATCTCATTGTGTTAATTATCTTTTGTATTCTTATTTTTTTTTATAAATTACTTTTATGAAAAAAACAGTTTTTTCATTTAGTAGCAGTAGAGTTACATAAAAGTCATGCATAGAGATGCACCAGCCACACATACAGATACTACTTCTTTGTAGGACAGTGCTAAGTGGAGGAAATTCATAAAAACACACGGCCTTCTAAATCTTGATTCAATAGGTATAAACAGCTAGGAAAATAGATAATTTGACTTCAAAGACGCTAAGTCTGAGATAAGAAGGATTTTTTAAGTTGTTATTTTCTTTGAGAGTCACGTTTAGTATCAAAGTTGGAATACCTTGGGTGTTAAGACCTGATTCATTTTAAATTTCTCATGGTCCTAAAGTCATTATCTTTTAATCACAGTGTGTCACTGGAATTCAGATTAAATTTGAACATACAAATAGGAGAGAATAGCCAAATCATTAAACTGAGTAAATAAACCAAAGCATCCAGTAAGACTGTTTAGAATTTTAATACCCAACAAATAGAATACTGAATGTAAGGACAATTCAGACCCTGCTTTCAATTGACAACGGCCTGGCTCTGGATAGTTAAAATGAATTGTCTCATGCAGGGCTAGGCATTCAGGCTTGTCTTAATCTGTGGTTCACTAATGGGTAAACAAACTGAAGGTAAGCCCCACTCACAGAATTTCTTTAGGGTAGAGTTGAGAAATGATAATACCAGTAAATTGAATTTGACTATCCTAGTAGCATTTCCCAAGCATCTTCACATTAGTGTTCAAAAATTTTTTCTTCTTAGCTCATTCTGTATATATTTGCTGGACAATATTGCTCACTGGGACTTCAAGAATCAGGCACCACATGTATGCTGATGGTCCTTTATACTGAACTCCCAGACACACACCTTTCATTCATTCATTGATCTGTTGATTGACCAGTGGAGAAACTCATTCAATCACATGTCAATTAATGGTCAGGTAGATCAACATATCAACTATGAGGTTTTGCACAATTTATTAAGTCTCTCTGAATCTATTTTCTTACCTACTTTGTAGGTATAATAGTACATGCCACTGAGCATCACAGAGTTACTGTTTTTATTTATTTATTGCTAAATAAAACAGTATTTGTAATTTTTGTGTCTCAATTACTACCACTTCCTTAGTACAGAATATCTCCATTTCTTTCCTGAACTATTATAATAGTTTAGGAACTATTATAGGAACTATCATAGGAACTAAAGATTAGTTTCTTTGCCTTTGTATATTTCCCCATTTATATAAATTCTCTGCCTGTTGATATATAGTCTCCACACTTCCACCAGTGGTGGTTGGGGCTAGGGAAGCAGAGGCCAAGAGAGAAATGCAAAGTTCACCTGTGGAGGGAGACTGGAGGCACTACAAAAGACCTGCATGAAAACTGTGCAGAGCTAAGACCCTACTCATACTTCAGAAATGTGTTAATAAGCCCTCCCCACCCTCAACCTACTCCTGTACTTACAGGTGCCATTAAGGATGGGAAAATTGAATGAGGAACCCTTTGAAAACTTACAGCATTTTCCTGAAAGGAATCTTTTAAGCCAGGAGGACACAGTTTAACTAGAATGGGGTGGAAATATCATTAGTTGAAAACTTCCTATTTCTCTAATACTTAATAAAGTATCCAGAAGAAGATAAATTAGTTGAGGAAATGTGAAGAAGTAGACTTCATTTTCACATTGTATATGATGTTTGTAAATTTGTACCCCTGCAATAGAGACATAGAGAGGTATCTCATGGAATTATGGTCCTGCTATTTTCTAGGCAGTGGAACTTTGCCAAACTCTTCTGACGATTGTTTCTTAGAAATATTAATATTTTACATACTGTCCTATTAAAAATAGGTTATCTATAAATGTAGAGTACGCTAGCATGATAAGAGTTTCCCTTGACATTCGATAGAGAATTTAATAAGACACCATGTTAGACAACACAAATCTGTCTGGCTTTCAGCTTTCCACACAAGAAGATAGTGATAAAATTCCTTCAAAATCTTTAGGGAAATGAAACATGACATATTCTAGAGTTTATAATTAACCAAATGGACATTCAAGTATAAAGGCAACTAAGAGTTTTGATTGTGCAAAGCTTTCTCAAAGAAACGAGATGTTAGATTTCACCCAAAGATGAATGAAGAGACTGTGGCCAGAGGACTTGGGATGGCCAGCGAATCCATTCAACTGTAGGTCAAAGGTTAATAATGTGGGAATCACGGTAAAAGAAAAGAATTGTAGGATATAAAAAGTTAGTTCCAGCCTCAGCTCTTTTTCTTTTTCTTTCTCTACTTCTTTATTATAATCAAGCCCTTTCCATACTAACATTCTTGAAATCAGTGATGGTTTTACCATGGAGCTTTTACATAAACTCTTCACTCTGCCTGGGACAAGCTCACCTAAGTTCCTTCACATATCCAACCCTACCCAGCCACTTATTGTTTTCTTGTTCCACATCTGTTCGTCCTAAGGATTCAGTTTCATCATCACTGTCTTCACGAATTTCCCCCATCACCTTCCTCTTTTGTGCTCTTGTGCTGTGTCACTCTCCATACCCATCAAACTGCATGAGAAATTTCCTGTTTCTAACCATTCTCTCCAGTCGCTGCACGTCTAAAAGACTTAGTTTTGTGCTTGTAGAAACAGGATCTGTCTGCTCATTTGTTTTTAAATTCTTAGCATCTCTCACGGTGCCTCATGCATGGTAAGCAATAAACAAATTGATGTACATCAGGATGTGAATATGGTTTTAAGTCCTTCTTTTTGCTTCCCCTTGTCCTGTAATTATACACACTTAAACTCTATTAAAATATTATGCAAAATATTTTGATAAATATGTTAGGTAATATTAGGTAACACAATTCACACTCTGTTTTGATTTGCCCAGATCAAGATTTTAGGTAAAAACAATGAGTACTTTTTTGGTCATTAAACGATGCCATTTCAAGTGATGGTTTTATGCCATCAAAGATTAATTTTAACATGTGTATTTGCATAGCATACCATTAACTTGATTTATTATGAAATAACAAACTTACTTACTTTGACCAGACACCATGCTGTCAGTAATGTGACAATAATGATACTCGTTTCCCCCCAGTGACTGAGATTAACAATACCAATTTGCTAAGTTAATGCTTGTGTGGATATTGTCAATAAATGAGTGAATCACTTGGATAAATAAAAGGCAGATTTTGATATCAGGACTACTGAATTGAAGAGTTCAAGTTTGGCCAAATAAGCTACATTTCCAAACTATATATGTGTGAAATACAATTATTTACTCTTTTATTAAACAAGTATATTTTTATTGCATATTGAAAACATTGCACATAAAATATCAAAATATCAGAATAAAAGATGGAATCAAATTACAGAATATTGTTATCCAAATGGCTCTTTTAGGAAGGAGTAATCATCTTTCCATAACTGTTATTACAAAGGTTTTCACCTGAAGAGCTCCTAGTACTATTATATCTTGAATTACTAAATTCACTTTAATGAATTATTTCTCGAACAATATAATGATACAGTTAAACATATTTTATCTTTTGAAGCCTAGAAACATGATGCAAATGAAGGGAGAATAACATGTCAGGGACATTTAATTGTCATTTTACTTCCTTTAAAATTAGAGGTAAACCTAAAGATAGAACTTATTTTTTCTACCTCTCTTCTCCAATTTTTTATTTCACAATTAAAAATAAACTGGCTTCAGGGCGCCCGGGGGGTTTACTCAGTTGAGTATCCAACTTTGGCTCAGGTCATGACCTCGCAGTTCATAAGTTTGAGCCCTGTGTTGGGCTCTGTGCTGACAGCTCAGAGCCTGGAGCCTGCTTCAGATTCTGTGTCTCCCTCTCTCTGACACTCCCACACTTGTGCTCACACGCTCTCTCTCTGTCTCTCTCAAAAATAGACATTAAAAATTAAAAAAAAACCCTAATTTCAATGACTGTATGTTAAAACTAAATAAGGAACAATTTGCTCTTATATATGCTAACTGCATTCAAATTTTGGATAAAATCTTGTCCTTTTCTTTGGGATTCATTGTTGTATTTAGAAAAGGATATTAAACACTCCAGTATATTAGTCACTTAATCACTATTTTTTTTTTAATTTTTTTTAACGTTTATTTATTTTTGAGACAGAGACAGAGCATGAACGGGGGAGGGGCAGAGAGAGAGGGAGGCACAGAATGGGAAGCAGGCTCCAGGCTCTGAGCCATCAGCCCAGAGCCCGGTGCGGGGCTCGGGCTCGCGGACCGTGAGATCGTGACCTGAGCTGAAGTCGGACGCTTAACCAACTGAGCCACCCAGGCGCCCCACTTAATCACTATTTAAACCCAATATATAGTTAGTTTAGTTTCATTTTTGAGAAAAATACACAGATTTTGAAGAAATATTTTAAACATGGAAATGTATGAGTGTTTTACATTAGAGATTACCAAACTTTTCTCTCTTCTTTTGTAATTGGAACTGATAATCAGGAGTTTCATCCATATTGTGAGTTACTCTAATCCAGAGCCAAGAAACATTCATCCTGGAGTATAGGTCTCCCATGGGGAGTATGTGTGGTGTGAAATAAATGGATAATCTTGCAATGCCCAGGATGTGATGTAAAGGGACTATGATTGAAACTAGGATATTTCTAGGATTTATATGGTCAAGATTCGACTGTTTACAAAGTTTATCTAAAGTATGCATAGAGGCACCTTAATGTCTAGGGTTTCTGAATGAATCTAACAGAATCAGTAGTGCCCCCCCCCCGGCCCCCAAATACATAGCAGGGCAACTATTTAGCTGTGAATATCTATAAGCATTGATGCTTGCCTGTCTTTGTCGATGGGCATTTACATAAATAACACATAGGACTATTTATTTACATTGAGTATAATGACATAGAGCTGCTGTAGATTTTCCTTTTTTTTTTTAGTAGAATGCTGTGAAAGAGACACTTGCTTATGGTTGGAAGAAATTTTTTGTTAACGTGGAATAAGAGGTGAAACTCCCACAGAGCATACTCACTTAACAATAGGCTGTCCTTTAAGGCAGAAGAGGTATTCCATTAATTACAGCACATTTGTTTTGCTAGACAGTGATATGAATGTGATATGTAAATATGGGACCAAGAAAATTAGTACTTGGGGTAGCAGGGTATGTGACAAAGGAAGTTGAGATACCTGCCTTATCAGATGATGACTACTGAGGTGGGTTTTGTATGGGGTTTGCTCTGTCTTGGTAACCTCTTTTCTATGCCACCCTGTGAAATCTTTGATCTCTTTTATATTATTCCATAATGATTTTTGTGAGGAGATGACGTGGAAGATTTGTGAAGAACTGCTTCTTAGGCTAGTGATAAATGATAATAGAATACGAGTGGAGGTTGGCTCATAGGTACACAGGTTCTCACTCAAGAATAAAATTGTTATCCCTACAATTTATCTTAGAGATGATGTTCTTGGGAAGTATTTTTTTTACCAGGAAGTTTATTTTGGGTACATATTCTATTTCTACCTGATCTTGGTACATGTGTGTATATGTGTATACATTTCTCTGAGACACATATGTATAATGCACCTTGATTCTCTTCCTCTTGACTAAGACACACCATGAACCATGCTCTGTGCAAGAAACACACACACACACACACACACACACACACACACATTCTTTAAGTCCTTCAGATATGTTCTTTTGAGTAAAAAGAACCAGAAACATTTTCTGTGTCTGAAAAATATGTACTGTGTGGAACCAGAGTTTATGTCTTAACCATTCCTGACTTCACATACATAGTTTTAGGTTTTATATTTTATTTGTTTAAGTTTATTTATTTTGAGAAAGAGTGGGTGTGCGAGTGGGGGTGGGGCAGAGAGAGAGAGGGAGAGAGAATCCCAAGCAGGATCCACACTGTCAGCACCGAGCCCACTGTGGGGCTCAGTATCACAAACCATGAGATCAAAGTCAAACCTGAGCCAAAACCAGGAGTCAGATGCTTAACTGACTGAGCCACCAAGGTGCCCCTAGGTTTTATATTTTAAAAGTATACTTCAATTTTGATTGGGATTGCATTGAATCTATAGATCAATTCAAGGAGAATGAATATCTTAATACCGGTCTTCTAACCCATGGACAGCATATAACTCTTCTTTTATTTAGATATTTAAAAATTCTTTCAGTAGTGTTTTAGTTGTCAGTACTTAGAGCTTTCACGTATAATATTTATCCTTAATATTTTTGAGGCCATCATTGACCTTTTCTTGATTTAAAAAATTATTTTTAATGTTTATTTATTCTTGAGAGAGAGAGAGAGAGCATGCACAAGTGGAAGAGGGGCATAGAGAGAGGAAGACACAGAATCTGAAACAGGCTCCAGGCTCCAAACTGTCAGCAAAAAGTCCAACGTGGGGCTCGAACTCGAACTCACAAACCATGAGATCATGACCTGAGCCGAGGTTGGAAGCCCAACTGAATGAGCCACCCAGGCACTCCTCTAATTGGAATTTCTTATTGTTTGTTGCAGTACATAAAAATATAGTTGATCTTTGGTTGAATTCATTACATTTTCTGTATAGATGATCATGTTGTCTGTGAACAAAGCCTGTTTTATGTCCTTTTTTTTCTCATTTTGCTTTATTTCATTTTATTTTGTATGTTATTGCACTGGCTAGAACCTCTAGTGCAATGTTGAATGGCAGTAGAGTGGAAATTCTTTTCTTGTGCCTGATCTTAGGGGAAACCATAGAATTTTATAGAATTCCTTTCCAGATAGACACCATTCCCTTGTATTCCTAATTTGCTGGGCTTTTTCTTTTTCTAAATCAGGAATGGATTTGAGATGTTGTCAAATACTTTTTGTATGGTTGTAGAGATGGTCATATGTTTTGTTTGGATTCCTTTCTCTTTTTTTGGTTTTCTTTCTTTCTTTCTTTCTTTTTTTTTTAGTTAATATAGTAAATTACATTCATTGATTTCCCAAAGTTAAATTTAATGTGTGTTCTCAAGATAAATACCACTTGGTTATGATATCTTTTTGTATAGTGTTACATCAAATTGCTAAAATTTTATTTAGGATTTTTACGTCTATATTCAGGAGGGATATTGGTCTCTCATCTTACTTGTTATGTCTTTGGGTTTCGTATTAGAGCAATGTTGATCTGATAAAATGTACTAGGAATTACTCTCTTCTGTTTAATTTTCTGGAAAAAAGTTGTATAGACTTGGTAATATTTCCTCCTTCTATAAATAAAGACATATTAGCGTGGAGTTCTCTGTTTGGGAAGGTTTAGCACTACAACTTGAATTTCTTCAGTAGATACAAGACTATTTAGTAGTTTCTCCTTGAGAGAATATCGATAACTTGCATCTTTCAAAGAATGTGTCCATTTCATTCAAGTTGTTAATACTTATTATCCTTCTAATAATGTCTTTAGAATCAGAGAGCTGTCACCTCTCTCATTTCTGGTATTGGTAATTGGTATCTTACTTTTCCCTTATCCTCTGATTAGTGTCTCTGGAGTTTTACCAATGTTACTGATCTTAAAGAACCAGCTTTTAATTTCATTGATTTTCTCTGTTATTTTTCTATTTTTATTTCATTGATTTCCACTATCATTATTATTTTCTTCTCATTTTGGTCATCATTTGCTCTTATTTTTCTTATATCTTAAGGTATAAAATGAGGTCACTCATGTGAGATCTTTCTTCTTTCTGAATATAAGGGTTTGTTGCTATAAGGTTTCCTCTAAGCACAGCTTTCGTGGCATTCCACAAATTGTGACATATTGTGTATTATTTTTATTCACTTGAAAGTATTTTCTAATTGTCTTTTGAATATCTTTCTGACCTGTTGGTTATTTAGAGTGTGTCATTTAATTTCCAAATATTTGGATATCTTCCTGGCATCTTTTTGTTATTGATACCTAATTTGTTCCATTTTAGTCAAAGAACATGCTTACTGTTACTTGAGTCTTTTAAAACGTATTATGATTTGCGGTATGAATCAGAATACACTAGTAAATGTTCCATATTTACCTGGAAAGAATGTGTATTTTGCTGTTTTGACGGAGAAAGTTGACTAAAAGTCAGTTAGGTTGAGTTGTTTGATAATGTTGCTCAAGTATATCTTTGCTGAACTTTTCCTACTTTTTCCATCAGTTATTGAGTGATGGTTTTGAAATTTCTGGCTATAACTGTAGATTTGTCTATTTTGCAGTCCATTTTTGCTTCATGTATTTTGAAGCTTGGTTATTAATACATAAATATTCAGGATTGCCATGACCTTTTTGATGAATTGAACTTCTAATATCCCCAATAACATTCTTTGCTGCAAAATCTACTTTCTTTGCTATTACCTTAGCCACTACAACTTTCTTTTGACAGGTGTTAGCATGATGTGATAGCTTCTTTTCTTTCTTTTAGTGCTTTAAAGTTGCCTCACCGCTGTCCTCTTGCTTGTGTTGTTCCTGATGATAAATCTGCGGCCATCTTAGTCTTTCCTTCTCTGTACACAACATTGTTTTATTCTGGTTGCTTTTCTCTTTCTCACTGGTCTTACATAATAGGATTATGAAGAGCTTTTGCTATGTTTATTTTTCTTGGGATTTGTCAAGCCCGTTAGAACTTCATTTATTTTTTTTTTTACCAATTTTGGAAAATTTTCAGCTATTGTTACCTCAAAACTTTCTTCTGTTCTTTTTTCCCTTGAGGATTCCCAATTACACATAAATTAACCCGCTTGCAGTTGTCCCACAGTTTGCTAAAGTTGTGTATTTTTTTCATTTTTCTTTTCTCTGTTTCAATCTAGATAGTTCTATTACTTTATTTCCATGTTCACTGTTGTTCTCTTTAGGAATGTTTAGTCTGCTCTTAATCCCATCCAATATATATATTACCTCAAATATTGCAGCTTGCACCTCTAAGAAGTTCAATTTGCTTCTTAAAAAATATTTTTCCGTTTCTAGGGGCACCTGGGTGGCGCAGTCGGTTAAGCGTCAGACTTCAGCCAGGTCACGATCTCGCGGTCTGTGAGTTCGAGCCCCGTGTCAGGCTCTGGGCTGATGGCTCGGAGCCTGGAGCCTGTTTCCCATTCTGTGTCTCCCTCTCTCTCTGCCCCTCCCCCGTTCATGCTCTGTCTCTCTCTGTCCCAAAAATAAATAAAAAACGTTGAAAAAAATTAAAAAAAAATATTTTTCCGTTTCTTTATTTAATGTTTTTAACATAGGGAATACAATTATAATATTGAAATCTTCTTGTCTGTCAGTTACAATACCTGTGACAATACTGAATCATTTCTGTTTTCTTCCCTCACAATGAGCTATGTTTCCCAGTTTCTTTGTATGCCTAGTGGTCTGATTAGATGGCAGATATTATGAGTTTTAACTTGCTGAGTATGGGATATTTTTATATTCTTATTAATATTCTTGGGCTCTTTTGAGGGGTAAGTTAAATTACTTGGAAACACTGTTATGCTTCCAGGTTTGCTTTATGATTTGTTAAATGTGTCTGAATTAATGCTCATCTGGTACTAGGTATCTCCCACTGTTGATGCAAGACTTTCCTTAGTATACTCCCAATGCATGATGAATTTTTCCAATATGTCTGGTGGGAGTGGTGGAAGCAAGTGCAAGCATTGTTTCTATCCCCATGTGAGTGCCAGAGACTGTTCCGTTGAATCCCTTCAGATTAATTCTTTTCCAGGTTTTGGGTAATTTCCTTAGATAATTTTGTTGATGCATACTCAGCTAAACAGTCAAGACTTTCTGCAGTTCTCTAGTGTTCTCTTTGTGTGCAATGCTTTTCTCTCTGGAACTCTAAATTGTCTTGGTTTTTACAGACTCTAACTCCCATCTCTTTGATTCATTGAGAGCACCAGGTTCTGCCTCATTCCCTCTTTCTTTGCTATAGCCTTGGAATTCTGTCAAGCTGGGGCAGTTAGAGGACTCATCCTGTTTCTTATTTCCCAGGGACCTCCATCTTTCAATACCTCACATCCCTTGTCTTGAAAATCGTTGTTTTAAACCTTTTCTCTTTTTTTGGGGTGAGGGTGTTTCTAATGGGAACATAAGTCTACTTCTGATTTGTTTTTATTGGAAACAGAAGCCCATATTTGGATTTTATATTTCAGACCTTGCATGGGGTGGAGATAGTCTACAAAAGAGACCCGAGGGCCAAGGGACCTGAGAGCTTCTTACCTTATGCGAATCAAGACTATGATGGGCTGGTTTATCAAACCTTGAAAATATACACTCTTCCTCTGAAATCATTATTAGGTAGGATTATATATACGCAAACCCACCTGAGATTGCAAATGGCATAGTTTACTGGTATCACCAAAGGTATTAGAAAGGAAAGGAATTTTCTTTGTTAGTCTGTGGCCTTGGAAAGGTGGTTCAACGCCCTTTATTCCTCCTGGGTAAATCATCAGATATATTCCATTTGAACAGTCCTTCAGAATATATAATGAAGAATGTTGTATAGGTCAAGTACATGTAAGGCTGGCTGGCTTCTCCTCTCAGTTCTATTTATTTCATTTTTTGAGTTGCTTTGCTTCTTGTAGAAGCCCCTCGCCTCTAGGGGAACAAATAGACTGTTGATCTTTCCTCTTTGGATACCTAAGATGGTCCTATTCTAAGTATCTAGCCTTCAGTCATTAATGACATAATGAACAGGAATTTATTGAACTCTCTCTCTAAACAGGCAATGCCCTGATCTTTTCTCTTCAGTTTTTGTTCTTTTCAATGAGCTAACAACAAAACAACAACAAAAAAAAACCCAGCATTGTGGACTGTTTTGTTTTTGTTTTTAACTTATACCTATATTCCCTTGCAGAAAGTTTCCAGCCATGGCCTTTTCCTCATTATTTTTATTTCAACAATTTGTTCACTCCCACTGAATGCATGCATGTACATTCGTAGGGAGAAAGACCATGTCCTGTACCTCCTGTCACCTGGCTTTCTATTGTCCCATTAAACCAATTTTAGAGGACTTTCTGCTTCCACAATATAAAAGCCTTCCAATTATCCTATAATCTAAATGTTCTTAACCAAATTTTCATATTTTAAGTTTCATGGTTTCCTATTAGTAATTCAGAGTACAGAAGATTTTATTCCTGTGTTTGAACTTTTGGGTTCATACCTTATCTGGGCAAAGAAAGTTGTTTGCACAGGTTTAAATTACATTTTCTTTTCAGTATATCTAATAGAGAAACCCCATCTTATGTCACATTCAGCATACCACGTGTTAGCTGTACTCTTAAAATGTATTTTCATTGCTTTTTTAATGGATGTCCTATTTGCTTATCAATTGTATTATGAAAGAATATGGACAGTATTTCTCTGAAGATGTTATTAAATTTTTAAAAATGGGCTTATCTTTGAGGTTTTAAAATATACATTACAAATCTTTTATCGATAGTAGGTATCTAAAAACATTTATTTCATCAAAATGATCTCTCCTTTAGAGGTTTTTATTTTACTCCGTGAGATCAAGATCCCAGGAAGACTACTGAAGGCTTTTTAATGAGAGGCAAGATTCAGATATTCTCAAGGGGGGGGATGTAAAACAGTTTTAGCTATTAAAAGATAATATCAAAGAGTGCACAAGTGCATAACCTGAGAAATGGATCAATTAGGAACCTATTGTATCCTTGGGAGAAGGAGCACTTCAATTAAAAAATTGAGAGCATGGCTATTAATATTATTAAATGAAGACAACAAAAGCTGTGATACATTTTCATTTAGTATTGTAATACCCAAGGGCCAACTGCAGCTAGCATATAGGTCATTTCTTCACAACCACATGAATTCTCTAAAAGTAGGGGATTGGTCACAAAAGAACTTGACCCTTTTGAAGAGTTTCCGTGATTTGTTTAAAGCTTCAACCTCCCTCCTGCATGATAGATTTATTGACAGTTTGCTGGAGAAGAATAGAGTCTCTTCTAAATGTTAGAATTAGGATGTTATATGAGTATATCTATCAAAAATATATGTATATATATTTTTTCCAAGAGTTTAATGGGTTACAGTGAGACATTGTTAATACTGGACATCAGAAAATTCTGTTAGCTCTATCTTCCAAGTAGATGGATAACCTGATCACTTTTCATCACATCTTCTGTTACCATAGCAGTCCCAGCCATCACCGTCCATCCCTGGATTATGCCAATACCATATGAGCTGGGCGGTCTGCTTTATCCCTGCCCCTTCACAGTCTGTTTTCTACCAAGAAGACTGAGTGATTCTTTTAAAGTCATGTCCAGTAATGTTCTCTCTACTTAAACTTGCAGTAGCTTTCCATTTCAGCATAAGTTGCTTACAATGACTTTCAAGGCTTTACATGGTTGTCCATGTTGTTACCCCTCTGGCTGCTTCTAAAACCTCTTCCTCACACTCAGTTGGCACCAGCCACACCAGTTTCCTTGCTCTTCTTTAACATACTAGGCATGACACCATCTTTGAAGCTTTTGTACTGGCTTTTCCTTCTTTTAGGATGTTCTTCCCGCAAAATATTCCCACTACTGCTGCACTCACTCATGATATTTGAATCTTTGCTGAAATGTCTACCTTCCAAAGAAGATCTGCCTTGGCCACCCTATTTAAAATTGCTGACCTCAGGGCGCCTGTGTGGCTCGCTTGGTTAAGTGTCCAACTCTTGGTTTAAGCCCCAAGTCGTGCTCATGCTGACAGTGCAGAGCCTGCTTGGGTTTCTTTCTCTTTCTCTCTCTGCCCCTCCCCTGCTCAGTCTCTGTCTTTCTGTCTGTCTGTCTGTCTGTATCTCAAAATGAATACATAAACATTAAAAAAAAATTGCTGATCTCATCTACCCCCAGCATTTTAAATTCTGTCTCCTGAACTGTGTTATGGTTTTTTGGTTTTTTGTTGTTGTTGTTGTTGTTGTTGTTGTTGTTGTTGTTTTGCCATAGCAAATAATAGGTACTTAATTCATATTTTTAAATGAAGTAGATGGATTAATTCATTTCAGTGATACTGCAATCAGTGCTTTGTATATGGGAGAAGAGAAGCCAGGACACAGCTTTACTTTACATTTATAGGACAGATAGTCCTTTATGTAAATCTAATTTCCACATAGAGAAACTCCTTTATGTTGCTTCATTAGCATCATTTTAACCAAATGCATTTATGAATAATGAATGCTTTGTTGTACATCTTAGATTAGACCATGCATACACAGGATTTGTATTGTGTAAGTAAATTTATTGAATTCATTGGGGTGGGTATGGAGGACCTGATAAAAAATATAGTTCCACACTTTGCATCTAGTTTTAATTATTTATCTGTCCTTGGGTCAGAATGTGGACTCCATTTCTGTATACATAAATGAGATGTCCTTCTGCTAGTTTGGATGAGCCATAGAAATTCTTAATATCTTAAAACTTCAATAGCCACTGCTTTTGTATAGAAATGTGGGATGCAGTCATTCCAAAGGAAAGGAAAATGGAATATATACATATATAGATATATATATATATCTATATATATATATATATATATATATCTTTTTTAGCTTATACCTCCATGTTATAATTAGACCGGACATCAGTTTTAGGAACACATCTAAAGCTTTGCTTGAATATTATTTATTTGAATTGATTTGTTGCTTAAAAGGAATTTTTCCTAAAATGCCCTTTGACATGTAATGAAGCCAATGAATACACTTCCATGAAGCAATTTTAAGGTTTGACAATACTTTCCTTGTGGAAAGTGGTTTTAAAACAAAACGTTGTTTACTAACCTAGAACACTGATGATATTTATCTAATTTGAAAGTTAGAAATTTTTCACACCTGTAAAAATATTTACTGACATTGAAGGTAAGTGAATTCTAAAACTTTGTCTTGCCAGCATTATTAATACATGTTTATTTTTCACTCACCCTATTTTAGGAATAAGGGTTGGAGGAACTGAAAGCTATTGCCAAGTTGCTCTTGAAGTCTGTTTTGGAATTTGTTTTATTTTTTCCACTCCAAAACATAATGGTGATTGTAGTAGGTAGTCATACACAATAAAAAAAGTTATATATACAAACCGTTTCTTAAAAACACCCAAGTGTAATGGCATCTAATTCTAGCTACAGAAATGCAACTGTGTGTGCACAAATAGTTTTACTCTGTCATTATCATTATTACTAGAGCATCTCCGGATCATTACAGATCTAGTTGGAGTACTCCAGGTTTGTAATTTAAAGATCACCTCAGTAATATTTCAATGCCTCGCAGTTCTATTACCATTTGTTTGAATAGTGGGAATTCTAGTATTTTTAATGCTTTTTTCTTTGATTTATTCCATAATTACTTAGCACAAAGTCAAATCTAGGTATCCTTTAAAATTCCTACATGCTTAACTCAAGTCTCCTCTAGATAGTAATTTCTTCTTCTTCTTTTTTTTTTTGCATGTTTTATTGAGAGAGAGAGAGAGAGAATGAATGAGCGAACAAGCAGGGGAGGGGTAGAGAGAGAAAGAGAGAGAGAGAAAGACACAGAATCCAAAGCAGGCTCCAGGCTCTGAGCCGTGAGCAGAGAGCCTGACGCAGGGCTTGAACTCATGAACCGTGAAATCATGACCTGAGCGAAAGTCAGACGCTCAACCAACTGAGCCACCCAGGTGCCCCTCGGTAGTGGTTTCTTGCTCATAGGTAAGGTCACTTCCAGATCAGAGCTTGTCAATAGAATTTTTTGTGATGAAGACACTGTTCCATATCTGTACTATTCCGTATGGTAGCCACTTGCCACATGAGATTATTGAGCAATTGATATGTGGTTAGTGTGACTGAGGAATTGAACTTTTAATTTTATTTAAATTTAAACAATTTAGATTTAAATTTAGAGAGCCATATGAGGCTAGTGGCTACCATATTGGCCTTCTTAGGCCAGGGTATTATTTCTTTTTTTTTTATTCAAAAATTAAGCTTTTTTTAATTTTTATTTTTTTCTTTTTTTTCCAATATATGAAATTTATTGTCAAATTGGTTTCCATACAACACCCAGTGCTCATCCCAAAAGGTGCCCTCCTCAATACTCATCACCCACCCTCCCCCCCCCACCCCCCATCAACCCTCAGTTTGTTCTCAGTTTTTAACAGTCTCTTATGCTTTGGCTCTCTCCCACTCTAACCTCTTTTTTTTTTTTCCTTCCCCTCTCCCATGGGTTTCTGTTAAGTTTCTCAGGATCCACATAAGAGTGAACACATGTGGTATCTGTCTTTCTCTGTATGGCTTATTTCACTTAGCATAACACTCTCCAGTTCCATCCACGTTGCTACAAAGGGCCATTTTTCATGCTTTCTCATTGCCATGTAGTACTCCATTGTGTATATAAACCACAATTTTTTTATCCATTCATCAGCTGATGGACATTCAGGCTCTTTCCATAATTTGGCTATTGTTGAGAGTGCTGCTTTCTCACATTCAGGTCCTTTATCCACTTTGAGTTTATTTTTGTGAATGGTGTAAGAAAGTGGTCTAGTTTCAATCTTCTGCATGTTGCTGTCCAGTTCTCCCAGCACCATTTGTTAAAGAGACTTTTTTCCATTGGATGTTCTTTCCTGCTTTGTCAAATATTCTTTGGCCATATGTTTGTGGGTCTAGTTCTGGGGCTTCTATTCTATTCCATTGTTCTATGTGTCTGTTTTTATGCCAATACAATGCTGTCTTGATGATGACAGCTTTGTAATAGAGGCTAAAGTCTGGGATTGTGATGCCTCCCGCTTTGGTCTTCTTCTTCAAAATTCCTTTGGCTATTCGGGGCCTTTTGTGGTTCCATATGAATTTTAGGATTGCTTGTTCTAGCTTCGAGAAGAATGCTGGTGCAATTTTGATTGGGATTGCATTGAATGTGTAGATAGCTTTAGGTAGTATTGACATTTTGACAATATTTATTCTTCCAATCCATGAGCATGGTATGTTTTTCCATTTCTTTATATCTTCTTCAATTTCCTTCATAAGCTTTCTACAGTTTTCAGCATACAGATCTTGTACATCTTTGGTTAGATTTATTCCTAGGTATTTTATGCTTCTTGGTGCAATTGTGAATGGGATCAGTTTCTTTATTTGTCTTTCTGTTGCTTCATCGTTAGTGTATAAGAATGCAACTGATTTCTGTACATTGATTTTTGTATCCTGCGACTTTGCTGAATTCCTGTATCAGTTCTAGCAGACTTTTGCTGGAGTCTATCGGATTTTCCATGTATAATATCATGTCATCTGCAAAAAGCGAAAGCTTGACTTCATCTTTGCCAATTTTGATGCCTTTGATTTCCTTTTGTTGTCTGATTGCTGATGCTAGAACTTCCAGCACTATGTTAAACAACAGCGGTGAGAGTGGGCATCCCTGTCGTGTTCCTGATCTCAGGGGAAAAGCTCTCAGTTTTTCCTCATTGAGGATGATGTTAGCTGTGGGCTTTTCCTAAAGGGCTTTGATGATGTTTAAGTATGTTCCTTCTATCCTGACTTTCTCGAGGGTTTTTATTAAGGAAGGTTGCTGAATTTTTTCAAATTACTTTTCTGCATCGATTGAGAGGATCATATGGTTCTTATCTTTTCTTTTATTAATGTGATGTATCACATTGATTTGCGAATGTTGAACCAGCCCTGCATCCCAGGAATGAATCCCACTTGATCATGGTGAATAATTCTTTTTGTATGCTGTTGAATTCAATTTGCTAGTATCTTACTGAGAATTGTTGCATCTGTATTCATCAGGGATATTGGCCTGTAGTTCTCTTTTTTTAATGGGTCTTTGTCTGGTTTAGGAATCAAAGTAATACTGGCCTCACAGAATGAGTCTGGAAGTTTCCCTTCCCTTTCTATTTTTTGGAATAGCCTGAGAAGGATAGGTATTATTTCTGCTTTAAACGTCTGGTAGAACTCCCCTGGGAAGTCATCTGGTCCTGGACTCTTATTTGTTAGGAGATTTTTGATAACTGATTCAATTTATTCACTGGTTATGGGTCTGTTCAAGCTTTCTTTTCCTCCTGATTGAGTTTTGGAAGTGTGTGGGTGTTTAGGAATTTGTCCATTTCTTCCAGGCTGTCCAGTTTGTTGGCATATAATTTTTCACAGTATTCCCTGATAATTGCTTGTATCTCTGAGGGATTGGTTGTAATAATTCCATTTTCATTCATGATTTTATCTATTTGGGTCATTTCCCTTTTCTTTTTGAGAAGCATGACTAGAGGTTTATCAATTTTGTTTATTTTTTCAAAAAACCAACTCTTGGTTTCGTTGATCTGCTCTACAGTTTTTTTACATTCTATTGTTTATTTCTGCTCTGATCTTTATTATTTCTCTTCTTCTGCTGGGTTTAGGGTGTCTTTGCTGTTCTGCTTCTATTTCCTTTATGCGTGCTGTTAGATTTTGCATTTGGGATTTTTCTTGTTTCTTGAGATAGGCCTGGATTGCAATGTATTTTCCTCTCAGGACTGCCTTCGCTGCATCCCATAGCATTTGGATTGTTGTATTTTCATTTTTGCTTGTTTCCATATTTTTTTAATTTCTTCTCTAATTGCCTGGTTGACCCATTCATCCTTTAGTAGGGTGTTCTTTAACCTCCATGCTTTTGGAGGTTTTCCAGACTTTTTCCTGTGGTTGATTTCAAGCTTCATAGAATTGTGGTCTGATAGTATGCATGGTATGATTTCAATTCTTGTATACTTATGAAGGGCTGTTTTTTGACCCAGTATGTGATCTATCTTGGAGAATGTTCCATGTGCACTCGAGAAGAAAGTATATCCTGTTGCTTTGGGATGCAGAGTTCTAAATATATCTGTCAAGTCCATCTGATCCAATGTATCATTCAGGGCCCTTGTTTCTTTTTTGACCGTGTGTCTAGATGATCTATCCATTTCTGTAAGTGGAATGTTAAAGTCCCTTGCAATTACCACATTCTTATCAATAAGTTTGCTTATGTTTGTGAGTAATTGTTTTATATATTTGGGGGCTCCCCAATATTATTTCTGTATTTCTGTATTCTGCAATATTTCCCCTGTATCATTTCTACAGGGTTAATAGGCCCTATAAGGAATATGGACAGAAATGACTGTGTTCTCTGTCTTTCAACTCTCGATCTTTGCTGGATTGGGGCCATTACAGGTCCCTTTGAAGCTTTTCTTTACCACTCATTGTTGGGCTAACTGTGGATCGCTGCTTACCCCTTGCCAGTCAGCTCCTTCATCTCCAGTTCTCTACCCAACTGTTGCTGTGTCCCTTTGACCCCGTGGGGTGACCTTGGAGAATTTGGAGTCTGAACTTCCCCTTGTTACTCCTTAGTATTTATTCTACCTCTTGTCTTCTGAAAGCTATGGGTCACATTTTGGAAATCTGGAGAGCTCAGTCTCTTAGCATGAGGCAGATTCTGTGGACAATTTTTAAAGGCATCTGCTATTCTACCACCATGTTCATAAAACCAAGTAGGAAACCAGTTGGATGAGCTACATACTGGGTTTCATTAAAAAATTCATTACAAAATTTATTGAAAAGATTCACAGGGTGTTGCCCAAAGCCTGGTGACTTCCACACTATTTTCTGAATGTTGAATCTTATCCCCTTACATTTAACTTGTTATACTAGTCTGTAGGTATCTTATCCAAGATGATGTTGGGTGTGGGTGGGAGGCCTACCCAGAAACTTCTCCTTCGCTTCCCCTTTTCCTCTGTTAGGCTTATAGGTGACAGATACTTCTAGGAATAGGGCATAAATACGTGGGTTTCGTGAGGGGGTACCCCCTGGATTTTATGCTCTTGTGGGTCTTATCTGAGCTGCTTATGTAAACTTGAGCTGTCACATCAGAGCTTCATAGGAGAGAATCTGTCCATGAAACATAGGTGCTTACCCCTTTTCCTAGCCAGCAAGAAAAAAAAAAACAATAAAAAATCTTTACTTGTGTCAAGTTCCATGAGAGGGTAGTCCCCTAGCACCACTGCTTGCACTCCTGGGGATACAGCTTTTCATTTCTCCCATTGTTTCTACTTTCCCAGGGAGCACAGGGATTTGGTAGCAAAAGCTGTTCTCAGGCCTGGTTGCATGTACCCTTGCACTGTTCTTGGAGTCAGTCCCCTCAGAAACCCAACTCACTGTAATCTGTTCTGTCAGATTTCTTCTAGACCCACAGAGATTTTCTTTTTCAAGACCCCTTTGCTCCTCTCAGTGGTTGCCTTTGGTAATTAAAACTCCCAAAGCCCCAGTCAACCTGTTTGTATAGGTCTGAATCTAAATTGTGGGCAAAGTTCAGGATCTTTCCCATAGGACTTCTGGGCCCCACATAAATCATTGTGTATTGATGGAGGTTTAAATATTCCTGAATTGGTTACGGAGCCCTGTCTAATGTATCCATAGACCTCTGGCTGTCATTGTCCTTAACTCCACATAGTTGGATGACAGGCTCTTCTGAGCCTCACATTTGACTGAGTGAAGATGTTCTACCCTTGAAAATTTTTTTAAAAATGTAAAAAATATTTATTTGTTTTTGAGAGAGAACACAAGCTGGACAGGGACAGGTGGTAGTTTCTTTTTTTTTTAACATTTTATTTTGAGAGAGAGATAGAGGGAGAATTCAAATAGGACAGGGGCAAAGAGAGAGGAAGACACAGAATCTGAAGCAAGCTCCAGGCTCTGAGCTGTCACCACTCAAACCCATGGACAGTGAGATCATCACCTGAGCCCAAGTCAGATTCTTAATCGACTGAGCCACCCAGGGGCCCCTACTCTTAAAAACTTTTTGAAAAAAATGCAAGTTACACCAAAAGCTTGAAACCAGAAAAGCCAAAGATGGCATTGTCACATCATAAATATTCTATTAAGGAAGAATATGATGGGCCTGGATCATATGACTGTATACCCAGTACATTTGCACTCTTGTCTTGAGGATGCAGTTAGAGTGAATGGTTAGGCAAGGGCATTTATAAAATGCTTTCACATATCTTGACTTACTTAATTCTGATGGAAATTCACTGAAGTTCAAAGGAATGCAGAAACTGGGATCCAGAGAGGTCAGGTGCCTCACTCAGTCAAATTATGTTAAAAATGAGTTTTCCTCAAGGAAACTGTACAAAATCATTCTAAAGAATGCAACTTTATCATTTGGGGCCCTTAATAGCTTTTTATCACAAACCTAACCCTCCTAATTCTTTGCCAGGTTGTTTAATGAGTTGCTTCATTTGTTTCTAGGACCTTGTCAGGAAAGTTCTGATGAATTAGCTGGAAGTCTTTTTTTTTTTTTAATGTATTTTTTCCTTCAATTTTTGTTGACAATTTAAAACAAAAGCAACACAAAAAGAGAATCTGATTCAGTGATGTCACAAGTCCACTTGTTAGGCAGAGCGGCTGCTTGACGGTCCCTACCCCTATGGCCTTTGAATGTAATTGTCACATTTGTTTTGACACTTACTCTTCATTTTATTGGAAGGTGTTGGTCTGGCAGGATTGCAAGAGGCAAATTCAAAAGAAGGTCTGCTGAACTGCCTCTGTTCATTTCTCTTTACAGTCGTTGTGAACACAAAGAGAATATGAGCCTGGATCGAGGCAGGACTTTGCTTCACTATCCTTATCTGCCTAACTTTTCACCCTGACAGTTCTGGAGGAGAAAGACTGCTTCCCTCTTTTGCTCATTTACAAACATGCTGGCTGATTTGTTTTCTCAAGCCCTAAGGTGTATGTAATGGAGTGGAGAAAAGAGGTAATGAAGGGTGTCCTTAAAACTGACAGAAGAGTTCCTCTCTCTCCATCACCCTATTCAGTTGGGCATCATTAAGTGCATATTTACCTTGGGAAAGTTGCTGCTGAAGTAGGAGAAATGTGTACAGTAGAGGCAGGTGTTTTTTCTTACGATAAAAAGAGAGTTTTAAAATAATGGCATTCCATTAGCCTATAACTAAACTGTGTATGGGTGTGCACACTCATGTGGGGTATATACAATTTTTGAAAAATGATGGAAAAAGCATAGTGGGATATTGGAAAGG
Source organism: Prionailurus viverrinus (assembly GCF_022837055.1). Classification (NCBI taxonomy): domain Eukaryota; kingdom Metazoa; phylum Chordata; class Mammalia; order Carnivora; family Felidae; genus Prionailurus; species Prionailurus viverrinus. Next base: position 19,841,703 of record NC_062569.1, read on the forward strand.
GTTTTGGAACAGGTGCCAGTGCTACTTCTGATTAGTGATGCGACCTTAGAAAAATCCCTCTAAGCCACCATATTTTTACACTTTCAGTTAAGGAGAAAATTCTGGGTCTGGTTGCCTCACAGAACTTGTATGTAGAGCAAGTGTGGAAGTATTTAAAAAACTATAAAACCCTGTAGAAAAAGATTAAGCTAATTACAATCACATTTGAGGTTTCTCATCTGGAGAATGAAGAGATATTGAGTATGCAACGTCCTTTATTTTAAAATCATCTTTTAATTTGAAGGAAGATAAATTTAATAAAATAGATTATTCCCGGGAATAAATTACATCTTGAGAATTAATTGGGCATTTTGGAAGCTACATAAATTTGAACAGTAATTTTCTAGATGAGGTTCTGGTATTCTACTCAACTTGATGCAGCTTATGAATTGGTCAACTTTACAATCAAATAATTTATGGATGAAGAAATCTGGTACAGTAGTTCAAACTCTTACAGTCAATTAGTCAGCAAAATCAATGTAGTGCTCTTTAGGTGTCGAGGACTGGATTAGGCAGTAATGGGCCACAAAAAGATAGAGATTACATCTAATGAAAAAGACATTCTCTCAAGGAAAAGGCTTACATCATTTAATCTTTTTAAATTAAATGACAGGAGAAAAAGTTGACAGGAGAAAAAGTCAACTAACTTAATGGTGAAGACATAGAGAAAGTAAAAATCAAGGTGAATTGCAGCTTGTCTAGGAAAGCTTTTGAAGGGTGGTTCTTTAAAAAAAATGGCATTCTTTGATCTGCACTATTACCACAAATCAAGTTAACCTGTACATGAGAACTTTGTATAATTTATGTGATTTTGGACATCTATCCATTTTATAAATACCAAAATTATAAATATATATATATATATATATATATATATATATATATATATGTCAAACTGTATTAACTATGATTTCTTTAGTGAAGTATTTGAGCCCAATTTTTCTTTCCTTCCACCAAAGGAGGATGTGTATGGGTAACTTGCACAAAATCCTGGGATGCCCGGGTGGTTCAGTCGGTTAAGTGTCCAACATCAGCTCAGGTCATGATCTCCCGGTTCCTGAGTTTGAGCCCTGCATTGGGCTGTGTGCTGACAGCTCAGAGCCTGGAGCCTGCTTCAGATTCTGTTTCCCTCCCTCTCTGCCACATCCCTACTCACACTCTGTGTCTGTCTGTCTGTCTGTCTGTCTGTCTCTCTCTCTCAAAAATAAATATTTAAAAAAATTAAAGACAAAGTTGCACAAAATCCTTCCACAATAAAGTCTGAGGTTAATATACATGACACAAGGAGTGAGGAAGGAAACAACATTCTTAGAGAAGGTTATTTCCTAAAAGTCAGTTATTTGCTTTTAGCTCTAGTATACTTTTGTAAGCATAAGTATGCATACTGCCAGGCAGCTTTTGTCTGAACTGAAATGTTGCTATGTGGGAACTACCACTAGCCGTAAGGCAGTCTGTCTATCTTATCGGTGATGGGGTATGTCCACTCTTCAGAGGATAAAGCAGTGAGCGTTAGGCTGGTAGCCAAGGTAGCAGGTCCCATGGTTGTCCATAATGGGTAATTCTCTTGGTATCTTGGGCCCAATGTTAGCTGAGACTAAGTGCACAGCCTCACTCTCCCTTTTCATTTCTCCACTTTGTAAAAGGACATCCAATGACACTGACATTTATGAAGCTTACGTTTTGCCATATCCTGCATGTGTATTTTAAATAGTGTTGTAGAGATCCAAAATAACCTTACTTGTATTTCTGAGCTACAGAAGCTGAGATAATAGTGTTGTTTTAAGCCACTAAGTTTGTGGTTATTTGTTATGCAGCAGTAGTTAACTAATACAGATATTTAGCATCTGGGAATATGTCATTTTTGTTTTCAATACGGAGAAAAGGATGAACCTTTGACTGTTATTTTAGATGACTTCCATCAATTATGCCAAAAACACACCTGTGTACTACTCCTTGCTATTCTTTTCAATGTCTGAATCGGGTATAACTTGAAGAGAATAATTTCCTTTAACAATTTCTAAATGCGCTCCATACAGTATGGCTAAGGCAGTATGAAAAATGTTCCCTTAAAAAACAGCCAATTTCTTCTGTCATTTTTGGACAGATACCTTATATTGGTTTTATAAATAGCCTTCATTCTTCAAGTACTCTGCCATTTGCTTCTGCACAGTGTATCTTTTATTTCCTCGGACCTTGCTACAAGCCCTATTATCATGCTTCCTTAGTCATAGAAAATGAGTTCCAGAGACTTAAATCTCTTATCAAACACATACAGCTAGTAAGTGTTAACAGAGTAAGGATCTGAACCCAGATATGACTAGTTCTAAGGCTGTTAAACTATTTGTTCTGCTCAAGGACATTATTCTTCTGTGGCCTTCATAAAGCCTACCTTACAAAGCATTGAAAGATACTGCATTCAAGGCAGAGAGAGTTCTTGGGACATGTGCTAGTGAATTTCCATGTGTAACTGATTCCCGGGTACCTTCTTAGAATAGAGGCTCAAAGTAGTCCCTAGTTTTTTTGTTTGTTTGTTGTTGTTGTTTTTCTTTCAAGCATCACAGATGCCATTAGAGTTCAAGTAATTAGTTTAAGGGCTGGATCCAGATGGAATTGTGCTGGGTATCGTGTCTAACTGAAGTTGTCAATTCTTTTGAGAGTAATTTAAGAAATCTATTGACATTTTCCTTCAGTTGAGCTGTTCTAGTGGTAAAATGCTTTGTACTCTGATTTTTTTTTTCCTGGCGTGAAATATTTGTTCCCTCTCTATTTATACTCCCCCTTGCTGTGATAAGTGAAATTTTTCTAGTGAAAAAGTTCTGCCTATATTCACTTGAAAACCCCCAGCTACAAAAATCATTTTGATTGCGGACACATTTGAGAATGCACAATGTGTTCAATCACTTTGGTAAAGATCCTTTTTGAGAAAACAGGAAGTTGTGTTAAACACAACATGGAGCAATATCCAATTTACATATTTGGTCTTAAGTATTCTAGAATCTTACGCTTTCAGAATTTATAAAAATCCTTTGTTTGACATGTAAATAATCATACCATACAGTGTAGTGTAAAACTGTGACTTTTTTTTTAAGTTTATTTATTTATTTTGAGAGAGAGAGTGTGCACAAGTGGAGGAGGGACAGAGAGAGACAGGGAGGGAGGGAGAGAATCCCAAGCAGGCTCCACGCTGGGCTCCATCCCACAAACTGTGAGATCGTGACCTGAGCCGAAATCAATAGTCGGACGCTTAAATGACTGAGCCACCCAGGCTTCCCAAAACTGCTGTTTTCTAATAATTTTGAATGAAGTTTGAAAGTTTTAGTATCTGAAATTATCCATTCTTTGTGCAGAGTTATACATATATCTTGCCTTTTAGAAATCGTACGGGAGGCAGGGTGCTGGTGTATCCAGCAGATACTACAGAGGGCACATTTCCAGTATTCTGATCTTCACTTTCCTTCCTTTAAATATAAAGCACATTTTAGATGATCTGTTTGCAAGTTTGCTTATTGCATGAGTGCAGTATAAGCTACTTTTAAAATCTGTCTGGCATATAAAGACACAGCCTTACTGCCTGGTGCTTTTTATGGAACATTATAAATGTTGTATATATTTCGGTCAGGATGTGTAACTGCTGCATTGGAAATTCCACATGCAAGAGGAGCCTGCAGTTTATCATTTATGAACCCCTTAAATTTCAGGGTTTATACATATGGTATGACTAAATATTAGTTGAGAATTATGGGTACAGAGTCCTCATATTAATCATAAGATCTTTATATTCGTACACAGGTGGAAAACTGGAATGAACTCAGAGAGCCCAAAGGCTTGAAAATACCATTTTTCGCTCACTCTTTGATATTTTCTAAAGCTAAAAGGCCCCTTTCTGTAACATGAACTTTCTAGATTTACTTTTGACTCCAGATAATTTAGAATGTATTCTTTTAGTTTTTAATTTTAGAGAGAGAGAGAGCACAAGCAGGGGAGAGGGGCAGAGGGAGAGAGAGAGAGAGAGTGTGTGTGAGTGAGTGAGTCTCAGCAGGCTCCATGCTCAGTGTGGAGCCTGATGTAGAGCTTGATCCCATAACCCTGGGATCGTGATCTGAGCTAAAATCAAGAGTTGGATGCTCAACGTACTGAGCCACCCAGATGCCCCTAGAAGGTGTTATTAAATGGACTGCTCACTGATGTCTCATGGGACAGATAGGGTTCTAAAAGATGAGAGGACTCTATGTACAATTTGGGTGAGGAGTTTTAAAACAAAAAACTAGGTAAGCATGTTGTAAATATTTTATTTTGGTATGAAGTTTTTGAAGGGATTTAGCTTTTTTCAGAGTTGTATCAGAAATATCAATATGAATTTATCACCTTTAAAAACACTTCCTAGCTCTATTACCAAATGGACTTACAGAACTGTCACCTTTCCAGAAACTGTCATTAATCATGTGGAACAACCTATTTGTGCTCAGATTTTAGTCTCCAATACCGTCCTTTACCCAAAAGGAACCAGAGTTCCTTGTGACTTTAGCGACTTTAGGATGATCCAGGACCTTTCTGTTATTACCAGAGAGAAACAATATTAAAAAAAAATACTAAATTAAATTAAAAAAAAAAAGAGGCGATGGAGGTGGTGGGTGTTATTAAAACGATGAAGGAGTCAGTTAAATTGGCTTCCATAGGTGACTCTTAAGAGTCATAAAGAAAACAGTAATACCTCAAAGCTATGAGTCCCTAAAATTACTCAAAATAGGCCAATAATATGAAGGGTTTTTTTTTTAAATTTTTTTTTCAACGTTTATTTATTTATTTTGGGACAGAGAGAGACAGAGCATGAATGGGGGAGGGGCAGAGAGAGAGGGAGACACAGAATCGGAAACAGGCTCCAGGCTCTGAGCCATCAGCCCAGAGCCTGACGCGGGGCTCGAACTCAGGGACTCCGAGATTGTGACCTGACTGAAGTCGGACGCTTAACCGATTGCGCCACCCAGGCGCCCCGATGAAGGGTTTTTTTTTTAAGAGAAGGCAGCCATAAATTTTCAATTAAGTTATCATGAAAAGGGTTTATATTAAGCAACTTGAACTGTATGCCTACTACCTTCAAATTTTGTTAAATATCTAAAGTTGAAATCTGCAGAATTTTCTAAATTTCCACTGCACTTAAAAATTTTTTTAAAATGTCATCTCACGTAAAAGACCATCGAGAGGTAGGGTATTCTCCACTACGCAGGGTGCTGAGGACCCCTGGACTTTCCATGTCATTTGGTCATGAACAAAGGCTGGTTGTCTCATGATTCTAAGTGATTGGAAGAAGACTCCCATCCATAGCGTAGGAGGAGGAGAACCTCTCTGTGATTCCCTCTCCTCAGTCTGCTCTGGACAACTTTAGCCCTGAACTTGCTTCTAGGTGACCAACAAGAGTCTCCAGGTGTTTACTTTTGTTCTGATTGACTTAGATTCACTAGGAAACACATTGGAATAAAGGATGGGGGTGGATTCTTCTGATTATCTGGAATGAATTCCTGAACAAAATCAGATTCTGTTAGGAAAAAAGGATGGTTTAATGGGTGGTTGATAGGCAGCTAAGCGTGGCCACTACCAGCTATAAAGTGCTGTAACCCAGATTTGGAGTATAAAAGCCTCAGAAGTCAAAGTTGTGATAGAGGTTAAAAGGATAAAGTTGTAAAAATTATCATCAAAGGCATAGTAATAATTATGTAAGATGAAAACCTAAGAACATCCAGGGGATATATGATGTGCATTTTGGAGGGAAAAATAGGGACTTGCAAAAACCAATTATAATACAGGCCCGTATATACCAGTTCTAGTCAAATTATTCTGGGAAGTACCCATGTTTCTGTGTCCCATTTACAGCCCTCCAATTTATAGCCCAAATTTGTAATTGTATCCTAGTCTTTTTTTAAAAAAAATTTCTTTCTAATGTTTATTTATTTTTGAGAGAGACAGAGACCGGGCACGAACAGGGGCGGGGCAGAGAGAGAGGGAGACAAAGAATCCGAAGCAGGCTCCAGGCTCTGAGCTGTCAGCACAGAGCCTGATGTGGGGCTTGAACTCATGAACTACAAGATCATGACCTGAGCCAAAGTCAGAGCTTAACTGACTGAGCCACTCAGGTTCCCCTAACTGTATCCAAGTGTTTAATTATCTACTGATAAGCATTGGCTGAAATTGATATGTTAATTCCACTCTTGATAAGTATTAAATGACTGTACAATCACTGGGAAAGTATGAAAGTGAGGATAGAGATGATCCTCACTTTATAAATGAGCCACAGTAATTCAATTTGATTATAATTGTATTAACCATTTTTGTAAACATTTTATAATTTATGTAGATGTTTTTTCTGCTTCCTAAGGCGTTTTTAATTTCTTAGAAAACCATGATTTAAATTGTAAGTGTTTTAATTGCTTAGGAAAATTATGATTAATATTTAAATTATTTAAAGGAATTTAACCAATTAAATATGATAATGTTTAGAGAACAAAACTGTCAGATCTATAAGCTAATCAAGAAAAAAAGTGAAAGAGTATTTTTAATTTTAATTCCCAAATCACGAGGTTCATAAATAAAATAGCAAGATTTGTAAGCTGAGCTTAGGGATTTAAGACAAAAAATTATATTTATGTTTTTAGTAGAGATTGAGTGTAATGATTATAAAGGCTATTTTCCACATACATTGTTTCCTTTTGGAGGTATCTGTGATCAGGTTTGGCATGCTGTAAGCAAGGGTGTGATTTGGCGAAGGTGAAGAATGTATACCTCCCCTAACAGATATATATAATATCATCTGTGTAACTTAGGACTTTGGATTTATCGACTAAGGTGGTGAGGATTATGGCTATGACTCTTTGGTGGTATAAATTAGGAAAATCAAAGACAAGAAAAGTCCCCTGAGTAAGATAAATATCCAAAACATCACTTCTTCCATCTTTATTATGTATGTGGTGATAAGGTCAGACAGAAGGAATTGGGAGGGGCTGAAGAATATCTTGCAAAAATGGGGCTTGTAAAATCTTTAGTGTCCTCTTTCATTCCGCCTTGGACCAGGGTTGTATTTGAGTTTCATTGTGTTGATAGATAAGGTGTTGTTGAGAAATGAATCAAGCGTCTGTAACTCACCTGGCCTCTCCGTTTTTAAAATTGCCCCTAAATCCCAAAGGCCTCCAACTTTGATCGATGAGGACAGGGTGGGGTACTTTGTTGAGTCCTAGTACCATACCAGTTCTTGATAGTTTGAATCTCTGCTATAAACACCTAAACTTATGGTTTTTCCTTCTGGCATTTAAAACGTATAGAAGACGACGTTAGTGGAAAGGTTATCTAGTATTCCACAAGTCTATCAGATAGCTTGTTTCTAAGAGAAAGATGTATGGCAAGTGTATTATGATGCCAATACAATGCACACACATTTGAAAGTTCTGCTTTAATAAAAGATAACCTTCTAAGCAACCCATGTGAACTTAGGTTGGATCAATGGCCTTGAAACCATACTTAGAGTGGTTCTATTATAGAAAGCCTTCTCAAACTTTACACCATCTTTACTTCCTTTTAGTTTTAATAGAATCCTTCTTCATTTGCTGTAGATATGGATCATGTTGCTAACCAGATTAACACAGGTTGTTCAAGTTTTTCTAAAAAAAAAAAGTGGTTTTTGTTTTGTTTTGTTTTGTTTTGTTTTGTTTTGTTTTGGCTATAGCAACATAGTAGAACTCATTCCTTCCCCTACCCCCACCACCGCTAACCATGGCAACAGACAGTTTTCCTTAATAAAATAAAAACAGATTATTATCCACAGAAATGCCAAAACTCCTAAAGGTTCAGTAAGAGTTGCTGTAATACTTGCACAAATCTGCCTGTGGGAAGAATTAGGATGATGAAAACAAGTAAAAGTGGAATTTGAGGAGTGGACTAGTAGAGCAGTGCTTCTCAAACTTGAATGAGCACACACAGCATCTGAGGAACCCTCTGAAAGTTCAGATACTGACTCAGGTCTGGGACTTTGCATTTCTAACTTGCTCTCGAGTGATGCTAGTACCATGTATCCAAAGGGTGCAGTAAATTAGAACTTGGCTGAAGCCAAAAAACATGCATTAGGCATCATCTGGTCAGTGGGTCACTTTAGTTGGAAACTCCAGGTGTTGATCTCTAATGGGCAAAAATAGGGTGACAACTGTTTCAGGACATGGAATCTGGTCCCCCAATGGAGTGGGTGGGTACGGGTTTGATAACACACTAGGAATCACTTTTGGACTCTGGGCCAAAGGAGAGCAAGATAAACATAATATACATTATTCTAAAGTTTATATATTTATTTTGAGAAGGTGGTTGGAGAGAGAGAGGGCCTGAGAGAATGCCAAGCAGGCTCCATGCTGTCAGTACAGAGCCCAATGAGAGGCTTAATCTCATGAACCGTGAGATTGTGACCTGAGCCAAAATCAAGAGTCAGACGTTTAATGGACTGAGCCACCCTGGTGCCCCAAGTTAATGTACCTTATTTTAGACTTAACCTGGGGATTAGGTAGGAGCCTAAAGCCATCCTCTATAGGTCTGACTTTGCTTATATAGTTTTCAAAGCCCTTCTCCAAATACTTGATCAGTCATTGGTGACTCATTGCTGATAAACACAGAGAATATTTCTTTATTATTTAGATGTCTACCTATGTATCCATCTGTCATCTATCAGCAACTTTGCATATGCTCCTTTCTTTAGTTAGAATGCTCTCTTTTCCCATTTTTTAAGTAACAGCTATTTTTGTTATTTAGTTCAGAGTCTAAATGAAAAATACACTAATAGTCTTTTTCTCATCCCCTATCTTTAGGTGTCTGTGTTTTTGTTTCTCATAATGTCCTGTTAGTGTCCTCAGTTTTATTTTTTTTCTGCTTTCTGTGCTTCATACATTCAATCAATAAATGTAGCCCTCCTGCTATATGACAGGACCAGCCACATTGCTAGAAATATAACAATGAACCTAACTAAAAAGCTGTTTTGTTTTTGCTTCTAGTAACTTGTTTTCTTTATAGCTTTATTAAAGTTTTCAATCATTTATTTTGATTAATTGTCAACAGATTGTAAACTCTGTGAGTCTGAAAGCAACAAATTTCTTATGTACCCATGTATCTACAATATTTGTTGAATAATTTAATTATGAAAGTGAAACAGTAATGAAGTTAAAATTTTTCCATGAAAAACAGACAATTACAATAAGAAAAATTAGAAGGAATAAGATCTTTAGTAGGAGATTTATGATGTGACAGAAACTAGATTTCCTGTTCAAGACTAATTGAGGGTTAACAGAAACCATATTTGTCAGAGCCTTGGAAAATAAAAAAGGATATAGCAGGTGAAGAAGAAGAAGAAAAAATAGTGCTCTGCATAGAAGAAGCAACATGTTGCAAGCCTTGGAGGAAAAAGAAAACATGGTGGGTTTTTGGGGGGGGGGGTTGTTTGTTTTTTACTCACAACAATAGGAGGTTGTGATTCTCTTGTTCAGAGTAGGGTATGCTTATTTTCTCATATGGTGAAGGATGAAGGGAAGAGAAGGAAAGGCACAGTTACTGAAATGCAGCGCTGTGCCTGCAACTGTGTTAGATGCTTTCAGGTGGGACCTCATTTGCTTCTCTAATAACGCGAGAAAATGGCAATTCGCGTTCTGCATACCATTGAGGAAACCGCCATTCAGAGAAGAAACATAGTTCTTCTATATTGTGTACATTATAAGTGGCCAAACAAATTCACACAGCTGTCTGCTGGATTCAGCCATACTGAAATAAAGTCAGTATGGCTGGTATATAGAGTGCAAGAAATGCAATGGCAAGATATAAGCCTGCAAAGTAGAAATTAGTATCTGATAACTATGTTCAGGAGCCAAACCTTGTAAATCATATTGGAAAATGTTTAGACTTTATCCTCAGTTCAATGGAGAGTGACTAAAGACTTCTGAGTGGGGGCACTATAGGTTCAGACACATATTTTTATAGGATTACTGGATGTGCTCTAAACAATGGATGGGACAGAAGCAAAACTATAGACAAAATTAAATGCTGTTGCAACAATCTGGGCCAAATCTAAAAAAAAAATTTAGAACTAATAAATAAGGTTTGCAATGTTATGGGATAAAAGATCATTTTACAAAAATTAAGTGTATTTCTTTGAACAACTCAATGAACAACTCAAAAATAAACTTTAAAAAACAATGTTATTTACAACAGCATCAAAAAAGATAAACTACTTATGAATAATGAAAAGTATGAAATTAATACCATGAAAACTATAAAATATCTTGAAAGAAATTAAAGAAGGCCTAAATAAATGGAAAGACATTGCATATTTATGTATTGGGAGATGTGATACCATTAGGATCACAGTACCCTTCAAATGAGTTTACAGTTTCAACATCGTTCTTATTAAGATCTGAGCTTTTTTTTTTTTTGCAGAAATCGACAAGCTTATACTAAGATTTATATAGAAATTCAAGGGACTCAGAATAACCCAATCTTTTTTTTAAAGAAAACATTTGGAGTTCATACTATCTGATTTCAACATTCACACAAAGCTAGAGCATGCAAGATTGTGTAAGACTGACATCAAGACGGACATGTAGATTAGTAGGGAAAGTGCAGAAATAGGCTGTCATATGTATGGCTTCCTGATGCTCAACAAGGATGCTAAGACAATTCGGTAAGTGAAAGAAGAGCCTTCAGCAAATGGTGCCAAGTTTACCGGATATTCACACACAAAAGGGTGAAGCTGGATTCCTTCCTGACACCATATGTAAAAATTAAAGTAAGGACTAAATGTAAGAGCTAAAACTCTAAAATTCTTAGAAGAAAACATCGGCTTAAATTTTTGTGTCCTTGGATTAGCAAAAATGTCTTTACATGGCACTGAAAGCACGAGCAACAAAGAAACAAAAGGCAAATGGGACTTTTTCAAAATGTAAAACTTTTGCGTCTCAAAGGACCCCACCACGAAAATAACGATATAGCCAGCAGAATGAGAGAAACTATTACAAATCATGTATGTCATAAGTAAGGTGTATCTAGGACATGTAAAGAAATCTGGCAACTCAATAACGTAAAGGCAAATAAAAATGACAGGGGTGCCCGGGTGCCTGGGTGCCTCAGGCAGTTAAGCGTCATACTTAACGCTCAGGTCATGATCTCGTGGTCTGTGAGTTCTAGCCTCGTGTTGGGCTCTGGGCTGACAGTGCAGAACCTGGAGCCTTCTTCAGATTCTGTATTTCCCTCTCTCTCTCTCTCTGCCCTTCCCCTATTTGCATTCTCTCTCTCTCTCTCTCTCTCTCTCTCTCTCTCTCTCAAAAATAAACATTTAAAATTTTTTAAAAAATAAGTGAGAAAAGTGTCTTTTAAAAAAATGTTTATTTTTATTTATTTTGAGAGAGAGAATGTGAGCAGGGGAAGTTCAAAGAGAGAGGGGGAGGGAGAGAATCCCAAGCAGGATCCATGCTGTCAGCACAGAGCCCAGTGTGGGCCTTGAACTCACCACCATGAGATCATGACCTGAGCCAAAATCCGGAGTCAGATACTTAATCCACTAAGTGACCCAGGTGCACTAAGAAAAGGGTCTTGTGAATATACATTTCTCCAAAAAAGATACATAAATAGCCAACAAGTACATCAAAAGATGTTCGGTGCCATTAGCCATCAGAAGAAAATGCAAATCAAAATTATGAGATACCACTTCACATCCACTAGGATAGATGTAATTGAAGAAAATGGTAATCATAACTATTGGTAAGGATATGAAATGGAAATCTTTAAACTATCCGCTGGTACAAATGTGGTATTGTACAGGCATTATAGAAAAACAGTTCCTCAAAAGGTTAAACATAGAATTACTTTATAACATAGCAATCCCACTTCTAGATTTATGTCCAAGGGAAATGAAAAGATATGTCCCCACAAAAACTTGTACATGAATATTCAGAGCAGCATTACTCAAATAGCCCCTGAGTGGAAACAACCCATTTAGTTCTGTTGATGAACAAAGGAAATGTGGTATATCCATACATGAAAGATTATTCAGCAGTAAAAAGAAATAAAATATTGATACATGCTACAAGGTATGTGGAGTTTGAAAACATGCAAAGTAAAAGTGGTCAGTCACAAAAGACCACAAATCATCTGATTCCATTTATATGGAATGTACAGAATAAGCATATCTATAGAGATAGAAAGTAGGTTAGTGGTTGCCCTTGGGCTGACAGTATTCGGAGGAAATAGGGAGTGACTGCTGTGTATGAGGTTTCTTTTTGGGGGTGAAGAAAATGTTCTAAAATTGGTTGTGCTGATAGATTGACAGTTCTGGTAATGTACTACAAATCACTGGTTTGTACACTTTAAATGAGTGAAGAGTGTGGTATATTCACTTTTTCTCAATAAAGCTGCTATATTAAAAAAAACAACTAGACAAAAGCTGCTGCTGGCCTGGTCTACCATATTAATGGCAATGAGAATAAATTTAGGACAATTTAGTAAAAAGGATCAACTGTACTTGGATACGAGGGAGAAGATAGTGTACTAGTCCAAATACTCCAAGAAGCAGCATTCAAGCATGGGATTGAACATGAAAAAATTTTATTAGTGGAAGGACCTTTGTAAGACAAAAGAGATAAAATTGGGAGAGGCATCAGATCATGAGGCCAGTCTAACCCCCAAGTGAAGGAGAGAGGGAGAAAATTATGTGAAAGTGTTCTAGATTACCACAGAGTCTAATGGAATTGCTACAAAGTTATTAGGGAGTCCTCAAGCTAAAGTTGGCCATCTCAAGAGCCACTTGTCTCCAGCAGTGGTTCTATCATAGTATTCCTGATATACTCCATTACTGGTCTTGGGAATTATGGGCTCGGTGTAAATATGGGGATAGATTTAAAAGTGTAGCCCCAGTTGGGGATCTGTGAGCACTTGTCCTCTGGTCAACCGTAGATGGTGTCAAGGATAACCCCCGGGTTTCTTACTTGAGATCTGAAACATTTATTAAAATAGGGAGAGGCTTGAGGACATGAGGAGTTCAGGCTCTTACATGGCTGAGGCACATCCAAGTAGACAAATTGGAACTACGAACTTAGAAGTTACAAATAAGGATATAGAACATAAATGGTATAAACGGAGCGTTTTGGGTTGGAAGCAAAGATTTGGGGAAAATTATATAGCTGATAATTGCAGATGAGACGAATGTTACCACTTACAAAAGTACAAAACTAAAGTAATGGAAGGAATCCTTGGGGAAGTGGTTCCTGACCTCAAAGGATGTGAAGGAGTCAGGTAAAGGGTGTAGAACAAAGGTGTGCAGGTTACAAGAGCATTGTGCTCTCAAGGCTCTGTAAGTAATTTCTTTTGGTGGAGGTGCACATGAGAAAGTAGACAGAAGCCAGGCCATAAAAAGCTCGCTAGAGTTGACTTTTGAATTATTTAAGGTATAAGGGTGTTAAAAATATATATATATGCATTTTTTAGAAGATCACCTTGGCATTGATGTTGACTTAGGAATAGTGTGTCTTCTAGTAACCTGAAGAGGCCTACTCTGTCTACAGGGCCCAGGGTTGTCAAAGATTATGGTTTAAATAAAGAAAACACTGTAATTTTTATGAGAGATCCCTAATTATAAAGTTATTAAAAGCAATTCAAAGAAAACTCAGATATTCATGCATTTCGTGTGGGCCAGTTTTCTATGCCTTTCCCAGTATTTCTTCTGATGGGATATAACCCACACCTTTGACTTTGCAGGCTCAGAACCATAGACCTGGGTATTGCCATAGCTCTTGTTTTTAAAGAGCTTCATACCTACTGACTTGGATTTTAACCATCTTTATGTGACATGAGTTAACTGTTATCCTCTGCTCCCTCCCTCTCCTCTTCCTATCTCCCAACAATTCACATGTCTCTTCCAACCCTACCCTGCCATTCATTACTTCACTCCAGAAATAAGTACCTTTTTCTCACTTTTCATTCACCATTTTTCTTGCTACAGGGTCTAATGCTCATGGCCCTGATGCTTCTAATCTCACCTCCATGCTCCATCTCTTTGCAACTTGTTTTTTTACCACAACCTTTGCTACTTGAAGCCCTGCCACTATTTCAGTCTGCCTAACTCCTTTCATCCTATGTCTGCATTTCTTTCTTTCTTTTTTTTTTTTTATTTAAATTTCTCAATCTTCCAAGTATCTGAGTTTCCATGTTGATTACATTGTGATAGCCAGTGACAGTGCTTCTGAACTGTTCATGATTTTTAGTTGGTGAACTAATCATTCATGATACATAATGGGATGATCTTCATGTGTTAACCATCTGTTTTTGTTTTCCAAGGATTAGAGAGTAATGATTAAGACTATACTCTCTGCAGTCAAATGGCTTCAGTTTAAATCCTGTGTCTACTGCCTTCTAATTACTTGTACTATTTTATTTCCAATCTTCAAAGTCTCAATTTTCCTCATTTGCAAAAATGGGGATATTGATAAGAATGTCCTCATAGGGTTATGGTGGGAACAACTGTTTAGGATACATACGATTTTCCTACGTGTGTGTTTGTTGTTGTTTTTATTGTTCTTTCTGAGGAGGATGTTGATGGGATTGGTTTTTAACTTTACATAATATCTGGATTTATTTAACAGCAAGCTGTGTTATAAATGGGTGTCCAGGTAAAACCGGAAGTAGAAATCATATTTCCTGAATTATAGCCACAAATACTGCCCTGGTGGGGCAAAGGGTGGACTAGAAGACCGAGAAATAGACTGGGAGTTAACAAATAGAATATTTGATGGGGCGCCTGGGTGGCTCAGTTGGTTAAGTGGCTGACTTGGCTCAGGTCATGATCTCGCGGTCCGTGAGTTCGAGCCCCGCGTTGGGCTCTGTGCTGACAGCTCAGAGCCTGGAGCCTGTTTCAGATTCTGTGTCTCCCTGTCTCTGACCCTTCCCTGTTCATGCTTTGTCTCTCTCTGTCTCAAAAATAAACGTTAAAAAAAATTTAAAAAAATCTTTGTTGTAGCTTTATGATTGCGTAACTGCTGGCCTGGGTCAAGTTCAACTTAATCTTGTGGGTCTGGGTGGAGATTGGACCAAATCTTTGCTTTCAGGGATACCCATACACCAGGACTTTGGGGTTCTGTGATTACAAGGGTTTAAACAAATCCATGGTATTAATATAGGCATAACTTCTGGAGCACAGTTTTACTTAAAGGTTTGGAGAAAGACACATTATCTGAATAATAATAGATAAATATATTACCACATTTTAAAATAAATTGTGTGTCTTAAAAGAAATTGGAATTAATGCCTTGGCTCATTTGGATTAGTTCCTCAAATATGCTGGAGTACATGTCATACTTTCAGATATATTTTGGAAGAAATTTGAAAAGTCTCAAACCTCTAGGGCTAAAATTCATTAATTTTACAATGTATGTTTTTATTACTCTCTTTATACACCCATAATAATGTCTTCCATTTAAGACGTTTGGTTATCATGGTTCTTGGGTGCCTCAGTAGGTTAAGTGTCTGACCTTTGATTTTGGCTCAGGTCATGATCTCATGGTTTGTGGATTTGAGACCCACGTTGGGTTCTGCACTAACAGCACAGAGCCTGCTTGGGATTCTCTGTCTCCCTCCATTTCTGTCCCCTTCTCCTCCCTTCCCCTCCTCCCCCACCCCCCAAAATAAACATTAAAAACAAATGAGTGTAATATTAGTTGTCATTCATAAAATATACTCATTTAAAATAGCTTAGTATCAATTACATTTACAAAGTTTTAAAAATAAGTATTTAGGATATATTATTTACATGCTTTTTGCCTTGCAAGGCATTAAACATATGTTAAATAGATGTGTTGAGTCATGTCTTGAGAACCCTAGATTTTTAAAAAGGCATTTAAATAAAATTTACTCATAAAAGTATTATCTTGACCATACCCTTGCTCATTTTCATGATGAACTAGTACTCATTTCTCAGTAATACTGTGGGCAAATACTAATGTTCTCATTTTTTAATATATATAATTGCTGCTTGAATTGTTGGGTTTTGCTTTAAGCTATTAATAAGCCAAGATAGGTGAACAATTATAATTTCCTTTTCAAAGAATATTTGAATATTTGTAGTCAATTCTCATGAAAACTCATACAGTTAGAATTCCAGATTCTGACCTTATCATCCCCATTATTTTAATTACTTTGGGGATCAAATAAAAAAGTTCCAACAGCCTCCCATACAGTGAGTAACACTTCATGTTATTTGTAAATTGTCATACTGACTTGAATCTGTAGGTACACTCACAAGAGATTTAATTTCTACAGCAATATTCACCATGAAAATTTGCTTTCTTTTCAAGTAGAAAATATGAGGATAATGATGCCAGCATTAAAAAAAATGAAAACAGCTGTGAAAAACATAAAAAAGGTGACTTTTTGTTTTTAAAAAGATAGGGTTTTTTTTTTAGCCTGATTTACTTTTTTTTTTTAATAAAAAGAGAGCAAAAACTTGAGTCCTTTCCCAGTAGCCATTTATATAACAGTAGTTAGCATTAATTCAGGAAAGATTATTTCCTTACCACAAAATTTACTTGACAAAATTTGTTAAACAGTCACACAATTCTTGGGCAGTAATTTTCTTGAAATGTTACACTATCATTTTGTACATCTTTTGAATGTGCCACATGATACTTGAGTCTTCAAATACAAGTTATGAGTATGGATATTGTCACATATTTAGTTCTAAAAAATGCCTTCTGAAACATAAGGATTATCACTGAAAAATTTTAAACAAATATTTGTCTTGTCAATGACTACCTACCAGAGTATATACAGTATCTACCACTTAACATGTGGAGATGAAGTGAGCAAATGTGTGTTAAAGAATTTGCAACCTATTGAGTAAGCATACAGTTACCATTGCCCTAACTCTGCCCTAGGTATGTGTGTGCTTCAAGTTCTTAGAAATATTGCCCCTGAAGCACACCCGTTCCATCCTCATGAAATATATGCTTAATTGCCAAAGACATGGTGTATATCACAGAGGGTTTTCAGAAGAGTGCCTTTCTTTTCTGATGAATAATTCAATATTTTAGAATAAGATAATACTTTTTTCTTTCCCCAGTGGCAAATTTTTCTTGGACCTGCACCCTTGAAAATTGGTTTTATACACTGATATTTGAGGGATCTGCCCATTTGTCTGATAAATGTACCAGAGCATTTTAGGGTGTACATGCTGTTTTTGCAAATATGCTAGTGTTTTATGTCTCCAGCTGGGGGGGGGGTTGATTATTAAAAATACCGATAAGTTTATTTCCTAAACAGGAAGTCACACATCCCTGTGTGTCAAGCTTTGTAATAATTATGTTGATTAGTGATAGGCTCTTGAATCAGCTGTTCCAATCTGAAAAATATTGGAAGGTAAGAAGATTAATTTTTACAAATAAGATAATACGCAGGCAGGCAGAATGTGATTGGAGATAAAGGTCAGCAGCCATCTGTTCCTCAGTCTTATTTAGAAGAGCAGAAGGTGTGGTATGTCATGCCCAAGCTGTTTTCAGATGCGTGATAACAAAAAATGTGAAACCATTTGGAGGGTGAAGGTTTTGAAATTTCACCTTGAAACAAATTGCTTCCTAAGACAAACAAAATAACGCGTTTAATTTCTGCTAAGAATTTTTCCTACAGATTTTGAAAATTTCTGTGGCTCCTAACCTAAACGAATGGACCCTGGGAGTAGTCTTGTGAAACAAATTACAGCAAACAGAAATAGCAGAGGATAGAATTATGAGCCCTGTACAGTAAACATTCTTCAGATTTGCCAATGATTGGCTAATTCCTCACAGAAAAATTTTATCTACCTTTTCTTTACATGGATTAATCTATTATTATTATTATTATTATTATTATTATTATTATTTACTCTGGGGATACATGCATTTTTCTAGAATTTTTGTGAGGACCTGTGTTGGCAATACTTTTGAGCTCTGATGTCAGCAGACAGGCAACCTTACTCAAGGTTCTAGGTGGGTATGGGCCCTAAGGCAATAAAATATGTAAACATGACAATTCTTTTTAGCTGCATCAACTCTTTTTGGTATTCCCACAGCTGATCTCAATTTTCTCTTTTTATAACAACTCAGTAAGGGGTTTTACCAGAGCAGACAAGCATGAAATTAATTTTCCATAGAAGTTTACTGATGCTGGGAAACTTGCTGGTCAGTAATATTGATATAAGTCCTATGCTGGCTTGGCTGTTTCATTTCCTTCTTTTTAATTGCAATGAATTTTATCAACATCAATTCTACAAAGAATATAATATGCAAAAGCTATAAGTGAAGGAATATGGGTTCTTTTCATATTTAATCTCCTAACTTTAGCAAGATTTATAGTAGTACAACACGCTAAGTTGGTGTTGGTTTTTTTTGTTTTGTTTTTGTTTTTGTTTTTGTTTTGTTTGTTTGTTTTGCCAACAGCAAGGTAATGATTTATTTTGGCACTTGCTGTACCTGACAGAACGTTAGAAGAAAGAAGATGTTCCGGTACTCCAAGGTGTACCTAAAGAGCTGAGACTCCTCTTAGGCATTTTTTTAGAACTAGCAAAATCTGACTATATTAGCCCTAACTTGGATAATTTCTTTCCCTGTGTTGTTAAGTCTAAAACACCTCTAGTGTCTTGCCAGTCTAATAGATGCCTGGTAGATACAATTGTTGCTTCGAATTCTTGAGGAATTATATACTACCTATTTTAAGGATATAAGTTTTTGATTAATGGAAGAGGTCATCCCTAATTTTATGGATTTAAGAATTCTCAGTTATTAGCTCCCCCTCACCTCCAATTGTAAGAGACACTCGTAAAGTATTTATACAATCTGGGTTATTGTGCTGAGAGGTTTGCTATTCAGTAGATCCGGTCTGGGTAGTGGCTTTTAGAGACTGGTCATCTGGATTGCCCTTGAAGTGCCTTGCTCTTCAGGTGACCTTTCTTATATAACCTCTGCCAAATGCATCACTTTCTTGTCATAAAAGCCTCAGCTTGGTTCTCCCCTTTGCACCGGGTGTATCACCAGGGATGTGAGCTCCTGCTGAGTTTCTCACTTCCTGCTGATATCATTTGAAAGGAAAAAAAGATCCTCCCTTAGTTTCTGAGGCTAGCATGTGTTTGTAAATGATGTTCCTGTGTATCTTTAGGAGAGTGAAGATTGCACAGACCGATGATAGCAAATCTCATGCTTGTTACTACTTCGGAAAGTAAATGGGTATATTGTTCGATTTTGTTTTTTTACTGTTTAAATGTATTTGAGAGCTGAGAGACTGGATGTGTAAGAAGGGAGAGATAAACTCTCTGAAAAGATTGTGACAAGTGGGAGATGTGGTGAGAGGAGAATGCTTCTTGCCCTCTAGCCTCCCTGCCCTACCCAGTTGGAACAGACTTGCACTGTTCAACAAATATTTATAGAACATTCATTAGGTGAAAGGCAAAGCACCAAGTTAAAGGGCTGCTAAGCAAAAGAGCAAGAAAACAAAAGACCGTGGTCCCTATTCTCAAGGAGCGCATGGATATACTCATGAAAATGTGCAGGGGCATTTAAACCAAAAA
This sequence comes from Prionailurus viverrinus, assembly GCF_022837055.1. NCBI lineage: Eukaryota > Metazoa > Chordata > Mammalia > Carnivora > Felidae > Prionailurus > Prionailurus viverrinus. The sequence goes on from NC_062569.1 coordinate 19,861,333, forward strand.
TACAAGACAATGTACAAACAGGTAGCCATTTGTTTAATGCCTGAATGTGTTAGCTCATTAAATGCTGATAGCAATTCATAAAGTATGTACTGTTATTTTCAGCATTTTCTGAAATAGCAAGGTGAAGTTCACAGAGGTCAAGTAACTACCTGGAGACGGTATAGCTCTTAACAGAAGAGCTGGGATTTGAACCAGTGAAAACCTGGATCAAGCGTCAATGTGCTTAACTGTTATGCTATAACTCCTCCTCCTCCCTGTATAATTCAGAACAGCACTTATGTGTTCTTATAGAAGAAGAATTGATTACTTCTCTTTGATTGACGTCTAGAGATGGATTTACAATGGCGTGAGCAGAGCTTTGAAGAGTGAGCAGTTTTCCCAAGATGAGAAAAGGTGGGATAGTGGTGGTGGCGGTAGAGGTGGCATCTTCCAGGCAGAGCAGCCAAGGAATTATTTAAAACCAAAAAACCAGATGAAGTTTGGCTTTTCTGTATCACAAACTGTAAGGGCAGAGGATAAAGTTGGAGAGGGAAACAAGGCTGAGTTCTGAAGGGTCTTAGAAGAAATGTGAGAAGATTAGAATGTGGATTATGAGGACAGCATCACTTGGTGTCCAAACCCAGAACACATTTCAAGTATTTCCATCAGGAGGCACTCAATCTCCAGTGGTAATGGAGGAGTTGAAAGCCTAACAAGGGATAGTAAGATAGATACGCGTCATAGCAGGAAGCCATGCGTCCCCTCTGTTGAAGGCACAAAGGAAAGCAGTGATGTTGCTGGGTCCCGGTGACCCAGAATTACCGGTGGAAGCTGGGTCCATTTGAGCCTGACTTGGCTGGGAGGGAATGCAGCTGTTGCCTGAGTTGCTAAGTCATTAGGGCAGGGTTAGGGGGAAAAAGAGTCCTCCGCTCTCTGGCCACTGTTTCCCAACGGAAAAACAGCAGAAGCCTGGAGAATGCTCTTAAGGAGTCAGCTGTCACCTCACCTACCATTCAGATCTAGGAGGGAAGGGAAGGTATGAATCTGAGGGGGCAAAAGACCTAGGACCAGCCAGGTAGGAAAGGTTCCTTCCTGGGTTGTATTGTGTGAGACATACAGCTAGCTACAGTTCAGCATATAGATTTAGGAACAGAGATTGGTGGAGTCACAGGTTATTTGGAATGCTGTTGCATTTGGCAGGGCTTAATAAGAACTAGAATTAGGGGCACCTGGGTGGCCCAGTCGGTTAAGCGTCCGACTTCGGCTCAGGTCATGATCTCGCGGTCTGTGAGTCCGAGCCCCACGTCAGGCTCTGTGCTGACAGCTCAGAGCCTGGAGCCTGCTTTGGATTCTGTGTCTCCCTCTCTCTCTGACCCTCCCCCGTTCATGCTCTTTCTCTGTCTCAAAAACAAATAAACGTTAAAAAAATTTTTTAAAAAAAGAACTAGAATTAAATAGGGTCTGAGGAATGGGTCACCTTTCTCATGACTTCATCGTAGGGAAAGATTTCATAAACAAGACACAAAAATCACTAACCATAAGTGAAAAGATGATAAATATAATTACATTAAAATTGAACATTCCATTTATCAAAAGACAATGTAGAAAACTGTAAAGGCAAGTTATAATCTGGGAGAAGGTATTTACAGCACATATAGTCAATGAATCATTAATTTTGAGAATAACGTTGCTACAAATCAATAAAATAAATGAAAAACAACCAAATAGAAAAACGGGTGAAAGGCATGAACTTGCATTCCATAGAAGAGAAAACCTGAATGGCTAATAAGCATATAAAAAGATGCTCAATATCAGTAAACTGGGAAATGCAAATTAAAACCACACCATGATACAATTCACACTAACTAGGTAGACAAAATTTAAAAACTCAGATGCTACAGAGAACCGAAGGATACTGAGATATAGGAACTCTTACTCACTGATTATGGGAATATATGGGCATAACCATTTAGGAAAACATTATCATATTACATTGCACACCCCCAAAAGGTATTCCTGTATATGTGCAACAGTCTATCTCTAAAATAGTGACCACTGTTTGTAAAAGTAAAATTTAAAAAAGTAAAACACTGAAACAGAGCCTACTTAAAAGCCCATTCTAAGATGAACATATGCCCTGTGTCATATTCAAACAACATAATTACACACAACAGGGAAATAAGTGAGCTGTATAGTTCACTGGCAGACATGGTTGAATCTTGAAAACATAAAGTTGAATAAATATACTAATCATAGAAGTATATAAATAAAGCATTACCATTTGTAAAGTCCAAAATATATAAAACTTAACCATATACTGTGTACATATATGTATATATAATGATGACAAAAAGTTATATACAAAACCTCTGGGAAGGATCATAGGAAGAATATCATAAGAAACTTCTGAATCTTGAGATGCATGGCAGAAAAAGATATTTGTTACAAGATTGATTATTCCTTATTCTTTTGTATTATAACATTTTACAACAAAAGTATGTTTAAGAAATAAAGAAGGATTAAAGCAGCAGATACAATGGAATCAGTGTCATTGAAAGCTAGGAGGGAGAGGAGACTTGAGATCTTAGGGTGTTCTGCATTGTTAAAGACTGTAGCCTTCTAATCTCTAAGAAAGCAATATTTTCCCTCCATGGAATCATCAGTTCCCCAATTAAAATATAAGCTTCTTGAGGAGAGATATTACACCTTTTACCTTTTTATGTTCCTCTTTGTACTAGCAACGCTCTATTGTATTGTGGATTAGAATGATGGTGATGTTGAAGGGAAATTAATTAGCCCTTCCCCTACCCGCCTCCTGTTCCCATTCTGTGATTGGGGGAAAAAGTCTCCCTCATGGGTAAGAGAAACATTGGCAAATTGGACTGTATCCCATTCTAGATTTGTCATCAATCAGATGGCTAACCTTAAATAATTCACTTGGCTTCTTTGGCTAACCAGTTTCCTTAATGTCTGAAAGTTGAGGTTGTACCAGAAGTTTGCTAACAGCTTGAAAATTCTAAGGTTGAGGATGTCACTGTAGAGATGGATTCATAATCTACAGACCTTTCCATTTTATGCACATAAATAGTTGTTTCTTTGCTTGAATCCCTAGATACAACCTGTTGTATTTGCATAACTGATAGCAGACAGTTTTTATTCTATGTGAAACACCTTATTTCTGATGGCTGTACATTAAAACCATGGGTTCGCCATAATTTCTCAGCTGTCAACCTGAATGTTTTTAGGATCTTAGGTGTCCTTGAAGTGCTTCATCTACTTTGTTGGTATTGCACCCAGAAACTAGAGAACATGTGAGCCTGTCTTAAGTGTCAAGGGCACTTGATTTTGGTTGGCATTTAAGCACTGACTTTTAAACCACATCATCAGTTGGCAAATTTATTTTTTAAATTTTATTGCAATCTTGCAGAAATAAACTACATGTTCAGTTCATTTTGTGTTCCTTTCTGATGCCAAAAAGCAGAATGATCCAACAACTATATTTTTATGCATTCACATTGGTATTCATTTCTAAATAACACTATCCATAATTTTTCCTGTACTTATTTTAAGGATATGAGTTTGACATCTATAATCGTTGCTGTAAGTCATAAGGATAAGCTTCCTCCTCCAAGAATGCATTTCTCTTTCAGTATACTTATTTTCAGAAATATTCAAATGTAATAACGAAATATATGGACATATTGGGGATGTCAGTGGTATCAGTGTTAGAAGAGGGGCATTGTTACCATCAAATACTGTTGAATTCAAGAGATGTGGCTGCGTTATGGTTGCTTTCCATCTTGTTGTGAAGCATTTGGTCGAACTCTTTTATATTTTGGGAATGCCAGTCTTCTGTTCTTACTGATCTCTTGTTAAACTTAGGGAATCTGTTTGGCATTGTCTTCATTTTAACCTTTACTTCTTATTTAGAAATTTTAAAAACTATGTTTACTTCTTAGTTTCTGAACATGGAGTTCTTCTAATGTTCGTGCATGTGGTTGTGGAAGATTGGGTCCAGCTTTCAGGAGGGCGTCAGTTTTCAGGTGGGCATCCTACATTATCTGTTTTGCTTACATGATCCCAGCATGGTAGTTCTTGGTGTAGAATTATTCTCTAGTGATACTACAGAATTAACCCTATTGTAGGAAAACAAGTAGTTTTGTTTTTACCAAAGGTGTGCAGAATAGTCTATTATTTCTACGCTAGTGTATAGTCAAGAAAAAATGATTAGAAGGTTTATATGTGTGAGGCTATGGGTTCAAAAAAAAGCTGTGGCAATTAATGTCTATGAATTCATTCCTCATTTTCCAGTGTTTCAGTCAGTATCTACCTTGTTTCAGCCATGGTGGGCATTTGAAATTGGGAGAGGGAACAGCCAGGTTGTTGAACCTATTCCCAGGTTACTCTGGGAGCTGCATTCTTCTCTGAAAATATTTTCATTGGTCAAGATCTTTACTCCAAAGTAATTACACAGAAACAGTGAGGGACAGTCATTCCCACAGGACGATTTTCCAAGAGGAAAACACTGAGGAGAAGTCAAGTTAACCCACCAGGACAGAATCTCTAATTGTTTGACTGGGTTCTAGAAGAACGATGATCTAAGTGGAGCTATGAAAATGAAGATAGGGATGTTAGTTAGTATGCCAGAATGGAGTATTCAAAGACTTGGCTTTATTATTATAGGTAACTGGAAGTGAGTGAGGTACAAATCTGCCATTTAGCTAAATGAGGGATTTGTATTTTATTTCTTACTTTCTCAAAATTGTGGGATTGGCTTTAAATCCAAGAGATTGTTGTCAGAAGGAGTATGACTTATGAAATCATATTACTTAGGCTCCCACCTCAGCTTTGTGACCTTGAGCAAAGTATATTACTCATTTATGTCTTAGTTTCTTCACATGGGAGAAATGATAGTGCTTATCTCATAGAGTTGTTGTGGTAGAAAATGAGATTATGCATGTAAAGCATAAAATGCAGTGTCAAAGATAGAGTAAACATACATCAAGCAATTATTTTATCTATTGTGTACTTTAATTGTAGTCAATTAAAACCTATAATCTTAAGCTTGGAAGAGATCCATTAGAGGAATTTCTTGAATATATTTTTGAGAAACGGTTGTGAAGTAATAGGGTGCTCTCTACTTTATAAAAATCCCATTTCCTCTTGAATAGTTCTAATCATTAGAAAATTCTTGCATATTGAGCCAACATCTGTGATGTCTAACTTCCCCCTATTGTTTCTGCTTCAGGGAGCTTCATACAACATTTGAGCTTTCTTCCACATGGCAGCCTTTCAAATATAGTATTTAAAGACAGATATCTCATTTTCCATATGTTTTCTCATTTCTGTCCTAAATCTTCTAAACTGTTGGTTTTATGTTAAAATCTTCCATTTATTTGACTACAATGTTGGCTAGCTAATTAAATAGCCCACCTGAACTCTTTTCTCCCTTACCTGTTCTCCAGGGTAAAGTTTGAAAAGCAACTAAGGGTAGCTAGGCGACTCCATTCTGGCCAATGAGATGTAAGGGGAACTCAGCTGGAGACTTTCTGGAAAAAAACTTTAGTTGCCTAGTAAAAGTGATCGTCCCATCTGGCATTGTCCTTTCTCCTTTTATCTCTTTCTTCCTGTCGAGAGCGAGAAAGTGATTACTAGGGCTACAGCAGCCATATTGCAGCCTTGAGATAATGAGTTTGAAGGCAAAAGTCAGCAAGCTAATTCCACAGGAGTGGCATAATCAAGAAGAGCCCCAAACTTGTGGACCATGTCCAGCAGTGAATCTAAAGAAAGCCAAACTAAACTTAACAAAATCAGATCTAGGAATTTCACTTTCTAAGTCAACCATGTACAAAACATCAGACAAATACTTGTAATTGACATATACCATGTCCCTCTCCTCCCTTCTCAGGACAATATGAAAATAAAATCAGCTTTATTGTTTTGTAACACTTGGCCGTCATAAATTGCCTCTTAAGCAGATTGACAACTGGATGTTTGAAAATTGTTCTGAGGACCTCTTTTTACAAGTAATTTTTCAACTAATGAGAGATGTTTATTACTGCTATCTACTGTGGTAAATTTGCACAAAGGTGCCAGGTTAGGTGACAAGTCAAGACTGAGATCCCAGCCATGTGCTCTGGCATGGGGCTCCCTCTATCCGGAAGAAGAGGGACATTTTTCATCAACTTCAAGGCAGAGGGAGTCACAATCCACCAGCTACTCATCTCCCACAGTACCGTGAAAATGTCCCAACAGTCCCATGGAACCAGACACCAATTCTGAAGGAATACGGAGCAGGAAGACATTCAGAGAGGAGAATCAACATTAAAGAAAATTTGAATTTTGAGTTGATGGAGTATGTACTCAAACAATGTTATTTGACATTAGAAGAGACTGAATTAACTTTGATTTTAAATTTAAGTCTTCAATCCTCTTCTCTTCTGCTACCCCCCACATTCCATCAGCAGGGATGAGGTTCCACCAGGAAGTTGTTGAAGCTTAGAGAAGTAGAAGAGCTACATTTTTTGTATTTGTTTTGTGACATTGTGGGGGCCAAGGGCAAGTCACTCCAAGATGCACTGCTTTGGCATACAGATTATTTCACGCTAAAAACAACCAAGACCCAAAAGACTCAGGAAGAAACTTTGATCTCCACACTTAATGCCTGAAAGACTGTAGAGTACTACTCCAGGAAGAAAACTATCACTATAGATGATGACAGCATAATAGGAACTAGGTGTGGTAGACAAGGGAGGAACTTAGCAAAGTCTCTTTGTTAAAATTCCTCTCTATGTCCCCTTGTTTCTGGATGGCCCAGCAAACATTTGTTGACTAGACATTTAGTCTTTTTCATCTTCTCATGAATTGCTTTCCTTCCTTTTGAAGTCTCAGACCCCTACCCTCTTCTCCTTAGTTCAAGATGACATACATATCTCATTTTGCCTGGCTATGTGGATTCCTGGCATGTACTTAATTAAATTTGATCTTCTTCTGTTAATCCATCTCATGCCAGTTTAATTCTTCTAGTGTGTCTAAGGGTAGAGGGATTATTTTCCTCCCCAACAACATCTTAATTGTGGGGTATGAATTTCAACCTCACTACATGTGTAAAATTCACCACATATTCTAAATGGTAAGAATCAATCCTAAAAGGAATTGATACATGATACCACACAACATGTATAAAGTATAAATTCTTGTCCTGAAATTGCTTACAATCTAAAATGGAGAAAATTAACATTGATATAAACATGTCTGAATATAAGTAAAGCAATTCTAAGTTCATTACACAGTTAGTGAATATTGTTCATTTGCACAATTAAATCGTATGCAATCTTTCCTTAATTATCTTTCTCTATTTTAGACATTTTAAAATTCATGAGATATAACAATAAATACAATAAAAACTTCCCAGTTTTAAAGAATTTTAGTTAGTATACTATAAATAAGTGTGCATTGAGAACCATGTAGAGAAAGAGATGTAAATAGAACAACTGCTTTTTCTTAGTTGTTATTTTGGGAAATTTATCAAAATGTGAACTTAATTTCTGTTCAGGGCTGGAATTCTAATTGAAGTAGGCTATTTCCTATATGGTATAATTTGCATAGTAATATTTTTTTCTTTTTCTGATTATTGAAATTCAACCATTAGTGATTCATTCTCTAGGTGCAAGCATTGTGGTCTTTCTGTAGGCCTTTTAAAATGCAAATGCACATGGAAAAGTGCAACCAAATTAAGTTCTTTATAATTTAGAATGGTTGTAAATATCACATGGATTCTTTTTTCAGCATAGCAACATAAATGTTTCTAGGTGTCTGAAGTGAAATACACAAAGTAAGACATTAAAAGTTGGAGGGAAGGCAAATTCTCAGAAAAGTGAGTGGAAAGACATGTGCTAAAAACCAGTATCCTGTACTTCACAATTGTGGCTATAGCCATTCCTGGTTTTGTATTGTATACGTGTGTAGGTGCTAAGTGCTGTAATGACCACGGCATCTTGTGGACTGAAAAATAAAAGAGGATATTCTGACAGGATATTTGGCACATGGTGATACTGTCTGGCCCTTGGGCCTTTGAGTCTTCCATTGATCTTCTGCTTCCAATCTGTAGATGACATGGGGAGAAAGAAGGAGTGAACAGGTATTTGCACAAAATCCCAGAAGATTTTTGGAGCCCAGGCTAGAGTGAAGGCCAGTGTTTTCTGTTGACATCCTTTTCATGAGCCTTTTTCTGGATGCCAGGGTATTGGGAATGGTGGTTTCTCCCTGTCCCCAGGGGTGAAAAGTAGATCGTTTGGAAACACACAGTACTTTCCTGCCACTGTTCGTTTTCACAATTATTAACAGGAATAATCATCGTAAAGGCAAAAAAAAAAGTCTTGAACATCTGAAGTAGAACAGAAATTTGTTTGGCACTAGATATGATTTCAAAGTAGGGGCAAGCCACTTAACAGTCACATAGAACATTTCCCATCTGTAGTAAATCAATAAGTACTGACTGAGTTCCTGTTGTAGCAAATATGTAAAATCATCACTTTTTTAATACCTACTTACTGTATACTCTATGTGAGACTGTGTTCCCTACACTAAAAACTATCATTGAGTACAGTAAGAATATTAGAGACTTAGGTGCTTTGTTCAGGATCAGTAGATGGGTTAAGACAGGGCATATGTAAGTCAAACATTTTTATTTTTAAGTGAGTACGTATGAATGCATATTCATTTACCAATCTTTTTACGTAGGGCAAAGAGCTTCCTTTCAGTATGAGTGCTCATTGTCATCTCTTTTTTAACCCATGATGTGTATTCTACCTGGTGCACATACTGTGGAATTCCTGTCCAACAGTTACTCTCCTTCTCCATGCTGCCAGGAGCTTCTTAATTTTTTCCCCCTAGTGTTCTCCCCTTTCCCAAATGAATTGGGTGATTTTCTTCCTTATCAGCACATGGTGCTAGGTACTTAACCAGCTCCTGGCTAATGAGACACAAAGAAACCTAGAGAACTTCTTTGAAAGATGTCCTTGTTCGTAAAGGGTTAAGAAACAGGGGCTATCCCAGGGTAGCTTTCCAGCCTTTGGCTATTGATTAATGAGGGTGAGCTGCTTGAGCTGCTTCAGCCACTTTGATTCAATGAAGGAAGTGTTCCAATAATCTGTAAACGGTTGGATAGAAAGGTGGAAAAAGGATGATTTGATTAAGTTGTTGTATTAAACAGCCCTGGAACTTTTCTACTTCAAGACTTCCGGCTAGTTAGAATAATAATTCCATTATTATTTTGCCTTTCAAGTAGAATTTCTGTTATTTCCAGCCAGTACATATTAATTAAACATCACAATTCTTATTTTGTTTCTTTAACTTTAATGAGATATTAAACACATTTATTAAGATACACCATGTGAACAGTCTTTCCAGATTGTTATGATTTTTCCAGTCTTTTACAACTGTCTCCCACCTAATTGAAGAGTAGATCTGTTTGTTGGTTGTTTTTTGAGCAACTAATTTTTTTTCTTTTTTTTACCTCCCGATTTTAGTGAGAAATAGACATGCATACTGTATATATTTCAACTGTATAGCATGATGGTTTAATTTACAGTGTGAATGATTCCTACAGTAGGTTCAGCTAACATCCACCTTCTAACATAAATGAAATAAAAAGAAAAGAAAAGGGGCACCTCTGGGTGGCTCAGTCAGTTGAGCGGCCGACTTCGGCTCAGGTCACGATCTCGCAGTCCGTGAGTTCGAGCCCCGCGTCGGGCTCTATGCTGACAGCTCAGAGCCTGGAGCCTGTTTCAGATTCTGTGTCTCCCTCTCTCTGACCCTCCCCTGTTCATGCTCTGTCTCTCCGTGTCTCAAAAATAAATCAAACGTTAAAAAATTTAAAAAAAAAAGAAAAGAATAAAGAAAAGAACTTTGTGATGAGAACTATTAGGATTTACTCTCTTAATAACTTGGCTACATACAGCACACAGCAGTGTTAGGTATAGTCATCATGGTATACATTACATCCTAGTATTTACTTATCTTATAACTGGAAGTTTGTACCTTTTGACTACCTTCCTCCAAGCCCCCCTCCCCCAGTGTCTGCCTTTGGTAACCTCAAGTCTGATCTATTATTCTATGAGTTTGAGTTTTTTAAAAAATTGTTTTAAGAGTATATATACAAGTGAGATCATATAACATTTGTCTTTACTCTGACTTATTTCACTTGAGGTGAAAGGTCCATCCATGTTGTCACAAATGGATTTCCTTGTTTTTATGGATGAATAGTATTCCAATATGGATATTACTGTTTCCTTCCTTCCTTCCTTCCTTCCTTCCTTCCTTCCTTCCTATCTATCTATCTATCTATCTATCTATCTAATATCTGTCTAATCTACCACAACTTCTTTATTGCCCCATCTGTGGATACTTAGGTTGTTTCCATGTCTTGGCTATTATAAATAATGATATGAACCGGGGGGGGAGGGTGCAGATATCTTTTTGAGTTAGGGTTTTCATTTCCTTTGTATATATTCCCAGAAGTGGAACTGCTGGATTATATGGTAGTTTAAATTAAAAAATATTTTTTAATGTTTTTATTTTATTTTTTTAGAGAGAGAGAGAGAGAGAGCACAGGTTGGGGAGGGGCAGAGAGAAAGGGAGACAGAATGTGAAGCAGGCTCCAGGCTCTGAGGTGTCAGCACAGAGCCCAATATGGGGCTTGAACTCACGAACTGTGAGATCATGACCTGAGCTGAAGTCCCATGCTTAAAAGACTGAGCCACCCAGGTAGCTCAGTAGTTTACATTTTTTGAGGATCCTCCATACTATTCTCCATAGTGGCTGTACCATTGACAATCCCCCCACCAACAGTCCACAAGGGTTCCTGTTTCTCCACATCTATGCCAGCATTTGTTATATCTTGTCTTTTTGATAATGACCATTCTAAGAGATGTGAGGTGATTTCTCATTGTGGTAGTAATTCACATTTCCCCAATGACTAGTGATGTTGAGCATTTTTTCATGTACCTGTTGGGCTTTTGTAAATCTTCCTTGGAGAAAGATCTGTTCAGGTCCTTTGCCCTTAAAATTTTTTTCCTATTGAGTTGTAGGAGTTCTTTATGTTATTCTGGATATAATCCTTTATCGGATAAATGATTTACAATTTTTTTTCCTCATGCTCATTTGAATAGATGCAAGGAAGTATTTCACAAATGCAGAATCCCTCCATGATAAAAACTCTTAAATTAGGCGTAGAGGAAGATATCTCAACTTGATAAAGGCCATATATGACAAGTCCACAGCTATCATCTTACTCAGTGGTAAAAGATTGGAAGTTTTCCTGTAAGGCTAGGAGCAAGACAGGATGTCTACCCTCACCACTCCTAGTCAGCATAGTACTAGAAGTCCTAGCTGGAGCAGTCAGGCAAGAAAAAAAAAAGTATCAGAATTGGAAAGAAAGAAGTAGAAGTGTCTCTCTTTACAAATGACCCAAAAACTGCTAGATGTAATCAAGTTGCAGGATACAAAATTAACATACAGAAGTCAGGTGCATTCCTATACACTAACAGTGAATTTTCTGAAAAAGAAAGAAATCAATCTTATTTAAAATAGCATAATAACAGGGAATTAACTATGGAGGTGGAAGATCTCTACTCTAAAAACTGTAAGACATTGATGAAAGAAATTGAAGATGCATATGGGAAGGTATCTTAGGTTCATTGATTGGAAGCCTCAATATGGTAAAAATGTTAATTCTACCAAAACCATTCATACATTTAATACAATCTCTATCAGGATTTCAATGATGTTTTTTACAGAAGTAGAAAATACACCTGTAAATTTTATACAGGAGCACAAAACATAGTAGTCAAAGAAATCCTAAGAAAGAAAAACAAAGCAGGAAGCATTAAACTTAATGATTTCAAGTTACACTATAAAGCTATAGTCCTCAAAACAGTATGATACTGGCATTTGGTGTGGGGGCGGGGTATGTGCAAAGCATTAAATTTAATTTTCATAAGGGCAATGTGTCTTTTTCACATTCATATTTCATTGTTTTATGTAATTTTTAAATTAAAAAATAAAACTATAATAAGTACAACAAAATTGGCTGGATTCCAGTAAATATTTAATACAACTGGTAGGAATAACCGTAGGCACAACTAGAAAGTAGCTTTAAGGAAACTGTAAGCTTTCAGAAACAGGAGGCTCTGACAGGCCGAAGGTTAGGGTAGAAGACAGAGAGTGATTAAAAATGGCTTTGAGGGGCACCTGGGTGGCTCAGTTGGTTAAGCCTCTGACTCTAGATTTTGGCTCAGGTCATGATCTCACAGTTCATGAGTTCCAGCCCTATGTCAGGCTTCTTGCTGACAGTGCAGAGCCTACTTGGTATTCTGGCATGCGCGAATATCTCTCTCCCTCTCTCCCTCTCTCCCTCTCTCCCTCTCTCCTTCTCTCCTTCTCTCCCTCTCTCCTTCTCTCCTTCTCTCCTTCTCTCTCTCCCTCTCTCTGCTCCTCCCCAGGTTGCATGTGCAGTCTCTCTCTCTCTCTCTCTCTCTCTCTCTCTCTCACTCACCCAAATAGATAAATAAACATAAAAAAAAAGTTTAGGGATTCCAAGTTTGAGAGAAATAGGGATACCACTGTAAGCAAAAGAGAAGTCATTGGGAGGAGATGTTGTTGAAGAAGACACACAGAGTTTGAGGTAAGGTGGGATTTAGGAGTTACCATGTTCATTCTTTTAAACATCCAGGAGATCAGTGTTCTCAAAAAACCAGAAGTACAAATTTCCATATATCTCCCTGAGAAGACAGCTGGATAGGCAAGCTGAAATACACATAATTTATGCTTATATATTTAAAACTAACTTGAGTCTCTGTTAACTTGTTTACATAGTCAATGCATTAGTTATGGAATAGATTTGTGTTTGGGTAGCAAAATAAAAACGTCTTGAAGCACGAATGGATTATATACATAGGACACTGTGCTTTTATGTGATTTTCCTATGTCTGCAAAATATCCCGCGTTTATTACAGCCATGCCACTCCATGACGTTGCTTTGTGTAGTTCAAGGTGTCACTCCCATTCAGTTGGTTTCAACAACACATTACTCCTTCAAGACTGTATCCTTGAAGATGGCTCCCTCTTTGGGAATGGTGTGTAGAACATACATTCCAAGGTCAAGGAGAAGTTGAGAAGCCTCTGATTGCCTGAGTGTAGCTCACAGGTCAACCAGTGGTCACATCCTCTTGATGACCTCCTCCACCATTGTTACGGAACCAGACTGGAACCCTGGCAGAAAAACCAAGTGGCACCAGAGATCTTGGTGGTTGGGGGATTTATTTAACACAACTGGGCTCAGAGGAGACCGTTTCTCCAAAGATCTGAGCTCTGAATGAAGGGGGGAGCGTTAATTGATGGTTGTAAGCTTCCATATCTGCGGCAGGTTTTCGTGCCTATGGCAAACAGGGCAAGAAGAACTGGGAAGAGGGGTCTCTAAGCTAGAGACCAGAGCTTGTTTTAGTCCCATTGGCCATCTTATGGCGGAAAACTTTATTTGTTTTCCCAACACCATAAGTTCACTCCTTTGTCAGTTTATTCTGTTTCTTTCAACATCCCATCTGTTTATTTAAAAAGATCCAGGGTCCTCAGAAAATCACAAATAGGTTCTGTATTTGGTCATTACATTGATCTTTCTTAGTTAATAGCTACTCAGGACCATTTTGTGTTGACCATAGTCCCCTTCTCATTATCCAAGCTCTAATTATTTTGAGCCATGATTTTGCTGTAGTTTTATATGTATTTTCATTAGCAATTCCAGAATTTCATGAGTAATGGGAAAGGACTCTTGAAACAATTTTTATGAAAACAAAATATTAACCAATAACCATTTCTGAAACCCTGTGAGGTTTTTTCCTGAGGAATAATAATAGTAAATAATACTGATATTAGTATTACATTAATATTTATTATTATTGTTAATTATCATTGTCTCTTCTAGTCAAATAGACACAGTGCTGAGGAATTCCACATGTAAAACAAACGAAGGACCTTTGCATTCAAGATTTTCTGAAAAAAATTAAAAACAATCTAATCCATATATCAACATAGCACAGTTCAATACTGATGGGGTTCAGGGCAGACTACCCCAAAATATGCTACTCTGGCATATTGATTATTTTGAATTAAAGTTGCTTAAGAAATAGCCCCTAGAAAAGGAACACTCCGACCGTCCTTTGCCTAAAATCAGGAAATAAATTCCCCCATGTGAAAGGTGTCCTCCTGGAGGGTAGAAGGCATCCTGACTACCACAGATATGAACTCAGGGTGGAGAAGCCGTGTAAAGAAATACTGTTAGGGGCACCTGGGTGGCTCAGTCGGTTGAGCAGCCGACTTCGGCTCAGGTCACGATCTCGCAGTCCGTGAGTTCGAGCCCTGCGTCGGGCTCTGTGCTGACAGCTCGGAGCCTGGAGCCTGTTTCAGATTCTGTGTCTCCCTCTCTCTGACCCTCCCCCGTTCATGCTCTGTCTCTCTCTGTCTCAAAAATAAATAAGCATTAAAAATTTTTTTTAAAAAAGAAATACTGTTATTTCATTAACTTGCTACACCAAGCTCAAACTTCTTTGTCTTATCAGCACTTCACAAATTGTTTCTTTGTCTAAAAGGTATAAAAGCTGCCTGCTTTGGTCAGTTCTTTGAGTTTTATATCCTTCTGAGCACATACAAAAGTAAAATTTGTTTTTTGTTTTTTCTCTTGTTAACCTGTCTTGTGTCAACTTAATTATGAGACCAGCCAAAAAACTTGAAAGTGCAGAAAGGAAAAGTTTTCCTCTCTTGGGGTGCTGACTCATTTGGTCAGAGATAGTCTGGAACGATGTTAGTAGACAGCAATCTCACTCTTGAGAGGTAGAGAGGAGGATTGCTTTAGGATATTCCCGAAGGATGTTTGCTCCAGAAGAAAAACGTGTTACAGAAACACTATAGCTAATAACTTCCCTAATGTGGAGATAGAAATAGACATCCAAATCCAGGAGGCACTGAGAATTCCCATCAAAATCAACAAAAGCCAGGCAACACAGACACATTTCATTGTAAAATTTGCAAAACACAGAGATAAGGAAAGAATCCTGAAAGTTGCAAGGGAAAAGCAATCCCTAACCCACAAGGGAAGACAAATAAGGTTAACAGCACACCTCTCCAAAGGGAGTGGCATGATATATTCAGTGTGCTGAATGGGAAAAATATGCAGCCAAGAAGACTTTATCCAGAAAATACTTTATCCATTCCAGCTATTGTAGTTGGGGGAAAAAAAACCCAGAAAATCTATCCAGGATAGAAGGAAAGATAGAGTTTGCCAGACAAAAACTAAGGGAGTTCATGACCCCTAAGCCAGCTCTGTAAGAAATATTAAAGGGGACTCTTTGAGCAGGAAAGACAAAACCAAAAACAATGATTAGAAAGAAAATCTCCAGAAACAATGACTTTACAGGTAACACAATGGCATTAAATTCATATCTATCAATAATCACTCTGAATGTAAATGGGCTAAATGCTCCAGTCAAAAGAAACACTATAGCAGTAATTCTCAAATTTGAATGTGAATCAGAATCTATTCCTGGAGGGCTTATTAAAACAAAGGCTGCTGGGGCCCACAAAGTTTCTAGTTCAGAAGGTCAGGGGTGGAGCCCAGGAATCTACATTTCCAGTAAGTCTCTAGGTGATGCTGATGCTACTGGTCTAGGGACACCACTTTGAACAGTCTCTGGAAAGATAGATTAGTATGAGGCAGGAACAAGAAACGGAAAATTTTGCTTCCAGTTTCTTTCAATTTCAGTGGTTCACAGGTTAATGTTCATAAAACAGAATTTTATTCATACTTATAATTTGCTCAAAAATTTCACTTTTTATAGTCTTCTAAATAGTCACAACAATTAACTGGGCACTGAAAATCATTAGCAGTGTCCCTAACCTTTCACCTAAGTTCTTGACATACTAGTCCATTTAGTGGCTGTCAAAAAAATTTCTAAGCTTTTATGCTTTACATGTCCATCTTATTTGTTATCCTTTGGATGTATTCCTCTCCTCACCATTATTTTTCCCTTCCAAACTCCAACCCCCTCTTGAAGACTCAACTAAATTCATTTTCCTTCATTACATTTTCTCAGTTAAAGTGCTAGCTTCTCACTTACTACATATTTATTTGTACTTTGTCGATTGTATTGTGCAAAACGTTTCATTCCTACCTATTGTAGTTGGGGGAAAAAAAAACCCTAAATACTTATGTAGCACTTATTTTGTGGCAGGTTTTCAAATCCTCGGATCCACCCTATGAGACAGATATTATTATATCCATTTTACAGACAATTTACTTCTCTATAGTTCATTTTACTTTAAATTTAAGTTACATGATATCAAACATGTGATTTAAGTAAACTTGTGTTCCCCCAGAGTACCCATCACAGTGCCTTGCAAATAATAATGTTTATTAAAATAATTGCTGCATTTAAGATAGTTTTCTTTGGGTTCCTATAAACCAGTGATGATGAAATATTCATATATTTGAGCAGGTTAGTTCTACAGGCTTCTCTGTGAGCTCAATTCTGATTACTAGGAATGACAAATTGACGTGAGGGTACAAAGACCTGCTTGTCTGTCCTCAGTGCAGAACAACTCCAAAGGGTCCATTGAGTCCAGAACTCCCATGGAATGGGCTGAAGCCTTTGTTGAGATTGCATTGGAGTTCAACTTCCCCTTTTACCCATTTCTGGTTCTTTTATTCTCTCTCAGGTGTTGACCTCAGGGGCTTTCCCCAGTAAACTTCCTGCATACATTCCATGATTCCAGAATCACTTTCCTGTAAAACCCAAATGAAGACAAAAGGAAAATGGAAAGATGAGATTTATTAACTTTTACTTTTTTAGAGACAACATTTTAGAGTGGAAATTAAACATGCTTTCTATTCAGAGACATTGGAGTTTTTTAGGTATCATCTCAGGGAAGTTCCTTTATCTCTCGGAGCCTGTTTTCTCATCTTGGAAGAGTGATTTTACTGGAGGTTGAAGACCATCCTACAGCAGTACTTGACAAAATACAGGCGCTCTGTACAGGGAGGCGTATACGTGGGTAATGGTGAATCACTAGAAGGCTAAATATCTGGAGCACATTTTCTGAACCACCCCCAGATGTGCTTTTTATTAATTGTGTTGTAATACTATGGCTTGATTTGTATTAAAGCTTCCACTTAAGGAAGCCACATGAATTCCAAGTTACTCAGTGTTCCAGGAGTGAGAGATTCCCTCAGTTGTGGGAGTAGGAGCAGTTTTTACAGCATGAGAGACTGGGATTTACAAATCTTCATCTCAGACAATGACAGTTACGTAACATCCCCGATTCCTGTTTCGCAGTGGCTTCCAAGCCCGAGAGCCTGGCTCTGTGTTGTCACAATATTGGTGTTGACCTGCTCAGTTTTGCTGTTCTTCCTTGACCCAGTTTTCTCCTTCCATTATCTGATTTAATTGTTATGGCCTTGGCATTTTATTATAAACCACCATTTTAGAAAGTGTTGGGGTAAGCATATATTGACGTCCAAGATTCTGATCTTGAATCTTTCCCACAGTAAATGCAATCTGCATTTCTGTGAACTGATCAATCTTTCCCAATAATCTCTGTCCATGATTCACCTTTGTGTTTCATTTACAGCCACTTCAGCTTGAACTCTATATTCAGCTATCATACCTGAGGCGAGCACCAACCCCAAACACCTGCTACTGTGTATTTAGTACTTATTATGTACTAAGCGTTATATTAAATACATTACAAAGGGCAGTCTCTGGACCAGAAGCGTCAGCATCCCTGGGAAACTTGTCAGAAGCTCAAATTCAGGGGTGCCTGGGTGGCTCAGTCGGTTGAGCGCCTGACTTCGACTCGGGTCATGATCTCGCAGTTTGTGGGTTCCAGTCCCATGTTGGGCTCCGGGTGGGGCCTGCTTCAGATTCTCTGTCCCCCTCTCTTCCTGCCTCTGTCCTGCTTGCACTTGCTTTCTCAAAAATAAATAGACCTTAATAAAAAACCCTCAAATTTCTGAGACTCATCTAAGATAGAGAAAAATCACTAACTCTAGAGGTGAGGCTTAGCACTCTGTGTTTTGACAAGTCCCCCCAGGTGCCACTGCAGAATGCTCTAGTTTGAGAACCACTGCTCCACCAGTATTATAGCATCTTATTATAGAGGCCTAAAACTGAAAGGAAAACAGTCTGACCCCATTTTACAGTTGAGGAAACTAAGACTAAGAGAGTCTTACTTTGTTGATTATTAAACTTAGGTCAGCCACGCTGCACACCGTGTTTCTGGTCTTTGAATTTTACTAGGAGAGTAAAAAATAAAAATGCTGATTGTCTTCATTATAATAAATGTATATATTTTAACCCTGAGGCAGCTTCCCACCTGGTAGGATTCCCTGGTGATTGTTCTTCCCATCTTTTGTGGATTCACCATGTCATCCTTGTTAAAACTTGTTCCAAATATTCTCTACTTTTTCTAGCTCACAAGGCTGTTTCTTCAGTAGAAGGCCTCATCTGTATTTTCCTAGAGATCCAGGGACAAAATCATGAAAGGCTTTCTTACGTTCTGCCATTCCACTTTAGAATCTCAGTACATCTTCTTGTTCCTGTTCATATGTTCTTTCTCCTAAGGAACAGGTGACCCTTTTCTCTGCTAAGATTGATTACCTGCACTCTTGGTTCACTAGTTGTGTTTTTCTTTTCAGTTCTTGCTCAATCAATTCTCACCTTCTCTCACCTGCAACTTCTCTCCCACACATTTGGCCCCTTAACCTCATCAACAAGGTATGTTGGGACTTTGCTTTTTCTAAAGAGGAACAACCTTCCTCAATCCTGCTACCAGCCCTCTGCCCACCCCCCCCCCCAACCCCGTCTCCCTTTTTAATCGTCAGTTGTCAACTTTCTTTAAAAAATAATCTAAGATTGTTTTTTAATTCCTTTGCCACTCATAATAGTGATACCTTGTTGGTTTAACAGGACCGTTGAAGGTAATCAATTAACTTGTTAAAACCAGATCCTACCCCCCCCACCCGACAACCCAAACAAATCCAAAACCTTCTTCAGTGACAGTAGTGTTTTCCCTTTAATACCTCTACCCCATTTGTTATTTGTTATCAGCCCCATCCCTGTAACAAAACTTTTCCCCAACTTGGATTTCATGACATGGAAATAACCAAGCCCATTGAGCCATCTGTTCCCATCTTTTTGGTTGTGATTTGGTGTCTCTTATTATTTCTGTCAAATCATTATGAACATTTTTAGAGACTTCTATGTGTCAGGTTAGTGCAAAAAAATTTAAATGAGAAAACAGTACACTGTCTTAATTCACAAAACGGTTTTATGCAGATGGTGCTATTATCCATGTTTTATGGATGCTGGGGAACAGGAAGAGACATAGTGCTAAGCTTCTGTCCTAAGGACTTTGTGTTTCTTTCTCTATTCAACCTCACTAACCTTATATTTTCCAACAACTTAACTATACATGCCCAGTGCTCTAGAAAATGAAAGCGAACACAAGCTCTAACCCAGAATCTATTTCCCCAGAGCAGGGCTTCTATTCCCGACTGTGTAAACATTCCCACCTGAACATCTTCCCCCAAACCTCTGACTAAAAACGTCTGAAGAAAACTCATTACCTCATACCGTTTCCCCAATAAACATAAAAATAAAATCCACCGACTGTACCCAACCAACCTTCTTGATTTCTCAATTCTTAACGGTGTCACCTATTTCTAATACTCCAGGCACAAAACCATAGAGATAGGTTTTTTCCTTTTTTTTAAGTTTATTTATTTATTTTGAGAGAGAGAGAGAGCGAGCATGCACAGAAGCAAGGGAGAGGCAGAGAGAGAGAGGGAGAAAGGGAATCCCAATCAGCTTCCTTGCCGTCAACATGGAGCCCGACTTGGGGCTTGAACTCACAAACCGTGAGATCATGACCTGAGCTGAAATTAAGAGTCCGATGCTTACCTGACTGAGCCACCCAGATGCCCCAAAGCCTTAGAGATACCTTGGACAAATCTCTCTCCTCCACATAGTTGCGATATACTGTTAATTATGTCTCCTTTTAAAGGTCTCCTTTCCTACCTTTGTTCATATCTTTGTTCATACCTTTATGATCTCGTACCTGTGGCTTTGACTGCCTCCCAAGTGCTTTTACAACTCTACTACTTTTCTGCTCCTAGGTCATCCCATTAACTTGTTTCATCAAATCTTCTTGCTGTATTTCTTAGCATGGTGGTCCTCAGCTCAGCACTTCTCAAGTGAAGTACAGTCTGCTCAAGGTAGCAGTCCTAGCACCTGCCAATCTTCCAAGCTCTTTCCTTATCTTCTTCCATGCAGTGTATGTTTTGGGCCAAGGGATCCACTGCTCCCCATACTTTTCTGCCCTTACTCTTTCGTCTTAACGGTACTTCCTTTTTAATTCTTGCCTGATGGAATCCTATCATAGTTGAAGGTTTTTCTAGAATGACTTTCCTTCTCTTTGATTCTGTGAAGTTTCTCCAGGCCTCACTGCCTTTTGAACTCGCTGCAGTATGGTGTTTGGTAGTCTCTAGTGGGACCATAGACTACCTAATATGGTGCTTCTTGGTATATTGTCAAATTGTTCTTGCAAAGCAGGAATGGTGTCTGACTCTGTTCACCCCAGGAAAGGCCTTTACCACAATAAAGACGTGTTAACACTTGATGAACTGAAATGATAGGATGAATGTTTAAATCCAGATGAAAACACGTCAAGAGAGAGTATCAAACCAAACTAACATAGGCTAAGTCGAAACCACATATTTTTTTGGTGCATTTACTGTATTTCTCTTTTTATTTCCTTATTCTTGGCATTTGCATTTCTTGGTTTTCTTTATCCATTAGCTTGAAAAATGATTTAACTACTTGATAATGCATACTTGAATGGTGCCGTTCTCTGCTAAAGTCAACAACTGGCTCAGAGGATGAACAGTCTACTCTTTTGAGGATGTTACTCAGCATTTACTTTCTAAATGTCTGTGAATTTGTGGGGAAGTCACTGTTGATTATTTTTTAGAGCTACTCTTGAAAACACACAGCAGATTACCATTATTATATACACTTTCCTCAACATTAGTATTCCTAATAATTTTATCAATAGCAGATTATTAATGACAATGATGACAGCATTGTACGTGTGGGGCATTTTATA
The DNA here is from genome assembly GCF_022837055.1 of Prionailurus viverrinus. Taxonomy (NCBI): domain Eukaryota; kingdom Metazoa; phylum Chordata; class Mammalia; order Carnivora; family Felidae; genus Prionailurus; species Prionailurus viverrinus. The sequence goes on from NC_062569.1 coordinate 19,882,525, forward strand.
CTTGTGCACTCAGTTCACGTTTCTAAGTTATTTGGCCTACACAGCATGCTGAAACCCCATGAAAGACACTGTCCCAGGGACTTGTTATTTCAGATCATGGTACAAATAGCTAGTGGCTCAGCTGGTACTAGAAAGTGAATTTATATTGTTTGTGTTTTGCCCACCTCCAACCAGCACCTGAGGGACACTACGCCCTTTCAGAGACTACTGCCCACTGGGCAATGTGGTCCTTGGATAAGCATCCTCTGTTACACCATTAAACAAGCAGTGACTCTCAGGCCCCACTCCAAGCCTATTGGAACAGAATCTGAACTCTAACCTGATTTCCTCGATGATTCCTGTGCACGTCAAAATTTGAGAAACACCTCTTTACCTCCTAAGAAAGGAGAATGGAGGATATGTTTTCATCCCCAGAGTATTGTAGTGTGTGTGTGTGTGTGTGTGTGTGTGTGTGTGTGTGAGAGAGAGAGAGAGAGAGAGAGAGAGAGAAGAGAGAGAAGAGTGAGAAGAGTGAGAAGAGGGGGGAGGGGATAGAGGGAGGGGGAAGGGAGGGAAGGAGAGAGGGAGGGGTGAGAAACAGAAGGGGGAGGGATGGAGGTATCAGGTGAGAGAAGAAAAATCCCAGTAGGACCTGGGTCCCTCAAGAGGGGGGAACATGGGTTTTGTGGAGGTGGAATTTCCCCTCATACTTACAGTAGCTTCACCCTATCACTTTGCATCTGCAATCTGAGATTGGAGGTTCACCGTTAAAAAAAAAAAAAAAGAAAAAAAAAAAAAAAAAAAGAGGAGTGTGGAGGTGGGGGTGGGGCTGTTTTCAGGTAGACCTGTATGCAACCCGGGAAGATAAAGGACCTAAGCACAAAAGGAAAGCCCCTTTCCCGAGCCTCCTGAAGCAGCTCACTTGAGCTCATTTCTAATACCCACAGTTTCTGGATGCATTTCTGTCGCTCGCATTTCCCCTGAACACCCAGGATCCACTCACTCCATGAAAGCTAGTTCCTCTCCCCTCGGTTTCTTTCTCTCCGCTCAGCCTTCTCTCCCTTCCCTGGCACCCCCGGGCCGGCCCCTCCCTCCGCTCCAGCTCGCACCTCTCCCCAGCTGGGTGCACCTGAGGCTGGCGCGGGCTCGGGACGCGTGCAGAGAGAGCACGGCGGGCGCGGCGGAGGCAGAGGCGCGCCGACAGCCACCTCCAGCCAGAGCCCGAGGGACCACACGAGCGGTGCTCCGGGGACTATTCTCCGCGGCAGCCGCTCACGCCTCGTGGTGACTCTCACCACTGAAGCTGCAGACCAGCCCTTGTGCGCCCCCGGGGCCAGCCAGCCCGGGCGGCCGCTCCTCCTGATGCCGGGGCCGGGGCGCAGGGCGGCCGCCGGCAGGAGGATGAAGGGCTCGGCGGGAGGAAGGAGAGAAAAACTGCTGGGGGCGCCGAAAGCTCAGTCCAGCCGCGGTAAGTTGAGCGCAAAAGAGGTGTCTCCGTGCGGGTGGCGGAGTTGGCTGCGGTGCCGGGCGCGGGGCTGGGGTTGCGCCCCCGGGCGCGGTGAGGCGTACCGAATGGGCATTCGCATAGTCCGCACCCGGGACGTCCCCCTGTCCCCTCGGACCCCACACCATCAGTCTGCTCCCTTGTCTCTTCCGCTCGGCGCCCAGCAGAGATGTGAGGCAGTGGGGGGCCCGGAGTGTAGAGCACAGAGCTTGAGGGTCTCTAGGCACCACGCGCTGACGGGGACCAAGGGGCAGAGGAAGCAGCGGCAGGGGCGACAGGGTCAGCCAGGCTCCGGCTGGAGTCGAGGGCTGGGCCACCGAGGACGGACTCCCTGCCGCCTGTCTCCTATTGGGTGTGTGTGGGGCGCGCTCCCTCCTCGGGAAACCAGGCGAAGTTGTTGGGATAAGAAAGCACAGCGGGCTAGCTTCGTGATTGTCTTTTCTTTTCATTTTCTTCCTTCTAATTCGTCCTTTTTTTTTTTTTTTCTCCCTTTCCTGCCTTTTTTGTTTCTTTTCAAGATCTCCCCTGCGGATATACAAGATTTGAGGGCAGTGGGGATGCTACCCAGTTACAGGAAGCCTTCCTCCAGGGGAATAATTTTAACATTTCGGGTGGGGTTGGGAGGTTAAGGGTAAATCAGTGCCCCTGGATCTGATTGCCTTCCTGGTCCAGGGGATTGAGTTGGAGGAGAGGGTACAGGGTCTGCGTGCCTTTTGACTTCTTGCGTTTAGGGAGAAGTTTTATTGTGCGTGCAAATTGGGGTCAGAGGAAACCTGCGGGGCCCAACACACTGTCGCCCCTTGTGAAATGCCCAATGTCCTGTCTGCCCCCCTTACAGTTCAGACTTGTCTGCATCACATATTTCTGGGGACGATGTTTGTGTCTGCTTCAGCCTGAGCTGCAGCTAAAGTAGCAAGGAATGCGATGTTCCTGGGTGTTATGAGTATCTCCAAATTCTGGAAGCTTGAACTGACTTGCAAGACTACTTTCTGTTCTGTAGGTGTAACTAGGGACCCTCGAGCTGGTGCTTTTTGCTGACATTCCTTTGGCGCTTTCTGGGGATGTCCTAGGGAAATGTCTTTCTCTTCTCTTGAGGCTGTTTGCTACTTGTCTGTTAAAAGGGATTTTCATGTCCACTCGGTTCTGGTTCACCACGTTCCCTGAAACCACTGGGAAAGGTTTATCTCCTTCTGGGTTTTCCTGTCACCCTTGCTCCGTACTGGGTAATTTCGTCACTATCCTCTGGTCCGGAAACATGAAAGGCAAATATGGGTCATTTCAAATTATGTTGATGGATGCAGCACATTGTGTCTGGGGGTTGCTGCAATGTCTTCGTATTTCCTTCCAGATGTTCCTCAGAAATTAACTGGAGTGCTCTATCCATGGAGCTCAACCATAGACTAGGGGAATGGGTAAGCATCTTGAGTTAATGTGTTATCTTAGATTTCAATAAGTGAGGTGCTAGAAGCTATGTGTGTTAGGAGAAAGAAACCTGAGCCAAAATATAGGACGTCTGGACTGCTTTGCTTTGTTACAGAGTGGCTGAAGGAACTTGGGGTCATTTGACAAGAACAAGAACAACTGTAATAATGACGCCTAACATTTTTTGCCCATTCACAGCACACGAAGCACTGTATGAAGGCCCTTACATCTCCTTTAAATATATAACAACCCCAGGAAGGCAACATCCTTACTTCTCTATTTTGTGGATAAGGAAAAAGGAGCCTTAGAGATGTAAAATTTGGAAAAGTTCCAGAGTTAGTGTTTTAGAACCCAAGATTGCTGGACTTCAAAGTTGATTCCTCCAGTCATTACTCAACCTTGTCGAACCTCATTTGAAAAGTAGGAGGACTATCTGAGTTCTAAACCCCATGAAAAATTAGTACCACATCATAGATTGATTCATGTACAACTATTTCACATGTTTAACAGAAACGTCCAACTTAGACTTCAAATCAAATGAAAAATGTGTCACATTTATGTCATTTGGCTTGCCATCTGTAGAGAGGGCTAAATGCTGAGGTCTTGGTGTTCCCCTTGACAGTGTTTCTTCTTTGAGCCCCTTTACTGTAAATCAGTAGTAGTATTGTATAGCCTTTCTCTTAACAATCTGTGATTTATAACATTAAATATACCTGATGCTAACATCACATTTTTATGACTCTCTAGAGTTATCCTGAGGTCTACCTGGACACTCTCATAGTTTAGCCAGCTTATAATTAATGCTCAGATCCTAACAGGATGTTGAATTTCTATTAAGAGATACATGCAGCTTGTTTGAACATTTCCTTTTTATTTTCAGCAGTATTTTCAAAACAATTACACCCCCTGCTGTGATTTGCTATTTACTAGGTGCATCAAAAGTTCAGTAATGAAAAATGTTTGTAATTCAACAAAACATAGTGTCTCATCTACAATAACAACTTTGGCTAAAAGATTCACATCCAATTTAGGGCTTATTTTATCTGAAATTTAATTAAGATATTGCATTTGTTACTGCAAAATGTATGCAGGTAGTTGAGGACACATCTTCCATTATTTTCTTGTAATCTCCAACTATAAATTCATTACTGATGAGTTCTTCAGATAATTTGTTGTGTGCTGTCTAAAGATTTTGAGGTTTTAAAACAAAGAACGAAAGCAGCAAATAGATCGTATTTGTTGTATTTCTTCATAAGCTATAATTATGCATATCTGGGGAATAGTGATGTATTTTAAGTCACAGATCTGATTTGCCTGCACATGAATGGAATGATCAGATAAAAGTATGTAAGTCCGTTGGGATACTAATGATATTCATATCCCAGATGGGGGAACAACTTTGGAAATAGAGAATCTTTGACAAGTTATCTTACTAGGTTTCATCACACTTGCATAGTATCTTATTGTTTGTTGTCAAATAAAAGGACATTTCTCTGTTACAGTAAACTAAGTTATTCCTTTGATTTCTTTGTTTTAGGGTTAAGTTGTGTTTTCTAGTAGTAACGTAGTGTTGCATAAAATTAACGTTTGTGTCCTTCAAATATTTGAAGTCTTAAAAAATCATACTTTGTGTACTGTAAGTAATCCATTTCTGAATACATTCACAGGAATATAAAAATAGTACGGTAGTAACTTGCCTTGAGGTTTTGTTTGTTTTTTTAGAAGTAGATAATGAGGTCGTTACAGTGGTTAACATATTTAACTTTGGTAACGAAGTATTGAAATTAATTGTAAATATGAATTTTTGAACTGCAAAATATTTTATGATGAGTCTTATAAGTGGGTTAACCTTATAATCACATGAACATCTGTTAGGTGTTTGACAATTTTTTTGTTTCATATTTGCACAATAGGACTATTAGTTTATGTGCTATGATTTGGTGATTTGAACAACCAGATTTCTGGAAAATGATTTAAGCTCTATAAGCATCTGAGTCATATTGGTGTCACAGACCGAAGAAACTGATATTGGGGAAGGAGTTTTAATTTTGAATGTTGCAAGGGCTTAGAGCTCAAGGTAGATGACACTCCTTGGTTTTTTGACAAGCCTCTACAGAGAGACTTTGAATAAAATAAAGCCTGTGGGTTGAACATTAAGCAAGCACTTGAGTAGGCTCTTTGGAAACCTAGATCAGCTCAAATGGAATTATGTGCCTCAAATTTGGTGTAATTAATTTGAACAAGTAATTAACAAACACATTTGAGATCCTTAAAAAAATTCCAGTATGTTAAAAATGCATTAATTTACATAATCTAGGGCTTGCTAAGATTGGCAATAACTCCTGTTTGTGGATTGACCCATCCCTAACTTTAAAAATAAAGTTCAATAAGAAAGAACTTTAAGGATACTGAGAAGCAGAGATGAATCAGATTTCTTCACAAAGTCTTTATCGCATTTGAAATGTGATTGTAATCAAATCCAGGTAATTCTGTACCACTTTTAGTATTTTGCAGAGACTGAGAATGGGATTCAAAGAGTATCTTTTTCCTAACCTACTGATGTACTGGTGGAGAATACTAGAACACAGTTTTAGAGTGACGATAGAGTGCTCTAGGCCATTTAATGATTTCATTACTTTGTAGTGTCATCCAACCATGTGTTTCATTTTTTGCCTTATTTGAAACACAAAGTGGCAGTCCACTCTGATCTCGAATTATATGTACCAAAGCTGGCAAACATACAGCATTTCTAAACTGGTCTCTTAAGTCAGAGATTTGCAGTAAAGGAGAGTTCTTAACTTTGCCTCTATGTAATTATGTAGCCCGTCTTCTGGCACACAGTACTAATCTTGGCATATCTGATTACCCATTAGACCTATCTGTCTCCATGAGAACAACAAATACTATTACAGGGCAGCATTAAGGAGGTCCATTTGCGGATTTAACTAAGGTCTCTTATAACACGGGGTCAGGCATCCTCTGTTTAGTTTTATTCTGGTCTTGTGATGTGTCCTTGTTTATATATCTAAAGAGTTAATCGCTGCTGTTTTTATAATTTATTATTAGACAATTATTAGAGATTTCTTTCTTCTTTAACAATCTCTCATCTACCCCCAATTGAAATGAAAGACATAATAATGAAATATGTCTATAGTATCTTTATTTGACTTTTACTTAAACAAAGAAATGCACTTGAAACTCCAGAAGGCGTCCTGAAAACTCTAGATTTTAAAACTATTTTGTTGAGAAGAACTTCCAGTAGTTAGTCTCAGTGTACCAAATCTATCCAGATCACCTAGAATTTGAAGAATATAGGCACTGGATTGAGCTCTCAAGTGGATGCAAGTGTTTCATTCATAGTAAAATTTGGCATTAAAGTTACAGAGACAAAATAGTCTTTTAACATGATGTAGCATTTAAGAAAGTGCACTCAAGAACTGGAACACCTTAGTTTAAATCCTTGCTCTGTTCCTTACAAGCTGTGAGAATTTAGAGGCTCCTGGGTGGCTCAGTTGGTGAATTGTCCGACTTAAGCTCAGGTCATGATCTCACGTTTCCTGAGTTTGAGCCCCACATTGGGCTCTGTGCTACCAGCTTGGAACCTGGAGCCTGTTTCAGACTCTGTGTCTCCCCCACCCCCCGCCCCTCCACCACTCACTCACTCTCTCTCTCTCTCTCTCTCTCTCTTTCCCCCCCCCCCCCCCGCTCTGTCTCTCCTTCAAAAATAAACATTAAAAAATTTAAAAATGTGAGAATTTAGTCAACTTATTGTACATTTCTTTGCTTTAGCTGTAACATGGTGATACTAAGTGATTGATTGAATTTCATGGGTTGATTGATCACCATCAAGTATTAGTTTTCTATAGTTACTCAACCAGATTGCCACAAATGTGGTGGCTTCAAACAACAGAAATGAATTCTCTCACAATTCTGAAGGTCATAAATCTGGAATCAGTATCACTGGACTGAAATCGAGGTCTCAGCAAGGCTGTGTACTCTCTGGAGGCTCTAGGGGGGAATCTGTACCTTGCCTGTTGCAACTTCTGGTGGCCATTGGCATTCCTTGGTTTGTGGTCACATCACTTCTGTCTCTGCCTTTGTCTTCCCATTGCCTTCTCCTCTGTGAGTCTAATTTCCATCTGCTTTTCTCTTCTAAGGACATTTGTGATTGCATTTAGGGCCTATCCTGATAATCCAGAATAATTTCTTATTTTAAGATCCTTAAGTTAATCCTACCTGCAATGACTCTTTTCCCAAAGAAGGTGACATTTACAGGTTCCAGGGATTGGGGTCTTGAGACCTGGAGTGGGAATGTTGGAGGGTTGTCTGTACATTACTTGGCCTATTATAATCATCATCCTCATATTTTTTACTGTGCTAGATGTATGAAAAGATAGCAGAACCAATATAACTAAATTATGGAAAATATAGAAAGTATCAGAAAATTCATATATTTTTAAAGCACATTTTCCTAATTTATGTTCAAATTTTGACCAGATTTTTTGATCAGAGACTTCAGGGCAATTAATTATTTTCTGTTTGCTTTAACATAATGCAGTCAGTAAATATCTGATGAGTAGTTACTATGTGCTTACAGAATATTGGTCCTGGGGATATCAAAGTTGACAGGAAAAGAAAGACCCTGAGCTCATGGAGCGTTTAGTGTATGAAAAATAGCTAGACAACTACTACAATTTATTTTATCTATGTATTTTTTAAATTTTTTTATGTTTATTTATTTTTGAGACAGAGAGAGACAGAGGATGAATGGGGGAGGGTCAGAGAGAGAGGGAGACACAGAATCTGAAACAGGCTCCAAGCTCTGAGCTGTCAGCACAGAGCCCGACACGGGGCTCGAACTCATGGACCGCGAGATCATGACTTGAGCTGAAGTCGGACGCCTAACCGACTGAGCCACCCAGGTGCCCCAACAGCTACTACATTTTAACTAGTACTTTGATAGAATACAATTAGCTCTTTATGTTTAATTCACAATTTTAGGAGCAAAGAAATACCATTAAACACAGTTTAGAGATAAGGAACTAAGCTAGGAAATATGCATATACATAGCTAAGATGGGACAATTTTTGAACTCTCTTCCTTTTGCTTACACTCTATGTGCCATAAAATAAAATGAAAAATCAGGAACAAATTTAACAAAATAAATAAAAATAAAATTTTTGAAATACAAACAGAATTTGTCAACCACATAATTTAATTAACTAGAAATATCAACTCATAAGATATTATGGTTAATTGGACTTGGGTTTAGCTGAAAAGTTAAGAGCTTCTCTTTCAGAATTGTTATATTTTACTTTTTTTTTTTCTAGAGGGTATTAGTTGATTTTCCGACTTTGGTGAATAGACACTATTTACTTAACTTATTCTTTACCTTTTATAGAAAATGATCCGAATAAAATACATAAAACATGAAAGTTATCATCTTAACCCTTTGTAAGAGTACAGTTCAGTGGCATTAAATACATTCATATAGTTTTGCATCCTTCATCACCGCACATATCCAGAACTCTTCTTGCAAAACTAAAACTCTATCCCCTTTAAACAATAACTCCACATTTCCCTCTCCCTATTACCTAGCAACCATCTTTATACTTACTGTCTGTATGATTTTGACTACTGTAAGTACCTCCTGTAAGTGGAATCAGAGAATAATTGTCTTTTTGTAACTGGCTTATTTTACTCAGCATAATGTCGTCAAGGTTCATCCATGTACAGTAGCATATATTAGAGTATTTCCTTCCTGTTATATGTATAAATGACATTTTGTTTATTCATGCTTCTATCAATGGGCACTTGGGTTGCTTCTGCATTTTGCCTTTTGGGCATAATGCTGCTGTGAACATGGCTGTACAAACATCTCTTCCAGGCTGCTTTCAATCCTTTAGGAACATACCCAGAAGCAGAATTACTGGATCATATAGCGATTCTGTTTGTAATTTTTTGAGGAGTTGCCATAGTGTTTTTTTTTTTTTCTTGTGGCTGTACCATTTTACATTCCCAGTGCACAAGAGTTCCACTTTCTCTGATCCTTGCCAAAACTCATTTTCTGGTTCATTCGTTCACCTCCCTCCCTCCCTCCCTCCCTTCATTCCTTTCATTGTTGTTGTTTTAATGGTAGCCAATTTAGTAGATACGAGATGGTATCTCACTGTAGTTTTTTTTAAATTGTTTTTAATGTTTATTTTTGAGAGAGAGAGAGAGAGAGAGAGAGAATGCACACCCGTGCACATGGGGGAGGGGTGGAGAGAAAGGGAGACATAGAACCCACAGCAGGCTCCAGGCTCTGAGCTGTCAGCACAGGGCCCTACATGGGGCTCAAACTCACGAAATGTGAGATCATGACCTGAGCCAAAGTCTGACACTCAACCAACTGAGCCATCCAGGTGACCCTCACTGTAGTTTTGATTTGCATTTCCCTAATGATTAGTGTATTAAATATCTTTTTGTGTGCTTATTCATCATTTGTATATCTTCTTTGGGGAAAAGTCTATTTGAGTCCTTTGCTCATTTTTGAGTTAGATTGCTTGTTTTGCTGCTGTTGTTGTTGAGTCTTAGGAATTCACTATATATTTTGGTTAGTCCCTTATTTGGTATATGATTTGCAAGTTTTTCCCATTCTGTGGTTTGCCTTTTAATTCTGTTGGTAATGTTTTTTAGGTGTACAGATTAAAAAATTTTTCACAGTCCACTTTGTTCATTTTTTTCTTTTGTTCCCTGGGCCTTTAATGGCATATCTAAGCAAACAATGTCTCTTCTTTACCTTTTTGGTAACGAGTTTGAGAAGTTTTTTTTTTTTTTAACCTTTTATTTATTTTTGAGACAGGGAGAGACAGAGCATGAACAGGGGAGGGTCAGAGAGAGGGAGACACAGAATCCGAAACAGGCTCCAGGCTCTGAGCCGTCAGCACAGAGCCCAACGCGGGGCTCAAACTCCCGGACCGCGAGATCATGACCTGAGCTGAAGTCGGCCGCTTAACCGACTGAGCCACCCAGGCGTCCCTAGTTTGAGAAGTTTTAAAAACAATGTGGGGTGCCTGGGTGGCTCAGTTGGTTAAGGGTCTGACTCCTAATTTTGGCTCAGGTCATGATCTTGTGGTTCATGAGTTTGAGCTCTGCACAGAGCCTGCTTGGGATTCTCTCTCTCCCTCTCTCTCTGCCCCTATTCTGCTCATTGTCTCTTTCTCTCTTTCTCCAAATAGATAAATAACCTTAAAAAAAAACAATGTAAAATATCGCTAAATTAAATCTACAAAATAAGAGACTAGGATGAGAAGAAATAAACTGTAATTGCAGACTAAAATATCAATAATCTCACATATGTAATGTTGACCAACAAAGGCCAGCAAGCCCCAAAAGCCTGAGTCCATTCACACATGTTCAAAATTAAGTAAAACTAACTTACGAATACATCATAATTTCTGGAGGGGAAGGGGGCAACATGCTGAAACGTTCTGTTTTCTGATCTGAGTGTTGATTATGTGGGTTTATTCCCTTGCAAAAACTCAAGTTGTACCTATGATTTATGCACTTCTCTGTATTTCAATTACACTTAAGAAAGTTAAAAATCAGTTGGTCATTCAGAAGCACATGACAAAGAGAAATTTCCTTAGAAGTAGGAAAGATAGGAAAAGAAATGTGTTCTAAGGGTTTATCCACTTGGATGACTTGGTCTGTATATTTGGCCCTAAGGTTTTATTATTATTATTTTTTTCTTAGAACAAGTGAGCAGGGGAGAGGGACAAAGCGGGAAGAGAGAGCGGGAGGCAGGGGTTGGAGAGAGAGAGAGGCAGGGTGGGTGGGTGGGGGGTGGGAAGAGGAAGGGGAATCTTAATCAGGCTCCAAGCTCAGTGTGGAGCCTGTCATGCAGCTCTGTTCCATGACCCTGGGATGATGAACTGAGCTGAAATCAAGAGCCGGATACTCAACCAACTGAGCCACCCAGGGGTCCTTGGCCCTAAGCTTTTAAACAGCAATCACATCCGTGGGCACAGATATCAGAACAATGCTGTTCAAGAGAAAAACACCATTCCTAGGACTGAGACTGGAGGGAAGTTTTCCCATGAGTCTTCATGAAAAGGGAACTGAATGATGCAGCGAATAACATCTTCTTGTTAATACAGCAGAGACTTTGATAGGAATCTTTCTTAAAAGTGAAGAGCAGTGTAGTTACTGGATGCTTTCTGGTTTGTCTTAACTTTAAACATTTCACTGTTTCTAGCGGAACGGGAAGGCCATGTATTCCTTAGACGACGCTTTGTAAATTCACTTCCTTTAACGATACCTTTGGCCATGGTTGCATGGCAGTGAGTTTGAGCCCACTTACTTAGACAAATTCATCGTGCTGATACTCATTGTGATGAGTTAAAAACTGGAGTCAGCTTGACTCATTGGGGAACCTGGGAAAATGGATACCTTCCAGGAATGAGAGGGGTAGCTCTGAGGTAAAAGCAGTGGGCAAGTTCATATTTGCTTAAATAATTAATAAGTAGGATGCAGTGAATTAATTTGATTTCCCTTGATAATTCTTCACAGTTCTTCACAAGTCTCTCCAGGCATCAATAATCTAGACAATGATAGCTATAATCCCACAGAGAATAATTCTTGTATGACAGGGACCATGTTGTATTAATCTTTCTACCTCTTGTGATGCTGGACAGTGCCTTGAACAAAGTAGGTATCCCCAAACATTGTTGAGTGAGTAAATGATTAAATTCTGCAATGTGGTAGGCATAGAATTTGTAGAGGGTTGAAATAGTTATCAGAATCTTAAGATACTTTAAGAATTGCCTTAAAAACAGCCTCATAATCTATCAAATTTTTGATACACTGTGTCATTTGGTCTCTTCTGAGTAAAGTAGACATGGTTCAATTATTGGTTAATTAATGGCTTTTAGTGAGTTGAGTGAATTTTTTTAGAGCCTCATAAAGAAAAGTTTGACCTTAAGAAATTGCTTTCAAAATACCATTTTTCCATTCCTATGGATTTTGGGTGAGCACTCTGCATTTGTAGAAATTCCTTATTAATGAGTGGCATAACCCTTAATTATTTATTAATCATAAATTATGTCTGATCCCAATGTATACTTCGTTGACTCTTTGTAAATGAAAAACCAGAACAAGTTAACCTGTAGAGATGATACCAAAAATTTTAAAAGTTTTCTTTTTATTTAATTAATTTATTTATTTTACGTATTTGACAGTGAGAGAGCACGAGCCAGAGAGAGGGGCAAGGGGAAAGAGAGAGAGACGGAGAGAGAGAGGGGAAGAGAGAGAGAGGGAGAGAGAGGAAGAGAATATCGCTGGGATCATGACCTGAGCTGAAATCAAGACTCAGATGCTCAACTGACTGAGCCACCCAGGCACTCCGAAACATGTTTTCTCTTTTTAGATCATAAATTAGAACATGATTTCTGAATTTAAATATTCAAAAGTTGAAGAGGAAGTCTTCGAAACTCTGAGGACATCAGAAGAAAGAAGTTCCTTCTTAAAAAAATGCCTTTAACAAAGTACAAGTTTCCGTAATTAGGATTTTTTAGCATGTGTAAGAAAATTTGAGGAAAAACTAAATACTATTCAGGGTAGAAAAGGTTGCCATTGTGAATTACGGGATTCACATTGCTTTGTCCATTTAGAGCAAGCATTCTATTCCTATCAAGGCACACACTAAAATACAACAATGAAATAGTGTTTTATAGAACACTGAAATGACATCTGTAATTTCTCATTTGTTTCTTCCCTCAAATCAGGTGGGTATGTGTTACCATTACGACAGTTACATTTTTTTTAAGATACATAAACAAAAGGTCAAGTGATTTGGCAAGTTGAGTAACTGGTAGGTAGCAAAGTTGGATCATGAATTAACCTTGTTTGACTCAATGCCTGATGTTCTCTGTGCTACCCTGAACAGTTTCCTTTTCTTTCCACATATTCAGGGAAATAGCTTCTGTTAAGTCTATCATACATTGGAATGAATTACTTGGGACAATGATAGTCTATGACTGGAATGGAGATGAGAACAATCAATAAATGACAGTATTAAGGCAGTACTAATGAAACTTTAATTTGAAAATTGCTCCGAAATGTATTCCAAGATAGGTTTTATAACCATACTCAGATTTGATGTGAAGATAAACTAATTTTATGCAAATGCTAAAGTGACTTTAACAGTTATGTTATATACCTTGATGTGGTCCTTAAGGAAAATTGTCAGGACCATTAATAAGTTTCTAAATTGATTAGGCTAATTTGGTACTCCAAAAGGCATCTTCCTATAAATTAATGCTGCCTATTACATTCTGATTACAGCAAATTGCTTGCTTTCCATGCCCAACTTTGAAAGTTTCCAGTCTCTGCATTTTTGTGCTTTCCCAGTTGTTGACTTTCCATTTTGTCTTGCCACATCAGAACAATGAATCATCTTGTCCATTAGCTGAGTTTGGAAATTCTGTGTTATTCAATGAATTTGTTTTTACTCCATCCCTCTGATAATTTGAAACCTGGCAACTTAACTACTTTCCCAAATGTGTTTGTGATGCAACATCAACGAGTTTTGTTTTGAACAGCAAAAGACTGCAGTATTTTTTTTCCATCCTTATAACTCAAATGCAATATTTTGTAAAAAATGTTTTTACATTTACTTATTTTTGATAGAGAGCACAAGTGGGGGAGTGGCAGAGAGAGAAGGAGACAAAGAATCCAAAGCAGGCTCCAGGCTCCAAGCTGTCAGCACAGAACCCTACGTGGGGCTTGAACTCAGTAACCGTGAGATCATGACCTGACCTGAAGTCGGATGCTTAACCGACAGAGCCACCCAGGCGCCCCTCAAATGCAATATTTTAATAACTGACTGTGTGTTTCAGAATAATAAAAGGTTTAGGGTAATAATAGCTAGTGATCTCTAGAGGGGCAGCATAATCAAATAATATTGGAAGGCTCTCAATTTTTATAACCTGATGGAAACAGAAATGTGCCAACTGAGTGATCACCCTGATTATCAGAGTCTCAAAGGAATACACAGTTATTCGTTTTTATTTCATGATTTAATACTAAAGGAGAGCCAAAACGTTAAAGTCAGAGTGTTATTTCTTTGTTTCTAACACTTAAAGCATGAGGTGAACAGAGGGACACACAGTGAGACAACGTATGTCAACACAATGTGCCTCTCGTGCCCCCTACAGTGAACAGGGCTTACAAGGGCATTGGTATTTTTTTCCATTTTGAAAGAATGTTTAAGACTTCGTGTCATTGCTTTGTTATTAAAATAAACAGCATTGAATCTTGGAAGTTGGCTCTTAGAGAAGCGTCAGTGAAGTCTAGTAAAAATGATGGTAATAAATTACAGAACTTTGGTTGATTTTCATAATGTGCATAGAGAATACAGTGAAGCATGTCCCTTAGGAAACTGCCAAGAACTGCACAATACTTATTGTGTCTGGAGCTGGAACCGTGGTGCCGATTCCATGAGTATGGCTGTGTGTGTATGGGAATATAATGCGTGTCCGCACACTAAAGTCATTTGGAAGTCATTGGGAGGTTAGTTTGAGGATGGCTTGGCGTATTTTTGTGGAAAATCATAAAAATAGTTTGCTCTAAAAGAATAAAATTACCCAGGCATATGTTTTCAAGAAAGAAATCATGCTCTTCCAATAGTCTAGTAAAGGTTTATTTAGCTCTTGCTTTATTAGTTCCTGAAATTTTTCAGAAAATGAAACAAGTTGTAAGAGTTCAACTGTGACTACTTTCCAACATAACGTTGGAAGCGTCCCCAAAGAGGATCTCGTTAAAGCTAGTAAAGTGGCTGTGATTTTAACAGTCGCAGTAATCCCATCCTCATGTGTCATGTCGTTTGTGGCTTTTCTTTTGCCTTCTGTTCAAGTAAGAAAGTGATCCCACAGACAATTTTGAGAACTTTCCCCTACCTGAAAAGTACCTTGTTTTTGAACATTATGCTGCCTTTACTACATATACCTCATTCTCTTTTACAGCCCACTTAAAAAATGACGTGGCCAAGGAATAGAAGTGACATTATACATTCATTTGTTTACATATGGTTCATAACTAGTTTTCATACCAGTGAGAGATGCACTGTGTCCACAGGGCATCATTTCCTGTCATTTCTACTGGTACTCCCATTGTCATTTCAAGCTGAGTTCATCATTTTGCCTCTAAATTCAGCTCCACTTTTTCTTGGCTTGAGGTTTTGTTTTGTTTTGTTTTTCAATACCAACACTGCTTTCCTCAGAGTTTAACTATTTCTATACGTTAAAGCATTTTTTAATGTTTATTTATCTATTTATTTTTTTTGAGAGAGAGAGAGAGAGTGCAAGTGTGAGCAGCGGACGGGCAGGGAGAGGGAGAGAGAGAGAATCCCAAGCAGGGTCCATGCTGTCAGCACAGAGCCTGATGTGGGGCTTGCTTGACCTCATGAAACCGTGAGATCATGACCTTAGCTGAAATCAAGAGTTGGACGCTTAACCGACTGAGCCACCAAGTGCCCCTCGCCGTGGCCATTTAAATCTACCATCGTAAAGTAATTCTAGGTGGAGGCTGCAATTGATTCAACTAACAACATACATAGAGAAATACTATCATGCAAGTTCCAAGAGATTTTTCTGTCTTGCGGAATCCAATACCTCCTTACAAATGAGCTGGTATTAGCCTTTTACTAGAAGGAAAAATAATATAGACAGCTTTTGCATTTTGCTAAAATCGCTGGCCGCACCTAGCCTGCTTGAGATTCTCTCTCTCTGTCTCTTCCCCACTCATGCTGTCTCTGTCTCTCTCAGAATAAATAAATAAACTTTAAAAAAGAAAAACAAAATGGCCACACTGAGAGAAGCATTATATAATGGCATTTTTATTTTGTTCCCAGTAAATAAGTCAGAATGGGCAAATAGAGTTGTAGAGGTTTTTATTTTTTATTTTTTTGTATAGGGAGTCAAAAGTATCCCACTTTTTGCTAGATGTCAAAAAGAGGTCCTCTGCTTCCGTTTCCTGGGTTCTGGGCCTGGATGTGTAACCAGATGATTTGTAGGCTTATGATATTGGGTCATTAAATCATAGAGATGGTTCTCATAACTTTGGAGAGGAGTATGTTGCCGTTTAAAATTTCACTTCCAACTGGACATTCTCGGTGCCACTCATTCTTCTATTGCTTAGTAGCTGCCTTCCTATAAAGGCTGTTCAAAAGTTTGTCCTGAATTTCAAAGTCTTTATCCAATGCCTGCTCTTAAATTCAGAAAATTTTCTGGTTTCTTTTTCTTAGATGAAATAAAGGTCATTAGAGTGGTACACCTTCACATTTTCCTTCTGTCATTACCAGTTACAGCTTCATTTATAACCATCCTGATTCACATCTCTGACCCAAGAGGATTGCTCTCCCAAGGCCCGATTACTTATCTTATAATCCCACTTCCTCCTGGTACCTTTTAAACATTTCACCAGTTACTCATCGTCCTGCTTAAAACTTGGCTCTTTTTTTCCATCTGCTTGCCCTCCAGATCTGCTGTACTCTCCTTTCTTCAGGCTGCTGTCCCAAATCCCTCCGTGGAATCACTGCCAAACTTTTAGAAAGGGCAGTCCCCATGCTTTTCTTTCATTGCTTTATCTCATTTTGTCATACTTCTGAGACCCTTCTCTAGGGTTACGCATGAACTTTATGTCGAATCCAAAGGTCTCTTTTCAACATTACTTGGGCTTAAACATGCTAAAATATTTAACTCAGCAGACTGTCCTTATTACTCATTCACAAATACTGAGTGCCCAATACTGCATAAGGTGCATAACCTGGGAATAGGGATAGGATTCAACATTTTATTTCCACGAATGTAAAGTTACCCAGGAAAGGAGGAAATAATTAATTGAAACAGAGCATATACATTGCTTGTAGTGATTAGATGTACTTACTAATCACTCACTTGGAAGGATTGTATTACTCCACACCCCTGAAATAAGGTTATGACCTATCATTTGCTCTCACCAAGAAAATGTGATTGGAAGTGATTTGTCGCTTTTTGGCAGAAGACTTGAGAAACTGGTGTGTGATTTGTTAGTTTCCTTTCCTCCGTCACAGAGATCAACACAAGTGTTTTAGTTGGTGGAGGCTTTGATAGTCCGTGACCCGGCGTGAGGGTTAATTTGCAGTGAAGGCCCTGCTGATCTGAGATGGACATGTGGTGTGAGCAAGAACTAAGTTTTTGTTTCTTTAAGTGACCAAGATTTTAGAACTTTGTCACTGTCGTTTAACCTAGCATATCCTGTCTGCCGTGAGGATTCACTATAAGCGTTGTGAAAATAGAACTGCACTTTCAGGCTTGTACTAGACTTTTCAAACTGTATGTCCCAGCATGGCTCTAAATCCATCATATTAAAAATAAAATGTCTGAAAAAAAATGAAGGCGATTGCTAAGCAATTAGTGACTTAATTTAATTGCCTTGCATCTATCTAGAAAGTAGTAGAGGGTCTATGAGAAAATCAATTCACATCCAACTGTATACATTTCGTAATGTACTTGTTATTGTAGCTCAGGGCTGCTCTGAAGTTTATATTTCCTTCTCTACAAACTTCTTGAAACTTAAAATCATTTCAAGTTCACTTAGAGATTTGGGGATAATGATATGCTTTGGTCTATTTTTCTTCCTATCTGAAAGCTTCATTGTGTTAAGGCTGGAAAAGTACTATGTAATTATGTGTGTGAACTTCTTGATAATTTCAGTGATGGAATTTTCTTTTTATGTGCAAATGCTTATTCCTGCACTTTTCATATAATTAATGTGCTCACAATTATATAGGACCTATTATAACTTGCTATCTCATTTCCTGTACATACTGCAGAGAGGGCGTTGTCTGGGTGGTAAATGTTTTGCTCACTTAATGGTAAACTCTGATTTTATTACCACCTTAACCTCTTCTTCTTGATATTTTATATCATCTTCTGCTTTGTTTTAAATGTCTCACCAAAGACTTTACTTTGTAATATGTCCAATAATATATATAACTGAGGATAGCACTGAATGGACCAACCCAGAAATATCCCTTTAGAATGGACTTATTGATTTGTGCTCATATATATTATTCCTCTGTCTTTATCTCTTAAAAAATTCACCAATAACAATCCCTGTTCTGTTGATCTAATCTCACTTTGATACTTCAAAACGTATCTTTACATTTCTTTGAAAGCTTTGGTGTAAGGAAAATTAGTTGGGGCACAGAATTCCAGCATCAACAGCCTGCTAGCACCTGAATGAGACAGGAGTTTCTGTGGCCATGAGGAAGGGTATTATGATGTTTGCCTTCTTTTTGCCTCTTGTCTCTTTCCTTCTCTTAGGTTGACCCTCCTTAGGTGCTGTTCAACCCCAATCACCCCATGTGAAACACTTTCCTTAAGAAATAAAGGTGCTACTAAAAGAAAAGTCACATAAAGGTAACGCTCAAAGTAGCAGTGTTTGTAAAATTTTACATTTCATATGCATCAAAATATACTTCCTATGGGATTTGTTGTTTCATGTGTGGACCATTTTATACATGCTCAGTAATAATAATGATGCAAAATAGAATATCTGTGATATATAAACACAGATGCTTTGGTTAAATAGTATTTGCATGGTTTGGTCTGTTGGTTTCCACCTCCAGCTAGTTCGTGGGAACCAAAAGTAATTAAATCTCAAGCTGCTTAAAACATGTACATAGAGGGGCACCTGGGTGGCTCAGTCGGTTGAGCGTCCGACTCCGGCTCAGGTCATGATCCCATGGTACGTTGAGTTCGAGCCCCGCGTCGGGCTCTGTGCTGACAGCTCAGAGCCTGGAGCCTGTTTCGGATTCTGTGTCTCCCTCTCTCTGACCTTCCCCCGTTCATGCTCTGTCTCTCTCTGTCTCAAAAATAAACATTTAAAAAAAAATGTACATGTGATCACACAATGTCCATGTATGCAGTAAGAGTTTTTGCATTCTATGTATGTTTTACTATTCTATGTATGTTGTTTACATTTCGTTCTTGGGAAAGGAATTGGAAGTATTTGCAACCTATATGCAGAAAAGAGAAATAATACTAAAAGGATAATGCAAGGAATTTACTGAGTTATGTATCTGTTTGTTGTAATACAACTTTTTATATTTCATAGCTTCTGTACTTAATGATTTGGAAATATACCGTTTGTAGTCTATAAGCTCTACCATTAAATTTGTGATATGGATGTATACTGTGTATGCTAATAACCCTTTATTTGTTTCTTAAGAACAAATGAATATTCTTTTCTTATACTTTACAGATGATTCGAAGTCCTTATACGTTTCAGTTTGCTTCATATTTGATCATGATATTCTTTGGAGTTAAAAAATTTTTTTTCATGGAAATTTTCTTTCTTTTTTTAATGGAAGATCTTTTTCTTCATCATCTGGCTAATGTCCTGCTTCTTCTAATGTCTTGGAATCAATTTAAGGATACTTCTTTAAGTTTTCCTAAATTCACTGGCTTCTTGGTTTCCATTGCTCTCTTAGCTGCCACTATGAGATTTCATTTCATTTTTGTATGCTCCCATTGTCTTGTATTTCATATATCCCATATTCCTGGATCATACTGGAATATATAACAAGGAACTTATGTTAGAACGATGTGTGTGATATAAAATATTTCAGAGTCTTTACAAAAGAGTTTACAACAGGGGCGCCTGGGAGTCTGTCGGTTAAGCCTCCAACTCTTGGTTTTGGCTCATGTCATGATCTCATGGTTGGTGGGATTGAGCCCACATTGGCAGTACAGAGCCTGCTTGGGATTCTCTCTCCTCTTTTTCTGCCCCTCCCCTTGCATGCAGGCGGGTGTGTGCAAGCTCTCTGTCTAAATAAATAAATTAAACATTTAAAAAAAAGAAAAGAAGGGCTCCTGGGTGGCTCAGTTGGTTAAGCGTCTGACTTCGGCTCAGGTCATGATCTCACAGTTCGTGGGTCGAGCCCTGCATCAGGCTCTGTGCTGACAGCTCAGTGCCTGGAACCTGCTTCAGATTCTGTGTCTCCTTCTCTCTCTCTGCCCCTCCTCTGCTCACACTCTGTCTCTCTCTCTCTCTCTCTCAAAAAATAAATAAACATTAAAAAAAATAAAAAAAAAAGAATTTACAACATGTATCTAATGCTTAAAAAATCTATATGTCTTTTGATAGGACAAATAAACATAAGGGGATTTCTTCTAAAATGTATTTAATGAAAACATTACATATAAAGACTTAATGACAAGTTTACAGTTGCAAATTTTTGAAGACAATGGGGACTATGTAAAGGACCTTCAAATACAACCTAGAGACATGATGGGATAATGAGGTAGCCAGAACACATCTATTGACAGTGAATTAAAAAAATGACAATCAAATGTAGATTTTATTTTATATTCACTGTTACCATTACCTGTGTATAATACAATGTATAGACAGTATTGTTCAGTAGAACTTTTTGTGATGAGGGTAATGTTCCATACTATTTTATCCAATATTGTAGCCACTAGTCACTTGTGGTTATTGAGCATTTGAAATGTTAGTGCCACTGAGGAACTTTAATTTTGTTTAACTTAAATAACCACAACGCCACATTGGGCAGCAAGGGTGTAGAAAACTATTATATTCCAAGGTGTTAATGGTTATTGTTTATGCTAGGGAGTTATCGATTGCAGGTTTTTCTTACGTTTTTTAATCTCATCTCTATTTTTTAGGTGAAATTTATCGTAAGAAAAGTAAAGGAAGCTATTTTTTTGAAGAAAACATTCCTAATTATTGTTACACTATGAAAACCATCACATCTAATTCATGATTTAAGCTTTTAATAATATATAAGCAAATTATTCATTTCTTTCATATCAACATTTCTGCCATATTTCAGACATAATTAAGTTTTCTTAAGGGATCTGCCTCGGATTAAATTCGAATTTTAAAGGACAGAAAAATATGTTTAATAATAGCAACAATAGCCATAAATAGTCTTTATGAAGACTTAACTAAGTGCCATGCATTGAATAACTTGTACTAACTCATTTAGTTCTTACTGTATGTATTTGAAATGTGTACTGATACTTTCTCCATCCTGCATGAAGCAGCTGAAGCACAGATAATTTAAATAACTTGCCCAAATTACTCAACTAGAATATAGCAGTGTGCAGGGTAAGAATCTGACTTTCAGGCCCAGGCAGTATAAAAGCCCTATCATTGTCATAGCTCCATCCACATTCAGGAGAGAGGTTGCTGGTGAGAAGCAGGTGGAACATGAGATTTAAGGAAGAAGATAAAGTTCATGTGTGTTTGTGATTTTAATGATAGTCCATGGAATTTAGGTCAGATAAAAGGGAAAATGGGAGCAGAGCAAAGAGGAATACTGAAATGTGGTAGGAAGGGATAAAAAACCATGTCAGTTCTGGTAGGAGAACATGTGATCAGGAAAGACAGGAGGTGGTAGTCAGAGAGTGGGATGTCTGAGATTTGAGAGGGCTTTCGCTTATCTGCAGTTAATACTATCGAAGTAAGAGTATGTGGCTGGGGTAGGACAAAGGGTATGAGTACTGCAGGTGAAAGAAATGGAGAACAATGCTTTGGAAGGACATCTACATGCATGAGAGCACCATGACCTACGACAAGGGCAGTTTGAGAGAGAGTGATTGTGAGCCAGGAGCTAAAATGTTGCAGAGGTTTGTGGGTGACCACAGCCAGGAAGGTGACTGGGGGGGGGGCAGTGGGATGTGTGCTGCCCTCTTCTATTGTTTGTTCTAACACCGGCTTCTGGCACGCAGTAAGCAACTGTATCAGAATGTGATGAATTCCAGTTGGGTGTATTTCCTGCACCTGGTGTGGGTTCCCTGCAGAGACGGCAACAATAAATCAGGGAGGGGTGGTTGTGTTTTGCATGAAAGTCGCAGAGCTGCTGACCTTGATGAGAACCTGATGCTGCTGGGGCATGGATGTGGTCCAAGAGACTTGGTGGAACTCACAGGAGGAATGCTGAGGGCACAGCCTGTGTTTCCACCATTGGCGTGGCACAGAGAAATAAATTTCCATGGATAGAGGGCCAGCCACTGGATGAGGAGAATCCAGCAAGAGGCTTTGGCAGGGCTGCGGGGTTCAGGTTTGTCCAGATCTTCCACACCAGGAAATTGCTTGAGGTGGTGGGAGTGGGGTGTATGACAAGTACAGCCTTCTTGGATGCTGCCCACATGGAGGAAATAAGCAGGAAGGAGTGTTTAAGCTTACTGTCCGTTTATGGGATTAAGCAAGCATGGAACAATCATCAGAGGAAAGACAAATCTCCAAGGGCTAGCACAGAAAGAAATATATTTTCAGGGCACCTGGGTGGCTCAGTTAAGTGTCTGACTTTGGGTCAGGTCATGACCTCGTGGTCCGTGGGTCTCCAGTCTGTGGGTTCGAGCTCCTTTGCTGACAGCTCAGAGCCTGGAGCCTGCTTCGGATTCTGTGTGTCCCACTCTCTCTGCCTCTATCCTGCTCTCTCTCTCTCTCTGTCTCTCTCTCTCTCTCTCTCTGTCTCTCTCTCTCTGTCTCTAAAATAAACAAACATTAAAAAAATAAACTTAAAAAAAGAGAAATATATATTTTTTGTCTTCTTCCTTCCTACCCCATCTCTAGTAGAATAAGAAATTTTCTGGAAAAAAAAGAAGTTGTAACATTAGACGGGGCCTCACATCCCTCCAAGCAGAACTCCAGAGCTTGGCAGAAGGAAGGGACGAGGAGAGAGTGTTTAGCCCAACAGGAGACCGAAGTTTTAAAATGGTTATGACTGACTCTTAATAACTGAAACGAACTCACATATTATAGAATTAGAATAAAATGTTGTTAGGGAAGCCTGTTCCCTAAAGGGAAAGGAGACTTTTCAACAGAAAATATTTGGAAGCAGTTTTTAGAAAACTATGTATGCCCCAAATTTTTACTGACTACTTGTGGATTGAATGAATAACTTAGACTCTATTACAGCTTGATATTATTATGCACTTAAGACCTGAGATATTTGTACAAAAATGTTTAGTGACAGGAAATTCTATAGACTAGGAGGCTAGGCTAGTTCCTCATTAGGTCAGTATGAAACCACTCCTCTTAAAAATGTGTTAGGAAATAATTATGTTGCAGGAATCAAAGACCCAAGGAAATCTTTTAATTTAGAACCCAAGAATCTTAAGACAACTCTCCATCTGGGCTGTGAATTACACTTCTCACCTCAGAAAGTGCAAGCCTCAGTCACACCATGTCATGCACAGGGACAGGGTTACGTGTAATTGTAACTGGGGCTCTGCTGACCTCAATGGATACAAACTGTCACAAACACTTGTAGTACTTTAGTGCACTTTGATCATGTACAAAATTGAACACTGTTATAATTTTATTAGATGAGAAATAGAAGGGACTTTTATCATAGCATATCATAAGCGGGAAACTCGTAACTTCTGTCTTACTTTCTTCTTTTTTACATTTTATTTTATATATGCCATGAAAAGTAAGGATTGTGAACTCCCTTTAATTTGAAGTTATTACAGACTTCTCAGCCTTGCAGAGAGAGAGTCTGTGGTATCCATTGTGCGATGTAGCCTTATCTTTCTTGCCTCTGTGGAAACTTGCTCAGATAAGGGAACATTGACCTACTCCCTTTATGTTGGCTACATGAACAATATGAGGTAATGATACAAAACATATTAAAGAGAAAGCCCCGCTTAAGGGTCAGTGAGAACAAACAAGCAATTCTTTTGTTTCTCTTCAAGTTGGCAGCATTTTCATTCCATATTTGGAAGCAGCAGTCATTTAAATCTCCTACTCACACTTAACCTGATTTTTTACCCACCCCCGCCCCCCCTTTTTTTTTCTTGGTAGAGAGGGAAGCATCTTTGGACTATGAATCCTGTGAATCCCATTATTGTATCATTACTTGGAATCAATGTTGAAGATATAAGTTAATCTTAAATGTGCTTTGGGCTGATGGGTATTTATTTAGTCTTAAACTACTACCATTTTTCACTCTTGGCTTGTTTGCATTGGATTTTCGGCTTATTCTTGAGTTCTTGAATGCATTTGCATTTGGAGCAACTTAGTTATGGTAAGTATACTACTTATATTGTAGCTTGGTGTATAAAAATCTGATTCAGATTTTTTAAATGCACTATCTAGGATAAGACCCTTAAACTATTTTTAGGCAGATGTTTTAGCAATTATTCTTGTTGATTTTTAGTAATTATATCTCTTGTGTCTGAATATCTTTTTGAACAGACTATTCATTTCTGAAACATAGATTCTTCTAGAAAGTTCTAAAAAAGAGTGGTGTAAGGACAAACTATAAGTGAACATTATATTGCTGTGCTTTTCAGTGGAGGATTTTGATAGCATCTCATAGACTTTAGAATTCAGTGTTTTTAGCTAAAATAAAATTGCTATTTTTGTTGTCAAATATAAACAATTCTGACTACTTTACATTTCATTTTATAACCTGTTATTTTATCAGGCTAATTACTTCTTTCAAATTAAAATTTTTATTTTGAGATAATTGTAGATACACAGGCAGTTGTAAGAAATAATACTACTTGTGGCTGATGTTAGTATAGCATTGTGGATAAGAGTATTTGTTGAGTCAGAGAAAAGCAGGTCTGTTCAACCTAGTCTGACATGTCCTAGTTAGGTGATCTTGTGCAGTCTCGCTGAGAGTTTCTTCACCAATTAAATATGAAAAGTAATTTAGACCTCTCAGGATGATTTTAGATGCACTTTGAGTATAGAGTGCACCTGCCAGTCATTAAGAAGTGTTTATTATTAACAGTATCTTTAAAGTGTTGTGATGAATTATAGCTTTTTTTTTTAACCACAGAAGAATCTATCTCCCACATAGCAAAACACAATGGAAAGTACCCTTTATATTTATACATTTGTACATTTAAATATTTATACATTTAATATGGGTACTCTTTCAAGAAACAGATCTATTCCATAAAGAAAGCTATAATTACTTAGGGAAAAGCTCCAAATATTTACCTTGCTTATAAGAGATATTATTTCCTGGAGTATTGTTACTGGAGTATATGATTATCTTCTCCACTGAATTATAAGTTTTATGAGGATAATGGCTAAATAGCATTTTACACACAGTGTGTCTTCCATAAATATTAATTAAGGTTTTGCCAAGGTTTGTTAATCAATAGCTTACACAAACAGATTTGTTTTGAGATAGTGTTCGAAATGCTTATGGTTTGGACTTTGGTTAATTATGGGGAATGATTTTCATTTTCAGTATTTTATTAAGATTTCATCCATATTTGGGCTCAAGGGTGACAACATAAACAGATGGGTAATGTCAATCTAAAGAGTTGGCTGCACAGAGAAATTTTTACTGAGATATTTCCCAACTATACATTTTTTTAAAATAATACTGAATTTCAAGTGAAAAGACACTTAAAGTAATGCAAAGTGGCTACACAGTCATAAATAGCAATTGACTTAAAATGTTAAAACAGTTGTATGTTCTTTTTCCTCCTTTAAAACAGTAAGCCAAAATAATTTGCATATGAACAGCTTGCCCTAGAGTCTTGGGTAAGTGGTATAGGTACCTGGGGCATCCAGACCTTAAGTATGGTGATAGGAGAGAATTTTAGTAAGTTCTACTGAACATTTTGTAGTTACATCCTGAGCATATGAACTCAAGTGGATGCATTTTTACTTACAATGTAGCCACATTTTATTTCACATTTTACATAGTTGCATTATTATTTTCTTCACTCTTGTTTAGTCATCTTTTGCTTATATTTTATCATGTTATGGGTAGTTATATCTTACATTGTTAATTGGTTAATTTTCTACTCCACAATTCAGAAAACTAAAATAGTAGTAGTAGTAGTAATAATAATAATAATAATAATAATAAATTGCAGTGCCTAGAAGTTTATAGAAGTTACTAGCTCTCAATACACTTTTGAACATCTTTTTCATTTTGTTCTCACAGTAAGTGTGGCGAGACCCAGGCTATAAATATTACATTGGCAACTACATAAGAACTCAGGTGCCTCTGATTTAAGGTCCAGTGCGTTTATTATTTTTCACCAATCCTTGATCATAAGTGGCTTCTATGTTTTTAAATGAGGGATGACAGAACAGTAAAGCATTGGGTTCGGTCCCAGAAATGTCAGACCTCCTAAGAGATGTTTTTAAAAAATCTATGCAGTTGCATTATTTTATTCTTCACCCTTAGTACCACCTCACGAGTTAAGAAAGGCAGCTATCCTCAGTGTACCCCTAGAAGAGCAGTCGGGGAGCTAATTGATGTGCTCAGAGTTTGACATTGCTGCTGGGACTCCTAACTTGTAGCCCTACATTGAGCAGTCTTTGTCCTAACATTTGAAACGTTGTTTCAAAATAAGGGTCTCAGTGCCACCATTTGTTCATATCTTGAATATGGTGAGTGGGTAACTCATACTGTAAGTATCTAGATTTAACTTGATGTTCTGCTGCTGTTGCTGCTGTTCAGCCGAACGGGCATTTGCTCATTCACTACAGATCTTCCATAACTTACGATGGGATTACACCCCAATAAAACCATCATAAATTGAAAATATCCCAAGTCAGGGACCCCTGGGTGGCTCATTTGTTTGAGCCTCACACTTCGGCTCAGGTCATGAACTTGTGGTTTGTGAATTTGAGCCCGCTTGGGGCTCTGTGCTGACAGCTCAGAGCCTGGAGCCTGCTTCCGATTCTGTGTCTCCTCTCTTTCTGCCCCTCTCCTGCTCGTGCTCTGTGTGTGTCTCTCTCAATAATAAATAAACATTAAAAAAAAAGGAAACTATCATAAATCAGAAATGCATTTAATACACCTAATCCACTGAATCTCAAAGCTTAGCCTAGCCTACCTTCACTGTGCTTATGGTTCGACAGAATCATTTAACACAAAGCCTATTTGCTAACAAAGTATTGAATACCTGTGTCAGGTATTGAGTATTGTAGCTAGAGGGGAAAACAACATTTGTATCAGTTGTTTACCCCAGTGATTGCAAGGCGGACTTGGCGCTGTGCCTGCCCGCCCACGCTCTGAGAGGATCCTACTGCATAGCACTCGCCTGGGGAAGGATCAAAATTCAAAGTGCAGTCTCTGCAAAACGCATATTGTCTTTGCACCATGGTAAAGTCAAAAATTCCTAAGTGGATCCATTGTAAGCTGGGAACTTCATGGACTTATTCCCTTCTTGAAGCATTTCTTAGGTGTTAAGGGTCATCCTAGGCACTCTATTTGCTAAGATTGATAAACACTGTTTTGTTTTTTTCTTGAGAAAACTGTAATCTAGTGAGGGAGACACAGGCTTCTGAATTTGAAGCAAATATTAACTTAAAAGAAGACTAATTCGGTAAATGAGATAGAAAGATTGACGAATTGTTTGATTCATGAATGCAACAATTGGCATTTGCACTGGTTGGACTCATTTGCTCTCAGATAACTACCAGAGTTAACAACTATGTCTCCTTTATGTCACTTTGCTTTTTGTGATGTCTTACCTTGATACTTGAAATTTTACTTCTTATTTTAATATATAATTACATTAGGGGGGATCTCAAGTCTCAAAAGGTCAATCAATGTGTCACCTGGATATTTGGTTTTTGTATTGTCCCATTAGCATATATATTAGCATAATAGTTCTACTCTTTGGTAATGAGCTTTGTCTACATGCCTGCGTTCGTTTTTTCTAAGACTGCCTTAACAAAGCACCATACATAAACTGGGTGGTTTAAACAACAGAAATTAATTTTCTCATAGTTTTGCTAACCAAAAGTCTGAGATTAAGGTGTTAGAAGGGTTGGTTTCTTTGAGGCCTCTTTCCGTGACTTGAAGGCGTCATCTGCCTTTTCCACGTTTCTTCACACAGTCTTCAACTTCTGGGTCCTAATTTCCTTTTCCTAGAAGGACATCAGGAATAATGGATTAGGTCCCACCCTAATGATTTCATTTTAACTTAATTACCTCTTAAAAAATTCTTTCCCCCATTACAATGAAATTGTGAGGCAGTGGAGTTAGGACTTCAATCTTTGACTTTGGGGGGGATATAACCTGTAGCAACGTCTTTCTGACAGTGGGTTTATATTATTTTTTAAGAGACCAGTAAACAACTAGTTGCTTCTTTTCTCCTATAAATGAAGGCTCCATGAAAGACACATACCGGGTAAAGGACGTATATTATTAATGTTCTAAGTGTAGACTTTGTTTAGATTTCGTAAATGCTGAAATTGTTACAGTATTGCAAAAATGGGGATACTCCGATTTTCTCTGGAGTTTACTCATGTTTTAATTAAAATAAGACACAGCAGACACATTCAAGGTAAGTTCTAGATTCCTACAATCCATTTTGTCCAATCTGGTTATTTGACTGGTGTCTGAGTTATACACACACACACACACACACACACACACACACACACACATATATACTTTTCTTTATATGCAAAATTTAAGTTTATTTTTTAAGACTGTCTGCTCCAGTATGAATGCAGTTTTAGAAATTTTGGTGTCAAAGATTCCATGAGAGTTTACCCCATCCTTTTGTAAAATCTATAGTATTATGACACATAAAATGAGCTAGTTTTATCATACTTTTATAAACTTACCAACAATTTAATTTACCCTTTGTAGTGTTACTACCAAATAGAAGAGTCTATTCTCAATTCAGCTTCGAAATCTGATTTTTGTTTTGTTGAGCAGTGAATGGCCCCAACCTCGGCTACTCTGTCTGATTGTTATGAAACTGCATTGTTCTCACGTTAGCTAGCCTTTCCTAAAATTGACTTATCATCAACTTTCCTTTTTCTTCGTTGGGGGCTATGGATCAAGAACAGTTTACTATTATGATTCTAGGAGAGACTTTTTGACTTCACTTCAAAACTGCATAGATCAAAACTCAGGGAGATAAATCTTTCTTCCCTGCAGTGGTTTGACCTAAAATAACTGTGTTCCGATGCTACTGATGATATATTTTCCTGTAAATTGTAGGTTTTTTTTTAAACCTATTTTTAAAAAGAATGTCCATGATAAATTAAATGCAAACTCAAATGCATTAATAAATGCATTAATCAAATATAAATGATTAAAATATGAATAAAGATGTTGTGGACCAAACCATGTTACTTTGCTCACTTGCTCAAAATGAAATTCATTTTAGAAAGGGTAGTAAAATATACTACACAGGACCCAATACACTATGTCTCTTTTGTGTCACTTTCCTTTTTGCAATGTCTTAATACTTGAAATTTTACCTCTTATTTCAACATAATTATATTAGGTGGGATTTAACATCTCAGATGGTCAATGTCCCACATGGATATCTGGTTTTTGTATTATCCCATTGGCATATTAACATGTGACTGATTAAAAACTGGAACAGAATAGAAGAGAACATTATGATAGTGAAGTGCAGCACTCTGGAGGAAAAAAAAGGTTTTTTTTTCTTTTTAAAGTAGGAAAAAAATCTCAAGTTGTATTTGCAATTTCTACTTTTAAAAACTACCTGGTTGTTTTTATTTTCATAATTAGTGTAAAATGTACTGGGTTTATTTTGAAATTGGGTAAGAGAATGGGATTTTTAAATAAATGCATAAAATGGCACCTAACCCTTAGAACAGTTCTCAAATGATATAAAAGGCAACTCTAAATGGTCGCTAAGGATTAAGTGTCCACTGCCCGGGTTTTGATTAAAATGTTATCACCCAGTGGATGTGGTTTGTTGCACACATTCATTTACACCTGGTAAACCTCAGTTTTCTTATTACTATAATGGGATAAGAGTAATATGTAATTCATAAAGTTTTTCTTGGGATAAAATAAGATAATGAATATAGAAGCCCTTATTTGAGTCATAGCAAATGCTCTGTAAATGTAACTTGCTATAATTGTTACTAAAACACCAGAATAGAGTGAAGGGAGATTTCCCAGTATATTGCCTCAAATAATCCAGATTCTCATTTCTAACAAATAACTCATTTTTCATGTTTTACACAAATATTTTTGTGAAAGTAGTAAGTATTTTTTGAGGTAAAAGGTTGATATATGAATATATATATATATATATATATACACACACATGCATATACATATATATATACACATACACATATATGTATATATATGTTTGAGCTGAAAAAAGTGGTAGACACGGGTTTATAGAGGGCCTTGCTGATAAATTAAGTCATTCTGTATGTGTAAAGGCAAATGGGAACAGGAAATAAATTCTGCTATGCAAGGGGATGCTAAAGGAGTCAAGCAGACATTCACTTTCTGTTTCTAGCCCATTGCAGTTGGGTTCCATAGGAATCCAACTCTGGGAGGAGGTTAGTGTGCAGGGAGTTTATCAGGGATCAAAATGTGTCGGGGAAGGAAGAAAGCAGGACCGGGATAAGGGAGAAGCAGGACTATGATGCAGTCACAAAGAGTTCATCCAAACTATGAGTTCTAGGACTGGGATGGCTTCTTAGTAATGTCCCAAGTTGGCGCTCAAGTCCAGCCTTTATATCCCCACATTGACCAGCCATTGGTTACAGACTGTCCTGGAAAGAGGACATGACTGGGCCAGGGAGCTCTCGTCACCTGGAGTAACTGGAGAGGTATGACAGCTAGGTGTCAGCCAGTAGCATTTCTGGAAGCTGAAGGACGAAGTCGTTTAGTGTTGTGGGGGTACCCAGGAGGTGGAACACAGAGCCCACAACACAGTTGCTCTCCTGTACAGAACTGTTTTATTTCCTCCATACATAAGTTACATTCAGCATCTACTTATTTATTTGGTTACTGTGTCTTTCCAGCAGAATGAAAACCCATGGCAGCAGGGATGTGTCTCTCATGTATATTTTCATTGTCTAAAATAATACTTGGGACATTTTGGCCACTTACTGCCTTGAAAACTAATCCAGAATGTTTGTTTAGCAAAAGAAATTGAAGCCTTGGTGTTGTAAAATAAGAATTTTACTTCATGTGTAATGAGGCAAATAATTACATAGTTTTTAATCATTACACAGCAGGTACATATATTTTTGAAATCCAAACAAGGAAATTTATTATTATAAGGCAAACTGAGGAGTTGGAACTTTCTCCTCTGCATCTAAGATGATCTAGTCATGAAATTACCTGGACAGTAAAATAATTAATGGAGAACGACCATAAGTGCAATTCATAAGAAAAATAATAATGACATTAATTATCATTAATATGGTTTGTATTTATTTCTATTATTGTTGTTATAGTTAATACTGTACCATATAGCCCATATCTTTTGAATGCCAGTGGGTGGGAAATATAATACTAGGATCCATGGTCATGGTAAACAATTAAAAAACCTATAGAAACTAGAGCCAACCATAACCGAATCACATAGGAATCATGTAAAAGTAAACAGTAGGCCCACAGCACCTCACTGGGTAAGTAAGGCTGGGTAACTGAAGTTTTCAAAATCTCCCTAAGTCAGTCTCTTGCACTCCAAAGTTTTAGATCAGTTGGTTAGTTGGTGAACTGATGTATACACCATAAAAAGGCAAGAATAGAAACATGACCAGCATTTATTCATCATCTGTTTTGTACCAGGACTGTGTTAGGTGTTATCTTCATTAATTTTTAAATTTAATTCTAACCAAAAAACAAGGCTGAAAGGTAGATAGTACCATTCTTGCTTTTTAAATATGAGACTGAGCTTAGAGGAGTTAGTACTGAGTTAGCAATGAGTGGAGACAAATCCAAATCCTGCTGTGGATTCAAAGCTCATTTCCTTTCTGCTGGACTGTGAGGTTTCCCGGTCATGTAGTTTAACACACACACACACACACACACACACACACACACACACACACACGTGTATGAACATTCAGCAAAACTCACAGACAAAATAGAAGAGTTTGTTATCCACCGTCATAGGAAGAGTACACAGTATATGTCATAAAGTCACGCAAAGAGGAATCTCTGTCTTTTGGGAAGGCATTGTGAGGAAGGAGGTTTGAGTTGGATCTTAAAAAATGAGTGGAAGTGGACAAGAAAAAAGTAGAAAGACTCTTCTTGGTTGTACAGCTTTCAGAAAAAAAATCTTTGTCATGAAAGTTTCCATGGAGGTTACATATGCTCTTGGAAGTCTTGCTACTCAAAGTGTGGTCTGCAGACCAGCAATATCAGCATCACCTATGAGCTGTTAAAAGTGAAGGATCTTAGGTCCCACTCTAGATCTGCTGAATCAGAATCTGCATTTCAGCAGGATCCCTAGGTGAGCTGTGCACAGTACAGCTTGGGAAGCAGACACAGCTCTGAAAGATAGTAGTGGACTGATGTTGCTAGAACCAAGAGTATAAGTGGGTTAAGTCAGCAAGTACATACCTGAGCTAGATGATAAAGTACCTGTGCTTCAAGACTAAGGCATTAAGATTTTAATTTTACAATACCTTATCAAAATTCTAAAACATTTAAAGATAAAAGATTAAAGTAAACTTTAAAAAATAGGAAAGAAAATGCTATTTATTGAGAAGACCATTTAATGGGAGCAGCAGGAATAGTAATTACCAGGGCTGTGGTCCCAGGAGCAGTACCAGCACCACCTAGATCTTGTTAAGATGAAGAGTCTCAGATCCTGGGCAGAATTAGAACCATAGTGAATCAGAAACTGTAGGGTTGGGGCCCAGCAGTCTCTGTTTTTTATTTTATTTTTTAATGTTTTATTTTTGAGAGAGAGACAGAGTATGAGTGGGGGAGGGGAAGAAAGAAAGGGAGACACAGAATTAGAAGCAGTCTCCAGGCTCTGAGCCATCAGCACAGAGCCTAACACAGGGCTCGAACTCAGCAGTCTGTTTTAAAGAAGTCCATCAGGTGATCTTGATGTACATTCAAGAATGAAAACCACTATACTAGAGGCACTGAATGTGACATTGTTTTCTAATGAAAAGCAAAATAGGGGTGCCTGGGTGGCTCAGTCGGTGAAGTGTCCGACTTCAGCTCAGGTCATGATCACGTTGTATTCTGTGCTGTCAGCTCACATCATAGTGCCTGCTTCAGATTCTGTGTCTCCCTCTTTCTGTGCTCCTTCCCTGCTCATGCTCGCTCACGTTCTCTCTCTCTCTGTCTCTCTCAAAAAGAGACAAACATAAAAAAATTTTTAAATAAAAAAGCAAAATAGTAAAATATTCTAGATGTATCTTTAAGTGTTCTTGGATGCATGCATAACTTATGCTGGATGGGAATGTATTTTTGTTTGTTTTTGAGACAGAGAGGGCGCAAGTGAGGGAGGGGCAGAGAGAGAAAGAGAGAAAGGCGGGGCTCATTGGGGCTGGTGTTTTACCTGAAGCAGGATGCATGCTCACTTGAAGTGGGGCTTGAGCTCACCGGATGTGAGACTTGAATTCATGAACTGTGAGATCATGACTTGAGCCAAAGTCAGATGCTTAAGTTCTTAGCATCTGACTGGGAATGTTTTAGAAATACATTGGGTTGCTAAACAGAATCAGTGAGAATACCAGGGCATCAGATGAGAATAATAGGCAGAAACCAGGGGTATCAGAGGATCAAGAGAACATGGCCATTATCAAGGTCAAATCATGGGAATAATCCTTAGGGGGCTCCACTGGTACCGACACAGGTACTGTGTTGGACATGTTTTGCTGTTCCCAGCAGGGTAGTCTATAGTAGTTAGATGCCTAGTTGCTCTGTCTGTGTCTTCAGTTCCAGAGTCCTGAACAGGAGTTTCTGATTGGCTGAGCTGAATCCAGATCTTTAACCTTTTAGATTCAGAGAATAAAAAGAGGGCATGCCTGGTCGCTTTTGGTTCCCACAGTGAAAAATTCCCTAAAATGAGATAGTGATATGCCATAATAATTTCTGCATTTTTTTCTGTTCACTGAATAGTTTTAAAGGTGCTGTTTTTTTTCTCATCTTTATTGAGATATAATTGAGAAATAAAAGTTATATATACTTTAGGTATATGAATTGATGTTTTTATATATATTGTGAAATAATCACAAATCTAGCTAATTGACATAATCATCACTTCACATATTTGCTATTTTCTTTATTTTTTGGTATGTGTGATAAGCGTAATTAAGTTCTACCTTCTTAGCAAATATTAAGTATACAATACAATATTATAACTATATCTACGTTGCTGAACATTAGATCTATAGGACTATTGATCATGCCTAACTGAAACTGTGTACTCTTTGACCAACATTTCCCCATGTCTGCTCATCCCAGGAAAAGAAATAACAGGTATATCCAAATCATAAAGGAAAAAGTAAAATTATCTCTGTTCGCTAATGACACAATCATATATCTGGAAAACCCTCAAGATGCAGCAAGAAAACCTAGAAACAAGAAACAAATTCAGTGAAGTTGCAGGATACATAATCAATTTACAAAAAAGATTGTGTTTCCATATACAAACAATATACAATCTGAAAAGGAAATAAAACAATTCTGGGACACCTGGGTGGCTCAGTCAGATAAGCATCCAACTTCAGGTCATGATCTCATGGTTCATGAGTTCAAGGCCAGCATCGACCTCTCTGCTGTAGGCACAGAACCTACTTTGGATCCTCTGTCCTCCTCTCTCCGCACCCGTCCCCCGCTCACATGCATATTATGCATGCTCTTTCTCAAAAAGAAATAAACTTTATATAATAAAATTCCATTTACAATAGCAAGAAAAAGAATAAAGTAATTAGGAATGAGCTTAACCAGAGGTGAAGGACTTGCACTAGGGGTTTTAATGATGGGTCTTTGAATCAGCTCTTTATACCAATGCTGTCAAATAGAAATACAATGCAAGCTACATTTTTAGTTTTAGCTATTAGTTTAGCTATTTTAAGTTTTATGGTAGCCACATTAAAAAAAATAAAAAGAGGTGGGAAAATGTTAGTTTATTTAACCATATAGGTTCAAAAATTTATTATTGCAACATACAACCAATATAAAAATTGTTGAGATATATGATATATTTGTATCTTTATTATGTCTTTGAAATTAGGTATTTGTGCTAGTTCTATTTCAAGCTCCCAATATCTGCTTAGGCTAATTGCTACTATTAGACACAGAAACTTTAGATTATTCAGTATGTTCAGTTTTTATTTGAGATACTCAGGACATTCCTCAGATTGAATGTTTTTTTCAAAAACATTTAGAGCATGTGACTAACTTATAACACAGTAAAGACATTTTGCAAGGCTGTAGGGTATTTATTATATTCTATATTCTTTGTTGGTGATCTAAGTTCATGGAAAATCACCTTGGAAAATACAGGACCATTAGAAGTTCAACACTGCTTCTCTTTTTCCTTTCTTGCTTAAAAATCTCCAGCAGCTGTCACATATAGGTTAAAAATCTATCCATCTACAGAGACCGATTCTTTAAGTAGTTGCCATTGAATTCTGTCCTAAAGTATTTAAAAAATGATGGGATTGATGTGCTTTTCTAAAGGACTTGTTTAGGTAGAAGGAAAATGAGGCAATTCCAGATGCACAGAGAAGAGTCTGGAGATTCAGATTTATAGGGTTTGCCAGTAAATAAGCCTCAGAATTTTATTGTGGGTTTACAGGAGATGTTAAAACCAATGATAGGACTGAAGTTTTAGCCTGAGTCACTGGTAATGTGAAATTATCATTGGTAATAATTCATTGAATCTTTTAGCTATTTCATTAATTCAACAAAGGTTTATGAAGTGTTTACTATTCTGGAAGCTGGAGATACTACCATAATTTATAGTAATAGCTCAAATTTATGGAGCCCTTATGTGTAGGAAATTGATATGTGTGCCTTACACAAAATGGTGTTGTTTTAGGGATTATACTGTATTCATACATTAGGAGATAGTGAATGGTAAGAGGAAGAGCTCACAGTATAACTTAGTTTGATTCCATTGGCAGTTATGAATTTGATACTCATAACCACCACCCTTTATAGTCTCTAAAAGATGTGATTGTAACTTTGTATAATATTGACTTCCATGGGACTTATCTCTTAATAGTAATGGAGAGAAATAAAGGAATGCCACTTTGCTATGCATATAGTGTGTGTGTGTGTGTGTGTGTGTGTGTGTGTGTGTGTGTATAGGGTTCATTTTGGTTATGTTATGTAGTGATGTTAGCCCATCCGAGTGTTGCTTAGCACAACAATTAGTTAAAGATATGGGATTGACTTCTGGAGAGATCAGAAGAGGATTTGTAGCTATGTTGGTCAGCTACCTTTTTTTTTCTGTAAAAGGCCAGGTAGCAGATATTTTGTGGTTTCTGGGCTATATGGTCTCTATTGCAACTACTCAACTCTGTCCCTGCCGCAAAAGAAGCCATGGGCTGCCTGCCATATGTGATTCGTGAATGTGTTGCAAGGCAGATGTATTTATAAAAGCAGATGGTAGGCCAGATTTGGCTTATAGGCTCTAATTTGTAGATAAAAGTACTATTATATCATGATGGAGTTTGGAGAGAAATCAGTAATCATGGGATTTAATTTACTCATTTTTGCAGGTGATAAGAAAACAGAAGTGTAAAGAAAGCCAAAGACCCTCAGAATCATTGATAATGCTTCAACTGGAATAAGAAGCCGTGTTTCCTTGATTTTTTTTTTCTAGGTCTCTAATCCCCACACTTTGATACTCTGTTTTGAAAGACCCCAATGGTCACCTTAATGGTGCCAGAGTTGTTCTACATGACAGGCCATGGCTCAGACCTATCATTAATGAGGAAGCAGGGAAAGAAATAGATTTTGAAGGAGAAATACATAGTGATCGCACAGGAATGAATTCCTTTATATAATAGTAGGTTGACATTAAGGCTGATAATGGCTCCTCCCCTTGCTCAAAGGTATAAAAGACTGTGGCTCCAGATTCCTT
This sequence comes from Prionailurus viverrinus, assembly GCF_022837055.1. NCBI lineage: Eukaryota > Metazoa > Chordata > Mammalia > Carnivora > Felidae > Prionailurus > Prionailurus viverrinus. Next base: position 19,919,281 of record NC_062569.1, read on the forward strand.
TATCCTTATAGGTTCCTCACTCCACGTGGGTGTAATTAATCTGTCATTTGGTGGCATATTTGTGTGGATCCAGAGAGACACTCAGGAAGGTGTGTCCTCTTATGCCCTTCTGTCTGTATCTTGTGTCCTATTTACATTGTTTTTTGTTTTGAAAGAAAACCAAAGAAAATTTGGACTGGGTATAAATTGACATTCATTTCAATTTTAGAAATATTTGTTTTCAAGGTAGTGATTTAACATGCAAGCTTATAATTTATATTTAATTTAAAATCTGTCTTTCATAGCAATAATTTTGAGATACATAAAATTCTGAATATCTCCCCAGAGAGTTAGTCTTCTATCTTTATTCATAGATATTTAATATAGTTACTTTTTTATTTTTTTTTATTTATTTATTTTTTCAACGTTTATTTATTTTTGGGACAGAGAGAGACAGAGCATGAACGGGGGAGGGGCAGAGAGAGAGAGGGAGACACAGAATCGGAAACAGGCTCCAGGCTCCAAGCCATCAGCCCAGAGCCCGACGCGGGGCTCGAACTCACGGACCGCGAGATCGTGACCTGGCTGAAGTCGGACGCTTAACCGACTGCGCCACCCAGGCGCCCCTAGTTTACTTTTTTAAATGAAATTTTTAATTGTGTACTTGAAAATGGCTGAGTTTTATGAAGCAGAGGGGAAGGAGTATTAGTACATAGCTCATGACTCAAATTTGAGAAATGTTCACAGAAAATAGGAGACAGGAGAGAGAACAACAAATAGTATAGAGAGGAGCTCAGAGAGCTGGGTGGAGAAACCAAATAACTCAGAAAACCAGAGAATCAGAGGAAGGGAGTGGCTAAGAAAAAATGTTGAACAGTATCCAAAGATGCAGAAACTATCAATAGACCTGGGTGATTCGTGACATTATTCTTTTTAAGTTCATTTATTTATTTTTTCTGAGAGCGAGAGAGAGAGAGACTGGGAGGGAGGGGGAAAGGGGGAGGCAAAGAGAGAGAGGGAGAGAAAGAATGGCAAGCAGGTTCTGTGCTGTCAGCCCAGAGCCCGATGCAGGGCTGAAACCCACAAACCCTGAGATCATGACCTGAGGTAAAATCGAGAGTCAGACGCTTAACTAACTGAACCACCCAGATTCCCTGATTAGTGATATTTTAGTGATGTTTCAATATGCTGATGCCAGAAACCAGTGTGTGTATGTCTAAGTAGTGAGCAAATAGAGCAGGTGATCGTTAATTTCAGAAATTTGGGCAACTAAAATGGATTTAGGAAGAGTAGCATGGATAATACGGTTGGTTGGTTGTTTTGAGAAAGAAGCTTTTGTTTATATGTAAACACTAAATGGAAGGGGCTAGTAGAAAGTGATCTATTAATACATAGCATTTATTGAATATGTTGAAGGTTTTCAGCTCATTTCAGTACTGCATATGTACTTGTTATTACATGTCTTTCACCTCTAATAGCTTTCTGGGGGTAGAGGATGGTTGATTAATCTCGAGGTATTCAGCACCTAATATGGTACATGGCACATAGTATGTATTTGATAAATAGTAGTTGAACTTAAAAGACCAATCACTGTTTACAAAGAAAGTGAGAGAATGATAGGATGGACAATAATGAGCTATACCAATATAATCATGAAAAATTTCCAAATTTCCTGGCCAGGTACTTGGGTAACTTCAATTTCCTTAATTGTTTTGTGGTATCAAGCTTTTAAAGTATTTAGTTATTGGGTTTCGGCAAAAACTACTAAACTTTATACACAATGGCAAAGCCAAGATGGAGGGACAGTTGCTAAGCAAGGCAGCCTGCAGGAGCACAGACTTTAAAACACTATGCAAGTATAACGTGCATGCATCTGTGTTACGTATTTATAACATGGGTGTGTGTCTATATCTACACGCGTATTTAAACATTTACAATGTTTTTTTAAACATCCAATAAACATTGTTTTGCTGAACATTATTTTTGTCTTCACGGTTTTTTTTGTATTGGGTTATAATGAATTTTGGGTCTCAATCTCTTGTTAAATCTCTGAAAGCAGCTCTCAAAGTAGAGAGGACAAGCATCTACAGCCATTTATATTAACTTATTCAGCACCAATTTCTAGTCGCTCTGTATTGAGATTTCTATAACTTCTGCTCATCTATTAGGAAAATCACACTTTCACACTGCATACCGGGAACAAAAAAGCACAACCTGCACATCTACAGATTGGGATTATTGAATTGTTGATGGAATTCTATGTTATTAAAACTAAGGTTCTCTCATATGTATGTCTCTCTTTGAATTACTAAACCAGGCATTCATAGAGAAATTGTATCTTCATTAATGTTTTCCCCAGAAAGTAGAATTTTCTCAGAAAATAACATTAATCGCATGTTACGCTGTATGGAGAGTTAAGTGTGCATGGAGTAGTAATTACTTAAGATAATTAACAGACACCTGCTGTAGTTCTCTTTGGTATTAACAGTCACCTTCCTTCTACCTTCTTTTCATCTTTTTCAATAGTTTTCTCAAGGAAAATATTTTAACCAAATTTTGGTGAGAACTTTCTAAACTTTGAGCATTTTTTAGGAGCTCAGACGAATGATGTGTGTATGAGATAGAATTCCTACCCTGGGAGAACTTCACCTCTGGTTGGGAAATAGCCGGTGCCTTTTCTTCGTTCAGTCAGCTTGCTGTACAAAAAAGTCAGTTGTTGGGAAGTCAAGGGATCCACTCTCTTGACTATCTATGAAGTCTGTCCACCTTCCAGTCAGTGAGTCACTGGTTATAAAATCAGGCACAGTGATAATTTTGCTCATTTCTAGGTCTTTGCTCTCACCTCCTGGATATAAAACTAATATGGTGCCATCCTCTCCTGTCCTCTTGAAAGGATCTGAATCCATATACCTAGAAAAGGAAAAGGAAAAAAAAAAGATGGCAGAGAAAATACAAGCTTTTAGTTATTTCTGCTACTTAATTTTCATTAGTGTCAGTCTCATCCTAAAGTCAATAAGCATTTCCAGTCATGTCAAGTCTGTCCACATTTCTATAACCATTGAGTTAATTGGTCATTTGGGTAGGTTGTAATACCAAGTGTGAAACCTAGCTGTATTTGTTTTGACAAAATGTGGAACTATCCATTCTTACAATGAGCATACACATTTGGAAAAAAATGTCACGGAAAAGTTAAGCTTTATTTCCAAATGTCGAATGATTCATACAATATAATTAGAATGACTTACAAAGTGTTACTAATGCATAATTCTTAATGACTTTCCACTCTCCAACAACAAATAAATGAATGGGCTTTTAAGACTCTTTATGTGAATTATGGTACGTAAAACGAGCTGCAAGAGGTGTGCATTAGTAGTGCACAATATATCCCCTCTCCATTAACGCTATGATTTTTTTTCCTTAGGAGAAAATAAAACACCCTTTGCACAATGGTTTTGAGGATGTCACTTGTTACCGTTTTGTCTGTAAGAAACCATTTCAGACACAGGTGGTATTTCCTTTGCACACTCTGGTCCTACACATTAAAGCTTAGTGTTTCAAGATTACTCAACCATAGTATGTTAAAATTTGGTATAAAATGTGGCTGTTTTGGGGGCACCCGGTTGGCTCAGTCGGTTGAGTGTCTGACTTTGGCCCAGGTCATGACCTCACAGTTGGTGAGGTTCAGCCCACATTGAGCTCTGTGCTCACAGCTCAGAGCCTGAAGCCTGCTTCACATTCTGTGTGTCCCTCTCTCTTTGCCTCTCCCCCACTCACACTGTTTCTCTCTCTCTCAAAAATAAACATTAAAAAAATAAAAAAAATACCTGGCTGTCTTTAGGAATACTATAATAAAATAATTTCTTTTTTTTTTTAAATAGGAATAATACAGAAACAATTTTGGTCTACTTTGGTATATAATGTTACCAGTTGTAAATATGAGCATTTGATGTGTAGTAAAATACTTGATAATATGCTGTGGAAAACAGTGATCATATGTGACAAGATAAAAATACATGATTTCCTTTATAGGTCACTAACCTAACTTTTGAAAATAACAACTTAGATTTCTTCAGAAAGTCACATGGAGTATATAAATAGCCTGTGTGTAATTAAGACAAAAAAAAAGGCAGAAGGCACACACTAATTTAGAGTTACTGCTGAATAAGTCAGTTTCATAAAACTATTTCTGATACAGTTGAATGGTTTTTGAGTTCCAACAAATAAAAACAAAATTAGGATTTGGTATATGCAACTTTTGATACGACTTCAGTTATTACCCTAGAAGAACAACTCTAAATATTTCATTTAAAGTCCCATAATATGTTATAGTGAACTCTATCTTTGTTGACATGTTGAAAATTTCTTGATTTTACTTTATTCCTTACTCTGTCTTTCCACTTCAAGTCAATGTTTTTATCTGGTAAGGCTTATGCAATGAGGAGGTAAACACATTGTCTGGGTTCCATTGTGGGTGGGCTTTAGTTACAATTATTCATATTACTTAATCTCTATCAATAATTTAATTATAACATCAGTGCTGGATAGTTTTGAAAATAGAATTGTTTCAGTGGGCTTTGGATTCTGAATACATGTATGTTTTAGAAAATTCAGAAAAACCCAAAGTAAAAATATAAGTCATCCAAAAACTCACCACTCAGATACTTAGTATTTTCATTTTTGCAGACAATATAAAGATTACTGCATTTTAGGCAAAAATATATCAAAAAGGACCTTATACACATTTACGTAATGCTACTTAATAAATATCCACAGATTAACATTTTCGAATTGTTTTTTTTCAATTTGCAAAGAAATATGTGTTTAATAGACATCTGGAAAATATGGGATACCTAGGTGGCTCAGTCGGTTGGGTATCTGACTTGATTTCTGCTCAGATCATGATCTCACAGTCCTGAGGTTGAGCTTTGCATCTGGCTCTATGCTAGGTGTGGATCCTGCTTGAGAGTCTCTCTTTCCCTCTCCTTCTCTTGCTGCCACACATTCTTCATCTCTCTTAAAAAAATCTGGACAATAAAAGTGAGTATCTTCTTCAGGAATAATCATGGCAGACCTTTTGGTTAATTTCCTGTGGTTTTACTTCTACACATATGCTGTATATATCAGTGCTCTCCAGGCAGTGACCACCAAGAACATACTTTGTGGTTGTACAAGTTGGGTTTATTACCTATTTTGGTAAGGAAGAATATGTTATATGGGGACTGTTGAGTAAACTAGTGTTAGAAGTATAAGAGTGTATTAGAAAAGACTATTGAGGGGTGCATGGGTGGCTCAGTCGGGAAAGCATCTGACTTCGGCTCAGGTCATGATCTCGCAGTTTGTGAGTTCAAGCCCCGTGTTGGGCTCTGTGCTGACAGCTTGGAGCCTGGAGCCTGCTTCAGATTATGTGTCTCCCCCTCTCTCTGCCCATCCCATGGTCATGCTCTGTATGTCTCTGTCTCTCAATAATAAATAAATGTTAAAAAAATTTTAAAACAAGAAAAGACTATTTGTAGGATTTAGGCTTTGGTTAGGTGAATTGGAGGAGGGTTTAAGGAATTGAGGCATTGCTTTGGATTGGATGCTGTTAGGAAGCAGGGCTAATGCTATGATTATGTTAATACACCTATACAGAAAAAAGAGAAGACTAGATTGAGACTAATTTTATTGGTAAGCAACAGTTACTCTCATTAGCCAAGATAGAGGAATGTTCACACATTTTTGTGGTTTGACAATGTTCATGATGTGTCTGTGCTCAGGCATTGCAGAATGATCTTATTTTTGTTTGGAGCCTACGTGATCATAAAATAGCCTTATCTAATGTTGATGTTCTGTGAAATTCTTTATGTTTAGCAGGAGCCCAAGAGTTATCAGTGAGGGCCAGGCCAACTCATGGCACCACTCCTGGATCACAGGGGCTGCTTTTCTCTTTCTCAAATATTATCATATTTTATTTTCAGTATAAAGTATACTCAATGAGGGCAATAAACGTGTTCCATTCATTGTTGATATTTGCTTTTTAGCTGGTTTATTATAATATACATCCCTGGGACTTTTCTTTGTAATTTTTAGTTTGTGTTTGTAGTACTACTTGAATCTATGGCTTAATGTATTTTTGAAATACATGTTTTTGAAAACATTTTTGAAAATGTTTAGCTGATATATCTTCAAATAATGATCGCTTCTTCTCTATCACAACTTTCTTACTGAGATTCCATTTATACACTTATTAGACCTATTTACTGTATTCCATATATTTCATATTCTTTCTCTCTTTCTCTTTTAGGGAGAGAGAATGTGCAAGCAGGGGAGCAGCAGAGGGAGAGAAGGGGAATCTTAAACAGGCTTCATGCTCAGTACAGAATCTAATGCTGGGCCTGATCCCGTGACCCTGGGATCATGACCTCAGCCAAAATCGAGAGTTGGTAGCTCAACCCTCTGAGCCACCCACACATCCCTCTTAATCTCTCTTGAATGATTACATGTAATCATTATATCACTAATGATGTGTCTTTCTTAGCAGAATGTTGAAAAACTTGCTTCTCAAGTAATTCCCAGCAAATAGAGAAGGCAACATAATTTGGATGTCTGTAGCTGATACAAATCTTATTCTGTATTTGTTTATTCAACAAATACACATGTCCATAATATGTGCCTGGCCCTATTCTAGTGTCAAGGGTGCATTTACCCAGACACAAATCCCTGCTTTCATGGAGCGGACGTGATAGTGAAAAGAAGCTCATGGGCTAGCTAGGAGAACCAGAAGGAGAGGGGAAGTGGGAAAATAAGTGGCCGATGAAAGGCTGAGACCTTTTATGTGCTGATCTGGTAAATTAACAGGTAGCAGAGGAGAAGCCCTGAAACATCATTATTAAGACTTGAATTTCACCTGAGAATCCCAGGGATGGAGACAAGCTCAAAAACTGTTAAGGGAATACAGTGAAGGCATCAACAAAAATAAACTCCTACCTAAATGATGGTACAAATCTAAATTCCAACAAGTTGAGCAATTCTAACTTTGAGAAAGAGAAAAAAAAAAACAGAAAAAATATCTCAACAGTTAGTACATAAATTCACTCCAGGTAAAAGTGATATTATGGAAAAGTTTTAAGTAAATATATTTTGAATGTTCAGTGAGTAAGTGCAGCCTTAATTTCTTGAAAATTGAAAATGAAAATATGAAATAAAAGGCAGAAATGATAAGAGAATAGTTCCTACAAAAATGAATCAATTAGAAATTTTGGAAGTAGAACATATAGTCACTGAAATAAAAGCTCAGTAGATTGGATAAATACTAGATTAAGCTCAGTCTAAAGGTGAATCAGTTTGCCACCCAGATAGACAGGGAGGCAAAGATATAAAAGAGCAGTTAAGCAGTACAGAGAATAGTTTGAGGGTTTATCACATATGCTGACCAATATGGTAACTATTAAGTATAAGGGACAAGTAAGCAATTAAAATGTGCTGTAAGTGTAAAATTAGACAGTAGATCACAGGGACTTCATTCAAAAGAAGAGTCTGAGATATCTCTAACAAGTTTTATATTGATCTCTGATAATTTTATGTTGATTTATGTTGTATGATGACATTTTGGACATTGGGTTAAATAGCAAATATTAAAATTAATGTTATCCTTTTTTTAGTTTTTAACATGACTACATACAATTTTAAATTATATATGTGCCTTGCATTGCATTTTGGTGGGCAGTGTTAGTCTATATAATGTTAACTCTTATGCAGGAGTCCTGGGAAACAATATAGAAGGAATGGTGGAGAAAAAATATTTGAACAGATATTAGTGAAAATTTTCTATCATTGAAAAAAAGATATAGTTTCATGGGGTATCAGGCTATGTTCAGGATAAATAAAAACATACTCAGAAACTTTGGAGTGAAATTGAAGAAACTCCAGTATAAACAGAACAATTTAAAAATTTGTAGATTGCACCAATGGGTCACCTTTGAAAAACAGTTGGATAAACAGTAGACTCCTCTAGAGGCCATAGACAATGGAGTAACATATTTAAAGTGGTGAGCAAAAGTAACTGACAATCTAAAAACATTGTGCCAAAATAGACATGTAAGTATAAGGAAAAAAGAAAAGGGAAATATTTTGAAATACACATCTAGTTAGTGTACCATCCATAGGTCCTCACTAAAAGAGTTCTGGAGGAATGTACGTAATCAAGGATAGTGGACCAGAGGGAGGCATGGGGTACAAGTGACCCTAGAAAGTGAGACAATATTAGTAATTGTAACTTTTTTTAGTAACTCTTCTTTTTGTTTCATAGCAGGTAAAGTAATAAAGTGGGTCAGGCAAATGCTCAGTGTATATTTAGAGTATGCTAACACTAGCAGTAGGGAAATATTTATAGTCAGGAATATGAATTATGAAATTAATGGTAATCCTAAAAAATAGAAATATAATTCATAGTCTCCAAAATAGAAAAGAATAAAAAAAGGATTTCATAAAAATATAACCCTTTTGAATTGCCGACAGGAGTGTGAAGTGAAGAAGAAAGAAGTCAGGGTAGGGTGGAGAGGATAAGTAGGGGAGTTAGAGCATAGGCAGGAAACACAAAAGAATTTTTTTAAGTCCAAATGGATCAGTGATCACATCATATTTAAGTCGGTTAAACACCGATTAAAAGTCAGAAATCATCAGATGAAAAGAAACATAACCTAAATAAATGGCATTTGTAAAAGACTTAGATAATACAAAACAAAAGTAAACAGGAAGAGAAAATGGATGTTCAGTAGAGTGCTTATAACATACTAGGAATTCAATAAATGTTCTGTACCATTTCACAGTTTTCTTCCAAATGATGTATTTTTGATATTAAAATTATCAGGTTCTTTATTGTACACCTCTAAGTGTTGAAACAGAGATAAAATCAAGAGAAATGCTTTAAGAAATAGCAATCTTCTTTTCTATACAAGGTCAACATTTACAAAGTATAGGGGGCAAAGGTGATAAATCATATCTATGCAACATCACTGAACTATAGTTTGTTTTTTTTTCCCCTGGCCAGGAGCTCAGTTTAAATACACATCAGGGTCTTATTCATCTGCCAGGCAAGTATGCAAGCCTGTCACCAGGTGAGCAAAATAAGAAAATATTGCACTACCAGCTATGTGGAGATCATAGTCTGGCAAAGAAATTCTTAACTGAGTAGATAGATTTAGTTGGAGATTCATGTGAAGCTTCAGGAAATCTTTGGACTCTTTGAAAGGATAGACAAAAATGTGGTTTTACGTGTGTTTTCAGTGTGATAGGTCAATAACTTTCATCGCATTTAGGAAGGGTTGATAGCTCCCCAAAATTCAATACAGTGTTCTAGGCTGGGTTAGCTAATATGTGCCCATGGAAGTTAAAAGAAGAAATGGAAAGGCAAGCTTTCACATTTTTTGATTTTTTCCTACTTACAATTTAACTTAGGAAATTAAATTTCTCATTTTATAATAATTGCCATCTGAAATACACCCCCCCGCCCCACTTTTTTTTGGGCATCAAGTAGTTCTTACATTATTCAACTTGTAAGGTTTAATGCTCCCGACAACCACTTTTCAAATTGACTTTTGTGGCCCATTCTCAATTATACTTGCAAATTAGTAAGGGTGGTTGAGTGATAAAAAGAAACCCTTGGATAATCTCCAAACCTCATTTTAGCCAATAATTTCTGCATTTTTCTCGTTCATTTTTTTTGTAAGAACTTCTTAAAATAGGTTCAAAAATAAGTCATTTGGTTTTTACTTCCATCTACTGTCCCTCTCTCCCTGTAGCGAGGATGTTCATGACCCAAAGCAAAAGATCTGTAAATGGCTCAAAGAATTTAAACATTAGGTAATTTCCTATTTTCTAGCACCCTAGCTGCTCTATCAACTTGCATTCAGTCTTATGATAAGTATAGATATGTGTGAATAAATAATATAAAATATTTCTTGTGTTCTCATCAGCTTGCCTCTTTTCTTAGGCAAAATAAAGATAAAAGTTCATATAATAAAACAAACATGTTATGTGTCATTAGAATTTTACTTATGTAATATGATATGTGGTTGCTTTTATACTTTTAGTAACCAAGCCACCCTAGATGCAGGTCTGAGATCAGTCCATCTTTTGAATTTAATTTTCAGTGATAATTTTATATTATGTTTTACAGTATAATATAATTTTGTTATAAGCAGAGTATCTTTTAGTGAGGACTCTAAGAATAGGCTACCTAATTTAAATCTCAGCTTTACTGCTACTCATAATTAGAATGACTTGGGCAATTGACTTGACTTTTCTAAGCCTTAGTTTTCTAGTCAGAGAGTGGGCATTGATATTATCATCACCGTTGTAACTTACAGGGTCAGTGTGAGGACAGAATGAAATAATTCATATACCATAGTTAACACAGACCAATTTTCAAGGAAGGGATATATTTTAAGATTTTATTTTTAAGTAATCTCTGTATCCAACGTGGGGCTTCAGCCCACACCCTGAGATCAAGAGTTGCATGCTCTACTGACTGAGCCAGCCAGGTGCCCCAAGGAAGGAATATTTAATAAAAGAAATAGTTTTCCTCTTAAATATTCAAATTACACAGTCTTTCCTTTTTCCTACTTTAGTGTAGCAACTATAATATTTTATTGGTTTCCTCTTCTTGAATATTTCTGAGTATTCCTAAAGAATATTTTCTTGGGGTGCCTGGGTGGGTGGCTCAGTGTGTTAAGCATCTGACTTCGGCTCAGGTCATGATCTCATGGTCCATGGGTTCAGGCCGCACATTGGGCTCTGTGCTGACAGCTCAGTGCCTGGACCCTGCTTTGGATTCTGTGTTTCCATCTGTCTCTGTTCCTCCCTTGCTCTCGCTCTCTCTCTCTCTCTCTCTCTCTCTCTCTCTCTCTCCCTCTCCCTCTCCCTCTCCCTCTCTCTCTCTCTCTCTCAAAAATAAATAGACATTAAAAAAAAAGAAAAGAATGTTTTCTTGATTCCATGAAGCAATTACACACAAACTAGAAAAAAATCCCACCAGCAAATTACTGAGTGAACAGAGCCAAATACAGAAAATCACATATGGTCTGATTCTATTTACCCTTTGCATAGGGCAGGCAGTGATCAGGAGGCAGCAGAAGGGTACCTTCTGAGGTGCCGGGAATGTTCCTTTACTTTGAACTGGGTGCTCTTTACACAGATGAATTTAGTTTGTGAAAATTTATTAAGCTGAAAACTTTTGATCAATACACCTGCAAAGGTAGATTTATTCACTAAAAGTTTTTAAAGCAAGTCCGTCGAGGTATTACCTGTCCCACCTCTTGAGCATCCACTCGACGCTGATGCTCCATTGTTGACTGATTTCTTCTTGCTTTTGTTAACTTGCCTCTACTCCCCCTGTTCTAGCTTGTCCTGTGTTTGGGTTCAGACCTCTCCTGTTAGTCCCAAAGCTTAGAGCAGAACAGACTTCAATAAAAACTTTTCTCATGCCTCGTGTGGGGAATAACAGGAAAGAATTAAACCAATGCAGCAAATGCCTCACCGATGAGCAGGAGTAGAAATGCATAGCCAGAGCCCTCTGCACGTGTTCTTGGCTGGCTCTCAGTTAGGCCTTGAGTGTCATTGTGTTGTGGCCCACAACAAGAATCATTTCCCTAGAACTCTTAGAATTCTAGAACACACTAGAATGGGAAGTTTTATTTTTATTAAAATATTTAATAGAAGGAAATTAATTTTTTAAACTGTTTTAAGAAATTGGCTTTCTTTTAAAAATATGATTTTATCATTTAATTTTAATAGATTACTTTCTGGGGAAGATAACTTAAATGGCCTTATGTAAACTAATTCTTCAGTTTTTAATATTTTCACTGAGTTCTACTTTTGGTGAAAATATATTTAAATTTTGTACACTTTGAATGTAACATTTTAATTGCTTAGATTTATCTTTTACTGTAACAAAAATTGATTATAGTAATATATTTAGGTATTTTGTTGCAGTTACAGTCCATTTGTGGAAAGCTGTGGGCCCTGAGTGTGGGAATGATTGATAGTCACCCCAAATGTTTGTGCCAGATGTGTCTGCAAGCCACAAAGAGGTTGGGCATCCTTCCTGCTCCTGAGGGTACAGGAAGACCGGGAACTGAGAGGATTCTTCTGCAGAGGGCTTTTACATGTTTCCTGGCTCTGAGGGTAGAGGCTATGTCCTTTCCACCATTGTCAGGACTACTGTCATCTACAGTGCTGTGGGGTCCCAGTGACAGAAGACAGAGCAATAAGAGTCCACGTAGTGCCCTAGCTATAAGATAGAAGAACAGAGCAAACAGAACATGTAACCAGGACTGTTAGCAAAGATAGATGGTAACCTGATAAAAAATAATAAAAAGCCCTCACATGAAGAATGTCTGTCTTGAACTTAAAATAAATTATTTCTGAGCTTAAGAATTCAGAAGAGTTGAAGGAGAAAAAAAAATCACCGAATGGTTGGGCAAATGGGAAGGCAGAGCGTAAAGATGGATATACAGGGTAAGAAAATATTTGTAAGAGATAGAGGGGATATGCCCAATAGATATTATATGTAAATAATAATATATTTCGCTGGTAAAGAACAAAACAGAGGAAGGAAGGACAAAACTTAAATACTAGACTAAAATATCCCTGAACTGAAAAAAAATGGCAGGTCGGGCAGACTGAAAGGCAGGGTTAGTGAGAAAAGACTGTGATAGACAGTAAAACTCTTGATGTCCACGGTTAGAGGGAAACCTTGTAAAAATCTGTCAAGCCCAGTCAAGTTTCTGAAAAAAGTCAGACTCATTGTGCTTCTCTTTTATAGTACTGGGAGATAGAGCAGAGTGTAGTAGTGTCTAGACTTCAGAGAGAAAATTACTATAATGTAGTATTACTAAGTCAAAATAGTCTTCCTCTGTTGAGATGAAAGAAAAGTAATTCAGGATATAAATAATTCAAAGAGGAGGTCCTATTTCCCTGTCTGAGCAAAGCATTTAAAAAAAGACTATAAGTAACAAGGAGGTAGCACAAATTGGGGAAAAATAAAGAAGGGAATAAAAGAGTTCTGAGAAACAGTACATATGATGTGCAGTAAAGATATATTGCATGAGAATACATAAGATATAAGTGTGAGTGAAGGACTCTAGAAAACATATAGGCTAACCAAGTTTAGTAACAGCTCAGACTTAAAGGGGATAAATTATCTGAGAAACAGCTATGAGATGGGGGAGGAAGAAAATTTTCTAAAGATCTCAGTTTGTAGGGGATGTAATGGCAATGGGGGGGATGATGAATAACAGTGGGATAAACAAGTTTCTGTGGGTAGCGGATATAATCGTCTTAAAATATTAATTGTGGTTATTGTCAAGACACTCAAGAGTATAGCTAATAACAGAGTGGAGACTGTTAAAAGGGTAGAAAAGCACAACAAATCTTTTTATTTAGCAAGGGAAATAGTGAAGAGAATAGTGTTATTAACACCAGTAAATCAAAGGAAAAGGAAAAGATGATGAAACACTTGAGATAAGTAGTAAAGCAAGTTGAAAGGAATAAAATAGAGTACCAGACATTGTATTAAATATAAATAGACTTAATTCCTGCATTAAAGTATAGGGACTTGGAGAAAGGGCCAAAAAAGGGAATATATTATGTACATGCCACACACTTAAAATGAAATAATGAAAGTTGTTAATAAAGTAGTGCTAAAAAAAGAGTGAGGTGAGAAAAAAAAAGGAAGATCAGTATTGTTAGTGTCAGATAAGGTGAAATTAAGTGGTAAGAAAACAAGATGAAATGTGGAAAAGTACAATTTGTGAAACAGTTATAAAAATCAGGAGCTTATGTACCAAGCCACATAGCACGATTTATTAATTATGTTTTTCCACAAATTAAGTTCAACAAAATGCCTAATTATATTATTAAAATCAATTTTTGTTATAGTAAAAGGTAAATCTAAATAATTAAAAAGTTGTATTCAAAGTGTAAAAAATTTAAATATATTTTCACCAAAAATAGAACTAAGTGAAAATATTAAAAACTGAAGAATTAGTTTACATGAGATCATTTAAGTTATTTTCCCTGGAAAGTATTTAAAGTTACCTATTTTTTATAATTTGGCTATTGTTGAAAATGCTGCTATGAATATCGGGGTACATTTGCCCTATGAATCAGCACTCCTGCATCCTTTGGAAAAATTCCTAGTAGTGCTATTGCTGGGTCCTAGGGGAGTTCTATTTTTAATATTTTGAGGAACCTCCGCACAGTTTTCCAGAACGCCTGCACCAGTTTGCATTCCTACCGACAGTGCAAGAGGGTTCCCATTTCTCCATATCCTGGCCAACATCTGTTGTTTCCTGAGTTGTTAATTTTAGCCACTCTGACTGGTGTAAGGTGGTGTCTCAGTGTGGTTTTGATTTATATTTCCTTGGTGATGAGTGATGTTGAGCATCTTTTCATGTGTCTGCTGGCCATCTGGATGTCTTCTTTAGCAAAGTGTCTACTCATGTCTTCTGCCCATTTCTTCACTGGATTATTTGTTTTAAGGGTGTGGAGTTTGGTAAGTTATTTATAGATTTTGGATACTAACCCATTATCCAATATGTCATTTGCAAATATCTTCTTCCGTTCTGTTGATTGCCTTTTAGTTTTGTTGATTGTTTCCTTTGCAGTGCAGAATCTTTTTATCTTGATGAGGTCCCGATATTTCATTTTTGCTTTTATTTCCCTTGCCTTCAGAGACATGTCAAGGAAGAAATTGCTGAGGCTGAGGTCAAAGAGGTTGTGCCTGTTTTCTTGTCTAGGGTTTTGATCGTTTCTGGTCTCACGTTTAGGTCTTTCATCCATTTTGAGTTTATTTTTTTGCATGGTGTAAGAAAGTGGTCCAGTTTCATTCTTCTGCATGTTGCTGTCGATTTCTCCCAGCACCATTTGCTATAGATACACCGTCTTTTTTTTCCATTGGATACTCTTTTCTGCTTTGTCAAAGATTAGTTGGCTATCTATTTGTGGGTCCAATTATGGGTTCTTTATTCCATTGGTCTAAGTGTCTGTTTTTGTGCCAATACCATACTATCTTGGTGATTACAGCTTTGTAGTAGAGGCTAAAGTCTGGGATTGTGATGCGTCCTGCTTTGGTTTTCTTTTTCAACATAACTATTTGGGGCCTTTTGTGGTTCCATACAAATTGTAGGATTGTTTTTTCTAGCTTTGAGAAGAATGCCTGTGCAATTGTGATTGGGATTGCATTGAATGTGTAGTTTGCTTTGGGTAGTATTGGGCCTAAATATCCATCAACCAATGAATGGAATATACAATGGAATACTACTTGGCAATGAGAAAGAATGAAATCCTGCCATTTGCAGCAACGTGAATGGAACTGGAAGGTATTATGCTAAATGAAATTAGTTAATGACAGACATCATATGTTTTCACTCATATGTGGAACTTGAGACACTTAACAGAACCACGGGGGAGAGGAAGGGGAAAATATAGTTACAAACAGAGGGAGGGAGGCAAACCATAAGAAACTGTTAAATGCAGAGGGCAAACTGAGGGTTGATGTAGGGCGGGGGGGGGAGGGAGGCGGTGGTGAGGGGAAAGTGGGTGAGGGGCACTGAGGAGGGCATTTGTTGGTATGAGTGCTGGGTGCTCACAGGAATCTCCCCCCCCAAAACCAAGAGCACACTGTATACACTGTATGTTAGCCAACTTGACAATAAATTATATTAAAAAAATAAATTAAATTATTAGAAAAAAATAAAAAAATAGTTATTTTTAAAAGCTATGTATTAAAATGAAAGGACAAAATCATATTTTTAAAAGAAAGGCAACATCGTTTTTTTTAATATGAAATTTATTGTCAAACTGGTTTCCATACAACATCCAGTGCTCATCCCTACAGGTGCCCTCCTCAATACCCATCACGCACCCTCCACTCCCTCCCACCCCCCTATCAACCCTCAGTTTGTTTTCAGTTTTTTAAGAGTCTCTTATGTTTTGGCTCCCTCCCTCTCTAACTTTTTTTTTTCCTTCCCCTCCCCTATGGTCTTCTGGTAAGTTTCTCAGCATCTACATAAGAGTGAAAACATAAGGTATCTGTCTTTCTCTGTATGACTTATTTCACTTAGCATAACACTCTCCAGTTCCATCCACGTTGTTACAAAAGGCCATAGTTCATTCTTTCTCATTGCCACATAGTATTCCATTGTGTATATAAACCACAATTTCTTTAAATTTTTTTTTTCAACGTTTATTTATTTTTGGGACAGAGAGAGACAGAGCATGAACGGGTGAGGGGCAGAGAGAGAGGGAGACACAGAATCGGAAACAGGCTCCAGGCTCTGAGCCATCAGCCCAGAGCCTGACGCGGGGCTCGAACTCACGGACCGCGAGATCGTGACCTGGCTGAAGTTGGACGCTTAACCGACTGCGCCACCCAGGCGCCCCAAAACCACAATTTCTTTATCCATTCATCAGTTGATGGACATTTAGGCTCTTTCCATAACTTGGCTATTGTTGAAAGTGCTGCTATAAACATTGGGGTCAAAGTGCCCCTCTGCATTGGCACTCCTGTATCCCTTGGGGGAATTCCTAGCAGTGCTATTGCTGGGTCATAGGGAAGATCTATTAGTAATTTTTTGAGGAACCTCCACACTGTTTCCCAGAGTGGCTGCACCAGTTGGCATTCCCACCAACAGTGCAGGAGGGTTCCCATTTCTCCACATCCTCGCCAGCATCTGTAGTCTCCTGATTTGTTCATTTTAGCCACTCTGACAGGCGTGAGGTGGTATCTCAGCATGGTTTTGATTTGTATTTCCCTGATGAGGAGTGACATTGAGCATCTTTTCATGTGCCTGTTGGCCATCTGGATGTCTTCTTTAGAGAAGTGTCTATTCATGTGTTCTGCCCATTTCTTCACTGGATTATTTGTTTTAAGGGTGTGGAGTTTGGCGAGTTCTTTATAGATTTTGGATACTAGCCCTTTGTCCGATATGTCATTTGCAAATATCTTTTCCCATTCCGTTGGTTGCCTTTTAGTTTTGGTTGTTTCCTTTGCTGTGCAGAAGCTTTTTATCTTCATGAGGTCCCAGTAGTTCATTTTTGCTTTTAATTCCCTTGCCTTTGGGGATGTGTCAAGTAAGAGATTGCTGTGGCTAAGGTCAAAGAGGTTTTTTCCTGCTTTCTCCTCTAGGGTTTTGATGGTTTCCTGTCTCACATTCAGGTCCTTTATCCATTTTGAGTATGTTTTTGTGAATGGTGTAAGAAAGTGGTCTAGTTTCATTCTTCTGCATGTTGCCGTCCAGTTCTCCCAGCACCATTTGTTAAAGAGACTGTATTTTTTTTCCATTGGATACTCTTTCCTGCTTTGTCAAAGATTATTTGGCCATACTTTTGTGGGTCCAGTTCTGGGGTTTCTATTCTATTCCATTGGTCTATGTGTCTGTTTTTGTGCCAATACCATGCTGTCTTGATGATGACAGCTTTGTAGTAGAGGCTAAAGTCTGGGATTGTGATGCCTCCCGCTTTGGTCTTCTTCTTCAAAATTACTTTGGCTATTCGGGGCCTTTTGTGGTTCCATACAAATTTTAGGATTGCTTGTTCTAGTTTTGAGAAGAATGCTGGTGCAATTTTGATTGGGATTGCATTGAATGTGTAGATAGCTTTGGGTAGTATTGACATTTTAATAATATTTATTCTTCCAATCCATGAGCATGGAATGTTTTTCCATTTCTTTGTATCTTCTTCAATTTTCTTTATAAGCTAAGAAAGTCAACACCTTAAAATCAGTTTTAATCAATGAAAAATTAATTTCATTCTATTAAATATTTCAATGAAAATAAACTTCCCATTCTACTGGGTTCTAGCATTCTAAAAATACTGGGGAAATTATTCTTGAGGCACGAATTTATTGCTTTCATAATAACTGAAAGGAAGGGTTTGGGACAAGTTAAATTTCCCTTTACTGGAGTATTTATTAATCCCATTCAAGTCCTCTTTGAGCATTAAAGCAGTGTTCATCACTTACACTGGCTGCAGAACAACCCCTAAACCTTACTGACAGTCAAAAAGAGTCACCTTTATTTTCTAGCACACAGGTTAGGAGATGTGCAGAAGTGTTTTCCCTGGGATATTTTGGGTGTAAGTCACAAGATGGATGTTGAGGATGCGCAGATCATTAGGTCACACGAGGCACACGTGTACTCTTTCAAAAAATGTTTGGGTGAAGTCTCTCCCCAAACAATGCCTAAGCAGGGGTCCTTTTTGCCTGCATCCAGGGTAGTTCTGATTATCACATATCTCAAAATAATAAACAGCAAGATAGATTTTCATGTTAAAATCCATGAGATAGCAACAGTGATACTCAAAGGAAAAAGTATAACTAAAATGATATCGCTTAACAAAAATCTGTCAGAAACTGAAACAACTTTGAGATCAATTCGTTCATGTCCAAGTTAAGGAAAATTGTCTGTGATACCTTTCTTCTTCTGGCCTTTTGATCCTTAATCTGCCCTCATCTTTTTTCGTATTAGGTAAGTTGGTTGACATTTTCATAGGAAATTATCTAATTACTTTCTGGGAGCATAGCTTTTCACAGGAGGACATTGTGAGGCAGTATTCAGAGAATACTCTGACGTTGTAAGCAAATATTTGCATTTATTCTTAATTACATTTTTCTTCTACATGGAGTAGAAGATTTATGGCTTCTATCATAGTCTCTTTTTTAAAAAATTTTAATTCCAGCATAATTAACATACAGAGTTATATTGGTTTAAGGCATACAATATAGTGATTGAGCAATTCTATACATTACTCAGTGCTCCATCATGGTAAATATTCTCTTAATCCCCTTCATCAATTTCAACCATATCCCCATTCACCTCCCCTCTGGTAACCATCAGTTTTTTTCCCCAGGTTAAGAGTGTTTTTTTTGTTGTTGTTGTTCTTTGTGTTTTGTCTTTTTCTTCTTTGTTCATTTGTTTTGTTTCTTAAATTACACATATGAGTGAAATCATGGTATTTGTCTTTCTGTGGATGCTTTCACTTAGGATTATACCCTATACATCCATCCATGTTGTGGCACATTGTATGATTTCATTCTTTTTTATGGCTGAGTAATATTACACACACACACACATGCACACACACACACACACACACACACACACACAACACCTTTATCCATTCATCTACCGATGGACACTTGGGTTGCTTCCATATTTGGCTGTTGTAAATAATCGTGCAGTAAACATAGGAATGCATGTATCCTTTGAAATTAGTGTTTTCATATTATTTGGGTAAATACCCAGTAGTGGAATTACTGAAGCATAGGGTAATTCTATTCTTAATTGTTTGAGGAACTTCCATACTGTTTGCCATGGTGGCTACATCAGTTTACATTCCCACCAATAGGAGAGTTTCTTTTTCTCCACATCCTCACCAACATTTGTTTCTTTTGTTTTTGATTTTAACCATTCTGACAGGTATGAGGTGATATCTCATTGTAGTTTCGATTTGCATTTCCCTGATGATGAGTGGCATTGAACATCTTTTCATGTGTCTGTTAGCCATCTGTATGTCTTTGGAGAAATGTCTGTTCATGTCTTCTGCCCATTTTTAATTGGATTATTTGGTTTTTTTTGGGGGGGGTTGTGTTACATAAGTTTTTTACATATTGTGGATACTAACCCTTTATTAGATATGTCATTTGCAAATATCTTCTGCCATTCAGTAGGTTGCCTTTGAGTGTTGTTGGTAGTTTCCTTTGTACTGCAGCATTTTTTTTTTATTTTGATGTAATCCAAATAGTTTATTTTTGCTTTTATTTCTCTTGCCTCATGAGACATAGTAGACAAAAGTATTTAGAGCTGATGCCAGAGAAAATATTGCCTGTGATCTCTTGTAGGATTTTCATGGCTTCAGGTCTTACATTTAAATCTTTAATGCATCTTGAGTTTATTTTTGTGTATGGTATAAGAAGGTGGTCCAGTTTCATCCTTGTGCATGTCCAGTTTTCCCAGCACCATTTATTGAAGACAGAGTCTTTTTCCCATTGCATATTCTTGCCTCTTTTGTCATAGATTAATTGACCATACTATTGTGAGTATATTTCTGGGATCTCTATTCTATTCCATTGATATTTGTGTCTAATTTTGTGCCATTATCATACTGTTTTGCTACAACTCTATGGTAGATCTAGAAATATGGGATTGTGATACCTCCAGTTTTATTCTTCTTTTTCAAGATTGCTTTGGCTATTAAGGGTCTTTTGTGGTTGCATATAATTTAGGGTTATTTGATATAGTTCTGTGAAAATGCTGTTGGTATTTTGATAGGGATTGTATTAAATCTGTAGTATAGAAATTTTAACATTGTTTTTTCTCTTAATTCATGAGTGTATAATATCTTTCCAATTTATTTGTGTCATCTTCAGTATCTTTCATCAGTATTTTATAGTTTTCAGAGTGTAGGTCTTTCACTTCTTTGATTAAGTTTATTTCTAGGTATTGTTTTTGGTGCAGTTGTAAATGGAACTATTTTTTTAATTTCTCTTTCTGCTATTTCATTATTAGTGTATAGAAATGCAATGGATTTCCATGTATTTATTTTTGTCTCCTGTGACTTTATCGAATTCACTTATCAGTTATAGTAGTTTTTTGGTGGAATAGTTCATATTTTCTATATGTAGTATCATGTTATCTCCAAATAATGAAAGTTCTACTTATTCCTTACTGACTTGCATGCCTTTTATTTCTTTGTCTTATCTGAATGTTGTGGCTAGAAATTCCAGTATGATAATGAATAAAAGTGATGAGAGTGGACTGCCTTGTCTTGTTCCCAATCTTAAGGGAAAACCTTTCACTTTTTCACCATTGAGTGTGATGTTAGCTGTGGGTTTTCCATATATAGCCTTTATTATGTTGAAGGTATGTTCGATCTGAACCTTCCTTGGTGAGGTTTTTTTTTTTGTCATGAATGTAATATCATGAATGTTTTGTCAAATGCTTTTTCTGCATCTGTTGAAAGGATCCTATGAGGTTGATATGGCTGATATCAAAGAGGTTGCTACCTGTGTTCTCCTCTAGGATTTTGATGGTTTCCTGTCTCATATTTAGGTCTTTCATGATGTGGGTGGAACTAGAGTGTATTATGCTAAGTGAAACAAGTCAGTCAGAGAAAGACAGATACCATATGATTTCACTTATATGTGGAACTTAAAAAACAAAACAAATGAGGGGTACCTGGGTGGCTCAGTCAGTTAAGTGTCCAACTTTGGCTCAGGTCATCATCTTGTGGTTTGTGGGTTTGAGCACCACATCGGGATCCATGCTGCCAGTGTAGAGCCTGCTTGGGATTCTCTCTCTCTCTGCGTCTTTCCCTCTATTTCCCCCCTCCCCTGCCTTTCTTCTTTCCCTCTACTCAAACCCTCTATCTCAAAAATAAGTAAACTGAAAAAAACAAAACAGATGAACATAGGGGAAGAGAGAAAAAAAGAGGGGAGAAAGCCATAAGAGACTCTGAACTATGGAGAGCAAACTAAGGGTTGATGGAGGGAAGGTGGGGTGAGGGATAGGCTAAATGGATGATGGGTATTAAGGAGAGCTCTATTGTTGAGCACTGGGTATTCTATGTAAGTGATGAATCACTCAATTCTACTTCTGAAACCAATATTACACTATATGTTCACTAAATAGAGTTTAAATAAAAACTTGAAACAAACATAAAAATGAAAATAAGATTTGAGCAAATATCTGAGCAAAAAAAAAAAAGAAAAGAAAAAAATGATCATAGAATTTTTATCCTTTCTTGTGTTGGTGTGATTTGTTATAATGATTGACTTGTGAGTATCGAAACACTCTTGCATTCCAGGAATAAATGAATGCGTAAATGATTTTTTACATGTATTCTTGTATTTGGTTTGCTAATATTTTGTTGGCGATTTTTGCATCTATTTTGGCATTTAATTAGTATGTGTCGGTGTGGACCTTCTTGGGTTGGGGGCTGTCTGTGTTTCCTGGGTGTGGATTTTGGTTTCCTTCCCCAGATTTGGGAAGTTGTCAGCTATTATTTCTTCAAATAAATTTTCTGTCCCCTTTCCTCTTCATTCTCTTTCTGGGATCCCTATAATGTGAATTTATTCACATCCCTGGATGTGGCTGAGGTCCCTTAATCTATTTTCATTTTTTATTACTCTTTTTTCTCTCTCTTGTTCAGCTTGATTGCTTTCCATTACTTTGTCTTCCAGATTGCTGATCTGTTCTTCTGCTTTGTTTCATTTACAGTTTATTCCCTCTAGTGTATTTTTAATTTAAGTTTTTTGAGTTCTTCACCTCTGATAGGTTCCTTTATGTTCTCTCTCTCTTTTCTGAGGGTCTCTCGGAGGTCTTTTTCTCTCAAGTCAAGTGAGTATCTTTAGGACTGTTACTTGCAATTCTTCAATCAGTCATGTTACTTATCTCTCTTTCTCTCTCTTTCTCTCTGTTTTTTTTTTTTTTTAGCTCTCTTTCTGTGTTTTTGTCCTGTTCTTTGCTTTTACACATATTTCTCCATGTCCTCATTTTGTCACACTCTTGGTGGTGTGTCAGGAAAGTTAGCTACATTTCCTTCTCTTGAAGGTAGTGGCATTATGAAGAAAAGGTCCTGGGGGCACCTGAGTGGCTCAGTTGGTGAAGCATCAGACTCTTAGTTTCAGCTCAGGTCATGATCTTACTGGCGACTTTGAGGGGTGTGTTGAGCTCCATGCTGACAGTGTGGAGTTCGCTTGGGATTCTCTTTCTCTCCAGCTCTCTCTCTGCCCTCTCATGCTCATACATTCGCTCTCTCCCCCTCCCTCTACATAAGTAAGTAAGTAAGTAAGTAAGTAAGTAAGTAAATGTCCTATGGTGCCCTGCAACGCAGTGTCCCTTATTCCCTAGAACCTTCATGGGTGTCTCCTGTGTGTGTTCCTATGTGCTACTGTTTTAGCCGAGCCACATTTGCCTTCAGTCCAATCATCTGCAATGGCTCTCTTTGCCTATTGTGGATAGGGTTTTGTCCCTGTGTTGTTAGTGGGCCCGTCTGGGGCCGCTGTGGGCTTGAGTTGTGTCAAACTGGGCACTTGCCAGAACTATGGTTGCACTGATCTGCTGGGCACTTTGCCTGGTTTGTCCTCTTTGAGGCTTTTATTGGTAGACAGGGTCTGCAGTCAGATGAGCTGCCTGCTTTCACCTCACTTCTGGAACCACACTTCCAGTTAGACTGGTGTGTACAATGATCTTCCCCTCCCCCTGGAGCCTGGGTCACTTTGGCTGGACTGGTGCTGGTCCCTGTCAGGGCTGCATGCACGCTGCCAGGCTTGGTGCTGCTTTGAATGGACACTTACCAAGGGTGTGTGTGAAGGGACTGCTTCCCAGGAGAGTGCGGGGACCAGGCACTTAATGCCAGCAAGATCCATGCAGGTCCACTGAAGCAGGTGACCTCCAGTCACCCTGGGAAAATTCTGTGTGGCCAGGATGGAAGGGGCAGATCTGTAGAGCTTTGGGGTTGAGGCGCCCTTAGCAGGTCGGGTGGAGTGTTTGGGCTGTGCTGGTTCCTGCAGGTGTCAGTGTATCTGGGCGGGGGGATGGGCAAGAGAAATGGCGCCCACCAGCTCTTTTGTTCATGAAGAAGTCTCCCAGTGATCCCTGTCCCTCCAGGGCATGCTCGGAGACTAGTAAAGAGGTAGTTTTCAAGCTGCTGCTTCTATGCTGTATCTCAGCAGGGTTGTTTGTTGTGCTGTCTTTTTAAGGTTGGGGACTCAGTTTCCTATCACCCTCTAGTTCTCCCAGAGCCTAGCTGATGATTTTTAAAGTTCCAGGTGTTAAGCCCTGCTGACGTTAAGAACTCTTGATGTTACACCCCTCTGGTTTCCAAAGTAAAATATTAGAGGGGCTCTTCTTCCTATTGTGGGTTCCCTGTACCTGCAGTGCCTGGTGCCGGGTCTACTCCTCTCCCTTCTCTGTTCCTATGGTATGCCTCCTTCCTCTGGACAGTCCCATGGTTCAGTTCTTTGGGTCAGTTTGGCTCCTGACTTCGTCTCCACCCCTTCCTTCGCTCTTGATGTGGCCCCTTCCCTACATATAGTTTTGGAGCGTTTGTTCCACCAGTCTTCTGGTGGTTCTCTGGGTTATTTACACTGTTGTGGGTCTTACCCAGGTGTATCTGTGTGATGAGGGGAGACTACAACCCTCCTACTCTTCCCCCGGAAATCTTTTATTGTATTCTTAAAGAGATCTATGCAGGGCAGGGTGGGCGGGTAGGGGGAGGGAGTGCTACTCTGAGTTTCTGTGTGCATTTTTTGATATATCCTTTGATCTTAAGCATTTGAAGAAAAACATCATCCCTAGTGTCCCGTATGATCATTTGACAAATTTCCCCAAACTTTTTCAGCATTGCTTTTGTTCTTAAAAGTAGTTTGTAAATGCTCCTTGAAAAAGAAAAAGTATTTGTATTAATTTTGACCAAATGTTAGAATTTCTAGTAAGTCCCTTTCATTAAAAATTATTTAAATATTGCATACTGGACTGGGGCGCCTGGGTGGCGCAGTCGGTTAAGCGTCCGACTTCAGCCAGGTCACGATCTCGCGCTCCGTGAGTTCGAGCCCCGCGTCGGGCTCTGGGCTGATGGCTCGGAGCCTGGAGCCTGTTTCCGATTCTGTGCCTCCCTCTCTCTCTGCCCCTCCCCCGTTCATGCTCTGTCTCTCTCTGTCCCAAAAAAAATAAATAAACGTTGAAAAAAAAAATTAAAAAAAAAAAATATTGCATACTGGACTGTAGATGTTATTTATTGTGACTTTAATAGACATGGATGTCTATTCAAAGGAGCTCTTTTTTTTTAAAGTTTATTTACTTTAAGAGAGGAGGAACAAGGGGCAGAGAGAGAGAGAAACCCAAGGAGCCTCCGCACTGTCAGCCTGGAACTTGATGTGCAGCTCGAACTCATGAACCGTGAGATCAAGACATGAGCTGCAATCTGGAATCGGACGCTTCACCGAATGAGCCACCAGGTGCCCCTCAAAGGAGCTCTTTAAGTTAAATAATACTTATATAACTAATGAGAATTTACTTAAAGTTCGAGATAACATTTTACAAAACTTTGTAAAGATCTTTACATGTGGTAGAGATTAGGTAAAAGTACAGTTTTGGTCCTTTTTCTCCCATATGCCTTTAAAAAAGTATTTACCATCTAGTGTTCTCTGTGGTGTTTATATTAGGCAGCTGCATGATAGTTATAAATTTAGCTTTTGCTTTGTGCTAATTTCTGGCATATTTTCTGAAATGGAACAGTTTCTAAAAGCTTGCACTGCAGGCATTTAAGGTAACTTCTTTGGTCATTTATAAGGAAAATACTCAATGCTTTTAAAAAGCGCAGTATTCTACCTTTTCAAGAAAATGCACTGTAGAGAACTTAACCTCTGAATATTTCTTTTCTGACTAGAGCTACCAGATTTCCATTTTCCTTATTTCTAATGATATTTTTCTTCTCATCATGACCTCCAGCTCCTTAATCGTTTTTTTACAGTACATTTTCATTTCATATACTGGACTTGATTATTTCTGCAATGTTCAGTCAAGTAGGCTATGATTCCTTTATCTTAAAAATTGCAGAATTCCTGGGATCTTTTCCTTTTAGTCCTCTGTTGCTGATCCACAGTCTTAGATAATTCCTGCTGCTTAATGTCTGTTTCTTTGCTTGCTGCTTCCAAAATATTGCTGAAAAATGTCAGGCAGTGGGCCAATTTATTTGACCACCAATTCACTTAGTGCTAATTCATCTTGGCTCCTCTTTCAATCAGAAACACTTATACTCAACTTTAATTTCCCTCCTACTTTATTCTCTACATCTCTAGCTCCATAATTTCCCATTTACCTCAAGCCTCTGACCTGACTGTCTTCACTCTGGAGATGCAGTTGTCTGATTCTTTATTGATTTATCAAGGTTATCTAATGTGTGCCCTTTTCATGATTTTCCTTTCCATGTCAAATTTTCTGTGTCTTCATCCATTTTCTCAATCTTGCCACTTATATTTGATAAAGAATTTTATTTCATCCTATTTAAAGCTTCTTTTCCACTTGGGCATTCAGTGAATCTTTGTCTGCTTCCATTTTCACTGTGTTATGTCAGTTACTCTCCTTAGCATTTCCAGCATTGTAATGTTCTCAGAATTCTTCCTTGCAGTTAAAAAATAACAGCTGAAACATTTTGAGTACTCCCAGTATACTGACCCTCTGTGGCACATTTTACATTAATTATATAATTTTATCATTTAGACAATCTTGTGTGGCAAATACCATTATTAGTCCCATTTATAAAATTTTTTAAAGTCTATTCTGAGAGAGCACATGAATGTGGGGGGGGGGGTTGTAGAGAGAAGGGGAGAGAGAGAATCCCAAGCAGACTCCACACAGCACATAGTCTGATATGGGCTTGAACTCACGAACACGGTGCCTCATTATTCCATTTATGGATGAACAAGCTGAGTCTTAGAGAATCTAGATGTAAAAAATGGGCCTCAAATCGAGGCCTATATGACCCCAAAACAAATATTCTTAAACATCTAGTTCCTCTGTTATCACTCTCCTTTATCAGATTTAGTGGGGAAAAAAGAATCTCATTTTGGTTTCTTAAATGTTTCATTCTTAGTTTACTGCTTAATTATAGTATCTCTAACACATTGACCTAGGCCCACTTCATTTAAAACCCTGTCTTAACGCAGACTTCTGTGGTGTTTGACATTGTCATCAGTGAGGCAACTTCCTCCATTTTGAATTTTTTTGTCCCTTAGCCCTCGCTGACATTGTGGTCTACTGACTCCATGCCCTCCCTCATATTTCCTCAGGATTTTTCTTTTTTCCTCTACCCAGATAGTGTTCCATAAGGTTCTGTTATGTAATGTCTGCTCTGGGTATCATCCTCTTCCAAGGTTTCAAATACCATCTATAATTCAGTGTCTCCCTATTATAAACATTAACTTTGAAGTCTCTCTCAGTTGCCAGACCTGAGTTTCCAACTGACTTGTGATCATCTCTATGGGCAGTCAGAATATCCATAAACAAGTCATTATTTCCCTGAAGCCTTCATTTACTCAGCTTGACTTCCCTTCATCAAAGGCATTGCCACCTACTCATTTGGCTAAGATGGTTTGGCTTCTACTTTCCTCCATAATGAATTTGTCACCCAATCCTACCGCTTCTGTTTTAATGAGGTTCATCTCTCTCTCTCTCTCTCTCTCTCTCTCTCTCTCTCTCTCTCTCTTTTCTTTCTTTCTTTCTTTCTTTCTTTCTTTCTTTCTTTCTTTCTTTCTTTCTTTCTTTCTTTCTTTCGTCTCTTGCCTGTAACCCTGATTTCATCATCTTTCTTGGGAAATATTACCTATCACAATAACCTTGATTGTTTCCTTTGAGTCATTCCTTTATTCATTCAAAGTCTAGATGTGATGAGCCTTTATCATTTTGTTAACCTATACTCTTTATCAATGCACCTTCCTTTTTACCATGGTACTGGCAAATTCTCTTTGTAGCACAATCCTTCCAACACTTGTTTTGTTTATGTGGTGCTCACTCCATCCTCACCTGTAGGAGGGCACATGATTCAGGCCTGGCCAAGAACAAATGGCCCTGATGATTGACTTAGAGAGAGAACCCAGAGCCACTCACACTTCAGGAGGAACACATATTCTCAATGGGGTGATATATGCCCAAGGTGGTGGGAATTGGTTCTCGTTGAGGGAGATGAGAAAATATTAAATTTTACACTGGTTTGTGGCCCTCTGGAGCTCAACCCTACCTGACAAAATCTTATTCCTTAATTTCCTAGGGTTGGGTGGGGGATATGATAATTAGGAAACAATATATATATATTATAAATATATATATAATACATATTTATAATATGTATAAAATATATAATATAAATTAAAAATATAAATATATATAAATATATAATATCTATAAATATATACATAAATAATATATAATATATTATAATATATAATATGATATATAATATATAAATATATAAATATATAAAAATATATATCTAATATATTATATATATCAGATCCTGATGGTACCTTTTGCACCCCTGAATCCAGTGATTTCTGAAGTGAGAAGTAATGCTGAATCTGTTAACTATGTAGGCAAATTCCCATTGCTGCTTTGGCCATTTTAAGTTGTTTTATTTATTTTTATCACTTTCGAAGGTAATAATCATTAAGAATATTCTACTCTGCCCGATGTTTATATAAACTAACCTGCTATTCACCTTCTCTTTCAATTTTGGGACAAATTATACATTTATACATCTTTTTAATTAATTTTTTTATTTTAATTCCAGTATAATTAACATACAGTGTTATATTAGTTTCAGGTGTACAATATAGTGATTCAACACTCCCTTACAACACCTGGTGTTCATCACACCAAGTGCACTCCTTAATCCCCATCACCTGTTTAACCCAATCCCCTTGCCAACCTCCCCTCTGACAACTATCAGTTTGTTCTCTGTAGTTAAGATTCTGTTTCTTAGTTTGTCTCTCTTGCTCTCTTTTTTTGCTTTGCTCATTTATTTTGTTTCTTAAATTCCACACATGAGTGAAATCATGGTATTTGTCTCTCTCTGACTGACTTATTTCACTTAGCATTATACCCTCTAGCTCCATCCATGTTGTTGCAAATGACGAGATTTCATTCTTTTTTAGGGCTGATTAATATTCCATTGTGTATGTAGATTCATTCATCCTATCCATGAATACTTTGGCTATTTCCATAATTAGGCTCTATAGTGTAAATAATGCTTTGATAAACATAGCAGTGCATGTATCCCTTTGAATTAGCGTTTTTGTGTTTTTTGGGTAAATACCCAGTAGTGTGATTACTGCATCATAGGGGAGTTCTATGTTTAACTTGTTGAGGAACCTCCATACTGTGGGGCTGCCCTAGTTTGCATTTCCACCAACAGTGCAACAGGGTTCCCTTTTCTCCACATCCTCGCCAACACCTGTTGTTTCTTGTGTTGTTGATTATAGCTATTCTGACAGGTGTGAGGTGATAGCTCATTGTAGTTTTGAGTTGCATTTCCCTGATGATGAGCGATGTTGAGTATCTTTTCATGTGTCTGTTGGCCATCTGGATGTCCTCTTTGGAGAAATGTCTGCTTATGTCTTCTACTACATTTAGACATCTTTATCTTGGCTTAAGTTATTTTTTCTTAGCTGTAATGTTGTTTGCATTATTAACTCCTTTTTTAAAGATGTTTAAAATGACATCTGTACCATAATCTTCAATGAATTTCTCCCATACCTTATGATAATAGAAATTTATCCATAAATGAGTTTTAGTATTTGTCATGTTGTGTGTTTTTTTTAAATTGATAGGGCCATATCCTAATGAAAAGAGTTTTTATGAACACTGTTTTAATTTTTTTTTTATCTCTAGGTTCCAATACGTGCTTTCAAAACAAATGCCTAAGAAAATTGGTTTAATTGCATCTTTACTTAGAGATTACTGTGCATATTTAATTTTTTCTCAACACTTCTGAAGAGAAAAGTTGATTATCAGAATAGTATTTTGCAAGTCAAAGAAGTAAAACCTAACCCAAAGAGAAGAGACTCAGAATTGCATAAGTGATGAATTGAGTCCCTATTTACTTAGGCATTTTTTGCCACATAGATTGAGTGGAGTATAAATGGATAGTGTGAGGGTTTCTAGCACTGTGGCCCAAAATGGTGGTTGGTACTGAAGAAAGGATAATTATAGGGCTCCTGTGCCCCCAGTGATGTCCTATTGCATAATGCATAAATCATGGCTAATTTATGTCACAAGTAGCATCCTTCATCAGTCTAAAGGCAAGTATGCCACTTGACAAAATTGTAGGTATATGGGAGTGCCGCTGGGAATACTGATTTTATAGCGTGACAAGGATGATAATCGTAAAAATTGACACATTTTATTATAGAATCATCTGACTTTCTGAAGCTTTAAAAAATATCAAATTGTATCATATTATGAGACAGCAAAGCACCAATATTGCCTTCTTTTCCTCTGCTCTTTTGCATCGTTTATTTAACCAGGATTATTTTCCAGATTTACTGAGATATAGTTGACATGTTACTATAAGTTTAAGGTGTACAATGTAGTAATTTTATATATGTACATATTGCAAAATGATTACCACAATAAGGTTAGTTAACATTATCATCTCACAGAGTTACAATTTTGTGTGTGTGGTAAAAACTTTAAAAAATCTACTCTTTCTCAACGAGAATTAATAGTATAGGTTTATGTATGCATAGTTTGTATACAATTCTGTAGAGTTTACATCTATATATTTAGAATTTTTTCTTGATTTTTTTTCTGTCTGTTTTTCTTTGCCTGGTTTGGCTTTTAGACAAAAACAGAATTTAACTGAAAGAATAAACAGATAAATACACCTGATACTATTTTTAAAAAGAATAAAGGGAAAATTTACCCTATTAGAAATTAAAACACATTATGAACATACGTTAACTATTAAAGTGATAGAATATTAGAAACATTAACACATAAAGCAATCTAATACAGTTTTTAAACATCTCATGTCAAGAAGAGAAAATAAATCATGGTCATGTAAAATCAAAGTATCTTTTTCACTATGTATAATTTTACTCACAGTGAATTTAAGTTTTGATATAAAAATGAAATTATAATTAATATTTATGTAATTTTTAATGTCTGGGTATAGAAAGTCTTTCTAAGCATAAAAAATTTTTATGATAATAGAAAGAAAAAGACTGATAGTTTTGACTTCATAAAATGTAACAACTCTTCAGAATGAAAAGCTCCTATATAAAATTAACAGCTGAAACCATTGTATTTAAATAATATGACAAACAGAACAAAAGCCCTTACTATATAAATTGTACCTACAAATCAATGAGAAAAATGCTCATTAAAAGTGAAAGAATCAAGGCGTCTGGGTGGCTCAGTCAGTTAAGCATCTGAATTCAGCTCAGGTCATGACTCATGGTTGTGAGATCGAGCCCCATGTTGGGCTTTGAACTGATAGCACAGAGACTGCTTGGGTTTCTCTGTCCCTCCCCTGCTCGTGCTCTCTCTCTCAAAATAAATAAAAAATAAAACTTAAAAAAAGTGGATAGATAACATTATACATTAATAGAGAAATGGGAAATGAGCCTGTAAAAGGGCTCAATCTACTAAAAGGGCTAACTGTGAAAACAACATACTAATTTTCACTTGCAAAGTTTGTGAGCATTGTGGTAAGATGAGAAAGATCAATGACATGTGGAAATTTAAATTCACTTTTCTTTTCTAGTAAGCCATTTGACAATAAATATTAAAATATTTGAAGATGTTTATTTTTATTTCCTCTGGGTCAGTCTTTCTGCTTCTAGGGATATTCCATAGGAAGTAATCAGTGATGCCACTGTGAGGTTAATTGCAGTACTATTTATAACAGTGAAAACCTGGAAAGAGCGTAAGTTTTCAAAATTTGATAGCGGATTAAATACAGTATAGTTTGCCACAAAATTTAAGTACTATATTATGCTTTTAAATATTTTTGTTAGGTAGTAATGATGTTTCCTATGTTACCATGTAGAAGTCACACCTTATGTACTAGGCTCTGTGGTAATGACTTTCATGTAATAACTCACATTCTTACAGCCATCCAGGAAAGATAATTTTTCTGTTTTAAGCAGAGTACAATGAAGCTCAGAGAAGTTAAATTACTTGCCATTGTTCACACAGCAAGTAATTTGTGAAGCCTGGATGTAAATCCAGGAAATTGTTTCTGGAACTCACTTTTAACTTCTGTTTTCCACTGTCACCAGAATGGTCAATGATCACAATCCAGCATTGTGAAAACAAACAGGATGCTGTGCTTAATACGGTGTAAAATCCAGATGAGTAGATGTGTTTATTTGTTGGATCTTAGCTCTCCTTGGATTATCTCTTATCCCAGGGCAAGTAACCCTAATGTCTCTAGGGATGAACTACTTGTCCCGTCGAATAGCATATCAAGCCTCTCTGAATTCATTGGAGATTGACAGGTTTTCTGCTACTTAATTTGGGTTCCTACTTGGAATGTAAAATTTCACCCTGTTGCTCATTGGTACCTTTTTCTTTAGGATATCAAGACTGGTTCAGAATGGTAAGGTACCAAGATGGGCTGTAGGAAGAATGGAAAGCTGAAGTATAAAAAGAGTGAATTTTGAAAAGCTTAAACTAGATTAGTTGATTACAGAGAAAGAAGGAATGATCCTCTTACCAAACGAGTGACTAACCTTTGCAACTTACCAAAAACAGGACATAATTCACAAGGGAGTTTGGTCAACTGAATTGTCAACTATCACCTTTGACGTTTTAATTATTTTAAAATAGACGAAAGCTCTCTAGATGCATTTTAGTTTATTCTAGTCCTGGTCATGACTTACCTGGGAGTCTCTTTCACGTTGAAACTTACTTAAATATTTGAACTCTTCAATAGAATATATTTTTGACTTTATATGAATACTTTCTTTATATATAGCCTAAATGAAACTAGTTCACTGTCCTTATTTTCACCTTTAGAAGTGAAAAACTGGGACAAGGTCATGCCCTCTCAAATCCAAGAAGTGTTTTATTTATACTTGCTTGTCCCCTTCCTTCAAATGCTTTATTATAGGAAGGATTACTATATGAATAATTAAAATTTTAAATGTACAGGGCAGAGATAAGTAAATAGTTACGAGCAAAATCTCATTTTTGTTTAAAGTAAAAGCAGCTGCAGAGGAGAATTTCTGATGGTGCTACTTTCTTAGGAAAGGACAAATACCTTCTTCCTTTTCACATTTTAGTGTACTTTTTCAAAATGGTGAATAGCCTGGAGATTTAACACAAGGACTGCTTTTCCTTTTTTGTTTCAGATCCATTAGTGGAATATCTTGGCACCCTTATTGCTGCACAGTGTGGTTTTCTGGGTTATTATTTCCTTTCTGGCAGTATTTTAATACAAGTACAGAAAATGGAAAAATTATCTTTATAGCCTTTCATTTTATTGCCGAAGCAATGCAGGGATTAATCAATTTGCAGTTATAAAAAATTCCCTAAATTATTAAACAAACTTTTGAAATTCATTAATTTGCAATTCACAGAAGGATTTTGGCTGTATTTGTTTTCTCTGTTGCTGAGAGAAAATTGGAACCTTACATGAAAAATGGATTGGCCCCAAGCTCATATTCTGCATGGTAATATTTTTGTAAGTCCTTGTTAAAATCTCCACGTTTTGATTCTCCAACATGGCCTCTTTTTGCCACTACTTTTTTTTTTCCCAGAGTAGTCCAAGTCTGGCATGAGGTTCCCTCTCAATAAATTCTAATATTCATAAATTGTAGTGTTCCTATGGTTTTATTAAGAATGTGATTTTATTTAAAGAATTTATTTAGCAAGGATGGTAAATTATGCTATGAATACTTAGGAGTTTATATAAAGAAAGTATGGAATTTATATGAAGGAAAGAAAAAGTGATTTATTTTTGAATTGTAAAATTCCGTTCAGGGAGATGAGTAATAACTTGAAATAAAGACTAAAATTCAGTTTGGAACAAATCTTTTCTAAAATAATGATTATTACTTATTTTTTCTTTTTCTTAAGTTTTTATTTAAATTCCAGTTAGCTAACATACAGTGTAATGTTAGTTTCAGGTGTAGGACTTAGTGGTTCAACACTTCCATACGTCACCTGGTGCTCATCACAAGTGCCCCCCCTTAATCTCCGTCACCTGTTTAACCCGTCCCCCTGGTATCCATCACTGTGTTCTCTAGAGTTAACAGTCTGTTTCCTGGTTTGTCTTTCTTGCTCTCACTCTCTCTTTTTTTCTTTGCTTGTTTGTTTTGTTTCTTAAATTCCACATATGTTTTGTTTCTTAAATTCCACCATTTGCTAAATCAAATGGTATTTAGCTTTCCCTGTTTTATTTCGCTTAGCATAATACTCTCTAGCTCCACCCATGTTGTTGCAAATGGCAAGATTTCATTCTTTTTTATGGCTGAGTAATATTCCACTATATATATACATGTATAATATACATATATATGTATATATAATATACATATATATGTATATATAATATACATATATATAATATACATATATAATATACATATATAATATACGTATATATATGTATATATAATATACATATATACACACACACACACACACACACACCACTTCTTCTTTATCCATTCATTAGTTGATGGACATTTGGGCTGTTTACATAATTTGTCTATTCTATAAATTGGCTAATTGGTTTCCGTATTGTCTAGATAATGCTGCTATAAACAGTGGGGTGCATGTATCTTTTTGAATTAGTATTTTTGTATTCTTTGGGTAAATACCCAGTAGTGCAATTGTTGGGTCATAGAGTAGTTCTATTTTTAACTTTTTGAAGAACTTCCATACTGCTTTCCTGAGTGGCTGTATCAGTTTGCCCTCCCTCCAATAGTGCAGGAGGGTTCCCTTTCTCCACATACTTGTCAACACTGTTGTTTTTTGTGTTGTTGCTTTTAGCTATTCTGACAGGCTTGAGGTGATATCTCCTTATAGTTTTGATTTCCCTGATGATAAGTGATGTGCCTGTTGGCCATCTGTATGTCTTCTTAGGGAAAATGTCCATTCATGTCTTCTGACCATTTTTTAATTGTGTTACTTGCTTTTTGAGTGTTGAGTATTACGAGTTCTTTGTATATTTTGTATGCTAACACTTTATCAGCTTTGTCATTTGCAAGTATCTTCTCCCATTTAGTAAGCTGCCTTGGGTTTATTGATTCCTTCACTGTGCAAAAGCTTTTTTATTTTGATGAAGTCCCAATAGTTCATTTTTGTTTTGTTTCCTCCCCTCAGGCAACATATTAGTAAGAAGTTGCTACAGCCCATGTCAAAGAGGTTACTGCCTGTGTTCTCTAGGATTTTTGTGGTTTCAAGTTTCACATTTAAGCCTTTTATCCATTTTGAATTTATTTTGTGTATGGTGTAAGAAGGTGGTAAAATAATAATTTTAGGGTTTTTGGCATCTAAAAGTAGATTTTCTTTGTGCTTTAAATAATCTGTAATCTTTTGGAAATTGGAGTAACTGAAGATCACCAGAGCTCTTTAATTACTATTTCACTGCTTTAAACTGTGCTACACTCATGCTGTGTTTTCTAGACCAAAAGGTAAGTGGAACTTTCAAGAGGCCTAAAGTATAGTATAGAATTTGATTATACATTGAAAATATTCTGATTCAGTTATTTAAAAAATTAGGGGTAATTTTAGGGTACCTGGGAGTTTCAGTCGGGTAGGCGTCCGACTTCACCTCAGGTCATGATCTCATAGTTGGTGGGTTCAAGCCCTGTGTGAGGCTCTGTGTTGACAGCTCAGAGCCTGGTGCCTGCTTCAGATTCTGTGTCTCCCTGTCTCTCTGCCCCTTCCCTGCTTACACTCTGTGTCTCTTTCTCTTCCAAAAATAAATAAACATTATTTTTTTAAATTAGGGGTAATTTTCATTTTATTTGGCTTTAAAATACTTCATTTTTCTTTTATAATTTCCCCCTCAGCAACATATTCTGAGTTTGATGATGTTATTAACATTGCCTGCAAATAAGTAGCATTTCTTCTTTGCGTGTATGTCATGTGTACTTGCCTTAAAACTTGCCTAGTTTATGTTATCTTAAGAAAATGATTTTTTTAACAGAAAAAATTCTAAGCATGTTGAAAAAATATGACCTTAAAATGAACAAGCCAACACCTTACCTCTTACCTCTAGGTCAGCACACACACGAACACATATACCCTATTCCATAAGGAGCTGAAGAGTCTACCGCAATCCATTTGTGTTACAGGTTCCCCAAAATACTACATGTGTTACACAGTGTGGTTTGATAAATGTCACATGCACACAGGTCCTCACAGACAACACACACATACACAGTACTTGTATATTTTCCAATTAATCATATCTTTTCCCATGCCTTCAATTCTCATCTAGAGATGGATGGCTTTCGACCATTGTGGTCTTGAAGCTTTCCAAAATCTCTATATGTAGTCCAGTTTTGCTCCCAAACTTCAATTCTGTGATCAAAACCTCTTTATTACCTACCTTATTAAGGTTAATGTCTTCATTATGGCATTGAAGGCTTTTTGCATAATGACCTCAGTCTGTGATTAACAGACTCGTCTTCATTCTTTTCTTTCTTCTTCTGTTTGACTTAAACTGACTCTTTTTGAAACACACTCCTCACCCCAGAAGGACTTTCCTCAGGCAGTTACTGTTGTCTTTCATTTACTTCCCTATTCGACTTTTCAGGGCTCAACTCCCATGCTCACAAATCTTGGTTCTACCCCAAGTTGAAACCCTAAGCTCTAGAGAAACAAAAGGGTTCATTTCTTTTATAGGACTTTCAAATTCAATCTCTTCCATGGAGCCATCAATGAGATATCATCCTTACCTCCCTGGAGCTCTAATGCTCATTTACTCAGAATCTCTTTAAACACTTCAAAGAGCCTTGTAGTCATTCTGGAGTTGGGTTTTTCCCTATTCAAAGTGAAGATGCCTTGAAGATGGGCCATTCTTCTGAAATATAATATCTGTCATTTAGCTCATTATCTTTATGTGTAAACTTGTACTTTTCTATGTCTACAAATTTAGTATGCCTAGTTTATATTGCTGAAGTCCATTCTTCCCTCATACCTACAACCTGTTCTTAGAAAATCCCGTGTCTCTGTCTGAAATATATCCGGCCCATGCAACTTACATTGCAGCCATACAAAGGATACACACATGCAAAGGATTTCCCTGCAGTGAAGCTGCTAACCCCTCTCCCCTGCTGGAGCAGTTTCTGGATCTGCCCCAGTATCAGCACCCTCCACCTCCTTCCTGCATATAGACAGGCAGCTTCTTACTTGGTTCTGAGACTGGTTATTTAATGGAACCATATTTTCCTCTCCATTATCTTAGAAATATTAATGAACAGACAAAACAAAAGATATGTAGATAGACCAGCCTTGGTAAGTAAGAGTATGAGCACCAACACACTAATATGCCATTCTCCTGGGGGAACTTTTGCAAATAGAGTGTGCTCCAAGTGCTAAACCAGGACAACAGATGGCAGAAGAAAGGAAACATTTTTTTAACCACAAGGAGAAAAGTGTACACCACTTTGTATCCATAGATGAGAGATTGAGAAGTGTTGCTCATCAGAAAACTGAAAAGGACTTATCTGTGCCACCCTTATCAAATTCATATACATGAAAATTTCTTATGATTTTTAGATGTAGCATGAAAGGTACAGTCTATGAAAGAAATAATTGATGAGCTATACTTCATTAAAATTGAAAATTTATGCTCTGCAAACGACATTGTCAAGAGAATGAGAAGACAAAGCACAGACTGGGGGAATATATTTGCAAAGGACCTGTCTGATGAAGGACTGCTCCCCAAAATATACAAGAGCTCTTAAAACTCAACAATAAGAATACATATAATCCAATTAAAAATAGACCAAAGACTTTAAGTGACACTTCACCGAAGAAGATATGTAGATGGCAAATAAGTGTATGAGATGAAGCTCCACATAACATGTTACCAGGGAAATGTAAATTAAAACAATGATTAGATGTTACCATATACTTACTAGAATGGTAAGAATCCCAAACACTGACAACATTGAATGCTAAGAAGGATGTGGAATAACCAGGACACCGATTCATTGCTGGTGGGAATGCAAAATGGTGCAGTCACTTAGATAGTTCGGCAGTTTCTTATAGAACTACATGCTCTCTTATTATTTGATCCTGTAATTGTGCTCCTCAGTGTCTACCCGAAGGATTTGAAAACTCATTTCCACACAAAAATTTGCACAATGATATTTATAGCAGCTTTATTCACAATTGCCAAACCTTGGAAGCAAACAGAATATCCTTTAGTAGATGAATGGATAAATAAATAGCTGTAGTACATCCAGACAATGGAATATTATTCAGTGCTAAAAATAAATGAGCTATCAAGCCCTGAAAAGACTTGGAGAAACCTTAAAGGAATATTACTATGTGAAAGAAGCCAATCTGGAAAGGCTACATAATGCATGGTTCCAACTATATGACATTCTGGAAAAAGACAAAACTTTGGAAGCAGTAAAAAGATCAGGGGTTGGAAGGGGGCACGAAGTGATGAATAGGCATAACACAGAGGACTTGCAGGGCAGTGAAAAAGATCTGTATGATACTATAACAATGGATGTATAGCATCATGCATTTGTCTAAACCCTTGAATGTACAACACCAAGAGTGAACCCTAAGGTTAACTGTGGACTCGAGTATTTATGATGTGTCACTGTAGGTTCATTGATGGTGATAAGTGCACTACTTGGTGTTGATAAATGAGGGAGGCCATGCTTGGGTGGAAGCAGATGGTTTATGGAAAATCTCTGTACCTTCTGCTTAATTTTGCTGCTAATATAAAATTGCTTTGAACATCGTTTATCATTTCCTTAATGAAGTATCCCAGGGCAGTTCATCCACACCTTCATCCTCACCACTAAGAATACCTTGAATTCCAAAGGAGAAAATAGGAATGGTGAGTGTTAAAGTTTCCTTGCCCTACTTTTTTTTTTCTTACAAGGGAATCAACTGTAGACTTTTAAAAATAGTGGGGGAAGAATCTGCCCTTAACTACTAAAAGAAATAGCTAACAGCTAAAAATCTTTATTTTAACCTTAAAAAATTCTTAACTTCAATCTTTATGACAGAAATGCATTACTAAGACTTTCTGAAGTTAGATGTGGCCATGTTTAGGTCAGTGATGTATGAGCAGCAGTGACAGGGAACACTCCTGGGTACGAGTTTTCAAGAGCTGGTGTGTTTATTCACTGTCATCTCTATCCTGTGCTCAGAAGACGTGATACTTACTCCACAAGGTGGAGGTTTCATCACTCACAGGTTCTTCATAATGACCTGAAGCAGAGCCCAGTGCTGTCACTTGAGCGTGTCATCTGAGCAAGAAGTCAACTCATGTTGCTTGAAGCCGCAGATTTTGAGGTTGTCTGTTACTGCACTATGATCTCATAAAGTTGGTAAACCAACTACAGTTAGGAACCATCTTCATGCAAGAACGAATAAATTTAAAGAAAAAAGAAAAGAAAGATAAAAAACCCTAGAACCTATGAGAAATTCTCTGAAACAACAAGAATAACATAATACTGTAGGAGCAGATACATAAAAGCACAGTTTAGGAGAAAAAAATAATTATATATACATTTAGAAAACACCTGCATTGTGTTTTCAACAAAATCTGATAAACCATAATTCATGAAAAAAGAAATTACAAAGAATAAAGTGATAAAAAAGAGAAAGCTGCCTAAGATGAAAGCTGAAGGTAAACAAGAACTAGATGAGATAAGGAGGATATTTGGAGATTAAAATGCAAAAGTGAAATGAAAATCGTTATTGAATGTAAAACAAGCAAAATTAGCACTATCGAGAAGGAGAAATAGTACTGTATTAAGGACTCAGCATTCTCATTATAAGAAGAAATAAATAAATGAACTAATGATTTTAGTCAAACACAGAGGACTTAAATTAGATGACTATTGAAGCAGATATTAACTGAAATACAGGGAAGCAAATGTAACAATGATAAAATATCTGGCTGCTTAAAAATCAAAAATAGTTCTTACATGCCTACCCATGTAAGAAAGAGAATAGGAGATATTCAGAACAGCAATAAGAAAAATATTTTGGCCATTCATATGAAAAAATTTTGAAAGGGCACATTTGGTATAGTTGGAAATCTCATGGTAATCAATGTTCAGGGAAAGATAGATTATCAAAATTGGTTCTAGAAGAAATGGTAAGTGTGATTATATCATGAAGCATGAAGGATACTAAAAATTCATCAGAGAATTATCTCCATGAAGGCTTTGGCCTCAGATGGATTTAAAGCTTATTTGTTACAATATTCTGGCACAGAGCAGCACAAGTCTTCAGTGTGCTTTACAGTGTCCACACAGCACTGAAATTAATAGCAGAGAATAAGCACAAAAGAAAACTGCGCATCAGTGTCAGCTAAAATATAGGTACTCAAGAACCTTAAGTAAAATGCAAGTAATTTGAATTCAGTAGTATGTAAATCATAAAAAAGAATTTGACTGTTTAAATAAATCTTTAATCACAAAGTATAACTTGTTACTTTCAAAACACATTTCTGATAAAAAGTTACAATAGGAAAATATACTGATAGGGACTTTAATTTGAGAAAAAGATAAGAAAGGCCTCCTCTTAGCATTTTTATTGAAAATTTTACTTGAAGACCTATGCAACAAAAAGGAAATAGAAATAGGTGGCAATGAAACTGGAAAGAAGAAAACATGTATTAATTGAGGTTTTCTGATTTTCTACATTGAAACCATCAATTTATATACAACATAAAAAGACAAAACTCAATGGTTTGGCTTTAATTACAGAAATATGATTTAGTAGGTAAACTATAAACTCTTCTGGGAGAGAAAAGCTAAAAATACAGCCTAGACTATGCTTTAAAAATCACTTTATGGGGTGCATGGGTGGCTCAGTTGGTTAATTGTCTAACTTCGGCTCAGTTTGTGATCCAGCAGTTCATGAGTTCGAGCCCCTCATCGGGCCGTGTGCTCACAGCTCAGAGCCTCGAGCCTGCTTCGGATTCTGTGTCTCCCTGTCTCTCTGCCCCTCCCCTGCTCGCACTTTTTCTCACTCTCTCTCTCAAAAATAAATAAACATTAAAAAATTTTAAAAATCACTTTAAACGCGTATAATTTCAATCCTGACAAAAGTCCAAGAAAAATCCTTATAAACGAAAAAGGAATGAGTCAAGATAAGTGAAAGAGTTCTATATTTCACAGCTGTCCTGGTCACACAAGCAGATACCAGGTGGTGAGTAACATATGTATAGGAGGGAATGGGGCAGGGAACAAAAGCCAGAGCATGTGCAAGGTGAAAAATCCTACTGAGTGTTCATATAAGCTAGTCTGCTGACAGACTGCATGTGTAGCAAGGGAGGCTGGAGAAAGTGGTCTTCTCCCTCAGCAACAACATGTGTGGCCAAGAGTCTTATTACTACTTAGAAGATAATGGAGAGTTGGGGGGCGGGGGGCGTAAATCCTGGCAACAATCGAAGAATTGGTAAGCGCTGATCATGTCTTGTCACAATACATTTAAGTTACCAATGTTAGGGGTGCCTGGGTGGCTCAGTCTGTTGACTGTCTGACTTCAGCTCAGGTCATGATCTCACGGTCTGTGGGTTCGAGCCCTGCTTCGGGCACTGTGCTGACAGCTCAGAGTCTGGAGCCTGCTTCTGATTCTGTGTCTCCTCCTCTCTCTGCCCCTCTCTGCTCATGCTGTGTCTCTCTGTCTCTGTCTCTGTCTCTGTCTCTCTCAAAAATAAGTAAACATTAAAAAAAATTAAAGAGAAAAGATTAATGGTTACCTTTCAAATTTGGAAATTAGAGAATTAAACTTTTACACCTTTTCATAATTAAAACTCTTCTAAAGCTAAGAATAGAAGAAAATTTTCTGTCATAGCTACTCTAAGGCTGTTTATTAGTATCCTTACTTAGAGAAATAAGACAAAAGTATACTACCATTTCAAATAAAAAGAAAAATATTAGGTGACTAAGAAATTTAAT
The DNA here is from genome assembly GCF_022837055.1 of Prionailurus viverrinus. Classification (NCBI taxonomy): domain Eukaryota; kingdom Metazoa; phylum Chordata; class Mammalia; order Carnivora; family Felidae; genus Prionailurus; species Prionailurus viverrinus. The sequence goes on from NC_062569.1 coordinate 19,960,922, forward strand.
TTAAAAACCTGAGGACTTTTGGAAAAAATAAGGTATTTGGAAAGGTATTAGAAATTTAGAGAGGCAGAGATCTGTGTGCAAGAGTACAATGTCTAAAACTCTAAAGATCTTAATTCTGTCCAAATTAATGTAAAAATTCATTGTAATCCAATTAAAAACCCAATAGAGGTGTTCTGTCTGAATTGAACATTTTGTTCTGAATACACACACACACACACACACACACACACACACACACGTATAATCCTATTATATATGTGGAATTTTATTACTGATTGATAGAGGTACAATTTAAATTCAGCTTAGAGCATTCAGAAACTAAAGTTTTACAACCATGGCAATATTAAGTTTTTGGTAAGGAGCAGCAGAGTATCTCCCAGAGAGCTGGTGATAGTGAAAATTGGTATAGCAATATTGGGGATAAATTTGTCAAGAGATAGTAAAATTGAAAATCTGCATTCATACATTCTGGAAGTGTGAATGCAATTGGACAGTTTAGAAAAACTCTGCTATGTGCCTGAGGAGACATGAGTAAGAATGTTCATATCAGTGTCGTTTGCAAAGTGTAAACATGGAAACAATGTGTTAATGAATAGGAGAATGAATAAATAATAAAGTGTAAACTCTGGGTAAATAAGTTTTATACACGAGTGAAACCAGTGAAGAAAACATACATGCAGTTGGCACATATAACAATCTCAACAAAATATAGAAGAAAAGTAAATTGCAGAGAATACGTGCCACATAATACCTGTTCTATAAGTTTTAAAATATGCAAAACACTGGTGTATTTTGCAAAATAATGCATATTTGTGTATAATGCCAAGTTCATATATAGTAACTTGAAATTGACAAACCCTAAATTCATAATAATGGTATCCTCTGGGGATAAGGGTGAGCAGTGAGTTAGGGTAGAAGATTTATCTGTATTTTCTGTATTTCACTTCTTAGGTTTGTTAAGTCCAGAGACTTTTTTTTTCTTTTTTATATGTCCGAACTTTTTTATACCAAAAGAAGAAGCTATTTGTTTCATTGGTATGTTTAGAGAATATTTTGCTGTTTTTCAAATTAAGGTTTTGTTTCTTGTTACTCATACATATTCCTCTGTTCCATGTCTGTAGCATAATCCTTCTTCAAATAAGAAATATTCTTAGCATTTGAGTTATTCAGCGTCTACAGTAAAGTCATGAAATAAAGAGTTATTTTGAGAGTGGACTTCTTCAATTTTGCTCTTATTTGGTCCGTTATTGTGGCTATATTCTGAATTGTAATCCTTATATAAATTATAATCTTAAAAGAACAGATAGTCATTTCCACTACAAACTTGCATAGATGTTAGTCATTTTATTGGTTATTAAAGTCACCATCGCCTTTTTAATTTCCACAGACCCAGTGAACCCTGAAAGCAATTTGAGAAGAGATGCTAGTTCATTATTGATAGAAGCATATTCTTCTCCTGACACAAGCTCATAAAATTTGAATTATGGTGGAAACTGCTCTATAATATGTTTTAATCATAAAAGCGCCTTGGCTCTGACATTGTCCCCTCTGCCAAATCATGTTTTCCTAAATTTAAGTGGAATCAGAAGAATGTTGTAGTTCTTATATATATAAGAACTGTCTAACATAATATGGTTATAATTGTGTGGGTTTGGTGGAAAAATAAAATGAAAGATCATAAGTTCATGCCCAAGTATGCTCAGGAAACTTTTAAATAAAGTTGAGCAATTTATTTACTGTTCCTCAGAGCTGTTTGCTCTTTTGACACAGTGGAAATTGAGTCGTTGAAATAGAAATGCGATCATTCAGAATCTTTTCGTTTTGTATTTATTTTTTAATTTTAAGCCTGCTTGTTAACACTATTTACAGAATTCAGCTTGAGGGACACTGATGTAGCCTGCTAAGAGAAGAGAGGGCCATCAGTGGTCACAAATGCTTTTCCCCCCTTCTCTCCACTTGCTGTTTAAACCTCTGTCAATTTTGTCCTCTACTACTCCGTTTAAATGGCACACTGTACAATGACCTTTAAGTCACCAAATCTGATGACCTTTCCTACATTTTTATTCTCTTTGACTGCTGTGTGTCTTTTGAAATTCTTAACAACCCTTTAAAAAATTCTACCTTTAATAGCTTCCATTTACCTTCACTTTAAATTATTTGATTTAATTTTGTAAAACATGGAAAAGTGTCTACCTATTTTAATAAGTAAAAACGATAGAGACACACATGAAAAGAACCTCAGAAAGTCCCTTTTCAATCCTATTCTGTACCCTCTGTTGATCCTAAATGTGATCTGTGTTAACAGGTTGGTCACATTTACCCCTGTGTTCTCCAAGCTATGGAAATGTATTTATAGATGCTTACGTTGGTTTTGGTTTATTTCACTATCTTTAAATATTAGGCAAAAATATACATTGCATGTTAAACATACTTTTGAAATGTAATCTTGTTGGGGCTCCTGGGTGGCTCAGTCAGTTAAGCGTCCGACTTCAGCTCAGGTCACGATCTCGCGGTCCATGAGTTCGAGCCCCGCGTGGGGCTCGGGGCTGATGGCTCAGAGCCTGGAGCCTGCTTCCGATTCTGTGTCTCCCTCTCTCTCTGCCCCCCCCTTGTTCGTGCTCTGTCTCTGTCTCAAAAATAAATGAACATTAAAAAAAAAAAAAGGAAAAAAAGAAATGTAATCTTGTGTCATGTGCTTCTAGATCAGTACAGATAGCCATGGCCATTCATTTTAATATTTATATTTTTATATATCATACATATTTTTAAATACATTCATAAGCTTTTCTATAGTATGTAAGAAAATACCCCATTGTATTTGTACCCCATTGTATTGTATATGTACGTTCTCCCATATGTGTTTACTTTAGGCCATTTCAGAGAGGGCTGTGAATAGGCGACGGGGAACGTGAAGTCCCCCAGTATTCTGCTCCTCTTGACACTTCCCAGTTCATCAGCCAGTATTGCCCAGATAAAGAGGATTTCTGCTCTGGGCTTTGCCTTCTGCAGAGCCCTCCTCTGGCAGTGCCCCCTACTTCCGTAAGGTAAGACATTTGCAGATCAATGAGCTTGCCGTTTTATAGCCCATGTCTTTCCCTTTAGACTTTGTTCTGGGTAGGCAGAATCCTGGATTCTTCTAGGGCCTGTCGGAGCCTCTACCTTAGGCCATCTTCCCAGCGGCAGACTGGGCCAGGCAGAGATCTGGTCAAAAGTCAGCTTTTCTCAAGTGAAGGAAGGGAAGGGTGGACGATGTGAATGGATCTGGGACGTGTTATCTGGGGTGTCTAGACGCATGTGCGATAGGCCTTACTAGAGGGGCTGGGGCTGGCAGAAAAGGTGGATGATCCCAGGCTGGGAGCAGAGGATTAGAAACCAGTTAGTCTCACATTCTAATGTGAAGACCTGAGAAATATGAGAATTCTGATTTTGAGCCTGGTCCTTCAGGTCCTTAGGAGATTATATTTGTCAAGATAGGAGAATATATCTTAATAGTTAACTACTTTAATCAATAACATAAAATAATTAGGAGGCATGAGGGCTCCAATGAATACTGGTGCCGCAGGACGTGCAAATGTGAGGACGGGCCCGTCAGTGCTTCCAGTCTGGATGGTTACTTTGGAGACTGTCATTGAACTATGTGTTCTGGTATTTACATTCTTGTATAATCTCCTCCCCTTAAATCTGGGTTGGCCCTTTGGCTTGCTTTCACCAGTAGAGGATAGCAGAAGTGGCCCTTGGGAGATGCCATACACCATGCCTGAGATCGTTTTCCTGGGAGGGAGCTCAGACCCCTGTGGCACCCACGGAGGTGCATGTCCTTTGAGAAGGTACGTTCCTTTCAGCAGGGAGTGCAGTTAGCTGAGAGCTGTCGGCTGATGCTCCTTCAGGCTCTACCTCAGCATTCAAGCTGGGCCATGCTGTTCTCAGCCAGCCCCCAGACTCCACCTGGGCAGGGCGGGGACACCAGGGTCTGGCCCCTGCTCAGCATGACAGTGTGTGCTATGGAGCCCTACAATGGGTTGACTGAGGCTTTGCCATCTGCACTGAAGTCTCCCTGCTGGATTCAGTTTCCTGCCTCCTTCCATTTTATAGGTGCCACATCTGCATCATGGCATAAAGGCATGCTCCCTGTTTTAACTTTCTTAGGCATTCGTCCACCCCACGCCCCCCAAAACTACTGGCAATCCTAACTCTATCTCCATATCTTCTTCCCGGAGGACCCAACTCACACAGCAACTGAGGCACTATCCAGCAGCAGGAACGGAGTCGAGCCAGTGATGCTAGCGGAGTCATTTTTGCCATCGCTAGCCATTCGTACCATCCTGGCTGATGCCACAAGAAACAGTGACAGGCTGTCTGCCCCAAGCACTGCCCAAATTGCAGAATCCTGAGCAAATAGGAAACACTGTGGTTTGAGACCCATAAGTGCTCGGAGTAGTTCGTAGCAATAGATGATGAAATAGAAATTACCCGAAGCTGTTGACCTCATAACAAAAAGCCTAACACCTATGACATCGACTTGATTTGCAGCCTTTAAATGTTTAGGTATTTAGATATATGGCATGTGAGCCTCCATTTGTACTCTTTCCCCAGGCCTGCAAATATGACATCTGGATTTGACATTGGTTACCATGACACTTTGTTGATTCTTTTCTTCTCCTTGGCCCTGAATATTCTTATGCACTTTGCCCCATTTCTTTTTCCATCTTCTAAAGGTCAGTCTCCTTCAAAGACTTTGTACCTCTTAATCAGAAACCCATTTGGGAGAGACCATAAGCTAGGAGTGGTAGCTTTCTCCAATTATATCCTCCAAAGGTTATGGCTTTTAGTGGTTGCTGAGGGAGTGGTAGAAATTGTTAGATGAAAAGTTGTTAAATATGGGCCTGAGACACCAGAGGTCAGATTGTGTGATGTGTAGACAAAGTAATAAAAAAATGTGGTGCGTTTTCTTGTACGTTTATCTTTTTCTACCAACCAAAGGTTCAGGTACATTCTCTTCACCTGGTTCAGCTCTGGCATCCTCCCACGCATGACAGAAACTTCATTCATGAAGGTTGAAGTGCTCTCTGTGAGTGTTCTTATTGTGACTCTTTGGCAGTTTGATTCATACACAATAATCTTTGTCTAGTTTTACTTGCAGGGACTTATTTTTATTTATTTTAACGATGCATTTATCTTATGGGGCCTGGAGGCAGATCACAGGGTTGGAACGCATGTAACGTAGACTCATCAGTTTCTCTTCCTAGTGTGTGAATGTGGGTAGCCTGCTCTATATCCCATGTGCTTGCATCAAAATTCAAGCTTTTTTCCTAGAAGATCGCCTTGATTGTGTGCAAACATTACACCCAAACATATTGGGAATGTTCTAAATAGTACTTAAGTGTAATTTATCCAGCCTCTGAAAGACTGCCAAGCTTAGTTTCGGAATTTTTATAGTTTATTATTCATGTGTAGAGAAGGAATTTATTGTTACCTATGATATGTAATTTCAAACACATGTTACTGTTATTACCAGCACGATGACTTTTCCATTAATAGGAATACTGGAGTTTTCCCACTAATAATAGAAATTAATGGGCCATAAGCAAACATTTTGAAACCAATTATTGTTCTATAGTGAAAGATGTATGTGATTGTGCATATGAATAGATAGACGAAGATAGGTGGTTATTCCTCTGGTCCTATAATTGAAACCAGGTATCTAATTTTCCCACTCCTTTGGACTTATTTGTTGAATGCTTTTTATAAGCCAAAGGATATCTAATAGTGGTCACAGATTAAAGATGTATTGCTTAGTAACTTAGTGCTTTATTGCTTAGTAAGAGCCAAATGCATTGGATTCCTAATCAGTCTTGATGTCTTACTTACTTATTTTGCATTCTCACAACAATCTAGAATTTTGTATCATTTTTTTTTCTCAGTTGAGAAAGTAGAGGCTAAGAGATGTTAAGTAGTTCACCCATCAACACACAGCTGGTAACTGTCAGCATCAGTAGCCACATCCTGCTCTCTGACCTTGAATTTCATGTTGTCTTTTATTTTATTAATTTTAGTCTTAAAATCATAAATCAATGTATCCATTTAGCAAGCCAGTTAAGATCATGAGGAAATGAAAATACATTGGAAATGAAAAATGAAAAGAAATGGAATGTAATGTGTATATACACACATAAACATATATATACATATATATGTACTTTTCCATATGTATTTTTTCATATATATGCTTTTATTTATATACTCTTAGGGCATATATATATATATATATATATATATATGTGTGTATATATATATATATATATATATATATATATATGTAATACTTATGTATGAGAGAGAGAGAGAGAAAGACCAAGCGCAAGTGGGGAAGGGGCAGAGATGGAGACACAGAATCCAAAGCAGCTCAGATTCCCATATGGGGCTCGAACTCACTACCTGTGAGATTATGACCTGAGCCCAAGTCGGACACTCAACCAACTGAGCCACCCAGGCACCCCATATATTTATGTTAATAGAATAAGGAATGGATCCACAGGCACAGCATTCCTATCAGGAGAGATCCTGTTAGCAAATAGGATAAATATGTCATTTAATACTAGAGACTTATCAAGGAGAGAAACTGTACAAAGAGGCACTAATAGGAATGTTGTGGGAAAGCTAAAACTGTGTCTGCCTCCTCTTAGAACCTGCCATAATTTTTTCTTATACCTACGCAATAGAAGTACATAATGCTGCATCAAGGTGATCTTTAGAGTGACCTCAAGGGATCTTCGGTGTGTGTATCCAACATTTCTCTACCAAATCCCCAAGAGAATATAATTAGGAGGAACGGTATAAACAAGTGCTACAGTCTAGGGAAGGATAGAAATACCAATATCTGGAGAAAAAAATATTAACCCCAAATGTAATATAGATAAATGAACAAATATGTCAGAATTTTATAGCTGAACTCTTAAGATTGCTGGGTCCCCCTTCCCAGGGTTTCTGATTCAGTAGTCCTGGAGTGGGGCCCATGAATTTTTATTTGCAGAAAGGTGCCAGGTGATGCTGATGCTGAAGTTGATTCTTGTGGTCTGGAGACCACAATGCATCCAACATGGGCAAGTGAGGCTATGGAACATCAGGTGGGATTCATTTGGAAAAAAAAAGAAGTATGGCATCAAATATATGAATACCACTGTGGAACTAACTTCCAGGTTCCTAAGTGTTAAACTAGGTATAACCACGGACACTGCCACAATTAGCTTATAAGAACAATTATTGAGAGGGCATCATTGACCAAAGAGAACTCCATTGCATTGGCTCAGAAAAAAAAGTACAAAATTTGGTTAATAGAAAGAGAATGTTTGAACTTTCTAAATTAAAAGGGAGATGTATAATTTATTAAAATCTTGCGGAGAAAGACTAAATTAGGAATTCATGTGACCACTAATTAATTAGTGGTGAGCTGAGGACATACAGTTTAATTGAAAGTCAAAAAGATCCGATATATTTCTGATGCCAGGTTGCCCTAACACTGGGGCTTGCTCTCCAAGGGAACAAAATTAAAATGACACATGCAAATGAAGATCATAACTATGATCAAGTTTGAGGGATTTCTGGTAGAAGGTTTTTGGAGGCATTTATAATGTACAAATAATAACATGGTATTTGTGTAGTCTGTAAAAGAGTAAAGTTTGGGGCACCTGGGTGGCTCAGTCAGTTGAGCATCTGACTCTTGATTTCAGCTCAGGTCATGATCCCAGGGTTCTGGGATTGAGCCCCTCTGTTGGGCTTCATGCTGAGCATGGAGCCTGCTTGGGATTCTCTCTCCCTCTCTCCCTTTGCTTCCCCCACTCCCACCCCCACCCCTACACATGTGCTTTCTCTCCCCTCCCCCTCCCAAAAAAGAATAAAGTTTAGCATACATATTGAAGAAAACCACTTGGTACTACTAACTGACTGCTTCTCCAGGTAACATTAATTCACTAGAGATAATAAATCATATAGTTTACTTATGTTATTTAACTCATTGACATCATGACTGAGGGGAAAACAAAAGTAAAAACATTAACCCAAGATGAGGAAAATACAAAAATGCATTCTCTTGGAGATCTGTAACTGGAAAAAATTCAGTGGCTACAGCTTAGAATCATCTTCTGCTTTTATTGTTACTAGAGAATTTTCATCCCAGCAGGTAATGGAAGTTGAGCAGGGAATCAACAGCAAAAACTACCAGGAAAAGAATGAGATTGTAGCACATCCTTTGTAATTTCTAACAATCACGCACAGAAAACAAAACCATTTGTTATGGAAATAAAACTCCATGCCACTATTATACTTGTATCTCATCCCTTACCTTACCTCTTGAAGCCTTTAGATCTTTAAGTTGGCCATGTAAAACTATAGATAAATCTAAATTTTTCATTTTGACACTCTTGTGGTCATGTTACTTTCAATAGAAGTCTACAGAATTTCTCATATACTGCTTCATAATAGTTCCAGTGCTAGATAATAAAGTGCCATCCTCCATACATCAAAATTAAAGCATATAGTCTGTTCATCTATTAATAGATATAAGGTCTTGAACTTCTGTACAATATTTAATTCCATACTACCTTGGAAAAATATTTAGAGAAATGTGAGATTAAAATATAATGATCCACATATACAGCATTTTATATGTTAGAGCAGCAGTGAGAAAAAAAGTTCTATATATGTATTAGGGCTCAAAGGAAAAACTTCCTATATAGTCGTCTTGGAAAACAAAAACAAAAACAAGCATATTGTAACTTATCAAGTGATTAAATTAGAAGGTAATGGAGGTGACAGAAAGTATATTAGATATTTCAGAGCTATTAATTAGATACTGTCTTAATAATTTGGGTTGCTCTAACATGAATACCATAGACTGGCTTAACAAATACTTATTTCTCATAGTCCTGGAGGCTGTGAAGTCCAAGATCAAGGTGCTGTCAGAGTAGGTGTCTGTGAAGCCTGCCTCCTGGTTCATAGATAGATGTCTTCTCTCTGTAATCTTACATGACTCAAGGGGTGAAGGGGGACCTCTGAGTCTCTTTATATGAGGACACTAATCCCATTTAGGAGGGCTCTACTCTAGTGACCTAATTACCTCCCCTAAACTCTTTCCTAATACCATGACATTGGGCGTTAGGATTTCAGCATATAAATTTTGGATGAATACACAATTCAGTCTATTGCAGAAACCAACATTAAGAATTCACCCAGCTCTCAAGAAAAAAGGTAAAGATGACAATTAAGAGGAGAATATTCACTTTCCTCAGGGAAATAATAGAGCACAACCGAGTATTTGATTATCTTGTTGAAGATTAACCGATTCTCAATTGATTTTATGAACCCAGCATGATTAGAATATAAAATTAGGAAAAAGAATGGAGGAAAGGAAGTTCCTAATTTCACATATGAAAAATGTAATTTTACATAAATAAAATGTTTAAATTGAATTTTTGCATATTGAAAGAATAACAGTGCACAAATCAGTAGGTTAATCTTTAGAATGCAAAAGTTTTTCAATATTATGAAATCTGTTATAAAACAACACATCATTCAAAACAATGTATTTTTTATAAAGTGGAAAAGAAGTAAAGATATCCATTATCACAAGCTCCACTATGTTTAAAGCAGCTCAGAAAGTTATTGATAATGCCAAATGACAGTAAAGAGGTGTAATAATTTTAACTATTGTAATGAATCATATAAAGCTATCACTATTTGAAAATGTACTTAATCAACTAAAATTTATTGGCAATAAAGTTCAGCAAGGTATTCAATTATAGTAGCTATACAGGGACACTATAAATATTTACATATGGTAGAATATAAAATTGAGTAGAAAATTATTCTGTTTAATAATTTATTCTTAATTGATGTACCTTGAAGTAAGATTATCAAGAAATATGTAGGACCCAAATGATTAAAAATAAACAAAAAACTTAAAGAGGAAGAAAATAAGTCTTGATATTAAATGTTATGTAACAGTATGTGTAACATTTTTCTCCAAATCAATGTACATTTTTAACATAATCACAATGAATATTTTAATGAGTTTTGGAGGAAGCTTTGCAAAATAAATTTATTTTGCAAGGAGATAAAATAGTTAAGACTATTTTGACAAAGAAGAGTAAGGGTATAGAAGGAGCAGGGGATTTCATTAACCAAAAATAATGAAATAGTCTCAAAAGCTAAAATCATCAAAATAATAATAATTTGAAGGCAGTGACTAAATATATACTGAGCACATATAACTACTGAGAGGTAGTTCAACTTGTCATGGTTATACATGTAGTATGGATGGACCTTTGTCGGAAACAAACGTATTTATATTCTGGTTTTTTTTTTCTTTCTTCCCTCTGCCCAGCCTCTTCACTGGGGATTGACATTAGGTCTTTAGTTTGGTGTAACTGTCAGATACGGTTGATGTGTTAGCAAAATTGTATGTGCTTTGCCCAGATCTGGAACATCAACAGGAACATCAAGAAAAACACCCAGAGTTACTAGCTAATTTCTTGCAGAAACATCAGGGAGGAAATAAAAGAAGAAAAAAGATAAAGATGGGATGAAGTAGTACACAAACAGCAGAAAATTAAGGGGAAAGAGGGAAGGAAGGAAGAAGAAAGAAAACGAAGGAGGGAGAAAGTAAAAAGGCAGACGGAAGGAAGAAAGAAGGAAAAAATTAAAATGAATTATAAATTTAGAGAGAACCGTGCAGATGAATAAAAAAAACAAGAAATTTTTAGACTTTAGAATATGGTAGATGAAGCTATTAAAAAGAACACATAAGAGGGGCGCCTGGGTGGCGCAGTCGGTTAAGCGTCAGACTTCAGCCAGGTCACGATCTCGCGGTCCGTGAGTTCGAGCCCCGCGTCAGGCTCTGGGCTGATGGCTCAGAGCCTGGAGCCTGTTTCCGATTCTGTGTCTCCCTCTCTCTCTGCCCCACCCCCGTTCATGCTCTGTCTCTCTCTGTCCCCAAAATAAATAAATGTTGGAAAAAAAAAAAAGAACACATAAGAGTTTTAGGAAATGGAATATGGACAAATAATACTCTGGGAGGCAGAGTTGGATCCCTATTTCAAATTATATATTCAAAGTACAAAACGACCAAAATTTTGCAGAATTTGCAAAATGTGACAAAATCGGTGTCTTTTAACGTATGAAAGCATCTTATGAATCAGAGGGGAAAAATCAAATTACTCGCTTAGAAAAGTAGGTAATGTATGATTTGTGAAAGACAAATAGAGTCAGTATTCACTTACATGAAAGATGTTTAGACTCAGTAATATTGGAGAAATGCAAACCGAAGTATGAGTGGTCATTTGTTAACTTAGATTTTGGTTTGTACATATGAACGCATACACAAACAACGTTTTGGAAGGGTGCAAGGAAATGGGTTTTCATACACTTTTGCTGTTGGAACATTTGTGGAAGACAGATGGGAAATATGTGTGTTGACGTTGATGTTTTTCTTTTAGGAATTTATCCGAAGGACAAAATTATAAGGGCCCACAAAAATATATATAATGATTACCAGACAAATGATGGCAAATCTATGCTCTGGAATAGTACATAACCGTTAAAAACTCTTGAAGGTTTCAAAATATGAAATGGCCAGATGTATTGTACAGGGAATGGAACTTGATTTCAAACTAGCACGCCTGTTATGCATTAGCATTTTTGCTTAGTGTTCTGCATGTTGCTATTTTTATTTAAGAATATATCTTAGAATGTTCTTCATTATGGAGCTTCAACTAACATTGCTTCTTTTTTAGTAATATGGTTTTGAAATCTCTTCTCAAAGCCAGTGTAGGCATTTGTCACTTTAGGGATGTCATGGTGGGGACATAGGGCTGACCGGAGGTTGCTGGAAAGCCTACTGGTGCCTGCCTGAGGTGAATAGAGGGATGTAGAAGGTATGTGCAGGTCATGTAATAATATCGTGTGTTATGGCATACCTTTACAACCATCGTTAAATGAAAGAAACTCTAAGGCTTCTGCTGATTCTAAAATTCTGTGGTTCTCATGTATCCTGTTTTTGTCTGTTCATTCCTTGCCAGTCCCATCTTATACTGACTGTAGCACTGGGAACAAGAAGGATGTAGAATAGAAGTGGTGTCACATTTGCCCTTGCCCCAGTAGCAACTACATTTCTTAGCTGACGAGACAGAGTTTCTTTCCTGATCATCTGATGAACTGTTTTGATTCTGGGCTTTCACAGCTATCTGCCAGTGATTCCTGTTTTGCTGAGAATCTATAGGTTCCTAAAATTGCTTTCATAAGAGTCTTAGGAAATTGTTCAAAACTGAGGAAGCCATTGTACATGGGGTAGTTGGGGAGTTGTGGAATGTAATCTCATGGCAAAATAAATGTCTGACATTCTATGTGAGTTTTTAAGTAGCCCTTTGGAAATCCCTTAAATAATTTTAATCAAAATTCCAAAAATAGAAGCAACACATATTGAAGTTGTTTAAATTGATGAGAGTATAACCAGTTTTTACAATTGCATACCTTGCTGATATAATACAAATTGTGTATTGTGTGAGAATCATAAGTACGTTTGAATAATATTTTCTGTAGGTCATTGAATAGATTGTGCTGTCGGGAAAGGAAAGAAAATCCATATTTACAATGAACTCTGAGGTTTACTTTTATGCGACTAAGGGAGTTCCAATACTTTCAATCAGCAAAACAACAATACCAACTACAAAATTTCATTTATATTCAACATGCTGTTTTTGGACATGAGAATCTGCCATCATATTTTTAAATGATGTTGGCTGAAATGATTGAAATGAAATGATTATTTCCAGAAAATTCAAGATTCAGAGCCCTTCTTTGTATTAGTACTTTTTAAAAAGCCTGATTTTGTTTTGTTTTGTTCATTATGCTGTGTGGAAGCATCCAAGTATTACTGCGTTACACACTACACACTGAGGAAGAAGAATTAGAACCACGTCAATTAGCTGATCTTAAAATTAAACCCAAAATATGTTTGCCAGATTTTGTATATGTTGATAAATAATAATCCTGAACGTCCACGATGCATTATGAAAAAGAATCAATACATTGCATCAAAAGAGATTAGAGTAAGTGCTACCCTACACTACTGGAGTTTCTTATTTCACACCTCAGAGTGTGTCCTTAGCTCATCTATTTACAAAGGAAATGAATTTAAAAAGAAACGCCCTAGGGAAGTATTAAAATCTAGTTGATTCTTTGGTGACCTACTCACCTGAATTTCTGTGTAGCTTCTTTCTGCTTGCTCAGAATTTGGTTTGGTATAAAATTTACTTCGTCCTCAATTCCTTCCTAGGGGGGAAAACGGCTTAAATAAAAACAAACACTTGACTTACTGATGTGTCCAATATTTTTCAACCAAATAAATGTAAAGTAAGCATTTGTTATTTGTGACAGTCAAGTGTCTCTCCTTGGAGTCAGGTATGGGAAGTTGAAGATAGGAGTGTTTTGGAGGCTGAGAGATGGATGAGCCCCTTATCATCAAAAACATCCAGGCTCAATCAGAAGCACTTACAAGATGGTCTATTTGAAGATAGCTTCTCTAGGGATTCTCATCTTTATAAAGAAATTGATAATTCAGTTGGTTCGTCAGGAAAACACTACTTATAATCACTAAAAAATTCCATTTTCTATCTTTTAAGTTTGTGCAAGTCCATTTCTAATGCATTATCCGGCAACATTTAACTCATTGTTCAGTAATCCCAACATTTATTCTCTAACTTCTCATCTTCTTTGCTTCTTTTCCTTTGCATCTCGTTCTTTCATATTCGCTTTGCTGTGCCATTTTTTTCTTGTCTGCCCTTTTAATGTGATAAAACATTCTATCTAAAACGATTTTGGCCTGTCAATATAGATTCAGAAAGGATTTTCTTTTTTAAGCTTTCCAGATTCAGATTCTTCTCCTTTCCCATGACATTCTTGCATTATGACTGAATTTTCTCTTATTTCTTTCTGTAAGAATGAATGATTCATAGAACAAGAATGCTGAATTGGGAAGTATCTGTGTTTGGTTACACTGTGTGGTTCTTTCACCCCTTCTTTTCTGTCATACGTAATGAAGAGGTTTTTCGTTCCGCTTTTGGCTGTGCCTTTGAAATTAAAATCAGTCGTAGCGTCTAATGGCTCTAGAAGGACCCGGGAGGATCTTGGTGGTCTGCCACACCATTTAGAATCCATTCATAATATGCCAAAGATTCAGGGCATTTAAAAGATAGTTGTGCTTATTGATTACACTTAAATTTTTAAAGTTTCCTTTTCATTGGTGGATGTAGAATGGCACTTGTAATATCTTGTTTCATGTTCATGTAAAAAGGATGTTAGATGTGAATTTTTCTGTTGTCTTGGAATTATAGCCAAGTATCCATGCATAATAAAGAGAGTCATGAGACTATGAACAGCTTCATGAACAGACTATGAGACTATGAACAGACTATGAACAGCTGGGACTATGAACAGACCCAGTTATGGGGACATAAACATCAGGCCCTATTCCCTTCTTAAAGCACTAGATGAATCTAAGGGACAGAAGACACTGGGAATACATTATCCTTATTAAGGAAATTGCTCTTTCCCTTCTTTGGGGGAAAAAGATGGAAGGTTCTATCTCGCCACCGAATTCAGGTATCCAAGAGAAATATAATCATAACTAACATTTATTGAGTACTCAGTATGCAGCAGGAAATGGACTAAGCACATGTCACTTACCATGAACTCATCTGCTTCTCACAGCTACTCTCTGATGTAGGAGCTGCTATTATCTCCAATTTACAGATGAGGAAATTAAAGTATGGAAAAACATCTTGCTCAAAGTTACACACAGCTATCACCCATCAGAATCTGGCTTCAACTCCATCCATGTTTTTTGTATCTGGATGCTTTACTCATTCAAAGTCATATTGCCTCTCATTGACATGGATTTGATTTATGGCAAGAAAAGAGGACTAGAACAGTAATCCTTGATTGAACATCTGCTTACACGTCAGGCTCGCAGATCTCTGTTCCTATTTAAGAAAGGAAGTAGAAAGTCTAGGTCTATGTTTCCAAAAACAGAGTTGCCTGTCAGGCACAAGGACCAAAGAGTAAGAGAGCCATGGAGGATGCCATTGCAGGAGGGAACTGGAGGGAGGATTTGGAAACAGTCGCAGCAATCTCATTTCCCATGCCTGGAGCAAAGGGAGGACCCTGCTCAGGTTTTCATCCCAGACCCCTTCAGAGAGTCAGCATTTGGATTTCTGCCTAAAGAACACAATTGTTGACCAAGAGAAGACTACAATTTTTTTTTTTTTTTTTTTAAATTTTTTTTTCAACGTTTATTTATTTTTTTGGGACAGAGAGAGACAGAGCATGAACAGGGAGGGGCAGAGAGAGAGGGAGACACAGAATCAGAAACAGGCTCCAGGCTCTGAGCCATCAGCCCAGAGCCCGACGCGGGGCTCGAACTCACAGACCGCGAGATCGTGACCTGGCTGAAGTCGGACGCTTAACCGACTGCGCCACCCAGGCGCCCCGAGAAGACTACAATTTTATTATTTTTTTAAGTTCATGTATAAATGACATACAACGTTCTGTGAGTTTCAAGTGTAGAACATAATGATTCAGTATTTGTAGAAACTGTGAAATGTTTGCCACAATGTCTAATTTCCCCATCACCACATAAAGTTACATGATATGCAGTACACTATTGTTGACTATAGCCGCCGTGCTGTACCAAAAAAATAAATAAATACATGATGTATTTATCTTATGACCGGAAATTTGTCAACTTTACCCAGCCATCCCTCCTGTCTGGCAACCACCAGTTCTCTGCATCTGAGTTTTGTTTTGTTCACTTGTTTTGTTTTACAGATTTTACATATAAGTGAAATCACAGGGGGTTTGTCTTTCTCTGTTTGGCTTATTTCACTTAGCATAATATCCTCGGGGCGCACCCATGTTGTCATAAGTGGCAAGATTTCATTCTTCTTTTAGGGCTCAGTTGTATTCCATTGCATGTATATACTACATTTTCTTTATCCATTTATCTATCTTAAGTGGCTTTCATATCTTAGTAACTTCTTGTATATAAAGTTGCAGTAAACATAGGGATGCATATAAATATATATGTTTTTATTCATTTATGTTAAACATTCATTTATTTTAGTAGTTTCTGTACCCAACATGGGGCTCAAACTTACAAACCTGAGATCAAGAGTCACACACTCCTTCAACTCAACCAGCCAGGGGTCCCTACATATATCTTTTTGAATTAGTGTTTTTGTTTTCTTTGGATAAATACTCAGTAGTGGAATTGATGGATCATACGGCAGTTCTGTTTTTAGTTTTTCGAAGGAGCCTCCAGTTTTCCATAGTGGCTGCACCAGTCTGCATTTTCACTACCAGTGTATGAGGGTTCCTTTTCCTCCACATCCTCCGCATCTTTGCCAACAGTTGTTATTTCTTCTCTTTTTGATACAAGCCATTCTGACAAGAGTATCTCATTGTGGCCTTGACTTGTATTTCTCTGATAATTAGTGATGTTAAACATATTTCCATGTGCCTGTTGCTCATCTGTATATCTTTGGAAAAATGTCTATTCAGATCATCTGCCCATCTTAAAATAGGATTGTATTTTGTTATTAAGGTGCATGAGCTTTTTATATATTGTGAATATTGACCCCCTACCAGATAAATGATTTGCAAATACCTTCTCTCATTCAGTAGGTTAGGTTGCTTTTTTTTTTTTTTTTTTTTATTGATGGTTTCCTTCACTGCAGAAGCTTTGTAGGTTGATGTAGTCTCATTTGTTTATTTTTGCTTTTGTTGTCATTGCCTTTGAAATCAGATCCAAGGGGCGCCTGGGTGGCTCAGTCGGTTAAGCGTCCGACTTCAGCCAAGTCACGATCTCGCGGTCCGTGAGTTCGAGCCCCGCGTCGGGCTCTGGGCTGATGGCTCAGAGCCTGGAGCCTGTTTCCGATTCTGTGTCTCCCTCTCTCTCTGCCCCTCCCCCGTTCATGCTCTGTCTCTCTCTGTCTCAAAAATAAATAAATGTTAAAAAAAAAATAAAAAAAAAAAAAGAAATCAGATCCAAAAAAAATAGTGCCAAGAGTAATGGCAAGAAGTTTCATGCCTATGTTTTCTTCTAGGAGTTTATGGTTTCTGGCCTTAGATTCTTTAATCCATTTTGAGTTAATTTTTTGTATGGTATAAAATAGTTGTTCACTTTCATTGTTTTACATGTAACTGTCCAGTTTCCCAGAACCATTTATTGAAGAGTCTATCCTTTCCTACAATTAAATATATTTTTTAATTTTTTTTAAGAGAGAGAGAGAGAGAGAGAGAGAGAGAGAGAGAGAGAACACAGCAGGGGAGGGTCAGATAGAGGAGACAGAATCTGAAGCAGGCTCCAACCTCTGAGCTGTCAGCAGAGAGCCCTATGCGGTGCTCAGACTTAGAGACTGTGAGATCATGACCTGAGCTGAAGTGGGACGCTTAACTGAGCCACCCAAGCACCCCTACAATTAAATCTTTAAAGTAAAAACAAAGTTGCTCATTTTCTTTGATTGTTATGTAAACCTCACCCCTGAAGGTACTGGAAGAGAAGAAGAAGGTAGCCAGGAGGAAAATGAAGAGCAATATTGGTCTTCTCTAGCCTGTGACTTAGGGGAAAAAATTATTGATGTAGGACTGAAGGGGAACATTAGAGAGCTCAATTAGATAAGAGATAAAATTTTAAGCTGTATTAACTGAATTGTTCACTACTTTAGTTACTAGAAAGTGGCTGGATCTGCCCAAGTTAATTTTAAGGTACAGAAAAAAGTAAACAAAAATATGATTACAGGGGGAAAAAGAATTGGGGAAAGTTAAATCCTTTCATGAGGCTTATCTATGGATTCAGATCGTTCAGTAAATTAGCCACATAGCCCTCTGATTTCTTATAGTAGATGACACCTACTGGCTTCAGATTAGAAATATATTCACATGATGATAATAATGATGTACTTGGGACAGTACAAAATGGGAAGTTTTATTTTCTGTGACTGTGGTTTTTGAATTAAGTGTTGTGTACATAATGACTACATTTACAACTGCATTGTTTTTGTATCCAATAATGATATACTGAGTGTCTTCTTGAGACTTTTGTAGGCCATGTGGTAAATAAATATGAATGAGACATGTACTTTCTGAGTAAATCAGTGATGCAGTGCGGAAAATGTAAGTTGATAATTATCACAAAATCTAGTAAGTACAGTGGTGGAGACACAATGTTAGGAAGCACAAAGAAGGGCAAGCAGCCATGTCAGGATAAATCAGGAAGGCTTCCTGGAGGAGGTCTAGATCAAAATATGAAATATATTTTAGAGGTACTATTCCTCACTTTCTACACTTTATATCCACCATTCTTGGAACATGTTAAGCCTTTATGCATATCAGGAAACTCTTCCAAAATCTAATCCATAGTCATTTAAAAAAAATTTTTTTTTCAACGTTTATTTATTTTTGGGACAGAGAGAGACAGAGCATGAACGGGGGAGGGGCAGAGAGAGAGGGAGACACAGAATCAGAAACAGGCTCCAGGCTCTGAGCCATCAGCCCAGAGCCTGACGCGGGGCCCGAACTCCCGGACCGTGAGATCGTGACCTGGCTGAAGTCGGACGCTTAACCGACTGCACCACCCAGGCGCCCCTAATCCATAGTCATTCTTAAGATTCAGATGAAAAGCCATTTCTTTAGGAAAATGTAACCTGTACTGTAACCTGAACTGTAAATCTAAAATTTGTCTCCCTGTTGAAGTAACAGTACTTGCTGATTCCTTCACATCTCCTCATAAGTAATGCCTGTGCTAACTTTATTAATACATTTGTATCCCAGGAAATCCTAAGCATCATAACACTGAGAATCCTGCTTTCTTTACTGTTGTACATCTAACATCTTGTAGGTACACAATAAATATTTTCTGCATTATTTTCATTAGAATTATTTAGTGACTCATTAAACAGTGTGTGGTTATTTTGGCTCCTGGCACTCTGTTCCTGCTGCTTTCTTGATTTCGGTGATTTTATTGTTCATGAGCTACCTATGTCTGGTGGGCCTGTTGCCTTTAACTACAATCTTCCCAGCTTCAGCTCAAGTCCTGGCATTCCATAAAAAGATTATTTGCCTCGTGTGAATTGCATCAAGGAATTCTCCTAGGCTCTGCATCTTTTTTTTTTTTAATTGAAAAAAAATTTTAACGTTTATTTATTTTTGAGACAGAGAGAGATAGAGATGAACAGGGGAGGGTCAAAGAGAGAGGGAGACACACAGTCTGAAACAGGCTCCAGGCTCTGAGGTGTCAGCACAGAGCCCGACGTGGGGCTCGAACTCACGGACCGTGAGATCATGACCTGAGCCGAAGTCGGCCGCTTAACCAACTGAGGCACCCAGGCACCCCTAGGCTCTGCCTCTTGAAACTACTTACATCCTCTACCTCAGTCCTTCTCTTTATATTCATTTATTTTTCTCCTCTGTTTCCTTCTGTCAACAGCCCTGCTTCTGTTCTCACCAGTGCTAATCTTGTGGCCTCCACATGCCCTCTGTCTCCCAGCTCTGTCTTCATTTTACTTTTTACTGCTTTTAGGAAGTTTCAAGACAGTTTTGGTATGGGAAGAATTAAATCTGTTGCTTAGAATTAGAATTTTGAGCTGTCTCATGCTTTGGAAGATAGAAATAAATAAGCACAAATAAATGCAATATAATGAAATGTGATGTTATATTTAAATAGTGCTGAGATTTTCTATTTTTCATGACCAAGGATTTATTTATTCTTTTATATTTTTATTATTTTTTGGTTTTTTAATTCATTGTCCAGTTAGTTAACTTAAAGTGTATACAATGTGCTCTTGGTTTGGGGGTTAGATTCCCATGGTTCATCACTTACATACAACACCCATTGCTCATCCCAACAAGTGCCCTCCTCAGTGCCCATCACCCATCCCCCCCCATCCACCTTCAGTTTGTTCTCTGCATTCAAGATCCTTTTATGGCTTGCCTCCCTCTCTGTTTGAAACTATTTTTCCCCCTTATGTTCCCTCATGATCCTCTGGTAAGTTTTTCAAGTTCCACATATGAGTGAAAACATAAGATATCTGTCTTTCTTTGACTGATTGACTGATTTCACTTAGCGTTATACCCTGCAGTTCCATCCACATTATTGCAAATAGCAGGATGTCATTCTTTCTCATTGCCAAGTAGTATTCCATTGTGTATATAAACCACATCTTGTTTATCCACTCATCCATCGATGGGCATTTGGGCTCTTTCCATAATTTTGCTGTTGTTGAAAGCACTGCTAAAAACATTGGAGTACATGTCCCTCTATGAATCAGCACTCCTATAGCCTTAGAATAAATTCCTAGTAGTGCTCTTGCTGGGTCCTATGGTAGTTCTATTTTTAATTTATTTTTTTATTTTTTAATGTTTATTTTATTTTTGAGAGAGAGAGACTTTGAGTGAGGAAGGGGTAGAGAGAGAGGGAGACACAGAATCTGAGGCAGGCTCCAGGCTCTGAGCTGTTAGCACAGAGCCTGATGTGGTGCTCGAACTCAGGAACCACGAGGTCATGACCTGAGCCCAAGTCGGATGCTGAACCTACTGAGCCACCCAGGCACCCTCTATTTTTAATTTTTTAGGAACCTCCACGCTGTTTCTGAGTGGCTGCACCAGTTTGCATTCCGACTAACAGTGCAAGAGGTTTCCTCTTTCTCCACATCCTCACCAATATTCGTTGTTTCCTGAATTGTTAATTTTAGCCACTGTGACCAGTGTGGGGTGGTATCTCATTGTGGTTTTGATTTGTATTTCCCTGATGATGAGTGATGTTGAGAGCATCTTTTCACATGTTTGTTGGCCATCTCGAGGTCTTCTTTGGAAAAGTGCCTATTCATGTCTTCTGCCCATTTCTTCGCTGGATTATTTGTTTTTTGGGTGTTGAGTTTGGTAAGTTATTTATGGATTTTGCATACTAACCCTTTATCTGATATGTCATTTACAAATATCTTCTCCCATTCTGTGGGTTGCCTTTTAGTTTTGTTGATTGTTTCCTTTGCAGTGCAGAAGCTTTTTATCTTGATGAGGTCCCATCAAGACATGGAGACGTGTCGAGCGAGAAGTTGCTGCGGTTGAGGTCAAAGAGGTTGTTGCCTATTTCCTTCTCTAGGGTTTTTATGGCTTCTTGTCTCACATTTAGGTTTTTCATCCATTTTGACTTTACTTTTGTGTATGGTGTAAGAAAGTGGTCCAGGTTCATTCTTCTGCATGTCGCTGTCCAGTTTTCCCAGCACCACTTGCTGAAGAGACTGTCTTTATTCCAGTGGATATTCTTTCCTGCTTTGTCAAAGCTTAGTTGGCCATACATTTGTGGGTCCAATTCAGGGTTCTCTATTCTATTCCATTGGTCTATGTGTCTGTTCTTGTGCCAGTACCATAGTGTCTTGATGATTACAGCTTTGTAGTAGGGGCTAAAGTCTGGGATGGTGATAGTTCCCTCTTTGGTTTCCTTTTTTCAACATAACTGGCTATTCGGGGTCTTTTGTGGTTCCATACAAATTTTAAGATTGTCATTACCAACCTTTTAAAATAAAATGTTAAATGAATCCATGTGGTTGAAATAACTGATATTTTTGATAATTTTATTCATACGATCTGTTTTCAGGTACAATAAGTAGAAAAGAAGAGGAGGCTAAAATTTTACCATTTGTTATTTAATTTCATTCTATATTTCTTGCCCCTGACATCCTTGTATGGATAATATATGGTTTCCATGAGAGTGTCATTTGTAAGCAGCAGAAGCCAGTAAAAAACAAAAGACGAACAAAAAATGGCGAAGCAAATATTGTGGGGCATTTTCTGTCACCAGTAGTGGTATACATGGTAATAAGTAGGAAAATCACATGTATTTACTGTGATTTTCCCCCATATTTCCCAAACTCATTTTCAGATTTAAAAGTAGCCTTGTGATCTAAGCTAAGAATATACCACCATCATTAATCTTCAATTATAACATTTTTCTTAGCATCTTCAAATGCCTTGCATGAGCTTACATGGCTAAAGAATTGGTAGAGCCGGGACTAAGATGTAGGTCTAAGTCCACGCCTGTGTCTATCAAGCTCTTGTACCTCTTTGTGAGATAACTAAGCCAAGAGGAACATTGTTGAAGCATTTTCTGAGTGTATAAATAATAGTAGTGTGTATCATAAATTAATATCTAGTGGCAATTAAGATGCACACTTACTGGAGGATGAATCTTTCTAATTAAAATTTGGAACTTCCATGCAAACAATTGGATCCTAGTGCTTCCTCCGTTGACATCCCAAAAGTATCAAATGCTCACTACAAACAAAATTGAATTCATTCATGATAAAGAAGCAGTTTTCTTTTCTTGTGCCAGTGCCCATCGTGACTGTCACCATTTCAGTTCTCATAATTCTTTAAGGAAAACAAATATGCTAAATTTTTGAACGTTGCTGACATTGGGATTTTGCGACGAAAGTCTTGTGACATCACCAGATCCAAGGCTCTATGGATTTTCTGTCATTTTTGAAGTTGATAAAAATATCATTATTCCCCTACCCCCATTCCAAGAACTCATGCTGTCAAGGGTAAAAGCAACTATTGTCTTATATAAGAACATTAATCTAACTTTAAACTTTCGGAAATGGAAAGCAGAGCCTACAATCCCAAGATTGGGAGAGAGATATTACTGTATTTTTAAACCTATGTGTAGGTGGACTGTGTCTTAAAAACACCTCAATCTTAGTTTGATAAATACAGTATAAGCCTCGAAGAACCATTGTACTCTGTAATTACCTTGATTAAAGAAGAATAAAAAAGGTTTCACAGCAATCAAAGGGCTCTCACACTCTTATATGTTAACAGCCATTATCTCCCTGCTTCCAGCGTGCAGGTGTTAGTTGGAGTAAGGGACTAGTTATGCCCTACTGACAGTCTGTGATTAATTTCTTTCTTTATTTCTTTCTCTTTTTATTCTGTAAAGAGCTAATCAAATTTTTAATTTGCTAATCAGGTTTCCTTTTGATTAATACCACAGTAATCATTTAAGGAAGTAGAATACAATGTAAAATGTCCCTCCCTGAAAGTATGCTCTCACTGGCATAGCAGAAGCATTTATCTTGACTAAGTTTTACCACTAGCTATTTGTGAAATATAATATTCTCAAGTAATTAAGAAATGACAGTAAAATAATAATAGAACCTAGCTGACAAAACTGGCATACTTGATTCTAATTTTTAAATTACTGATGACCATGGGTTCGTGAGATTCAGTCTCGGTAAAAGAACTGTTCAATATGTATGACAGCTATCCTTTGGGTTTATTTTATCTTCTAATTGATTGATTTATGTTGTACACACTCATCCTGTTTCCTTCCTCAAATTTGGATATAATTTATTATGTTGATCTTAATTTTTATATGCTTAAATGTTTTCAAATTTTATTTTTAGTATATCTGTCATTCTGAAGTCTAGTTTAAAATTAGTCTTAATGATTTCAACATTTTAACTAAAGAGAATAAGAAACAAAGCTTTCAAAAAAATAATGATTAACTTTGTTTGAATCCTAGCCAAATGTTTCATTTCCACTAAAGGATTACATAGAAAGGATTATATTAAGTGCAGAGTGTTTCATTCATACATATTTTACTTCCTTTTTTTTAATTTAGTAAAATGAACACATTTGGTATCATTGACTGGAGATATTATTTTCATGTTCAATCATCCAAACTGTTAGAAAGCCAAAGGAATTTAACATCTTGATCGCAATGCACTCTTGGCCAACCTTGGTGAAACAGTTCACACGTAAATGAAGTTAAGGTGGTGAGCCATTAAAAATCATAAGTGATTTATATGACGTTGAATTATCCATGCTTCCTTAGGTGCCTATACTGGACATTCTAAATAATCTCTATTAAACTCATTGTCTCAATCATTTTTTCCAGGCCTATGGCTCTCTATGAATCATTAATTTGTCCTCCATGTAGATTATTATGAGCTATTATACTGTCCTCATGGTTATGTTACAATGAAAAATGATACATTGTTCCATAAGGTGCCTTTAAAAAGACAAAACATTTGATTCTAGTTTTAGTATTTAGGCAGACAAAGGCAATACAGTACCACGTATTTTTTTTCTTTTGTGTTCTATATTCTGATGGAGCTTAAGTTTTGTTGAGGGGGAGGTAGAGAAAATAAAGAACTTTGATTTTAGATGTGCATTTGCTAGGAGAATATATGAGGAGATCCTTCATTGAGAATCAATTTGAAAGGTTAAGTAAATAGAAATATTGTTCATAGTCTTACCAAAGTCGTTATCTAGTGAATATTACTGTAAAGCCAGTGGAATGTACTTGGCCAAAGGCAGCATTTGATAGTGACCAATGTTTCTATCTCTCTACAAAGAAGAAAAGTGTGAACTTCAGTGGAAAACTATCCACTTGTCCATAGCACTCCCTTCTGTCTCATCTGATTCTGATTCAGCAGTTACTCTACATTTTTGTATATTGTAGCTAATCTCCACGGGTCCAGTAGAGATTCATTCAAATTCTCTACCCATCCACTGGAAAAGGTCGTCTTACCTCCATGTGCACATTACTTTCACCTTCCTGATCTATTTTAAACCACTTATGATATTTTCTTGGTTCTCTCTTTGATTGATTGAAATAAAATCTTTAAGACCTATTCATTTTGCGTATCTTTTTTTTTTAATATATGAAATTTATTGTCAAGACCTGTTCATTTTCTAGCTGTATGAGAATCGTGATTTTATCCTTTTTTGAAAATTACCATGCATCACTTCTTTCTCTAGGGCACGTGTTCTCAGTGTCAGTATTTCTGGCATTTTGCACCAGGTAAGTTTTTTGGTGGTGAGGTGGCTATTCTCTGCATTGTAGGATACTTAGCAGCTTCTCGGGCTTTTACATACTAGATGCTAGTGACACACCCTCCGTTGCGGCAACCACAAATGTTTCCAGGCATTGCCGCATGTCCCAGATGAGAATATTTAAAACCACTCCTGGTTGAGAACTGCTGCTCTTGGGTAAAGTGATGCCCTACAGTTTTCTATAAAAACTAATGTCTTCTGCTCATGTATTCATTTAACTAATGTGTATTGAGTAGCACACATACATACGTGCAAAATTGTGAATAAGACCAATCGCAGACTGCCCTTAGGACACTTGTAACTAATCCCATTTCCAGGCGTTCCTTTTTTAATGTAGGTTCTTGTTTACTTTTTAGCCCTTGAAAACACTCTTTGTCACATCTGGAAATTTTTCTATCCTTTGTTTTACTTGCTATTTTTTTTTTAAATAAAATGTTGATTAATTTATTCCAAGAGAGAATGAGAGCAAGGGAAAGGGGCAGAGAATATTAAGCAGGCTCCATGCTCAGCACAGAGCCCGATGGGGAGCTCAATACCATGACTGTGACACTTAACCAGTTGAGCCACCCAGGCACCCCAGCCTGCTTTCTCTTTTGACCCTGTCTTTTTCCCTGAGTTTTTTCTTTGGTGAGTTAAATAATGGCCCTAGCCATAAGCCATACCATATATCTAGGACATAAGTAAGCAGTAGTTGTGTAAGTGAAAATTGTTGTCGTTAATTTGGTCCTGTGTTTTCCCTCAGAGTTCCTGGAAGTTGGCCATGGAGATAACCCCCAAATAAAAGATTAAGTGAGAAGCAATAGGAACAGTTAGAATATATTTTGGCATATAGTATGCAATATATATTAGAAAAGATACCGATATTTAAGACCTATCTAAGATACTATAGTTGAGTTTATTGGTGACAGAGCCAGTCAAGAAATGGAATTATTATATATTGTCCTTAACAAAGAAATATATTAGATCCTCAGTACAATAAATTTTCTGACAATTATGTCAAAAGGAAATGGGAAAAACAATTTGGGGTGCCTGGGTGGCTCAGTCGGTTAAGCGCCCAACTTTGGCTCAGGTCTTGATCTCGCAGTTCGTGAGTTTGAGCCCCACGTCGGGCTCTGTGCTGACACAGCTCAGAGCCTGGAGCCTGCTTTGGATGCTGTGTCTCCCTCTCTCTCTCTGCCCCTCCCCTGCTCACGCTCTGTCTCTCTTTCAGAAATGAATAAACTTTAAAAAAAAATTTTAAAAAATGGGAAAAACAAATTTATGAGTAGAGGGTCATGGTGATGACACAGTGGTAGATAATGTCCGCAGAATATCCCTACCCAAATCCAATCACAGATTTTACAAAGCTGCTTTCATCAATAAGAAACTGTAGGTCACTGCTCCCTGTGAACCCAGAGAACACACTTCTGCAGGGCACCTTCTACAGCTCCATGCGAATGCAATTATTAAGGCACGGTCATTCAGCACATACTTACTTGAGTATATTCTGGGCAACGTCCTAGGTATCAAGGATATAGAATTAAACTTTAAGACAGACTTCCAAACCTCAAGGAGTTTATATCCCCAGGGGGAAAAGAAAGAGAGTAAATTATAAGGTGAAAAATAAGGTAATTCCAGATAAATCTTGAAAAGTCCTAAGAGGATTTAAAGTAGGTAAAATGATTAAGCCTGATTAGTAGTTTGATGCATGGGGCTAGGAAGGATGGGGAGGTGTCTTTGAGAGCATAATGTGTAAGCAGAGCTTAAATGATGTTGAGGCAGACCAGAAGGTCTGAAGGAGAGTCCTTTAAGGTGAAAGAATAAGTACATATTTTTGAGGTGAGAACGGAGTTGATGTGTTTCAGGAAACACATATCTGGAGCATGGCTGGGGTCTGTCAGCTCAAGGGCATGGAGAGAAAGTGGGGTGAATTTGGAAACGTAGGCTGGGGTCAGATGAGGTGGGGATTTGGGAGCCACGGTAAGAAATCTTTTTACTCCAAGGATAATTTCTTTTTCTCTGTGCAATCAGATTCTTTAAATTATTTGCAAAAATCTTTGAAAAGTTTGAAGGAAAACATTTGCAAGAGGAAAAAAACCTTTTAGAATAAAAAAATGTCTGTGTAGAAAGATGGTGTGGAAAATGAACCCGAATTCGTCTTCTCCAATGTCTTTTTTTCCTTATACTTCTTTTCTTTCTCTCTTTGCTCCTCTTCCTCCTTTCCCTCCAATACAGGGAAGCTGTTACTGCTCTCTCCTGACTGTCACGGTCCAAAAGACAATGCCCAGTGTATCACCAAGTACATTTTGAATGTTTAATATCAGTGGATATGAAGAAATGAATGAACAGATGACTGAATAGATGGATAGATCACAGGATCTCTGGTTCAAGAGAGGGAATGTCCTAGGAAAGTTTGCAGGGATGGGGCCTCTAGGGGTGGTACCTGGGTAAAGACTTCAAAGAGTGATACATGGATAATAACAAGAGTGATACATTCTTGGGGCGCCTGGGTGGCGCAGTCGGTTAAGCGTCCGACTTCAGCCAGGTCACGATCTCGCGGTCCGTGAGTTCGAGCCCCGCGTCAGGCTCTGGGCTGATGGCTCAGAACCTGGAGCCTGTTTCCGATTCTGTGTCTCCCTCTCTCTCTGCCCCTCCCCCGTTCATGCTCTGTCTCTCTCTGTCCCAAAAATAAATAAATGTTGAAAAAAAAAAAAAGAGTGATACATTCTTGATACACCAAGAATGGAAACTGTCAAGACGCCTAACCAACAAGGGTCACCCTTGAGAAAGGGTCCAAGGTTAACAGAATAAGATGTGTGTGTGATAAGGGTTATTGACTACAGAATTTTACAGAGCGTTTCAGAGTAGAGAGAGAAAACAGAAAACTTATGTAAGTGAATTCAGTACATTTATTAAAAGTACATACATTTAAAATACTTTAAGTTGGGGTAAGATTCAAAGCTTAGTCAACAGTTGTGCTACTTTACAGTTAAAAAAATACCACAAGCAATATAGGTTATTACGGCAAATAATGCAGTGATAACCAAGGGTTTCGTGTTATATAGCTTTATATTTTCTACATGCTTTCTTACTATAACAATAGAACATTTAAATTTTATGATACGTAGACAGATATTTATATCACATTGTCATTCATTCTGTGCAATAATACAATTTAAAACGAGAAATAGACATTGCTTTTAATTTAAATGTAAGTGTATCCAACAGAGAATGAACATTTTCAAAGGTGTGAAAAGAAAGAAAAATTGAGTTAAAATGTTGTGTTGTAGTTTTTGGTGGAAGAGGAGTTAAACAGATATGCTTCTCAATGTCAAACAGGCATCAAAAGCTGTGTATGAAAGCCTTGTTAGATTCAAGTTTTTAAAGATATGGTCTATAAAACGCCTCATTTAGGCATAAGGGAAATTGTGGATCTGTTCACAAAGTGAAGGTAGAAGGAATAAGTGACCACTAATGTTCCACCTGAGCTGTGAGCAAGAGAGGACCATTTCCAGGGAAAAGAACAGAAGGATGTTAGGCACCAAATAAGAACTAAATGTTCTCTATACGTTTGCTCCTCACAGTTGGGGAGTTCATGGATCCATAGTTTGTTGGAGACAGAATCCTATTCCGCCCCAGGCCCTCTGAGCCAGAATCTGCCCTCAACCTGGTGCCTAGGTACACCACATGCATGTTCAGGGCCGACAAGTGCCCTGCACACTGGGATGGAGCACCAAAGGAAGTCTGGGTTGTCTTGTCAGCACAGGATAAAATGTGACATTACCGGATCTTTATGAGAGTAATGCGGGTGGGAGCAAGCCAAGTTTTGCCCCTTAAGGTTCATTAATATTTGGGGCCAGCACTGGCATTTAGACCGGAAACAGAATTAAAGAGTGAGAAGATGATTTTATGGCATGGTATTGGGAGGTCATATTGCCAGTTCTGCACCTACAAAAAAAAAGTTCAGTTGTATTTTTTCTTTGGAGACCTTGAAGAAGCTGGAAAAATCCTGTTCCCCACGTTGTCATTTAATTCCAGTTCACCTTGCAATCTGTCTTTTCTTGAAATACCTTTGATGTCTCTGATGGCCAGCACTCCCTCCCCATCACTCGAAAGTGTTCCTGACTTTCCATGCCCTCCAGAAAGTCATTCTTTTTTTTAAAAAAATATTTTTTTAACGTTTATTTATTTTTGGGACAGAGAGAGACAGAGCATGAATGGGGTAGGGTCAGAGAGAGAGGGAGACACAGAATCTGAAACAAGCTCCAGGCTCTGAGCTGTCAGCACAGAGCCCAACATGGGGCTCGAACTCACGGACCGTGAGATCGTGACCTGAGCTGAAGTCGGACGCTTAACCGACCAAGCCATCCAGGCGCCCCTCCAGAAAGTCATTCTGAAGCCATCAGATGGAGTCTGAACTTTCTGGGCTGTCTCCTATCCCTAACATTGAATTGCTTACAAGAAACATATTTGTCCTTGTTCTCAACACACCCCCAAGTGGTCTAATTTCTAAGAAGTATCTCATGTTAGCACCTCATGGTGTTATCATGCCTCTTGCCTTTAGTTAACTCTCAAGGGCCTCTAATCGTTAGCCATCAGGGATGTCTCTTTTAGTTCTTGAGTTCCCAGATTCATTCAGGCACTTCTTCCCCCATTCATTCCACATTTCCCAACTCTGCGTTGGACAGTAGCTTAGTGCTAGGCATAAAGGGATAGTAATAAAGAAGCCTCAGGCATGACCCTTGGGAGCTCAGAATGATTTAACACGTACAGATTTTTCATATACGAGCAGTACGTGCAGTTGTTTGTTGGTTTATTTTCTGATGACAAGGAAGTACTGGAAAATATGAATGGGCCCTTTTTATCTTGACAGGCTGTCGTATATGAAAATGAACTTTTATAATAATAGATACTATTACTTACTTCTCAGACTTTACCGTGCATGCTTCTGAGTGGATTACCTGCCTGAACCCACTTAACTCTGACCACAATCGTATTCCCCTCCACCCTCCATTTTCCAGATGACGAAGGCGAGAAGGCAGAATTAAGTAACTGACATAAACCACATAGTTGGCAGGCGAAGAGGCTGGATTCAAACGGAAGTGATCTGGCTCCGGAGTCCCCACCTCCTAAGATTCACTTTGAAGCATGCTGTCCCCTGTAACGTAAAATGACTCTCCGTACCTGTTTGATAGATAAAAGCGATTGCTCCCTCCATTTTACATTTCAGCACCACTTGCCATGCTGTTCTATACCAGAGGACTACAACTTACGGCCCATGCCGCATTGATTTTGTAAGTGAAATTTTATAGGAGTGCAGCTGTCCCCATTTATTCACATTTTGCCTATATTTGCTTTTGCGCTAAAATGACACGGGGTGAGTTGTTATGGCAGTGACCTTCTGCTGCCTGAAAAGCCTTAAATATTTATTATCTGGCTCTTCATTATCAAATTTGCCAGCCCCTCTTCAAACAAAAGTATAAAATCAATTCATACCTATGTATTACAGAAAAAAATTGGAGCAGTAATACCTTTATACACTGAGTATAACATTTACAATGAAACTTAGTGGAAGAAAATAGAGACACTGCATTTATTTTAGTCATATAACTTCCATAGAGTCCCAGTAAAAATTGGAGGATAAATGATTCTTGTCCATTGTGCCATTGTTGAGTGCCCCTTTTCACGGTGTCAGCCATCCTGGTGTTGGAAAACAGAGGTTGCCGTCCTGAATAGCAACGGTTTATTGTTTCATTTTGTTAGCAATTATTTAGCACATCCTGAATCTGCAAACTAAATTTATGCAAAAATTTCCCTTGTAGTGTAGATTTAGACTGTGATTAGAAAGAGGAAAAGGTATATTTGCCTTATTTCAATTATTGGAATGCCAAGACTTAAAACATTACATCAGGGGCGCTTGGGTTGAGCGTCAGTTGAGTGTCTGACTTCGGCTCAGGTCATGATCTCACATTCTGTGGGTTCGAGCCCAGCGGCAGGCTCTGTGCTGACTCACACACAGCTCAGAGCCTGGAGCCTGCTTCGGATTCCGTGTCTCCCTCTCTCTCTCTCCCCTTCCCCGCTTGCACTCTGTCCCTCGCTCTCTCAAAAATAGATAAACATTAAAAAAAAATTTTGAAAAAGAATATCTTTAAAAAATACCGGATTTGTTTTTATCTTTTCACTTTGAGTGGCAATGAAGTCAGTATTTATCTTGTTCCATCAATGCTTTTTATTACCATTGTTTTATTTCACATAAAATATGAAAAGTATGCATTATTTTTTTTACTACTTTGATTACTTAGAACTTATTTTGTTTTTAATAATTTAATAGGTAAAATCAAAATAGAGCATTTGACTGTATATGTAGCATCCTAATTTGGGAGTGCATTTAGGGAGAGCAGTTCATCATTTGCACGACAAATATAGGAAAGTGCAATTAAAATAAGAATTACGGTGTTTTAATAAAGCTAAAAGGATTTTTTTTCTTAATCATCCTCTTATTGTTCATCTGGGGTTGTGAGTTTGCATTTCTTACTGAGAAATATTGATTTGACTATTGATCTTATTTTCACTGAACTGAAAATTTTTGAAAGTAGAGAATTCCAACCTTTTCAAAATAAGAAAGAATTATAATGTTACACATGCAACTTGTTCTTTACTTTCTGCTTCTTAAAAAAAGTGACTATCTGAATATGCAGTTTTAAAAATCATATTCTTTGGTAAAATGAAAAACAGTTTGGTTAGAGTTAGAAATTAAGGGATGGATTCTTAGGGTTATGGCAGGGATAATGTATGGCTTTACACACACACACACACACACACACACACACACACACACACATATTTTATTTGGAGTAGCTGGGATTCTGTTATTTATCCTTTGAAATGTAATTATTTAGTTAATTTAAAAATATAATAGCTACTTCTCAAATGCCTTTTCCCATGGACATTTGATGCAAGTTCAGCTCCCTTTTTTGGGACTTTTTCTGAAGAAAGTCATGACTTAGCTTGGTTCATTTACTTATATGGATAAGTAAATGGACTTCTTTTTTTTTTTCTTAAAAAAATTTTTTTTAACATTTACTTATTATTGAGAGAGAGAGACAGAGCATGAGTATGGGAGGGGCAGAGAGAGGGGGATACACAGAATCTGAAGCAGGCTCCAGGCCCTGAGCTGTCAGCACAGAGCCCGATGCCAAGCTCGAACTCAAGAACCTCGAGATCATGACCTGAGCCCAAGTTGGACGCCCAACCGACTGAGCCACCCAGGCACCCCAGTAAATGGACTTCTTTATGTTCTAATTAAAATTCAGAACAGAATAGTTTATTTGTGTTTTTGCTTTAAGTAATGCATGTAAGCTGTGGATAGTTAGAATATTGTGTCAAAGCACAGAGCACTATATTTATTGTCATTTAATATCCTTGGTAGGAAAGTTTGTTAGTTTTGTGAATGGAATGATAATGACGGATGACACTGCTTTTCCCAGAAGAGAACCTGACTCCACTTGGGTATCTGTGCATTATCGTATACTCAGGAACGGGCTCTCTGATAATATTTGAGCAGCCTTATCAAATAATGATAAAGTTGAAAGCAGTGGCCAAGGAGAGTGCTGCTTTAGGACACGGAATATAAATATATATCAAATTGTAGAAATAATACTTTTGCCACCGAAATAAAAAAAAAATTCCATTGCATACTGCTTACCTGTCCTGTCCATTCTCACAGAGGCCCAAGAATGTTAACATTCAAGCCAGACCTTTTGATTGTTCGTCCTTTTCATGTCCACAGTGCTATCACTCATTGAGTTTAGACTGCTGACTCATAGGCCTGTGTCATAATCCTTCTGTGACAAAATTGATTTGATAGCGTGTGTTAGGTTGATGGCGACAAGGTCAGTTGAGTTCGATTTGCTTTCGTCTGTAAGTAATCAACTTTTTTCCTCTGGTATGTGGAGAGCTTAAATGGTCTGGAGAGTTCTAAATGTTTCTACTCTACAAATGTTTATTATTTAGATACAAAAGACTTCATTTAACCTCTTTGCCAATAACGTTTCACCCCAAGATTTTGTAATCCCATTATGAAAGCCCAAGTGTTTTTGCTCATTTAAAAATGATTACAGCACTACCTTTTTTTTTTTTTTTTTTTTTTTTTTTTTTTTTTTTTAATTAAAAAAAATTTTTTTTTTCAACGTTTATTTATTTTTGGGACAGAGAGAGACAGAGCATGAACGGGGGAGGGGCAGAGAGAGAGGGAGACACAGAATCAGAAACAGGCTCCAGGCTCTGAGCCATCAGCCCAGAGCCCGACGCGGGGCTCGAACTCCCAGACCGCGAGATCGTGACCTGGCTGAAGTCGGACGCTCAACCGACTGCGCCACCCAGGCGCCCCAGCACTGCCTTTTTAAAAATCATAAAATATTCTTAGCTTAAACACCACCTCCTCAGAGAGGTCTTTGCTGATCATGTTATCTGAACACGTCACCCTGTAGTTCTCCACCTTGGGCTGTAGGTGTTTATGTATCCATGATGCCTACCACAGTTTGCAATTAACTTTGCAAGGAACTTTGTTAATGGTTCCTTCTTTCACTAGTTTGTCGGTTGTACAAGAATTGGGGCCAGGTCTATTCTGCTCATGATTCTATCCCAAGCACCTAGTTACAATTATGGTACATGGGAGGTGTTTAGTAAATAGATGTTGAAAAAAATTGTTATCTGAGGAGCTTGGAGTGAAGGACAAAGAAATGCTGGCTTAGAAGTCTCATTGGCTTGAAGGGGCTCAATGTAATTATTTGAATCCTTTCTTCTTATACTGGGATAGAGAGTGGAATTTTAGAGACACCAGCATTCATTTCTCATCATGGAACTTTTTTTTTTATTGCAATGCAATTTATTGCTATGTGTACCATTATTCATTAAGGCATTCAGCATATATTTATCAAGCAGACCCTGTGTACCAAACACTACACAGATACGGCTATTTCTCCAGTAGATTTAAAAACATTGTTTTTAATGTTTGTTTATTTTTTTGAGGGAGAGACACAGAGTGCAAGCCGGGGAGGGGCAGAGAGAGAGGGAGACACAGAATCCAAAACAGGCTCTAGGCTCTGAGCTGTCCGCACAGAGCCTGATGTGGGGCTCCAACTCGTGAATCATGAGATCATGACCTGAGCCGAAATCAGCCACTTAACCAATTGAGCCACTCAGGGGCCCCGAACTCCAACAGATTTTAGCATGCAGTGGGGAGACCCACATTAATCAAGCAAACATATATAGGGACGTGTGTAATAAAGAAATCCTTAGTCCTTGCCAATCCTTAATCCAAAGAGAAGCACACTATTTCCTGTATAGTAGCTGCTGGTTCACTTCCTGTTCTGGATTAACTGATGAACACTTTTGTTCTCCTACTAGCATCATGTTATCACATACTTCCTGCATTTCTGTCAAGACTTCGTCCGGAGTTACCTTAAACGTGACTTGGCTTGTGATCTGATTCCTCCAGTCTTCTTCCCCTTCAAGCCTCTCTTTTGTTGTCTCTACCTTTCTTGCTCTATATCATCTCTTTCTAGGTTCCATATTTTTATACTTACCTTAGTAATGACTATTAAATATGCTACATGTATTTACATTTTTTTAACTTTCTGATCAGAGTTTCTCATTCTCAATACTACTCACATTTTATGCCAGATAATTTTTTTTTTCCTGTGGGACTGCCCTCTGTGTTGTAGGGTGTTTAACTTTATCCCTGGCCTCTCCCCACTAGGTGACAGTAGAATCTGTCTCCCACTTGCATCTAAAAATTGCTAAATATCTTCTGAGGTCAGTATTTCCCCACTGGAGAAGCAAATACACTTTCAAGTAACCACCGTATGTTTTACTCACCCATTTACTTGTTCCTCCACTCATGCAACAAATATTTTTTGAGCACCTACTTGGTGTCAGAAGCTATTCAAGGCATTGGGAATACCCCTGTAATAAATGCAAATAAAATCTTTGCCCTTATAGAGCTCACATTTTTGTAGAGGGAAAATATAATAAATGAGGAATATAATGTTAGTTCATGAAACATATACTGAATTGAAAGAAAGCAAGGAGGTAGAACACTATTTTAGAGAGTAGTCAAAATCTTTCTGAGAAGATAATTTTTGAGCAGAGACAGGAAGGGAAGTTGAGAGTTTTGTAAAGGTCTTGGACCAAATCGTTACAGAGAGAAAGAAGCACAAAGCAGAAAGTTCCTGAGTGGGAACAAGCTTGTGATTGAGCAATAGCAAGATGGCATATGTGGTTCGAATTGAGAGAAGAACACCTGGGTCAGAGTGATGGTCCTGGGTATAATGAGAAGTCACTGGAAAGTGTTGAGCTGAGCAGTAATGGAACTGGATTTTTAATCCGGGAGGGACATTCTTACTGCTGTAGTCGGAATCAACAGTAGTAAAGGAGCCAAGAATGGGATTGAGGAGACCCAGTAGGAGGTGGCTGCAAGAAGATGAGTGAGTAAAGATGGAGGCTAGAACTGGGGTGATGACACTGGAGGTGGTTGAAATGCTATTGTCATAAGAGATAGCATTTAAAGGAAGGCCTGGCTGCACCTGCTGATCGATTGGATGTTGGATGTAGGTAAAAGAACGGCTCAAGGGTGATTTATAGGCACACGAGCCTAGTTGACTATTGCTGCCATTTTCTGAGATGGACAAGATTGGGAGAGGAGCAGGTTGGGGGTGATTAAGAGCTCCTTTTTGCATATTTCAAACATTAAATGGAAGTTTGTGGGGATGTTGAGGATAAGTAATTACTTGTGATTGGATTATCTGTTTTCTTGTTACCTCAAGACAAAAGTATATATATGTAGTTAGTACAACCATTTTTGTTTAAATGAGGAAACTGAAGTTCAGAAATGTTAGGTAAACCAGTATTTGTACACAAAAATTCAGACTCTAGATTGAAACTCTGAAGAAGTAGCATCAATTAAGCTGTCTGGGACTTTTCTGATGTTTTTATGTCAAAACTGAAAAACAAAGCATTTTCTTTTTTACTTTGCAGCAAAGAAAAAGTAAATGCAAGTCCAAACTGAAAATACATATTTTGAAGACATTTATATATTTTTTCTCTGTATCTCTATTATTGTTAAAATGAAGAATGAAATTTGGAAAAAACACCTGAATGATTGGATTTACATAATCTGATCAGTTTCCTCCAATGACTGTTTTGGGTCCTGGTCTTTTTTCTTACCCATTCAGCATGCATTAACTCCATGTATCCCTTGGAAGATTTTGATAAATGTTTTCCTCATAGTTAGTGCAGACAGTATTAGTAATATTAATAAAAGTGGTTTCCACTTGCATGGAGTATCTTTTTCCATTCTTTCACTTTTCGTTGTGTGTGTCCTGTATTTAAAGTGAGTCTTTTATAGGCAGCAGACAGATGAGTCTTGTTTTGTATACATTTAGTCACCCTAAATCTTTTGATTGGAGCATTTGATTTGAAGTAATTATCGACAGGTATGTGATTTTTGCCATTTTGTTAATATGTTCTGGCTGTTTTTGTAGTTCCTCTCTGTTTCTTTCTTCTCTTGGCTCTTTTGTGGTGATGACTTTCTTTAGAGGTATGCTTACATTCCTTTCCCTTTTTCTTTTGTGTATTTGTTACAGGTTTTTGTTTTGCAATTACGATGGGGCTTATGTATAACATCTCTGTAACAGTCTATTTTAAGTTGATAACATCTTAAGTTTGATCCCATCATAAAACTCAACATTTTTACTCCCCCTTCCATGTTTTGTTTCTGATGCCGCGTTTACATCTTTTATCTTGTTTCCCTTAACTAATGGTTGATTGTAATCATAGTTATTTTTATACTTTTGTCTTTTTCATCTTTATTGGTGATTAATCCATTACTTTTACTGCACATTTACCTTTCTAGTCAGATACATTATTTCATATGTATTCTTATAACTAAACAGCACTTGTTCTCTCAGTGTAAGTAACTTCTTTTAACATTCTTTTTGTGAGGCCAGTTTAGGGCTGAAAAACTCCTTTAGCTTTTGCTTACCTGGAAATTTTCTTTTCTTCACTTCTGAATGATAACTTTTCTGGGTAGAATATTTTTGGTTGTTTTTTTTTTCCCCCCATTCAGCACTTGGACTGTATCTTTTCACTCCTGTCTGGCCTGCATATTTATGCTGAAAAACCTGCTGTTAGTCTTATGGGGGTTTCTCCGTATATAACCAGTTGTTTTTCTCTTGATGCATTTAAGATTCTCTCCTTTACCTTTTGACATTTTAATTATAATGTGTCTTGCTGTGGTTCTTGGGTTGCTCTTACTGCTTCTTAGATCTGGGTGTCCATTTCCTTCTTCACGTAAGGAATGTTTTCAGTTTTTATTTCTTCAGATAAAATTTCTACCCCTTCTCTTTGCCTTCTTCTGGGAGCCCTACGATGCAAATGTTAGTCTATATGATGTCTATAGTCTTTTAAACTATCTTTATTTTTTTTCCGTTATTTTTTTTCTTTTTGTTGCTCTGATTTGCTGAGTTCTACCGCCTTCTCTTTGAGTAGATCCTTCTTCATCTAGTCTGGTTTTGAATCTGTCTAGTGTATTTTTCAGTTCAGTTATTCTATTCTTTAACTCTGTGAGTTATATTCAATACTTGCCTATATGTTCCATCTCTTTGTTGAATTTCTCATATTGTTCCTCTGTTGTTATCCCCAGTTTGATAAGCACCTTTATGACCATTGCTTTGAACTCTTATCCGGTAAATTACGTATCTCCATTTTATTAAAGTTTTTCCTTGAGGTTTTATCTTGCTCTTTCATTGGGAACATATACCCTTGTTTCCGCATTTTACCTGATGTTCTATGCTAGTTTCTGTACAGGAGATGAAACTACCTCTCTCAAGTCTTGAAGTATTGGCCTTGTTTAGCAGGTGAACCTTGTTATTCAACCCTTCCTCAGCTCTTGGTTGTCTTTCAAACCTTTGTGCTTGGACTAAGCAGCCTATTCTGTTTTTAATAGCCCCAAGTAATGAGGATGTGCCAAGATTTTCTTTGTCCTAAGGGGGAGGATCTCAGGTCCTAAATTCAGGCTGACTGGAAGCCAGACCCTCAGGCAGTGACTTTTAAAAGTATGCAAATATATGATGGTACTGTAGGATTCAAGATTAAGCCTCACTGGCCCCCAGATGGAGGTGATCCAGAGGCATCTACTGGATGGATAAAAATTGGGTACCAGACTTATATAAAAGCTCCTTTCCAGGATGCCTGGGTGGCTTAGTCATTTGGGCATCTGACTGTTGATTTTGCCTCAGGTTGTGATCCCAGAGTCATGGGATTGAGCCCTGTGTCAGGCTTTGCATTGAGCATGGAATCTGCTTAAGATTCTCTCTCTGACTCACACACAGGTTTTCTCTCTCTCTTTCTCTATCTATCTTTCTCACAAACAAACACTCCCATCCAGGTCATAGTGGTATTCTGGAGTATAGTTAGTGAAGCATGTGAATATGGCACACACCAGTCTTTGTCCTTGGAGAGTGTTCTAGCAAGCTCCTAGATGTGTGTGTTAAATTACATGCCTGTCCTTCAGGCTAACACTTTAATGCAAGCAGGTGAGCCTTACTCACTTTAAATCTGGGTGGGATCACCTCTCTCTGTGAAATGGGCCTTGGGGTGGGTGAGTTTAATGTGTGAGACCTTTTTTGGGGGGCAGGGTAAGGGGAGATGAAACACTTTTTTTTATGTTTACTTATTTATTTTGAGAAAGAGAAAACAGGTGAGGGGCAGAGAGAGAGAGAAAGACAGACAGAGAATCCCAAGCAGGCTCCATGCCATCAGCACATAACCCAATAGAGGGCTGGAACTCACGAACTATGAGATCATGACCTGAACCGAAATGAAGATTTGGATGCTTAACCAACTGAGCCCCCCAGGCACCATGAAATACCTTTAAGTTTTTATTTTTATTCCAGTGAGTTAACACAGTATGTTATATTAGTTTCAGGTGTGTAATATAATAATTCAGTAGTTCCATAATCACCCTTAATAGGTGAGCCCTTTAAGAACATGTTCTCCGAGGGGCGCCTGGGTGGCGCAGTCGGTTAAGCGTCCGACTTCAGCCAGGTCACGATCTCGCGGTCCGTGAGTTCGAGCCCCGCGTCAGGCTCTGGGCTGATGGCTCGGAGCCTGGAGCCTGTTTCCGATTCTGTGTCTCCCTCTCTCTCTGCCCCTCCCCCATTCATGCTCTGTCTCTCTCTGTCCCAAAAATAAAAAAAAAAAAAAAAAAAAAAAAAAAAAAAAAAAAAAAAAAAAAGAACATGTTCTCCGATCTGTAGAGTCTTGTGGGCCTTGGGATGTGAGTCCCATTGTTTCTCAAAATTAAGTATTTTGGAGACTCATCTCTCAAGTTTATGTCTTAAAAGTTGGGATGCCTAATGTTGGGTTTGAACCCTTGAATCCTCAGGAGGAAGCTCCAGGCTTTAAGTTCCTTTTAGGTTGTAGGTCACTGCATTTGAGGTGGAGTGTATGGTGAGAATGTATCCAAGGTTCTCCTACCTGCTTTGTTATTGTTTTCTGTTGGTTTATTCAATGTGTAGTTGTCACAAGCCAGCCTTTAGGTTATTTTAAGGAAATTATTCCATTTGTAACTGCAGACTCCTCTGTGGAAGGAACTGAGTTCAGGATCTTTCTGTGTTTCTGACTTGAACCAGTTCAGAATATTATTTTTAAACCCTTGATATGATAACTGGATTTTTTTTGTTTTTACGTAAAGAATGGATCAGTCTATTCTTCATGGTTCTTATAGGTGGCACACTCAAATAGTGTAATTGAGGAGAGTTTAATGAAAAGGGCAAGGTTGAGATAAATCAGCAGGTGATGGGAGGCACCACAGGGCTAGAAGCATATTGCCACTCCTAGACTTGATTGGGAAGTAGAGGGATGAGTTTCAGAAACTGAAGCAGAACCCTGTTGGAAGATGCCCACAGATGTGTACTGCAGCCTTTGGTAGATGAACACAGCAAACTTGAAGCAGGGGCAGGGGCAATTGAAGATCTCAATCCCACTTTCCCCCGCCATTAGGTCTCCCTGACAACCCTCCCTGCACACACACATGTTCTCAGTCCAGTCAGAAAATAAGCAGCCCATTGAGGCAGACCGTAAAAGTCAGGATCCCGGGCACAGAAAAGAGTGAGGAAATATGAAAGGTTTTGGAAGGGCAAATCCAGCGCACTTCTTGACCCAATTATTATTATTATTATGTTAACGATATTACCTCCTGGAATACCTCAGACATCCTCATTGGTTTCTCTGAAATTATTCTTCTTAATTTTTAAAAAAATATTTTATTTATTTTTGAGAGACAGAGAGAGAAGAATGTAAGCAGGGGAGGGGGAGAGAGGCGGGAGACACAGAATCCAAAGCAGGCTCCAGGCTCTGAGTTGTCAGCAGGGAGCCCAACACGGGGCTCGAACTCATAAACCGCAAAATCATGACCTGAGCTGAAGTCGATGCACAACCGACTGAGCCACCCAGCTGCCCCTCTTTTTTATTTTTATTTTAAAGTTTATTTATTTATTTTGAGAGAGAAAGAGAGCGAGTGAGCTTGAGTGGGGGAGGGGCAGAAGAAAGGAAAGAACCCCAAGCAGATTCTGGGCTGTCAGTGCAGCGCGCTAGGCTTGATCTCATGACCCTGGGATCATGACCTGAGCCGAAACCAAAAGTCAGATGCTTAACCAACTGAGCCGCCCAGGCACCCCTGAAATTAGTTTGAATGCTTACTGCATGGCCTTACCAAGCTAATGCAACCACCTCTTAACAAACCAGATTCCACCCAGGGTGTTTGCGTACTACTTTGTGTTGTAAAGCCACGTCCTGAATTATTTTCCTAATATTATACTGTGCCATTTTTACCTAGGCTTTAACTATGATGTGGCAGCAGCTGTGGCCAGTTTCATTCTTGTTTCCAACTACTTAAGTATATCCAAGGTCTGGTCTTATCCCTTCATTATACCTTGCTATTAGAAGGGTATGGAAGGACAAGGAGTAGCAGGTGTTGGAAATACATAGGTAGGAAGGGAGGAAGGTAGATATAGAAATAGATAAATAGATACTTCTGGGAGACTGTTATTTAAGTTAATTGCAGTTTATTTCTTGTACATATTAATGAAATATCCTCATTGACATTGTATTAAAATGCCATTTAAATTTCTTGAATTTCTGAAGGATTGCATAATATGTTTTAATGTGATTTTGAAATAATAGCATAACTAGATTTATTAAACATATTGCTTCACTAAAAATTATTTTCATAGAAAAATTGGTAAAAACACATTTCCTTCAGAATTAAAAATCTGGCTATAATTTTGAATTTGATAAATAGTCAGTATATCATGTTTAATGTTTAAAATTAAAGCCACAACCAAAAATTTATAGTTGAATTAGCATTTTTATATAGGATAAAATGAGAAGGTATTTATTATGTTAGGTAAAAATGCTTCCTTTTTGACAGCAGGCAGATTTATAACCATTTTGCTAATGAAATCTTGTTCAGCATTAAATAGAAATCTTAAAATATCTAACTTTTAAATTTATACTCATTTTATTCTTATAAGAGATTACAAAATGATTTACAACCTATCAAAATCAATTCAAGTGTAATTTTCATTTATTGGATACAATAATCACAACTTTTAATTAGAATATAATTTAATTTTCCATTAAAGTCTGTATTAGCACAGAAAGCCAGAATGAAATGTATTTGAATAACTTACTACTTAGAGTGGAGCACATTGAAAATAACCTGATTAATTGTGTCTTTACATGATTAATTGTACATCCTAGGTGCTGATCTCCTTCACACATTGAATTTCTCTATTTTCTTTATTACCCTTTCATGTCATAACAACCTTTTTCTCTTTTATGTAGATTTTGAGGTCCTTGAAAGTAGAGAAGGACAAGGTTGCTCATTCTCTTTCAGAGAGCATAAGAGAGAATAACTCTTTTCATAATATAATCATGATTTTTATTTGCCTTTTTTTTTCATTGTGTAAACACTTTCACTAGAGATAAAGCAACAGTGGTAAAAATGCTGGCATTATGGGGCGCCTGGGTGGCTCAGTCAGTTAAGCAGCCGACTTCGGCCCAGGTCATGATCTCGCAGTCCGTGAGTTCGAGCCCCGTGTCAGGCTCTGTGCTGACAGCTCAGAGCCTGGAGCCTGTTTCGGATTCTGTGTCTCCCTCTCTCTGACCCTCCCCTGTTCATGCTCTGTCTCTCCCTATCTCAAAAATAAATAAAACGTTAAATAATTAAAAAAAAAAATGCTGTCATTAGCACAAATCAAGGCAGTGGCAGCAACCTTATTAGGGACCATTGGGTTTTTCACATTATGTGCAAGCATTTTTAAAACAATTATTATTGAGACTTGAATTTTTAGAGCAGTTTTGGGTTTGCGGTAAAATTAAGAGGAGGGTTCAGAGATTTTCTATATGCTGCATGCCCCACATATGTATAGCCTCCTCCCATTATCAATATCTCTCAACACAGTGATACATTTGTTACAATTGGTGAAACTACATTTGACACAGCATTATTACCCAAAGTCCATAGTTGGTATCTTTGTTCACTTGGTGTTATGTATGCTATGGGTTTGTAAAAATGTATAATGAATAACATGCATCTATCGTTACGGTGTTATACAGAGTATTTTTTTATTGCCCTAAAAATCCTCTACTTTTATTTAAGAAATTCTCTTGTCTGATGAACTCAGTGGTAATTTTAACAAATGATATTTAAATAAACACATTATATAATGAAATGCACCAATATTTGGAAGATCAATATAACTCAAAATATAACTCAGTAAACTATTATTTAACTCAATATAACTCAAAATATACCTCAGTAAACTAATATTTTCTAAATGAGCTATGCGTGTTGTAAAATCGCACATGAGAAATTTACTCAAAGTGTAAGATGAACTAATTTATTTATAATAGTTTATTGATAATATTTCAGAAACCATATAGCAACCAAGCTTTGCACAACTAGCACATGTTGAGTTTTGTTGTGATATCAAAGAAGAATATCCATAATTATTGGGAAAAAGACTTTAAAGACTCCTTCCTGGGGTGCTCAGTCAGTTAAATATTGACTCTTGATTTCGGCTCAGGTCATGATTTCACGGTGGTGAAATCAAGCCCCACATCAGACCTTACGTTGAGTGTGGA
This sequence comes from Prionailurus viverrinus, assembly GCF_022837055.1. Lineage (NCBI taxonomy): Eukaryota > Metazoa > Chordata > Mammalia > Carnivora > Felidae > Prionailurus > Prionailurus viverrinus. The sequence continues at coordinate 20,004,053 of NC_062569.1, forward strand.
GCCTACTTAAGATTCTCTCTCTCTCTCCCTCTGCCCCTCCCCCATGTACAGGCATGTGGGGCTATCTCTCTCTCTCTCTCTCTCTCTCTCTCTCTCTCTCTCAAAATAAATGAATAAACAATAAAAAAATAAAGGCCCCTTCCTTGTCCAAGTATATGCTTTCAGGAGATACGCTTTTCTTCATATACTTAAAACAGAACAATACGTTATAATAGATTGTATACCAAAGCAAAGAGACTGACATAATTAGAAAACAATGCCGTTCTTCTCCCTAAGTTTATTTTTGTCTTGGTAGATATTGGTATTTTTCATGTAATATGTATTTTAACACAGAATGGGATTATAATTATTTTTAAATGAATCAATAAATGTGTAAGCTATTTCTGTACATTTTCATTTCAAATGTGGCAAGTAACAGTAGACATAACTCATATGAATAAAACCTCTTTGGGATTTTCAACATTTTTTCTACAGATTTTATTTTTACATAATCTCTATACCCAATGTGTGGCTTGAACTCACAACCCCAAGATCAAGAGTTGCATGCTTTACTGACTGAGCCAGCCAGGTGCCTCAAGGGATTTTCAGTAATTTTTAAGAGTATAATGGAGTTTTGAGACCAAAAAGTTGGAGAACTTCTATAGTCTGTCAAAGTAGTTTAAGTCTGTTTTTAGATGCATTTTTAGTGGGGGAATGTATTGAGTTCTGCCCAGAGAAATTTTTTTTGGTCGTTCTTAAAAAGAACTAATTTAGTTGTGACAGAAAAAATATTTTTAATGGTACTAATCAGAGTATATTGTGAATCTCTTTGAAAGGAGCAAAAAAAAAAAAAAAGTATTTGTTTCACAATTTACTTTTGAACCAAGCTTCATTTAAGCATTCACAGATCCTAACTTAAGAAAATTGTGCAAGGGGCGCCTGGGTGGCGCAGGCGGTTAAGCGTCCGACTTCAGCCAGGTCACGATCTCGCGGTCTGGGAGTTCGAGCCCCGCGTCAGGCTCTGGGCTGATGGCTCGGAGCCTGGAGCCTGTTTCCGATTCTGTGTCTCCCTCTCTCTCTGCCCCTCCCCCGTTCATGCTCTGTCTCTCTCTGTCCCAAAAATAAATAAATAAATAAATAAATAAATAAATAAATAAATAAATAAAATTGTGCAATATTCTTTTCCTCTTACTCTTCTAATTGAATGTTGCATAAATGTGGCTGCATTGGCAATTTCTTTCTATTTTTTTATATGCTCCCTCCCTTTTAGAGCAAATGTTACCTCTAACATTTATAACTTGCTCACAGTAGTAGACCCAAATGCTTGCAAAACAAATTATTCTAATTAACATTCTTTGGCAAAGTTTTTCCTAGACAGACTAAAAATAAACTGCTTTAGTTATAAAGAGTAAAGCTTTCCCCTACCCTGAACTGCAAACTCATCAGTTTATTCAATGTCCCATCGTATTTCTATAGGAAACATTTAGCACTGAGTCTGTCTATAACACCTCTACTGCCTGAAGATAACTATTTTACTCCTAGGTAGTGTATAACCTCAATAACTGCCTGAAGATAACTATTTTACTCCTAGGTAGCTGTATAACCTCAATTAATTAAAAAAAGATTAAATGTAATGTAAAATATCATGTAGCATTTGCTGACTTGATCTTTCCTTTGCAAACATCAATAGAAAATGACTTGGTACCAAAGTATGAGATCTTGAGATGGTTACCAGGTATTTTATCTTTCTTTAGCATTTCAAATCAGGTCTCTGATTCAAACCTGTTAAGAATTAGAGTCTTTGTAATAGCAGTTCTTATTCTCAACTCAGTAGGAGATGTATGTTTCAGTCTTTACAGGATTCACTGTCTAGAAGAAAAGACCATTTTGTATAGATATGTGATTGTAAACATGCCCATACATAGGGATCAATGCAATGTATGAATTGTGTGCAAAATTCAGATACAGCATGAAGGACAAGTGATTTATTCTTGTGGGGATTGGATAGTCACTTGGAATGCCTTTACTGGAGATGCTATACCTTACCATCATCTCGAAAGATGAATAGAAATTTGGAAGGGGAATACATATAGTCTGGATATTTTAGTCTGAGAAATAACATTTGCAGAGATCTTAGAAATATGAACCATTATCTTTGCACATTGATCCACAGGTTCCTTTGTATTGATGAAGCATCAGTTACTGATGAGGCTTGGAAATGAAATGGGACTGAGAAACAGGATAAGACCAGATTAGGGAAGAGTTTGACTTGATCCTACAAGTACGTGTACGTCATAGAAGACTTTAAAGATGGAAGTGATTGTGGGAGAAATTTGAAGGTAGCACTACAAAAAAGATGACTGGAGAGGAAATGGCTATAGTAGTCCGGAGTGCAGAGGAAGACAGTCTGGACCGGGAAAGTAGCAGTATGAGTGAAAAGGATGAAATAGATTTCAAAGAGGTTTTGGAGGGGAGATTGACAGGACTCCATCTTTAAATCCTTTACTCCGGTGCTGGGGAGAGTGGAAGTGTACTTCATCTTCCTTCATCTCCAACAGATAGGAGCCTCTTAGAATACACAGACTGCACGTAGACGAGAACTGCATCTGAAATCCTAGAGACAACCTACACTGAAAATGAGAGCATAATAGAAAGTCATAGAGATAGAGGAGGACTCTCCAGAGAGAGAGAAGGGGAAATGACAATACAGGTCCAGTTAAGGGACAAGAAAGTTTCAAGACATATTGGGCAATTGGACAAAATATGGAGAGGTCTTCTGTGATGACTGAAAGATGTTGGTAGCTTTGTAGCATTTCTGAGAGTGGCAATGCCTGGTGGTGCTTTTCTTTAAGAAATGTAAAGGAACGGAAGATGTCCATACTTTGAGTGTAGAATTGAAAGATCCTATTAAAGGACAGAGACATGAACACAGATAGAAGCTAAGCTAAGGAGTTTGTCAAAAAGAGATTGAAAATATAGCTGCAGGTTTTCCCTTGGTGGCACTAAGAAGTCTATTGCCTATCATCTGGAAATTGTCTTTGGAAACTGGGAGGAAGCCTGTGGAGGTCATGGCATTTTAATCTCATGAATCTTCTGTGTGGTCTTGAAATACATCACTGCTTCTGCTTCCCCAGGAGTTTTATTCTTCCTTTTGACTAGAGAACACCTGTTCATCTCTAAGGTCTCAGGTCATGGATAACGTTTTCTCAAAGAACTCTTTTTTAACCTGAAAGACATTCTTTATCCTTATGAATCCATTCTTTAACTGTATAAGATCACAAACTATACCATTGACATTTACTTGTGTTAAGTCTGTCTTCACTAAGGAAATGTAAACCCCGTGAAGATAGTACTAGTTTTGATTGATCACATAAGTCCAAGATTAGTGATAGAAATTGGGATGTGCAGAAGACAGTCATTAGATATTAGTAGAATGAATACATATATAAAAATGGCAACTGGAAATTTTGGTTATAGAAATATGGTCTTAAAAGACATTAGGCTAACCACTTATCAAGACAACTGCTACACTGCGAACAATAATAGCAGCAAAGGTTATGTGACAGGCAGTGCAATTGATGACCATCTCATTTGTAGAAAGAAGGAAATTATATTGCTGCCTCATGACTTATACCCACATAGATTCTAAATAAAAGAAAATACAGAAGTGTATAGTCCAACTGGGAGAGAATTGTCTGAAACCTGACCCTGTAGACAGGAACTCAAAACAAAGATTGATAGATTCTGATTTTATGACTTAATCATCATATGTGGCAACAATCAAAAGCGCTTCCATGAACAAAGTTAAAATGTAAATGACAAAGCATACAAAGTAGTTGTGATATATTGGGAAGACTTTTAATAATGGAAGCATTCGTGTAGATCAATAAGGTAAACATTGAGTCCCAGTTAGAAAACACAAAAGTTGAGTTAAGGTAATAAAATTGAACCTCTCAAGAGAGGGACTACAAACTATTAGCAAACATGCATATAAAATCTTAACTACTTCCCAAAGGAACATCAAATGGATAAAGAGATACCAACTTTTCTTATCAGAATGGTGTTCTTTAAGTGTGTTGTTACAGTATTTTTTAAGGCTGAAGATAGGCTTGTAGAAGTGATACCACATTTTGGCTAATAATTGGCAATATAATCAAAGAAGGTTTGATAAAACAAGTTTACTAAGAATTGTTTTTAAATAAATGAAAGTTTCCAAAGAGATATATATTCAATAATATTTACCTAGACTTGTTACAAATAGAAAAAAAAAGGGAAATACTATGCATGCCAAGTCACATGAAATATTTAGGTAAGTTATTTCATATCTGGAGGATGAAATATACCCTAAAGTAAAACAATGTTATGCATGCCTATTTATTGATTCCCATGTTATATAAGGGAGGAGAAAGTAGAGGTTTTTAAAAAATTTTTTTAACGTTTTATTTATTTTTGAGACAGGGAGAGACAGAGCATGAACAGGGGAGGGTCAGAGAGAGGGAGACACAGAATTTGAAACAGGCTCCAGGCTCTGAGCTATCAGCACAGAGCCTGATGCGGGGCTTGAACTCACGGACCACGAGATCATGACCTGAGCTGAAGTCGGCCGCTTAACTAACTGAGTCACCCAGGCGCCCCGAAAATAGAGGTTTTAAAAACAGTCTGATAATACCGCATTTGTGGGGGAAAAAATCCTACATGATTACAAAATCAGTGTCAGCATTGATTTGCTTCCAGGTGTTGGTGATAACAAAATTTGTTTTTGCTTATTGGCATTTTTGTTTATATGATAAATAAAGCTTACTTGTGTATTTAGGAAATGATACCTATTTTAGGGTAAAATATAAAGAAGTGGAAAGAAGAACAATTGTAATATAAGCGCAGAAGAGACGGGTTCTGTCGAAGAAAATGCACAAGCCTAATACTCTGTTTCTTTCTATGTTTTCATTTTTTTTTATTGTTTATTTCTGAGAGAGAGGAGAGAGAGAGAGAGAGAGAGAGAGAGAGAGAGAGAGAGAGCAAGCAGGGGAGGGGTAGAGAGAGAGGGAGATACAGAGTCTGAAGCAGGCTCCAGGCTCTGAGCTGTCAGCACAGAGCTCAAGAGGGGGCTCGAACTCACAGACTGTGAGATCTTGACCTGAGCCAAGACAGATGCTTAACCCAATGAGCCACCCAGGTGCCCCAAGCCTAATACTCTTGATAGAGGTTGTTAAATACTTCAGAAGGCTGTTGTCAGTGAAAGTGACCACACTTTTAACATTGAGAAATAAAATTAAATATACACTCGCCAGTTCAATAATCAAATTATCCATTCTTTAATGTGCTTAATTATAATTGCCAGTAAGACTTGAAAGTTTTGAAATGTTTATTATTCCTTTCCATTTCTTCTTTTAGAAATTGTTGAGGGGTGTCTCTTCTCGGGTTTGCTTCTCTTGTGTGCTCTCAGTCATCGTGAGGGAACTGTATATATTAAGGCCATCAATACTTGGTAGATTTTACATATTGCAAACATTTCCCCAGATAATTATGTGCTTTTAAATTTGTTTACGGTGTTTTTTCAACATAACAAAAAAATTAGCTTTTAGGTTGTCATAACCAAAATTCCTACCTTTTTTTGCTTAGGAGAGGATTTTTATAAAATTCAGTAGGTTGAATGAGGGGAAATCTAATTTTACTTTAATTTCCTAATAACCAACACAAATGGATAATAGTTTTTTTTTCCTACTGATTCGTAATGCTTCTCTTATCATGTTTATGCTTGTTTCTGGATTTTCTCTCGTGTTAACGATGTGTTCAGTCATTTCTTGTGCCAGAGTTACACTGTTTTTGGTAATTCTGTTTTCTAATGTGTTCACTTATAGAACACTTTCTAGGTTTCTATTGTCTGTTCTACCAGATAAAACTGAATGATTGACAAAAATCCAAAAGTAACCTCATTTGAGATTTCAAATTAAGTTGCATTAAATTATAAAATTTAATATATGAAAATTGGAATCTTGTCATTGGTGAGTCTCCCCCATCATGGTAATATGACATGTTTTACCACTAAACAGATTTTTACTTATCACCCTTAGTGTTATTGAAAGGAAAACTATTATTATATTGGTTGTAAACTCTGATCTTTTAAAAAAAAAACATTATAATTAGCATACAGTGTTATATTAGTTTCAGGTATACACCATAGTGATTCAACGTTCTATACATTACTGCTCATCATAGTAAATGCACCCTTAATCTTCTTCACCCGTTTCCCCCATCCCTATCCACCTTCCTTCTGGCAATCATCAGTGTCAGGTTTGTTTGTTTCATTTCTTAAATTCTACATACGAGTGGAATCATCGGGTATTTGTCTATGACTTATTTCACTTACCATTATACCCTCCTGGATGTATCTGTGTTATTGCAAATGGCAGGATTTCATTCTTTTTTTTGGCTGAGTAATATTTCAGTGTGTGTGTGTGTGTGTGTGTGTGTGTGTGTGTGTGTGTATACACACCACATATTCTTTATCCATTCACCTATCAGTGGACACTTGGGTTGCTTCCATAATTTGGTTACTGTAGATAATGTTGGGGCAAACACAGGGGTGCTTATATCTTTTCAAATTAGTGTTTTTATATTCTTTAGTTAAATATGGGTAGTGGAATTACTGGATCATATCGTAATTTTCTTTTTAATTTTTTGAGGAACCTGTATACTAGAAAACACTCTAATCTTTGTATCTGAAAATTTGGCTGGCTAATGAGAAAATGCTTTCATAATTTACAGTTGCTAAGATTTTGAAATCCAAACTGAAATTCAAAACCTCTGAACCAGCCAACTGTTCTTTTGATTACAACTCACCTTATGGTTTTAATTATAATAGATTTTATCGTTTCTTATGTCAATATGTCAGTTCTAATTCCTTTCCACTCCACCACCAAGATTCAACAATTGTTTCCAAAAGGCTACTGGACAGCATAGGTGTTGCCCAAACACCAAAATTTAACATTTTCCTACCTTCTAGTGTGATTTTTTAAAGGAATATTCTTCTATCAGTTATTGTTACCACAGTCTATCCATTTTCCTAGGGTGGAAGATGCATATTGGTCCAGAACACTCCCTTCCTTGTCTTCTAACATCTCATCAGTTATCGAGTCCCCCTGATCTTCTATTTAAGTTCACACTGTGCCACCACAATCATCTTCTTGTGAATAGATTTTACTGTGTAATGCTGGGATTTATCATCTGTTACTTCCTGATACCTACAGGGTAGAAAATAAACTATTTAGCCTGAGGAAGAGACATTTTTTATAGTCTTGGCCAATGTGCCTCTTGGTTTTCATTTCTATGCTTTCAACTCAAAAATTCACCTGCGTTTCATCCATACTAAACTCATTAAGCTTACTCAAACTTGCCACACATTTTAGTGCTGATGTGCAAACGTGATTTCTTATTACTGTAATGATCTTCTCCATTTAAAAAAAATCTCTCTTAGAGCCAAAGCATAAGAGACTCTTAAAAACTGAGAACAAACTGAGGGTTGATGGGTGGTGGGAGGGAGGGGAAGGTAGGTGATGGGTACTGAAGAGGGCATCTTTTGGGATGTGCACTGGGTGTTGTATGGAAACCGATTTGACAATAAATTTCATATACTAAAAATAAATAAATAAATAAATATCATTAAAAAATAAATAAAAATTAAAAAAAATAAAAATCTCTCCTGGATGCCCATGAATCATTCTTCAATAACCAGGGCCAGCTTTTGCTGCCTTCCCCAGCCACCCAGATAGTGTTCATGAAATGAGATGATATGTTAAATACTCAGCAGAAACCTCAGCACCTAATAGTCCATAAATAAATGGGCGCCACTTTTAATAACAGTAGTGTCTTTTTTCAATTTTGCTTCCATAGTTTCTGTTGATACCTTTATCATATCACTTACTTTGTGATAGAATGATACACAAACACATCCACCCACCTTGACTAGGATTTGTAAAAGCATGATCTGCATCTTAAGTGTCTTTCTGCTGGGTTTATTTCCCCACGGCACAATGACTCCTTACTCTTTTCTGATTAAACAGGTGAATAGCAAATGATTTTCAAACGGAGGAAAATTCAGTATTTTGGCATTAAACCTAATTACTCTCAATTTACCTCCACAAGGATGGACTAGAATATGTGCTAAGAAAGCACACAATTGTTTAAAACTTCCTAAATCAATATTCTGAAATTCTGAAGTCAGTAATATCACAGTCTAAAGTTCACATCCAAATGGATGAAAAGTCTTTAGTTTGGGAAATACTTCACTCTCTGTCTCTTTCTTCCCTGAATTCTTTATTCTCATTTTATTGATTTGAATTAGGTTGCATTTCAGTTGCAGTTTTTGAGTAACATGTATTGAGTGGTTACCATGTGCCAGGTACTAAGCTAAGCATTTTACAAGCGTTATCCATTTAGCCTTTATCACAGTCCTATGACGTAAATCTCATAAGCTCTATTTTACAAAGGAGGAAAGAGAAATTTCAAGAGGCTAGATGAATTTCCCTGGTGCATACAACATCTGAGTGACAGATATGGAACTAAAAATAGCATCTATAGGATGCCAGGTGCAAACTCTGAATTTTGTTCTATTTACTTCATTGTTAATAGAAGTAGGTCTCTGGCAATGATTGCCAATGGAAATGGGTGGTGATTTTGCCCCTCAGAAGGAATTTGACAATGTCTGGACACATTTTTGGTTTTGACAACCGAGAGTAGGTTTGCTGCTGACAGCTAGTGGGTAGAGGCCAGAGACCCTGGCCCAGGATACAGCCCAAGACAGCTCTCTAAAACAAGGTATTATCTGGTCCAAATTGTCAGTGGTGCTAAAGTTGAGAAATGAGGTCTAAGGTAAAGGCAGAAAAACTTTTCAATTGTGGAGACTCACTCAGGAAACTTCCACATAGAGAAATGTGTGAGGAAGGAGGTGCACCAGTTAAGCCTTGTAATATATGGTAATAAATTTTACATAACAAATGGCAGTATATTCTTATTTTTGTGGAAGACAAGTGTTATGGAAATATTACTATGCTATGCTTATTTCTCGTTTAGAACTTAAAGCAAGAGAAGGTCTTCTTAAATTGTTCAGTGAAAGATTATAGTTGACACTTGTGTAAAGATGATAGTTAAGAAGGAATATTTAGTTTTATGTACGTACTTTAAGATATCAGGTTTTCAGGGCTTATTGATTGTGGTCTTGATTATTTTAGCAAATGGTATCAGCAAAATCTTTTAAATTTGGTGTAGAATTTTTCTTAATCTGAACTAATAGTGAAATTGTAAGTGACTCAGTAGTCCAGCACATTTGGGGGCTTGGTGTTTTCATTCTGGTGAAACAAAGTTGATGACTTGGCCTTGCTCTGATCCCAAGATCGATGCATTGAGGATCGATGGTTATTTGGATAAATGAGTTTGGAAACCCATTTTTCTGAAGTGTTTGGTAGTGTTTCATAATGTACTTAGTAAAGTTCTTGAGCCGTTTTTGGATTCCATGGGTTAAGGTTTTCTTGGCAAGAACGATTTAATATCAAAATGAGACACCCACAAATTCACACTGGAACTCTCCGCAGACAGAATGCTTTGCTTTTTGCTCATTTGGTCCCTGTTCTATGTATGCAGTATTCCTTAAATATTTTGCAGCCAGGGCTGGCTTCATCTGTGTCTGAAGCAGAGGCAAAGGGCCCTGGGCTTTGACGACCTCTCTCCATGCTTTGTTCAATCCTTGTCTCTCAACATCTGGAAATTCTTAATTTTTGAACCAAGGGCCCACATTTTCATCTTGCACTGAATTCCCATATTACATAGCTGGTTCATGTATAGCAAGTACATTTTGATTATAAATTATTAAATTCAACATGCAGAGTATTGGGGGCAATATTCCCTTACACTCCTAATAAATCAATTAAAAGAAAAGTAATTCCAGTCTGACTACATGATATTTATTTTTTTTTCCAGGAAAACAAAAAGGAGGAGAGAGGGGTCGCCTTGAGAAGGCAATATCTAGCAATACAGTTGCCTGAAAAAGGTCATTACTACACTCAGTGTATGTTAAAATCTAAATCAATAAATCTATTTTAGCATCCTTATTAAAATAGGAATTAAAAAAATTTAGAGTCTTTGCAATTTAAAAAATGATACTCAGGAAATACTAGAAATTACTCTATAAAGGTATTTTAATTGTTTTCACTGTATCACATAGGATTGTATAGCTCTGTGTTTTGCTATATGTAAATACGTTTGGGGAAAATAAGTTTATTACATCTTTGGCTTGTTCTTTCCAAAATTACAAATTTGAGAGTGAATATTTGTAAACATATAGAAATTTAACTGTACTTTATGAATGTTGATATGTTTCTTTTGGGGGGGGGGAGTTAGTTTCCATTCTATGTACTTGCTGTGGGTAATTTGGATAATATTCCCCCGAGTGAAAATGTAGTGCCTGGTTAGCCTAAAGGGGTGATCAATATCTTTATAGACCATGTGAAAGAGAGGCTTCTTTGCTGAAGGGAAAAGCTGACATGGCATATACATCCCTCTCTTGTTTCAGGTGGACTCTTTGGACCCAAGTATAAATAAAAGCAACGCTATTTTAGCTACCTCCATTTAGAAATTGAAGATCAGCATAATTTCAAATAATGCACATTTGCACATTTCTCCGAGCTTTGAAAGGGTTTGTCAAAAACTATTGCTGTTGCTCTTCAGTTATTTATGGATTTATCTATAGTGTATCAATCTCTATCCTTAGTAATTTCCAGTACAACAAATCAGCCCGCTGACCTCATCCCTACTTAAAGAGTGATGTGTGGTAGGATGTGTGTTACATTCTTCTATTTATACAGGTTTTAAAAAATAATATTTCACATTACTAGATTTCTTTTTTTAAATGTTTTTATTTATTTTTGAGACAGAGACAAAGCATGAGCAGGGGAGGGGCAGAGAGAGAGGGAGACACAGAATCTGAAGCAGGCTGCAAGCTCCGAGCCATCAGCACAGAGCCCAACACAGGGCTCGAACCCACGGACTGTGAGATCATGACCTGAGCTGAAGTCAGACGCTTAACCAACTGAGCCATACAGGCGCCCCTCATATTACTTGATTTCTCAAATACAGATCAGAATTATGATGATGGAATGCCCTAGAGGTTGTAAAATCTTAGCTCAGTGCAGTTCAATCTTACTATCATGTATATGGCACTTCTTTTGAATTTCTGACAAGCCATATAATGAAAATGTTTTCCTTCACTGAGTGCCTACTATGTTGAAGAAAAAATACCATCTGTTTTACATTTATTGTTACAGTTGCTATTATGGAGGATGGGATCCTAATTATCTATTGCTGCATGACAAGTCAATCCAAAACTAACTGGCGTAAGGGGCGCCTGGGTGGCTCAGTTCATTAAGCATCCCACTCTTGATTTCAGCTCAGATCATGATCTCATGGTTCATGGGATTGAGCCCTGCATCAGTCTCCATGCTAACAGCATGGAGCCTGCTTGGGATTCTCTCTCTCTCTGTCTCTCTCTCTCTGTCTCTCTCTCTCTCTCTCTCTCTCTCTCTCTCTGTCTCTCTGTCTCTCTGCCCCTTCCCCGCTTGTACTCTGTCTATAAAGAAATAAACTTTCAAAATTAACTGGCATAAAACAGCAGCCAGTGTATTATGCTTCTATCTGCTAAGATTAGGGATTTAGATAGGAGATTCTGAATGGACATGGTTTCTCTCTACCATAAGTCTGGCCTCTCTTATAGGGAGATTTGAATGTCTGAGAGTGAATGGAACACCTAGGGTGAAACTGTTAAGGCTAGTAATCTTGAAAAAGCAGAACAAACCTAGGGTCATCATACTTCCTAATTTCCAAATATACTACAACACTATGGTACTGGATAAAAACAGACATATTGATCAGTGAGACAAAATAGCCCCCAAATGACCCCATACATCTATGGTCAACTGATATTTGACAGGGACATCAACAATCCCCAAAGAAAACAAAAACGCTAATTCAAAAAGATATATCTATAGCTCTTTGTTTATTGCAGTGTTATTTACAATAGCCAAGATATGGAAGAAACCTAAGATGAATAGACAAGAAGCGGTGTACACACACACACACACACACACACACACACACACACACCCCACTACCACTCCCCCCACCCCCCTGCCCCCCCCCACATACAGGAAAATTTCACAACCATTTAACAAGGATGCGATCTTGTTGTTTGTGACAATGTGGATGAACATAGAGGTATTGCGCTAAGTGATTCAAGTCAGACTGAGAAAGACTAATGTTATGTCATTTTACTCATACGTAGAAGCTGCAAAAAAATACAATGAATAAACAAACAAAAAACCAAGTCACAGCTACAGATACAAAGAACAAACCGATGGTTGCCAGAGGGAAGAGAGGGTAGGAGGGTGGTCAAAATGGGTAAAGCAGAGTGGGAGATATAGGCTTCTAGTTATAGAATGAATAAGTCATGGGGATAAAAGGCACAGCATAGGGAATACAGACAATGATTTTTTTTAATTTATTTTTTTGTTTATTTTTTAAATTTTTATTTAATTTATCTTTTTTTTAAGTTTTTTTTAATGTTTATTTATTTTTGAGACAGAGAGAGACAGAGCATGAATGGTGTAGGGTCAGAGAGAGAGGGAGACACAGAATTGGAAGCAGGCTCCAGGCTCCGAGCCATCAGCCCAGAGCCCGACACGGGGCTCGAACTCACAGACCGCGAGATCATGACCTGAGTTGAAGTCGGACGCTTAACCGACTGAGCCACCCAGGCGCCCCAATTTATCTTTTTTTTTAATTTACATCCAAGTTAGCATATAGCGCAACAATGATTTCAGGAGTAGATTCCTTAATACCCCTTACCCATTTAGCCCATCCCTTCTCCCCCAACCCCTCCAGTAATCCTGTTTGTTCTCCATATTTAAGAGTCTCTTATGTTTTTGTCCCCCTCCCTGTTTTTATATTATTTTTGCTTCTCTTCCCTTATGTTCATCTGTTTTGTATCTTAAAGTCTTCATATGAGTGAAGTCATATTATATTTGTCCTTCTCTGACTAATTTTGTTTAGCCTATAACCCTCTAGTTCCATCCACGTAGTTGCGAATGGCAAGATTTCATTCTTTTTGATTGCTGAAGTAATACTCCATTGTGTGTGTGTGTGTGTGTGTGTGTACACACACACACACATACATACAACATTTTCTGTATCCATTCATCCTTCCATGGACATTTGGGCATTTTCCATACTTTGGCTGTTCATAATGCTGCTATAAACACTGGGGTGCATGTGCCCCTTCGAAATAGCATACCTGTATCCCTTGGATAAATTCCTACCTAGTAGTACAATTGCTGGGTCATAGGGTAGTTCTATTTTTAATTTTTTGAGGGACCTCCACACTGTTTTCCAGAGTGGCTGCACCAGTTTGCATTCCCACCAGCAGTGCAAAAGAGATCCTCTTTCTCCGCATCCTTGCCAACATCTGTTGTTGCCTGAGTTGTTAATGTTAGCCTTCTGACAGGTGTAAGGTGGTAGCTCATTATGGTTTTGATTTGTATTTCCTTGATGATAAGTGATGTTGAGCAATTTTTCATGTGTTGCTTGGCCATCTGGATGTCTTCTTTGGAGAAGTGTCTATTCTTGTCTTTTGCCCATTTCTTCACTGGATTAATTGTTTTTTGGGTGTTGAGTTTGATAAGTTCTTTGTAGATTTTGGATACTGACCCTTTATCTGATATGTTGTTGGCAAATATCTTCTCCGATTCCGTCGGTTGCCTTTTAGTTTTGCTGATGATTTCCTTCGCTGTGCAGAAGCTTTTTATTGTGATGAGGTCCCAATAGTTCATTTTTGCTTTTGTTTCCCTTGCCTCTGGAGACGTTGACTAAGAAGTTGCTGCGGGCAAGATCAAAAAGGTTTTTGCCTGCTTTCTCCTCTAGGATTTTGATGGCTTCTTGTCTTACATTTAGATCTTTTATCCATTTTGAGTGTATTTTTGTGTATGGTGTAAGAAAGTGGTCCGGGTTCATTTTCCTACATGTCGCTGTCCAGTTTTCCCACCACCACTTGCTGAAGAGACTGTCTTTATTCCATTGGATATTCTTTCCTGCTTTGTCAAAGATTAGTTGGCCATATGTTTGTGGGTCCATTTCTGGGTTCTCTATTCTGTTCCATTGATCTGAGTGTCTGTTTTTGTGCCAGTACCATACTGTCTTGATGATAACAGCTTTGTAACACAGCTTGAAGTCTGGGATTGTGATGCCTCCTGCTTTGGTTTCCTTTTTCAAGATTGCTTTGGCTATTTGGGGTCTTTTCTGGTTCCATACAAAATTTAGGATTGTTTGTTCTGGGTCTGTGAAGAATGCTGATGTTATTTTGATAGGGATTGCATTGAATATGTAGACTGTTTTGGGTAGTATTGACATTTTAACAATACTTGCTCTTCCTATCCCAGAGCATGGAATATTTTTCCATTTGTTGGTGTCTTCTTCAATTTCTTTCATAACCTTACTATAGTTGTCAGCGTATAGATTTTTCACCTCTTTGGTTAGATTTATTCCTAGGTATTTTATGGTTTTTGGTGCAATTGTAAATGGGATCAATTCCTTGATTTCTCTTTCTGTTGCTTCATTGTTGGTGTATAGGAATGCAACCGATTTCTGTGCATTGATTTTATATTCTGCCACTTTGCTGAATTCACGGATTAGTTCTAGCAGTCTTTTGGTGGAATCTTTTGGGTTTTCCATAGAAAGTATCATGTCATCTGCGAAGAGTGAAAGTTTGACCTCTTCCCGGGCGATTTGGATGCCTTTTATTTCTTTGTGTTGTCTGATTGCAGAGGCTAAGACTTCTAATATTATGTTGAATAACAGTGTTGAGAGTAGACATCCCTGTCTTGTTCCTGACCTTAAGGGGAAAGCTCTCAGTTTTTCCTCATTGAGGATGGTATTAGTGTTGGGTCTTTCATACATGGCTTTTATGATCTTGAGGTATGCTCCTTCTATCCCTACTTTCTTGAGGGTTTTTATCAAGAAAGGATGCTTTATTTTGTCAAATACTTTCTCTGTATCTATTGAGAGGATCATGTGGCCCTTGTCCTTTCTTTTATTGATGTGATGAATTACATTGATTGTTTTGTGGATGTTGAACCAGCCCTGCATCCCAGGTATAAAAGTCAATGATTTTATAATAGTGTCGTATGGTGATAGATGGTAGCTACGCTTGTGGGGTACATAGTATAACTTATAGAGAAGTTGAATCATTATGTTGTGCGCCTGAAAGTAATATAACATTGTGTGTCAACTGTATTCAAATAAAAAGTTAAAAGAATCAGTGGGGAAATGACAGTCTCTTCAATAAATGTTGCTGGGAAGACTGTATATCCACATGTATAAGAATGAAATTGGACCCTTATCTTATACCATAAACAAAATTTAACCTGAAATAGACTAAAGGGTTAAATATGAGACCTGAAACTGTCAAACTCCTAGAAGAAAACAAGGAAATAACTTCTTAGTAATGATTCTTTTGGGGATATGAAACTAAAAGCATAGGCAATGAAAGCACAAATAAACAAGTGGGATTATATCAAAGTAAAAAGTTTCTGAAGTATCTATTTTTTTAATGTTTATTTATTCTGAGAGAGGGAGTGAGAGAGTATGGGAGAGGGGAAGAGATTCCCAAGCAGGGTCTGTGCTGTAGAGCCTGTTGCACGGCTCAAACCCGTGAACCATGAGATCATGACCCAAGCTGAAATCAAGAGTCAAGTGCTTAATTAACCGCCTGAGCCACCCAGGTTCCCCTGGAGTATCTAGTTCTTTTTTTTTTTTAATATTCTATTCATTTATTGAGAGTGCACGCATGCGCGCAAGAGAGAGCAAGCAAGCGAGCATGAGTAGGGGAGGGCAGAAAGATGAAGACACAGAATCCAAAGCAGGCTCCAGGCTCTGAGCTGTCAGCACAGAGCCCAGTGCGGGGCTTGAACCGTGAGATCGTGACCTGAGCCAAAGTCGGATGCTTAACCAACTGAGCCACCCCGGTGCTCCTGGAATACCTACTTCTAAATGATTTCTCTATTCATGTGAAGGGTGGCTACATGGGAGTGTCTACCAGAGAATTTACAGAGGGCCTCTCCAGGTGGCTTGGGCTGACAGCCACCTTCCAAGAGGGTGCATTTGAGAGAGCTAGGTGTAGGCGGCATGCCCTTACCTCAGCTGAAGAATAGAACATGGCTTCTACTTGTACCTGCCCTAGAGGTCACTGCAGTGACTGCTGAGCTTGGAGTGAGGAGACGTAACTGCTCATAATTTTATTCTTTCCATTCCCTCTCCCTGCCTCAGATACCATCTTAAGGTATCAAATATACACTGCATTTGTGTCCACTGTACTCGCCTCGGAGTCTAACTCTTTCGTACGTGGTGTGCAGGGCAGTGTTACATAGACCAGAGTTGCAGCTTCACGTGCCTGAAACCCCAGCCACAACAATGGAGGGGGTGTCCTGTGAGGAGCGTTGTGATGCCACCAGCTCCCCTCTTCAGTTTTTAGGGGAAGAGTGAAACAGAACTTGTAGTCCCCCTTTAAAATGTCCACAAGTAGGAATTAATTCTCACTAGAGAGCTGAGGAAGTGGAGTCTACAGGAGATGGGCTAGTTGGCCCAAGTTCATAGAACACGTAAATCATACAACCAGATCCAAATCCAAAAGCCTGTGCCTGCTGAAGAGTAATGCCAGTTTAAAGATGCTCGGTTTCTTACTTTTCATAACCTTGATCTTAATTGTACAGATATAATTACGTAATGAAAAAAAAATTTTTTTAATGTTTATTTATTTTTGAGAAAGAGAGAGGCAGAATGAGAGTGGGGAGGGGCAGAGAGAGAGAGAGAGGGAGACACAGAATCTGAAGCAGGTCCAGGCTCTGAGCTGTCAGCACAGAGCCTGATATAGGGCTTGAGTCCACAAACTGCGAGATCACGACCTGAGCTGAAGTTGGACACTGAACGTACTGAGCCACCCAGGCACCCCTAATTATGTGATTTTTTTAATGTTCTGCTTCTTCCTCTAACACTGCATGAAAGGTGAGAAGTAGGTTTATCTTCTTCCCTGTATTCCCAAAGCACAAATTCAGAGCTCAGTAAATATTTGCTGAATGAATGAAGGAATGGAAGTTCAATTTCATCTAAATTGGATAAAGCTTAGCTTGTCTTGCTGTAGAGCTGTATGGTCCTGTATAGGACATGTGGTCAGTATGTCCCTTGCAGGTAGCTGGTGATTATTGGATTTCTTTCCCAGTAGCACACTGAATGACTGACTGGTACAGCCTTGAGTATGTTGGGATGCTTTATGCTGAGATTTGCCTGATTCTGGAAACAGAATCTTCAGAGAGCAAGTTTGTATAGTTAATGAACCCTTGCAGTGGCTTGACAGAGGACTATCAAACAGTTCTATCCTTTTTTGTAGACTTAAAACTCATGCTTTTCATGAATTTATTTTTGTAGTGTATACAGTAAGATTCTTGGTTTTTTATACATATACTCTCGAATTCATGGGAAGTCTGCCTTGTAAATTGTCATATTGGGAAGTTGTGAAAATTGTGGTATATAAATAGCAATCTGTGAAATAGTGAAAAATATATTAAGTAAGCTTAACTTGTGTGACTTTCAAGAATAACGTGGTTTCCCCAAACATCTCTAACACGTCTTCATCAAAATATGCATTTTTCAAGATGTCATATTTTTCACTGATGTAATTGTTGGTATAGGTTGTATGGAGGTCAAATTAGTCATCATCATCATCAATTTGTCATGTGATTTAAAAATATGGTTTAGGGGCACCTGGGTGGCTCAGTCGGTTAAGCCTCTGACTTCAGCTTAGGTCATGATCTCGTGTTTCTTGGGTTTGAGCCCTGCATCGGGCTGTGGGCCGACCACTTGGAGCCTGGAGCCTGCTTTGGATTCTGTGTCTCCCTCTCTCTCTGTTCCTCCCCTTCTCGTACTCTGTCTCCGTCTGTCTCTCTAAAACTAAATAAACATTAAATTTTTTTTAAGAAATAAAAAATAAAACTATGGTTTAAAGCTTTCTATATTTGCATGCTAAGCATGCATACTTTCTCCTATCACTTTCCCTTAAGCTTTTAGCCTTAACTTAAAGAAAAAAAGGTTTTGACTTTTATAACTAGCTAAAAAATGATTATTTTTTCTACTAATATACTATATATTAATTAATTAATATATACTATATTAATTAAAAATACTATATTAATTAATTAATATATACTATATTTTTCTACTAATATAATATATTAAGCTACTAATCAGTAGCTTAATATATTAAATAATTAACACTCCAAAGGACAAAGAAAATGGTAAATAAAGCTGCATTTTTGTGGCCCAAGGTAATTGAATGAAATCACCATAATAGTTCTACTTCCTGATACTCAGCAATTCAAAATGTAACAGAAGAAAGGACAAATGAAACTCTGTAATATAAATAAAACTTTGTGAGTATGTAAATGAAGTGTGTGTGTGTGTGTGTGTGTGTGTAAATAAACTGAACTGGGTCTGTATATTAGTTGAACAGTGTGAGTGTTGTGTATATGCCTATACTTCTCAAAGGGTGCATTGACATACGCTACAAATATACGTAAACAGAGTCTTTCAGTTCTGAAAAAACAATAAGTCTAGTAATTAGAATCACAGGATTACTAAGGAAGCACAGTTATGTTTTATCAGAAAAAAGTGGGAAAAAAAAGCTTGAAAAGAGGAGTATTTAAAATGGAATGAGAGAAGGTAGAGTATCTCACAAAATCATTTCTGGAAGGATTTTCTTTTTTTCTTATCTTCATCATAGGAGTAAGAAATGCGATAATTCCCCCACCCCCTTTGATATCATATATTATGGAAATGAAAGCTACTTAAAGCTTTTTATCTGAATGATTTAGTGTGCATGTCAGGCAATTGAGACACTAACCTCAAATTTTATATCATAAAGTTAACTACACTCTAGAGCATTTCAGTTAGTTTTAAAACAAAGGCAGTTCTAGGTTTAGAGTGAAAGAAAATGTCTCTTTGGAATTCATCCATGTGGTTCAGAGTATGGTTCTTGTTTGTCAGTTGAGTTTCCTTGGCAAATGTGTCTATGTGGTTTTTGAGGGCCTATAGTAGTCATTTAATTAATGTTTTCTGGTATTGAAGCAGGCGTTTATAACACACAAGGTAAATCGTTTTGGCTGTGGCAGGGAAAATGCTTAAGAATGGACAGACGTCAGAAAAAAGACACATTTAGTACTTTATGAAAGTCAAAGACTGAAAAAGAATTTTGCTAATAGCCATGGAAAGGCATAGTTCCGACTTGAGAGATATTCTAGAGAAAGAAGGAGAGTTAGATTTGAAAAGAAACGCATTTCTTCTTGTGTGAGCCATTAAAATAATTGCAATCAAAGGCTTGAATAAAATTTTACATTTAAAACATTCTCTCATTACCCACGGTTTTATGAATCTGATCCTAGCACCTGTTACGCTTTCCAAAACCCCTGGCCAAATGTTTTGTGTCAGAAAGTAAAAACAGTGGAAGGGTGGTTTCATTGGACTGTCACTATCGCTGAGCTTGGTTGGGACTGAGACGTCTCCCTTCATAAGGAGCTCAGATTGAGCCATGACACTTCAGTCTAAACCACTTTGCAGATTCTCCTGGAAATGATTCACAGTGATTATTACTTGATTAGAGTGGTTTTTCATGTTACCTTCAATCACACTTCCTTCCAATTTGTGGCAGGCTTGGAACGTTTGTCATCCTCCTGATAAGGCAGGTAGGACTCAATATTTTCCACACAGACTGAGAAAAAAAAAAAAAACTTTTTAAAGAAGAAAGAGAAAATGAACTCTTTGATAAAGCACTTTCGTCTGAGCGTTCACCAAGCCTTTTGTAGTTGCTGTGTCACACACATATCTATCATCTATTGTTGCAAGCTGTCAAAGCTAAAACAAATTTACTACTTTAAAATTAAAACGCTCTCACCAGGTGATTTGAAAATGCTGATTAGTGAAAATAGAGGCGGAAGGGTGCTAATTTTTTGTTGTTTATCCTTTTTTTTGCAAAATCAAATAGCTGAGTCATATTGCACTGCTTCGAAATATTTGGTAACACACCGATTTATATAGATTTTGCTGCAGTGAAGCCAGCAGTATGCTTCCCTTGGAATGCAATCACAGCTGTACTAATCCCAGGACATATGTCATGTGGTAGGAATGTTGACGCCAGAATGGTGGCAAAAAAAAAAAAAAAAATCAAGATATAAATCCCATTTCTCTATTTACGGTGACACCTCTTTAATAAAACATATTACATCAAGAGTAACCTGAAAACAAGGTAAAAAAAAAAAAGGAGCTATAATTAATCATTTATTATTTAGACTTTCTTCTCAAACTCTATAATCTCACAGTTTCTTTGAATGCGGGTTACGGGAAGTATTAGCTTAGGATGCCGTAATAGAAACCGAGACTGAGTGGTTTAAACAACAATATTTTTTTTTCTCACACTTCTGAAGGCTGGGAAGTCCAAGATTAAGGTGTGGCAAATCCAGTCTCTGGTGAAGCCTGCTTCCTGGCTTGTGGATGGTCAGGTTTTTCTTGTATCCTACGTGGGGAGAACAGAGTGAGAGCAAAACTCCTGTCTCTTGAATCCCGTTAATGGGAGCTCCACCCTTATGACCTAATTACTTCCCCAAGTCCTCACTTCCTAACACCTAAGGGGTGTTAGGATTTCAACATAGCAACCTTGGGTGGGGGGGGGGGGGGACACAAACATTTAGTCCATAACAGTATTTCTAGCTTGACATTTTAGGACTGAAAAATACAGAACTTCTCTTCACTTGGAAGTCATTTCCTCAGCAGTTTTGATACAAGTGCAGACAACTTCAGAAATAAGGTAGGCCATTTTGGAGTCTGGGATGTGCCAAGGTCACATACTCAAGCATAAATTTTGGAAATCACAGCTGATTTTGAGACCTTGGAAAACTCAGCTGATATTTATTCATTTGGGCACACGCTAAGGCCAAGTTGTAGAGCAGATGTCCTGAAAAATTTATCCCCCTCAAAATTACTTAAAAAACAAGAGCTGTACCTAGGATGTTTTTAGTCTTTGCCATTACTTTTAAATATGCCTGTGGGGCATGAAATACCTGCATTTGGGAGATGGCATGAAATAGTAAATTCAGCATAGAGTTATAGACTGTGAAGTCATTTGTATTTAAGGGGTATTAAACTCACTTTGAAAACTATCCTATTTCAGACTTATCAATTGTACTTTGGGAGCTGATGTGCCTGAAAGGGACATTAAATATTAATCATCTGAGCCTCTCATTTTAGATTTTATGATCCTGATTCAAAGTAGATGAGGGTTTCACTTTGATATATTTGTTAAAACCAAAAGATAAAAAAATCCAGTTTTTGGATTGATAATAAGAACATACCTAATTAAAAAAAAGGAATATCTCTAGTTTAGGGGCGCCTGGGTGGCTCATTGGGTGTCCAATTTCGGCTCAGGTCATGATCTCACAATCTGTGGGTTCGAGCCCCGTGTCAGGCTCTGTGCTGACAATCGGAGCCTGGAGCCTGCTTTGGATTCTGTGTCTCCCTCTCTCTCTGCCCCTCCCTCCCTTGCACTCTGTCTCTCTCTCAAAAGTAAATAAACGTTAACAAAAAATTGTTTTAAAAAGAATATACCTAGTTTATTATACTTTTCTGCTTTTGATATTTTCAGGTTTGTTTCGTTTCCATTTGTCTGATATCAGTTTGTCTCAGAGCTAAGTAAGGAATCTGTCTTGAAACTCTCCAGAGACTAACACAATTTCAAGATAAATCACTTCCCAAGTCTTAGGCAGTTATAACAAAGCAGCGCACTGTGGCAAACCACAGGTATTACAAACCCTGGAGCAAAAGTTTAATAATGGTTAATTTATTTTTTCCCTTAGGAAGGTTCTTGCTCGGAGTATTAACACTTTTTGGAACTGTCGATTTTGTAGAGGTTTATTGACCTCAAGGAAAACCGAATGTCTCAAGAGATTTTTCAGTAACTGTTTTTGTTCTCATGGAAGAGTGTTGTATCAATGGAGAGATTTACTAAATGAAAGTTGGGCTGTTGTCATGAACTCTATGTTTCTTGTTACTATTATCCGAAATATAGAGCAGACACATTTCACATCGCTTGCCTGTCTTCTGAGCTTAAGTTTCATAATTTCAGCTGTTGATTGAATGCCCTATTTGATGGAGTGCTGATCTCCAAGGTTAAAGTTGTAAACATCTCTTCCTAAGCCCAAACCCGATTCTTCACCCGATGTGTGCTTTCCTGGTAACAGTGCCATTGTTTTGCCAAGCTCAAAACTTGACAGCTGCCTTTCCCTCTTCCATTTCAAACAATCCCGTTAGGCACATTGGTCAGCCTATTCTTGCTTTTCAAGTACTCTGCAACCTTTTGATTTTCATTTCCATTGTCCCCTAACGACCCGAATAGTGATTCGTGGAATTTCTCCTGTTGTAGTGGCAGACTAATTCCTCTCCCTGTTCTCTAACTCAACCTACCTTTCTGTACACACTTTTTTTTTTTTAATTTTTTTTCAACGTTTATTTATCCTTGGGACAGAGAGAGACAGAGCATGAACGGGGGAGGGGCAGAGAGAGAGGGAGACACAGAATCGGAAACAGGCTCCAGGCTCTGAGCCATCAGCCCAGAGCCCGACGTGGGGCTCGAACTCATGGACCGCGAGATCGTGACCTGGCTGAAGTCGGACGCTTAACCGACTGCGCCACCCAGGCGCCCCTGTACACAATTTTTAACATCTTATTCTCTTGCTCAGAAATCTTCAATGGTTTCATTTTGCTTTAGGATGTAAGTATGTATTTTTAGCTTGGCAGTCAAGAATAGATTACTTTCTTATCCTAATATCAAAACATTCACATGTAACCCTTGAGACTTCCTCGTTCTTCTTTTTAAAATATTTGGCCTCAATGATTCAGCTCAGGCTATTTTACTAATCTATAGCATGGACACTAAATCTTTATTTAGATTTATATGGCAATGTATGACATATTTGACCATGTTAAGTGGCTCGTTAATACCTGTCTTTGATGGTCTAGGGAAGGGAAGGCTGCTTTGAGTGATTGAAACGTTGACAGACCACTTCATATTTCCAGTGATGAGGGACTTTTTGAATGATAATTTCCAGAGCTCAGTTGGATGATGTGGCAATGTGGAGTGGGTTGTTGGCTTATTTGATTGGAAGGAAGCCCCTTGATGGCTTCCATGTAGTAATACTATATGCCCACATGTATTCAGTGAAGAGATGCAAATTGCTGATACACATATAAGGACTGCTGGACCTACACTACCTTGCTGCAGTTTTTTGGAGCCTAACAATCAGTTTTGTTCACTGTTAATGGGGGATGATATATTGAACATAGTATGTAATGTCACTGAATTTAATATGTACCATCATGTAATATAGATAAATAATTTTAATGTATATTTTCCTAGTTTCCCAGCATTTTGGCCACCCAATAGAATGTTCTTTCTCTTAGGCAACTATTACATTTAAAATTTTTTTTTTTCTCTGTCTCCAAGTTGTTTTCTTCCCTAAACTCTTTCCTAGTAACTCAGCCTGGACTAAAACACTGAACATCCATGGAAATTATTGTTTTGTCTGTGGCGGGATAGTTCCAACTACTACTTAGCAAAAGTGATGTCCTTCCTATCAGTTTTAATTCTTTTCTTCACTTGTGCCCCCTAAATCCCCTTCTTCCACACGTTGCTTAGAGAATTAGGTGTAAGTGTCCAAGTTCTTTTCCTGATGATAGTCATTGTAGAGCCACAGAATTTAAATCATATTAATTATATTCTTGGGATGTAAGTATAAAGGCTGATAGCTTGAGTATAAGAAAAAAATGTGTATATGTTTGAAACATGAGTTCTCATTTTCTCAGACTGGTTAATATTCCATGGGTTGGAGAAGGGAAAGAGAGAGATCATGTGGACAAAAGAGCATTTCCTGGAAGTTTTATCTTGCTATCATACTAAGAAGGCTTTCTTTTTTAAGCAGCTGGCATGTTACCTACTGACCATTGGGAAGCCTGAGACCAGTTTGTACCTACAGATTTTTCTCAGCAGCTTGTCCTTTGAGCAAAATCTCTGTTTCAGTGGTCAAGAATCTAGTATGATGCTTCTCACATCACCTGTTGTGAGAGTGGTGTGTGTGTGTGTGTGTGTGTGTGTGTGTGTGTGTGTGTATTTAAAGTTTTCATTTCCAGTCAACTGCAGGCTGGCATTTTGTAAAACATGATAAAAATGAATTACTAGAAAAAATGAGATGAAAATAAAAGATACTCAAAAAATAATAAAGTCCCAAGTATCTTGTAAGAATCAAAAGACATAACATTATTCATTCACGTTAGTATAGAAGTTTCTTCTATTAGAGTGTCTGGGTTTATTTCATTGCAGGCCGGTAACAAACAGCGTCCAGACCAGCACTCCCCTGTGGACCATACTTGGAGTAACATTGCTCTAGTCAGTCTCTGCGGTCAAGTGTGGAGCTGAGCAACCAGAGGTGGTAGGGAACTGAGAAAGCCACCTCCCGGCACACGTCAGTGCCTCCACATCTGGGAGAGGCTGGCCAGGCTGGCTAATTAAAACAACCCGGTGTCTCTCCCTGCCCTGAGACATCAGTCTAGCAAATGCTTTACTCCCCGATCCTCTACTCCCCTCCACAGGCTGTTTTATTCAATACTTAATCTTGAAATAATCTCTTCATAGGAAATCCACTATACTGTGGTCTGCAAAGTTGTTTTACACACACACTAATATTTATTCTTCTAAGTTTTCACTTTACTTTCCCCCAAAGATCTTAAGATTCTTGGGGTTAGACAGTAAATTTTATTTTTCTTTGCATTTCCCACATTTTCTCATTCAATGCCTTACATAATTGCTTATAATAACTTATTTGTTCTGATTAAGCAGAAATGCCAATCACTTCTAGAGAAAACAGCAAAATTTGCATCATGTAGATAAATCATAATAGCCCTTCATGTTATTTTTGGTATTCTGGATTATCTCATGCATCCCCAGGTGGAGCTATTTATTTAGGTTAATAGAGAAATAGGAGGTCAAAGGGATCTCGATGTTCCTAAAGTTTAGTTTGTTTCCTTATCTATAAAGTAGACATAAGAGCAGCTTTTCTTTTAGGTTATTTTGAAGGTTAAGTACTACTTACAAAGCACCTAAAATATGCTTTGTGCATAGCAGTTACACAAAAGTATTAGTTGTCATCCTCTTAGCAGTGATGTTTGCTCTTGTTGCAACCGATCTATAACACAGGATTGTTAGTAAAATGGCTTTCTTTTTCTTTTTTCTTGTTTTCTTTTTTTTTTGTTTTTTTTTCTTCTTTATGTATTGATTGCATGCACACAAATATAGCTACTAAATGGAAGAAAATAGTTTTTAAAATCTTAATTCTAGCTTTAAGGAGAGACACAACTAGCTAATGAAAATGATATTCTATATACCCCCCCCTTTATTTTTAGTGCCAAATTTATGATACTTTGCCTACATTTATATTCCCCAAAGAATTGTGTATCCCCAAGGAAACCATCTGAAAGAGACACAAATACAGATTTTGCCTTAGGGGACACTGGGAATGTGGACCAACATCTTCCCTGGAGAATCCCCAGCAAATTGCTCATGTTGACTTGCATCATTAACTTAGCCAAGATCTCAGCATCTTAAAGTATATTTCTCATTATTTACTTGTTTTTAGTAAATAATTGAACTTGTATTTTCTCTTTAACCATCTCGTAAATTCACAATTCTAATTTAAGACTATAGTAGTGAGAGGGGAAGGCGTGTTTATGTTCATTTCTTAGCTTTGAATTTGCTCTTAGGAGCAAATAGAAAACACAAACTCTAGAAAGTAAACTTCTGTTGTTCCATTGCCCTTTGTTTTTTTAAAGTTCTTTGTTTTTCACTACAACTCTTGAGTTTGCCAATTTATAGGGTTTTTAAAAATTATTTTTTATTTAGAGAGTGTACACATATGTGGTGGGGGGAGAGGGAGAGGCAGAGGGAGAGAGAGAAATCTTATCTCATCTCATCTCATCTTATCTTATCTTATCTTATCTCATCTTATCTTCCAAAGATTTTCTTATGCTGTCAGTTGTTTCTTCTTTTGCTAATTAGCCATTATTTATTTCCCTGGATGAGGAAGCAACTCATTTTTATTTTCTAAACTGAGAAGAGGCATGTTTCCTCTCTCAATGGGGGAACTAGACCATTGCTTTAGGCCATGTTACTACTCAGCATTTACTAATTACTTGTTATGGTCTGCATGATCTATAACCTTATGAACTGAATTGTAGAATATATTTACACATTGTACAACTAAACTTGAAACCAGCAACATGAAGTGATTTCTTGACACTGCTATTAGCAGATAATCTTTCTGGATTATACATTCTGGATTTGTTTCTTTTTTAAAAAAAAGTTGAGATAATTTTAGGTTTATAGAAAAGTTGTATAGTTAGAATAGAAAGTTTCTATGTACCATCACCCAATTTCCCATATGTGAATATCTTATACAACCATGGCACATTTTCAAAACTAAGATATTAAAATAGGTTTCATACTATTAAATAAATTACAGACTTATTTGGATTTAAAACAATTTTTAAATTTATTTTTATTTTTAGAGAGTGCATGAGCAGGGGAGAGGTCAGAAGGAGAGAGAGGATCTTAGGTAGTTTCCATGCTCAGCATGAAGCCCGATGTGGGACTCAGTCCCATAACCCTGGGATCATGACCTGAGCCAAAAGCAAGAGTTGGATGCTCAACTGATTGAGCCAGCTAGCCACCCCAGGACTTATTCAGATTTTATTAATTTTTTTCCCCAGTGATGTCCTATTTATGTTCCATGATCAGTGTAGGATACCATGTTGTATTTAGTTGTGATATCTATGTAATCTCTTCTAATCTGTAACTTCCTCCTTCCTTGTTTTCATGACTTGGGCATTTTTCAAGAGAACTGGTCAGGTATTTTGCAGAGCATTCCTTCTTTTGAATTTATGTGTTCTCATAATTACACTGGAGTTACTAATTTAGAAGAATACCACAGAGGCAATGTGGCATTTTCATCACTTCCTATCAGGGTTTACATGAAATCAACATGCCTTATTACTGGTTTTGTTAATCTTGATGATTTGGTTAAGGTGTTCACCAGGTTCCTCACTGTGAAGTTGCCCTCCCCATCCTCCCCTTACCCCTTTCCAGTTGTTTGTTCTTTAGAAGTGAATCACTAAGTCCAGCTCACAATCCAGGACAGGAATATTAACCTCTACCTTATGGAGGGAAACCTATCAAAGAATTTGAGCATATATTAAAGACACCACAGTGATTAATAAATATTTTGAGGGCACCTGGGTGCCTCAGTTGGTTAAGTGTCCAACTCTTGATTTTTGGCTCAGGTCATGGTCTCATAGTTTGTGAGTTTGAGCCCCACGTCGGGCTCTGTGTTAACAGCATGGAGCCTGCTTGGGATTCTCTGTCTCCCTCTCCTTCTGCCTGCCCCCTGTGCACACTGTTTCTCTCTCAAAATAAATAAATAAAAACTTTAAAAATAAATATTTTGGGGAATAAACAAATATCCCTTTTCTCTTTAGAGTTTTGCCCAATATTATCATTATTTTGTGAATTTGCCTTCACCAATTATTTCTTTGTTGTTCCAATAGAGATTTTCTATTTTTTTCACTTCTTTTACATTTTTTGTTTGGAATTTTTCTCTAAGGAAAATATTTTCTTCTGCACTTACTCGTTAGTTCAATCATTTACTAAGATCAGGATGGAGAGACACAGATATTTACTTTATTCTTTGTGTTATAGACAGTGCTATCGTTATTAGGTTGTTTTTCAAACTATTCCAGTTTCAGCCCTTGAAAGATTGATTTTCAGGTTGTTCTCTGTCCCTTTTTGGTGTACCCCTATCCTTTTTTTGTTCCTTTAAGCACTTCCTCACTTTCTGACGCTCTAGGATGCCCCATGTTATCCTGTCTTCGCCCTGTACCAGCCCTAGAATCAGTGATTTCTCTAAAAGGTCTGATATGGATAGAATGTTTGTGTCCCTCTAAAATTCAAATATTGAAATCTAATCCCCCAGTATAATGGTATTTGGAGGTTGAACTTTCGGGAGGTAATTACATCACAAGAGTGGAGTCCTCACGAATGAGATTAATGCTGTCTTATAAAAAGAGACCAGAGAGCTGGGGTGCTGTCTTTCTGCCATCTGAAGATGCAATGAAAAGTTGACAGTCTGCAACCAGAAAGAGGCTCTCACCAGAATCTGACCATGTTGGCAGCCTGATTTCAGATTTCTAGCCTCTAGAATGGTGAGGAAAAAAAAAACCTGTTGTTTATAAGCCACCCAGTCTATGGTACTTTGTTGCCAAAGTCACTAAAACAGAGCTTCAGGATCTTTTATTGGAGAATACTTAGAAACCAGTATCTGGGTGCTGGGTATGCTTACAATATCGTTCCTTTTCATCCTGCTCAGTGGGCTGAACTCAACTTCCTAGGCAAGAAAATGCATTTATGTATACTCAAGCACACATATGTGTGTAACATCACTGTTCATCCATTAACCTAAACATGATTTTATGATTACAGATCTGAGTCTAATTTAGCACCACAGGGTTCTAGCTTTCCGCCTTTGCTTATTTATAAGTTCTTTCTCTGATTGTGTAAAACATGGCTCCCATTAGCCACAGTTTATATATATACTTATTTGTAGCCCTAAACTACATTAAAAATAGAATCAGAATTACTAACCCATACTGTGTTTATGTATAATTCATTTTATGTTTAGCTTTACAGTATTCAGTCAAAACATCATTTCCCAGAATTACTTAGATCTGCTCCTTTTCCTCCACCCTCTTCAGTGAGGTTAAATATTTGTAATACAGTTAGTTTCATTTGTAACAATCTGCATCCTTCCCTGGGATCCCCTGCCATCTATTGATCAGAAATAGACTCATAAATGTAGAGAACAAACTGGTTGTTGCTAGAAGGCAAAGGGTTGGGGGAATGAGAGAAATGAGTGAAGGGGGTTAAGAGATAGAAACTTCCAGTTTTAAAATAACTAAGTCATGGTGATGGAAAGTATTAGCATAAGGAATATAGTCAGTATACTCTAGTATTCGTGTGGTACCAGATGGTAACTACACTTACTGTGGTGAGTATGTGGTAATGTATAACATTGTCAAATCACTGTTGTATACTTGAAATGGATATAACATTTTATGTCAATTATACTTTAGTAAAAAAAAAATGCTTCTGTTCATTCTTTGTGGCATATAGTTCTATGGGGTTTGAAGGTTATGTCAGCATGTATCCACCCCCACAACAGCATACCGAACCTTCCTGTCATCCTAAAAATTCCTTCGTGCGGCCATTTTGTTGTCAACAACCCTCTCCCAGCTGTGGGCACCTACCGATGTGTTTTCACTATAATTTTGCCTTTTCTGAAAGGCTGTGTAAATGCTTGCATGCAGCAGCCTTTTGGGTCTGGTTTCTTTCACTTAGTAAAATTCATTTAAGATTCATCCATGTTGTTACAGGAATAAATAGGAGTAGGATTGCTAGGTCGTATGGTAAATGTATGTCTATCTTTTGAAAGTAGCTGTACCATTTTGTATTCTTATCAGGAATGAGTGAGAGGCCCTGTTCTTGCTTGTCACCAGCATTTCATAATGTCAGTTTTTGCTTGTTTGTTTTTAGCCACTCTGAGAGGTGTGCAGTTGTATCTCATTGTGATTTTAATTTGCATTTTCCTAATAAGTGATGATAATGAGCAACTTTTCATATGCTTATTTGTCATTAATTTATCATCTTTGGTGAAGTGTCTGTTCAGAACATTTGCATATTTTCTTTAATTGGAGTTGTCTGTTTTCTTATTGTTGAGTTTTAAGGGATCATTATATATTCTGGACACAAATCCTTTACCTGGATATAATTTGCAAATATTTTCTGTAATTTGTAGCTCGTTTTTCCATTCTTTTAATACTGCCTTTCATAGAGCTGTTTCAAAAAGTGTTTAATTTTGACAAACTACAGTTTATCAGTTTTTCTTCTCATGGAGCATGCTTTTGATATCTTACCTAAATACTCATGGTCACAATGATGTTCTCTTTCCTTCTCACAGTTTTATATCTTTACATTTCATACTTATGTCTATAAATAATTTTCAGTTAATTATTTTTTAAAATTTTTTTTTCAACGTTTATTTATTTTTGGGACAGAGAGAGACAGAGCATGAACGGGGGAGGGGTAGAGAGAGAGGGAGACACAGAATCGGAAACAGGCTCCAGGCTTTGAGCCATCAGCCCAGAGCCCGACGCGGGGCTCGAACTCCCAGACGGCGAGATCGTGACCTGGCTGAAGTCGGACGCTTAACCGACTGCGCCACCCAGGCGCCCCTTCAGTTAATTTTTGTATAAAATTCAAGGAGTGTGTTAGTTGTTCATTTTCTTACCTGTGGGTATATCCACTTGTTCCATATCATGCGGAAAAGATTATCTTCCCTCCATTGAATTCCTAGCTGTGTTTGATAATGGAGAAAGAGTCTCTTCACTACAGAGTCAATTGTTATGGTTTCTATCCTAAATTTAAACTTCTCCTTTAGTGTAATCTGCACACAATATTCTCCTTCTTAAGATGTGAATATTTAGAACATTTGTCCCTCTTATTTAAAGACGTTCTTTTTTTTTAATTTTAATATCCGCACTAGAATTCAAAAAGTAGTAGTATATTCAGAGTACGTAAGAGTTATCAATGGAAGAATACATTGTGTTTGGGATTGCAAATTATGGACATTGTCTTGTAGAATATGAATTAACCACTGTGTCGCTTTTTTTCTAGGAACAAAAGGCTTTCTTAAATATTCTTCACTTCAGCCTTAACCAAATTAAAACAATCTGAAGGCATTCTTCTTTTCCTTTCTAGAAAAAAAGAAAATGGATGTGGAAGGTAACATCCTTTCCCAAGCCAAGAAGCTAGGTGAATTCATTAAAAGCCAAAGGACTGCAGGTTTAAAAATAATAAACTCAAAACCTAAAGTGGTCTTTAAGTGTCTGAATAGAAGACACAAAATAAATCTTGTCTCTGATTGGGAAACTGAGTCAGGGATGGACCAGTACCTAATCATTTAGACAATAGCGAAAGCCTGGTAAAGGTGAATGGAAAGCCTGCAAACGTAGAATAGGCCAAGATCAAAGCCAAGAGGGAATGGACAAGGGGATGAGATATGAGAAATCAGGCGAGGAATCAGGGAGGAAGAGTGTGTGGGGACAGTGCCCTCTAGAAGTCAGTTGGTTTCATTTATGAAGCCCATAGCCTTGTCATCTTCCCTAGGACACTCAGCTTTCTTTGACTTTCAGTGTTGCTCGGTGATTTCTTTTTAATTTTTTTTTCAACGTTTATTTATTTTTGGGACAGAGAGAGACAGAGCATGAACGGGGGAGGGGCAGAGAGAGAGGGAGACACAGAATCGGAAACAGGCTCCAGGCTCGGAGCCATCAGCCCAGAGCCCGACGCGGGGCTCGAACTCCCGGACCGCGAGATCGTGACCTGGCTGAAGTCGGACGCTTAACCGACTGTGCCACCCAGGCGCCCCGATCGGTGATTTCTTAAGAACATTATTCAGCAGTTATTTTGGGGAAATGGGGAAAATGTCTCAGAGCATTTAGGAGAGTTGAGTTTCTTGGAATACCACCAGGAGAGTTTATTCATTTAATCATCCATCAAACATATACCAAGTATCTGTTTCTTATGAGCACCTTATTGGGAGTTCAGGATTCAGAATGAAAAAATTTGCTTAAATGAACATGCACAGATGGCCTGAAGTATGTATGGGGTTGTGGAAGGTACTTATAGTTTAATAGAACCTGGATTTCTATGTGAATTGACTGTACTTCACTTTGATATGCAACAATGGAATTATGCACTTTCTATGGAGGTACCACGAAGAAGTGATTAGATCTGTGGCGGTAATGTTAGGGGAAGATTAGTCAGGGAAGGCTTCTGGGAGGAGATGATATATGTGCTGGCTGTTGATAGACTCCTTCACTTACAGGTTTGTTGTCTGGAAACAGAATAATCTAGTAGTTATTATTTAAGTGTGGTACAATAGAGATCCTCAGAAAGTATATAGAAATTCAGAAGGATAAGGGAGGGAAGGAAGAAGGGAGTAAGGGAGGAAGGGGGGAGAGAATGGAAAACAAGAGAGTGACTTAAAGGAAATATATCACAGTTTAAAAACTATTACTCTGGGTTACTGAATTGTAAAATATTTTAAATATCTACACTTCGCTACTTTTCTGCTAATATGTACATTTCTGAATTAGGAAAATGTTAAAAGTCATTTCTTTAAAGATTTGCCCTAAAGAGGGAGAAAAGCACTGAAAACCTTTAAGATAGCAGAGTAAAAAAAGAATTCTTATTTTTAGGATAGGGATCATGGAGAATTTCTGGACACTAACTGAAGAAAGGCAATTGGCATCGTAATATTTCCTTTAAAAAAAATCATAGACCCACATGCATGAACTCCTGCTATGCCAACTCTCAAACTCATTTTCCTGGTGAGGGATATTATAGAAAAAATAATCTATTGAAATGCTTGCTGGGTTACAGAGTATAATTTTAGAGAGTTACAGAAATGGTGAAATGGCTATTAAAATTCCTTTCTAAAGTACTAGTGTTGGCTGAACAAATTAAAAGTCAGTCAGTGTTTCAGCTTTGAAGCTTGGGAAGCCTGAAACTGGACAAGTTAGGTGGCATTATGAAAATTACTGGTACATTTCAAAAATCAGAAAGTTTTGCCAAACTCTGAACGCTGTGTACTTGGTACCAGACATCATTGTTTATGCTTGGTGTTTTTTAATTTTTCTTATTTTTTTCTTGTATCAGTTTTCCTTGTGCTTCTTATTGGTATATATGTTTACACACACACACACACACACACACACACACACACACACAGAGTACAATTTTGTTGAGGACAAAATTATCTAGCAAACAAAACTTAAAGTATTCTTAAATGGTCTAGCCGTGTGTGAATCTGGAAGGAAAAAAAATACAGACTGAGGGATAGAAGTTTACTCTTTCCACAATTTTCTCTTTTTGATATACTTTTCTCCTTTTTTTTTTTGGTCTTATCTAAGTAAATATTAGTGATTTGTTCCTTTACTGTGTTTTTTCTTCTAAGTATATGGAAAGTAATGCTAGTAGCTTTTTTAACTCAGATGAAAAAAAAGGCATGTGAAATGTACATAAAATTGAATGTAGTAGCCCATGAGGCCTTGGTCGGAAGAGATAATTACAACAGGAAAGCAAAATTATTCGAACAGTATAACTAAATATGCTTCCTTTTTCATTTTATTTATTTACTTTTAAATTGAAATATAATTGACATGCAATATCCTATTGGTTTCAGGTGTACATCATAGTGGTTCAATATTTTTATACCTTACAAAATGATCTTGATAATACATCTAGTTACCATCTGTCACCACACGGTTATCCCAATATTAGTGACTATATTCCCTATATATATATTCCCTATATATTACATCCCAATTACCTATGTATTTTATTTTTTATTTATTTTTTCTGAATAATTTTCTTTTTTTTTGCTATTTTTTTTCAATATATGAAATTTATTGTCAAATTGGTTTCCATACAACACCCAGTGCTCATCCCAAAAGTTGCCCTCCTCAATACCCATATGACCTATGTATTTTAAAACTGGAAGTTCATACCTCTTAATCCCCTTCACATATTTTACCCCCCCCCCCCCCCCCCCCCCCCCCCGCCAAACCTTCTCCCTCTGGTTGTCAACATTTTGTTTCTTGAATCTATGAGTCTGTTTCTCTTTTGTTTCTTTTTTTTTTTTAATTTTTTTTTTCAACGTTTATTTATTTTTGGGACAGAGAGAGACAGAGCATGAACGGGGGAGGGGCAGAGAGAGAGGGAGACACAGAATTGTAAACTGGCTCCAGGCTCTGAGCCATCAGCCCAGAGCCTGATGCGGGGCTCGAACTCCCGGACCGCGAGATCGTGACCTGGCTGAAGTCGGACGCTTAACCGACTGCGCCACCCAGGCGCCCTATGTTTCTCTTTTGTTTCATTTGTTCATTGTTTTTCTTAAAGAATGCATTCTTTTCTATTTTTTAAAATTGAAGTATACCTTACAACTTTATATTAGTTTTGGGTATATAACAGTGACAAATCTGTATGTGATGCTATGCTCACCACAAGTATAGCTACCATCTGTCAACATACAACACAATTATAATACCATTGACTATATTCCCTGTGCTGTACATTTCATTCTTACTCTTTCAATGTTCATTGACTTACTCTTTCAATGACTGGAAGCCTGTACCTCCTGCTTCCTTTCACCCATTTTGCCCATCCCCTCCCTGCCACCCCACAATCATAAATTCTCTGTATTTATGAGTCTATTTCTGCCTTGTGTGTTTTGTTTTTTAGATTCCACATAGAAGTGAAATCAAATGGTATTTGTCTTTCTCTGTCTGACTTATTTCACTTAACATAATGCCCTCTAGGTCCATCCATACTGTCGCAAATATCATATATACTTCTTAAATGTCTTAAAGATGCTGGATGTAACTAATTATGAGCTGTTGCCATCTTTAAAGGTTCAAATCATTTATCATTTGAAGTTAAATGCCCTCGGTAAAATACAGGTTTGTAATATTGTAAAAACCTAGATAATATTATCATTTTTTAAAAATTGAGAAATACATAAATGTACTAAGAAGAATGTAAAAAGTTTGTTCTCATTCAAATAACATTATTAATTGTAGGAACCCTGAGTTTCTGAGTTATTTGTTGTGACTTTTCATTTTCCAAAGTTATAATAATTTATATGTTAATCCACTCGATAACTATTTAAAGAAAAATTTAAAATAATGGGGTGGAGAAATGCTACAAAAAAGTTATAAATATGATTAATCTTAAATGGGACTGTATGCTTAGATAAGCTCAGAAGAAGGAAAAATGAATCAGCCTTGGAAAGCAGGTGTTCAGGTAACTACTGCTGTATAACAAAATATTCTTAATAGTCTATTGCAATATCATTTGTTTTCCTTGCAGGTTTTGGGTCAAGTATTAGAGAATAGCTTGGTTGAGCAGTTCTTTTTAAGACTCGTATGATGTTGTAGTCAGAAGTTTCTTTTGGGAATATAGTCGTCTGAATCAAGTTCAGCTACATAATTTGTGGAGCCCAGTGTAAAATGAAATGGTGGGTCCCTTTATTCAAAAAGTTGAAAAAAATGCTGTGTTAAAGGTGATAAAAGTAAAACTTCTTTTTTTTATAGTCTCTCTCACATTGTCATGATGTATTTTGTGTGCTATTTAAAGGTTTTCTAAATAGAGAAAAATCAAAATTTTTGACCATCAGCATGAATTGTACCATTCATCTTTATTTTATGCAATACAAGTTATAGATGCAAATGTAAGAATATTTAACTTACATGTGGAATCACTGAAATTAAACAATTCACATTCCATAGTTTATACATGTACATATGTTTCATTCTTACCAGAACAATGGAATCACTGCACAGAAGCAACAAAATTGGTTTTATTTCAGTTCTTGTATGCATAATTCTACTAGTATTCTCTACTTTTGCCTTATTTAAGTAAAGTCTGAAAGGAAAAGGAACTACGAGTGGCCTTATTTTTCCCTTTCTTCCTTTGTAATTGTTTTTGTGGCAAGCAGTTGGCAAATGGAAGGAAGTACCATGAGTAAGAAGGGATATGATAGTTTTCCTTGGTCACTAGTATTTCTTAGAGTGCCACTGCCTTCCTTCTGAATTCTAAGTAAGTTGTTTTTTTAGTGGAAAGCGAGGCATCTTGGTTACGTGAATTCCCTTGCTTGTTAAGTTGTAGATGTTACTCATTTAGTCGCTGAATTCCCGTGCTTTGTGGGTCCAACAGATTTCTGTACTCCTGGGGCATCATGAATGCTATATGTGAGTAGAATGGCAGGGAACAGCAGATGCTCACAAATGTATTTATCTCCTTTGCTCACTCACATGCTCCATTGTTGTTGTGGAATTCATACCCCAAACACAAAGAGATATGATAATAAGGCCTCATATCATATACCATTATATTAAAAAATCTATTGGGGCACCCGGGCGGCTCAATCACTTAAGCGTCCAGTTTCGGCTCAGGTCATGATCTCACAGTTGACGAGTTCAAACCCCGCTTTGGGCTCTGCTGACAGCTCAGAGCCTGGAGTCTGCTTTGGATTCTGTGTCTCCCTCTCTCATTCTGCCCCTCCCCCACTTGTGCTCTCTCTGTCTGTCAAAAATAAATAAAAATATTTTTTTATTTTTTTTAATGTTTATTTATTTTTGACAGAGAGACAGAGCATGAGCGGGGGAGGGGCAGAGAGAGAGGGAGACACAGAATCTGAAGTGGGCTCCAGGCTCTGAGCTGTCAGCACAGAGCCCGATGCAGGGCTCAAACTCACAGATTGCGAGATCATGACCTGAGCTGAAGTCAGATGGTCAACCGACTGAGCCACCCAGGTGTCCCTAAATAAAAATATTTTTAAAAAATTAAAAAAAAAAAAAATCTCCTTGCTCTGCTGGTCAAATTTCTAGTGTAATAGTTATTAAAATCTGAGATGTTTTTATATATAAACAAAATATACGTGTGTATACAAATATAAATATACACATATGTAACAAATATACACATTTACATACACACATATCATAAAAATTTGCTTTCCAAAAGATATAATTGCTCAAATGATTTCTTGGTACTTACTTTATTTGTACTCAAAAATTTGTATTTTTCTCTGTGCTAGTTGTATATTATTCTAGATATCCTCTAAATCTTTTCCCAATTCTTTGCTATTACAATCAGGGTCACAATGAGTTATGATGTTTTATCTTGCCAATTTTCAGAACATCTCTCCATAGAAAATTTACAGAAGTGAGGTTGTTGGATCAAAAAGCATATGCAGGAGTGTCTGGGTGGCCCAGTTCGCTAAATATCTGACTCTTGATTTCGGCTCAGGTCATGATCGTCCCATAGTGAGATCGAGCCCCACACTGGGCTCTGTGCTGAGCAGGGATCCTGCTTAAGATTTTCTCCTCCCCATCTTGCATAAATGTATATGCACTCTATTTCTCTTTCTCAAAAGTAAAAATAAAATAAAATGAACAGCATATGTAGTTTTGAATTTTAATTCAC
Source organism: Prionailurus viverrinus (assembly GCF_022837055.1). NCBI lineage: Eukaryota > Metazoa > Chordata > Mammalia > Carnivora > Felidae > Prionailurus > Prionailurus viverrinus. The sequence goes on from NC_062569.1 coordinate 20,041,371, forward strand.
CAATATATATTTTCCACTTCTTGTCTTCCCGATATTAAACTAGGCACTTATTTTAATGGATATTTTCGTCTTAACTTTCAATGAGATTGTACCAATTTGTACTCCCTCAAGATTATGTGTGAAATTCTGTTTGCTCTTGTCCTTATTAGCAGTGTGTTTTTAAGCATATTAATCTTTGATAAGTGGATAACTGCAAAATGTTTTGATTTCCAGTTTTTGACTCTGGGTGTGATTGAGCATACTTTTATGTTTATTTGTTATTTCTCTCTTTTTGTTTCAAGGGATTGCCTACACACATCCCTTGGCCATTTTTCTTTTGACTTAACTGTCTTTAAACATTAAGAAAACTTTCTGTTCAGCAGAAGAGTTGCATATTTAATCTCTAGTTGTCACTTTTGCATTGTTTGGGGCATTTTTGAAGATTCTAAGATTTTGGTTATAAACCATCTTTTTATTTTATGGCTTCTGAATGTTTTGCCACGGTAAAATGAATATCATCTTTCCTCCTTTCCTTCCTAGTAATTATCCTTAATTTCCATCTCACCAAGATTGCAAACAAATTCACATTTCATGTCTTCCAGGTTTATCTTTCATATGTAAATTTTTATTCTAGTTAAAAATGATTAAACATCTTTAAAATCAAAGTATTCACTCCTTTGGAGAAGACGGTGCATTGAAATTAAAATATGTGAAAGGCACAGATTTGGGTCTGGCTGAAGGTAAAATTCTGGGTTCTTATGAAAACAACTTATTTCCATTTGTAGGTTAAATTCCTACAGATTCCCACATGCGCGTGCACACACACACAGTCCCATGTGTATGTAGATATTGTCCTGAACCTACTGGGGGTTCTTTTACCAAAAGTTGACTCATGCCTTGGTGGTACCATTTCAGCACCATTTAAAATCTTCCTATTAGTTGCTTGAGATTTGACACACATAATGAAATGAAGAAAATTTATATTTACTTAATTGGTGCTACCAACATGTTTTCTTGAAGATATTTGGCCTGTCTCAGTATCAAAATTGTCCTAAATACATTATTTGATAATTAATGACATTATAACATAGGGTGGGTGGTGAAATACTGAGTTGTCATTTTTACCAAGAACCCACAGTGAGCAGGACCATGTGAGCCCTCACGTACAGAGATAAGTTTCATAGCATTTCCATCCAGAGAATATAGTCTGAAAAAATGACACCCATAGTCATTCAAATCACTACAATACAAAGGAGTATATAATTGGTAAATATTTGGGATAAACTAAATAATTTAGATACATATAGGGGATGTGTCCCTTAAGCAACTTAAAATCATTCCAAAGAATTTGACACCTGTTGTATCATCAAGGCATTGATAGTCATCACAAGACATCTATAGGCTAAGATTAAGGTAGGACACTTTTAGTTAAAGAGAAGAATAATACTGAAGTTCAGGAGTGAAAAACTTGAGGGAATTCGTGGAGAACAGTGACTCTTTCAGACTAGTGAAATATGTGAATTGGATTTCAGGATAGAATTTAATAAGTCTACAGAGGAAAAGATTTTCCAAGGCCTGAAGATTTGAGACTCTCTTTAAAAGGCATTGATCAAAAGGTATGATCTTTATAGTTTATTGAGCTGCTAAGTGGAACAACCAACACAATGCATTTCAGGCAATAAAACCCAACAGCAGTAAATAGAATGCGTTGAGGAGATGAAGTTTCAAATGGGAGTTCTGAAGAGAAAGAGACCAGTTGTATTGACAAGGCAGCAGATAAAGGACTGAGTTCAAATAGATGTCATGGGAATGGAGAGTACAATCTGAATTTGAAAGCCAGTACAAATAATGTATTTACATACCTGGTGGATGTTTCATGTGAATCAGTGCAAATAAAATTATTTTTACATTTTTAATTTGAATACCTGTAAACTTGTCGGCCAAGTTAGGAGTGGCTGGCTTTAGATTGGAGAGTGGATTTGATTTTAAATATGTGGACTTGGAGGTGGAAGACTGGGTACATGTTAGGAGGCAGGGGAGTGTAGGGTTTGATCTCATCACAAAGGAGAGGTTAATTGAAGCTTTAGGAAATCATGGTAATTCATGAACAAGGCAATGGGAGTTTTAGTTTTTTGTTTTTACTATTTATTTTTTAAGCCTTGATTGAAGTATAGCTGAGTTGTATTAGTTTCACATGTAAAACATAGTGATTCGACAATATATACATTAGAAAATGCTCACCAAATTAAGGATAGCTACCATCTGTCACCAAAGTTACTGTAGTATTATCGACTGTATACCGTATGTTGTACTTTTTGTTCCTGTGACTTATTTATTTTATAACTGGAAGTTCGTATCACTTAATCTTCTTCACCTAGTTCACCTATACCCCACCCCCCCAACCTCCCCTCTGGCAACACCTGTTTGTTCTCTCCATTTACAAGTCTCTTGCTGTTTTTTGTTTGTATTTTAGATTTCATGTATGAGGGAAATGATGTGGTATTTGTTTTTTTCTAACTTATTTCACTGAGCATAATACTCTGTAGGTCCATTTGTGTTGAGGAAAATGTCAAGATTCCATTCTTGTTTTTGTGGCTGAATATTATACCATTGTATATGTATACCACATCTTCTTTATCCATTCATCTGTCCATGGAAATTTAGGTTGATTGCATATCTTCGCTATTGTAAATATATGCTACAATAAACATAGTATCCAGGAGTGGAATTGCTGGATTATATGGTAGTTCTATTTTTTTTTCTTTTTTCTTTTTTCTTTTTTAAAATTTATATCCAAATTAGTTAGCATATAGTGAAACAATGATTTCAGGAGTAGATTCCTTAATGTCTCATACCCATTTAGCCCATCCCCCCTCCCACAACCCCTCTAGCAACCCTTAGTTTGTTCTCCATATTTATGAGTCTCTTCTGTTTTGTCCCCCTCCTTGTTTTTATATTATTTTTGTTTCCCTTCCCTTATGTTCATCTGTTTTGTCTCTTAAAGTCCTCATGTGAGTGAAGTCATATGACTTTTGTCTTTCTCTGACTGACTCATTTCACTTAGCATAATACCCTTCAGTTCCATCCATGTAGCTGCAAATGGCAAGATTTCATTCTTTTTAGTTAATTATTTTGAGAAATCTACCTACTGTTGTTTATAATGGCAGCACCAATTTACATTCTCACAAACAGTGTATAACTGTTCCTGTTCTCCACATCCTCAACAACTCTTGTTCTTTCTTATCTTTTTGATAGTAGCCATTCTGACTGGTGTGAGATAACTTATTGTGGTTTTGATTTGCATTTCTCTGATAATTAGTTATATTGATGGTCTTTTCATATGTCTCTGGTCATCTCTGTGTCTTCTTTGGAAAAGTTTCTCTTCAGATTCTCTGCCCATTTTTTAATCAGGTTATTGGTTTTTTGATGTTGCATGATTTCATTGTATATTTTGGATATTAACTCCTCATTGGTTGTGTCACTTGGAAATCTCTTCTCCCATTCAGTAGATTACCTTCTCACTTTGTTGATGGTTTCATTTAGTGTGTAGAAGGTCTTTAGTTTGTTGTAGTTCTCATTATTTATTTTCACTTTTGTTTCCCTTGTGTAGGGAGACAGGTTCAGAACAAAAATTGCTAAAGCTTATGACCAAGAGAGTACTGCCTATGTTTTAAGAATATTATGGTTTCAGGTCTTATATTTAGGTCTTTACTTCATTTTGAGTTCATTTTGTGTATGCCAAAAGAAAGTGGTCCAGTTTTATTCTTTTGAATTTAGCTCTCCAGTTTTCCGACACCATTTATTGAGAAGACTGTCTATTCCCCGTTGTATTCTTGCCTCCTTTGTTAGAGGTTCATTGACCATATAAGCCTGACTTTCTTGGCTCTTTACTGTGTTCTGTTGATCTTTGTGTCTAATTTTGTGCCAGTAACATACAGTTTTATTCTTAAAGCTTTGTAGTATGGTTTGAAATCTGAGATTGTGGTACCTCTAGCTTTATTCTTCTTTCTCAAAATTGCTTTGGCTATTCATGGTATGTGGTGGTTCCATAAAAATTTTAAGATCATTTTTTCAGGTTCTGTGAAAAGTGCTATTAGCATTTTGATAGGGATTGCATTGAATCTGTACAGTGCTTTAGGTAGTGTGGACATTTTAATATTATTCTTTTAATCCATGAAGATGATATATCTTTCCATTTGTGTCATCTTCAGTTTCTTTCATCAGTGTCTTAGAGTTTTCAGGGTCCAGGTCTTTCACCTCCTTGGTTAAATTTATTCCTAGATATTTTATTATTATTATTTTTTAAAACGTTTTTATTTATTTTTGAGACAGAGAGAGACAGAGCATGAACGGGGGAGGGTCACAGAGAGAGGGAGACACAGAATCTGAAACAGGCTCCAGGCTCTGAGCTGTCAGCACAGAGCCCGACGCAGGGCTCGAACTCACGGACTGTGAGATCATGACCTGAGCCGAAGTCGGACACTCAACCGACCAAGCCACCCAGGCGCCCCGATATTTTATTATTTTTGATGAAGTTATAGATGGGGCTGCTTTCTTGATTTCTCTTTTTGCTGGTTCCTCTGGCTATGACTCCTGGGCTTTCAGGGAGTGATCTTGTATAGCAGAGGTTCTGTGTAGCCTATAGGACAATCCCCTTTGGTCATCAAAACCAGATGCTCCAAGGATGTCTGTTATGTGGGCTGCATGTGCCCCCTTGTTGGTATTAGTTGTGATTGCCACTGGTGTCTTGGTGAGTGTGGCTGGTCCTCAACCTGGTTGTCACCAGTGATTGGCCGTGACAATTGCAGGGGCACTGGTGGGCAGGGTTTGCCCCCATGCAGCTGGCTGAGAGGCCTGGGTATAGCTACTGCATGTGCACTTGTGGGTGGGATTAGTTACCAGTGCAGATAAGCGGTCTTGTTTTAACTACTGCAGATAGGCTAGTGGTAGGGCTAGGTCGCCCTTCACCTGAGCAAGAGTCACTCTGGAGGGCCACCAGTCCTGACTGGGGATGGCTGTCAGGTGGGGCAGTGCAGTATTTGCTCTGGTGGGGGGATGGTGGTCCCAACTAGGGCTGCCCACTGGGTGAGAAGGGATGGGAGCCACTTGAGAGGGGTACCTGCCAAGGCTGCAGTATGGGTGGAGTCATTCTGCAAGAAAATGCTGGGGCCAGGCAAGCAATACTAACAAGGTAGATGGAAGGCATTATAACTGCCTCTTAACAGTGTCTGGTCAGCTAGGTTGAAGGAAGGCAAGAAAAACGTGCCTGCTAGTGCTTCTGTTCCTGAAGAAACCTCCCTTCCTCTCTGGCACATGTCCTAAAAGTAGGAATAAATGTCCTTTATATATATTTCAGGCACTTTTTAAGCTGCTGTTTCTGTGTTGGGTCTCAGGGTGAGTAATACAGCCTGTTGTCCTGTTAAGAACAGAGACTCAGTTTTTTATAGTCTCTTGACTCTCCCGAGAATTAAACCTGCCATTTTTAAAGACTTTATGGTGGCTTCTCTACTTGGTGCAGGTCCTCAGGGCCAAGGTTTCCAAGTGTGGGGCTTGAGTCCCTTGTTCCTCCATGCCTGTTTTACTTGTGAGTGTTTTATCCAGCCTTGTGTATTGGGGTTTGATTCCCAATCACGTCTCTTTCCTTCCTACCCCTCTTAGTGTGGCCTTTTTATGTCTTTATCTGTAGAAGATCTGTTCTCTCAGCCTTCAAGCCATTTTCATTCATTACATTCCTACATGGAATGAAACTCATTCACTACATTCATTACGTTGAAACTCATGTAGATCTCTTACTCCACCATCATCACCTATTCTTAGACTGGTTTGGCAGTGGGCTTTTAACACAACCATTAAATTGCTTCCAAATGTCAGAGTAAGAATAGAGGAGAAAGACTTAGGGGAAGAGGTGTGGAAGGGATGTTTAAATAAGCAGGAAGATAATAAGCCCTTCCTCCCTGGAAATTGAAAGGAGAGAAAGTTCTATTTGTACACTGGAGTGGTTTCATTGAAGTGGTGTGAGTAGAAGCCAGATGTCTTGGGGGTTAATAGCCTAGTTTCAAAGTCATATACATAATAAGTGAGGAGTATTTCAAAATCATCTTCATTGAAGTATAAATGGCATGCAGTAATAAGCACCAGTTTTAAGGGTGCATTTCGGTGAGTTTTGATGAATTTATACACACCACAATAAAGATATAGAGTATTTTCATTATTCCACAAAGTTCTTTTACGATCCCTCTCAATTCACCCCCTGACTTGTTGCCCCAGGCAACTACTGGTCTGTTTTCCTTCATTAGAGATCAGATTTGTCTTTCCTAGAATTTCTTGTAAGTGCAGTCATACAGTACATAATCTTTTGTGTCTGGCCTTTTGCACTCAGCATCATTTTGAGATTCATTCATGTTGTATGTGTCAGTAATCTGTTCTCTTTTTTTTGGTGAGTATGTAGACAATGTTTTTGAGCAGTTTTATTAGGGAGGTGATATAAAGACCATAAGAAAGAAATATAAATAAATTTCTTGCTTATTTTTCAGATAGCAAAAATCTGCGAGTGTTTGTAAACAGATAAAAGGACTCAGGAAGGAAGTCAAATAGAGAACACTAAAAAGGAAATGATTTATTTAAAATATTCCTAGAGGACTATGGGTTATAAAAGTAAAAAGGACATAAGATGTGAGAGTACAAGCAGGGGATTTAGCCTTAGAATTAAAATAAATAAAACAAAAAACAGGAAGAAAATATTTCTTTAACCACAGTGAAGGAGATAAGGTAAACTAAAAAGGTATTCTAGTTGAAATTAAATTTTCAAGATAAAGAATATGTCAGGAATTAGGGTAGAAGATAGTGGTGAAAATGCACATCAATTGGTCTAGAGTTTCTTTGTAAGAAAGTAAATCCATTTTCTGAGAGAGATAATAGAGTTGGAGGTGAAAATTTGAGGAAAAGGGGTCTATTTTATTAACATGGCACATGGAATCAGCCCATGACATCTCATATACTCAGCATATTTTTTACTTACTCTAGCAGTATTTGAGAAGAAGAGAGATAACACTCACGGATGATCTGGTATTTGGGTATTGATCAATGAGTGGGTCATGAGGTCAAGAAAGTGAAGGATTTCATGGTGCAAGGAAACACCGTTTAAAACACTAACTGTGGTTACTATAAAAAATGCTGCAGTAAATATCAAGGTGCCTATATCTTTCCAAATCAGTGTTTTCATGGCGGGGGGGGGGGGATAGGCAGTAAATACCCAATATTGTAATTACTGTGTCATATGGTATTTCTATTTTTAATTTTTTGAGGAAGCTACATGCTGTTTTCTATAGTGGTTGCACCAATTTACACTTCCACTCACAGTGCATTACGGTTTCCTTTTCTTAACATATCAAAGACACCCAAATGTCCATCAATAGAAGAATGTATAAAGACAAGGTGGTGTGTGTGTGTGTGTGTGTGTGTGTGTGTGTGTGTGTGTGTGTGTATGTATGTATGTGTATATACATTAGTCAGCTATGAAAAGAAGAATGAGAACTTGTCATTTGCAACAACATGGATAGACCTATAGGGTATCCCAAGTGAAATAAGTCAGACAGAGAAAGATGAATACCATATGATTTCACTTAAATGTAGAATCTAAAAAACAAAACAAATAAAACAAGTGAACAAACCAACAAAAAGGAAGTAGGCTTTTAAATAAAGAGAACATACTGGTGGTTGCCTGAGGGCAGATGGGTAGGGGATGGTCCAAATAGGTAAAGGGGATTGAGAAATATAAACTTCCAGTTGTAAAATAAGCAAGTCATGGAGATAAAATACAACATGGGGAATATAGTCAATAATATTATAATAACATTGTATGGTGATAGATGGGTATTATACTTACTGTGGTGAACTTTCAGGAATATATAGAATTGTTGACTCATTGTGTTGTACACCTGAAATTAATATAACATCGTATGTCCATTATACTTAATAAAATAAATACCACTAAAAAAAACCCCACTAATTCTGGGATCCATATTAGGCGGAAAGAGAAGTTCAGGAAGTTGATGAGTGAGAAGAATAAAAGGGGAAATGGAACGAGGGAACAACAGTGAAGAATGTTGGAAACATCCAATCCATTCAGTCTTGGGTGAACCTCATGATCCATGAATTAGGCACCAATGTGTCCTTTCTTTCTGATAGGGTCCTTTGGTGATTGATGCTTTTCCTGGGTGGGACTAGAATTCTCTGAAGGCCCACTTGAACTAAGTAACTGGAATCACATGCACTTCCTCAGAAATATCCCATGCTGCCTTGCATTCTACTCGTTCCTTTTCTTTAATTTGGAGCTCCCAGAATGCCCTATGGTTGTGTACCTTTTTTTTTTCTTTTTCGGTAAATATTTGCTGTTTCTGCTGTAGCACTTGACCCTGATCCAGTAATGAAATCTCCTAGTATAAAAATTTAAAACAGCCGTAAATTTGCTTATTCCTGTCTATATTACCTACATGAGGAGTTGTCAAGATTTAAGCTACATATGAATAATGTGAAGTCGTATTAAATGCAAGTTCTAATTCAGTAAGTCTGGGTTGGGCACAAGAATCTGCATTTCTAGCAAGCTACCACAATATGCTGATGTGCTTGAATCACATTATCAGTTCCATAGATCTGGCCTATACCTCTCCATCTTGGCCTTTGCAAGCAGAAAGATGTTAAGGAAGAACGAGTTCAAAGATGTGATTAAACTGAATTAAGACTGAATTAAGACCGAATTAAGAGAATATTAAGGTCTTTGGAGTCATCAGCATTGCACTCGTAGGAGAAAACACAGATATTAACTAAAACCATATAATAAAATGACGCATGAAGTAGAGAGGAAAAACCAGGTAAGTGAAGAGGGTAAGAAAAATGTGATAAAAATGAAAACCTGAGTGACAAGTATGTAAAGAACACTATAGATGGTGACCTAGACTTTGAAAGAGGCAACTGTTGAACGCTTGCCTAGGGAAAGAAAATCCTAACAAAGAACATAAATGAAAATGATGTTCTGCTTGGGAGCTTCAGTCACAAACCCCTAAACAAACAAAGAGGAATTATTACACGTGTGTTGCCAAGGCTACTGTTTTCACAATTTAAAAGAGTTTTGTCACCTATAGATGGGAGAACAAAACAGTTGAGTTTTGGAAGATAAGTTTTGATGCCTATATAAAACAGTAATGAGGTATCTGGGAATCCCCACCTGATTTCTGCTGAGCTCTCTTACCTTGTGCTGTGTAGATTTCTCAAATGAGAGTCTTTCCCCTTGTCTGTGTATGATTCCAAGATTTCTTTGGCCTGTCATGCTGGGGCTCTGTGCTTCTGAGCACCTTTATCACTGCTGGGAGCTTGCTTATAAATTTTGTGTCCAGCTGTGGTAAAGTGAACGCTGTTAAAAAAGGAATTGAGGGGTTTTTTTTCCTTTATATAGGATCAAACTTGGAAAAGGGAACATCAATATAAAATGAACAATACTTAAATAACTTTTTTTTTCACTTCCATTTACTTTCGGAGAGATAAGTTAGGATTCTATTCCACTTAGCGTTTCTTTTCATGTTGGATCCTGCAGTGAAGGTATAATAACTTTGCATATGGAAGTGGTCAGCAGGGTTTAATTTCAATAGGACTCAGAGGTGGGTTAAGATAGAGGGAGTGGTCTCTCTCTCTGCCCCTCCCCCGTTCATGCTCTGTCTCTCTCTGTCTCAAAAATAAATAAACGTTAAAAAGAAATTAAAAAAAAAAAGATAGAGGGAGTGATTTAAACAGCCCTTCCCCTGCTCTTTCAGATACACTAGAAACTACTGGAAAGTGGTGTATGTGCAGAAGTCATTTTAGCTAAACGAAACACACTGAATGTGTTAGTATTACAGGTAAAGATCATTTAATAAATATTAACAAGACCACGTTTGTATAAGTCTGACAAATCTTTATTGATTTGAGAGCGATGTGAAAAGTTGATATCACTGTCTTAATTTGGGTTCCCTCAGAGTTAGACCTATCATCAGGATTTATGGTTAAGTAGTTTTTTGGGGTGTTGAATACAAATACTCTAGAAAGAAATGTTCGTGCTGGTAGTTGGACATCAGGCTACTGCATAATTAAGTGGTAAGTGTGAAAAGTTCTGGATTGAGTATTGCCAGTGTCTGCTGCATACTGTAGTATTGAATTCCAGTTTGTATATGTCATCTTTTCCTACAGAGATGTGCTATTCAAGCAGAACTATTTTGAATATAAAAACTAAAGAGAGGATATTATTACAGTATGAAATCAGAAATTTAGAGATTAAAGTATGACAAACAGCTTTCAGAACATAATTTTAGCTGTGATTATAAATATACACCCATTGTTAATGCAATTAGATATCTTTCAGACCTCTTTTCTTGAGAATAAAATGGTGAGAGAAAACATGGTGTGTTTTCAGGGATCACATTTTCTAGTGTGTGTGTGTGTGTGTGTGTGTGTGTGTGTGTGTGTGTGTGTGTATTTGTTTTTGACAACAATAGATGACATAGAGGGGCACCTGGGTGGCTCAGTCGGTTAAGCGTTGGACTTCAGATCAGGTCATGATCTCATCCTTGGTGAGTTCGAGCTCTGAGCTGTCAGCACAGAGCTTGGAGCCTGCTTCGGATTCTGTGTCTCCCTCTCTCTCTGCCCCTCTCCTGCTCGCTCTGTCTCTGTCTCTCAAAGATAAATAAAAATTAAAATTTTTAAAAATAAAAATATAATAGATGACACAGAAATAGATATTCATTCCTGTTTGGTGAGAACAAAGTTTATACCAAACTGTGTGAACAGAAGTGTGCGGGCATCTCCAAGAGGGGATCTGCCTGCTGTGCTCTACAGCAGGAGCAGTGCCCAGTAGTTGAGTTGGTGATTTGGTATCTTAAATCTACTGGCACCAGAGTGTCCCAAGCTTCATCTTTGTGTGGGTAGAAATGAGATCATTTTAGTAGGAATAGCTCAACTTCGATTGGATCTTGCCATGACTTCCTGACAATGAGCTTCCACATCTTTTTATCCTCCCTGTGGCGTTTTCTTCGGTTTCCAGCTTGTGCATCATTGTGTCTTAACTCTGTCCTAACTTTCCACGAGCCTGCTATCATTTAATTATCCTTTGTAGTCACTGCAAAACTTTTCTTAATAGATGCTGGTTGTCTACCATGCCTTCAGGGTCAGAATGGCAGTAAAACCTTTTGAGATGTCTTCAAGTTATGGCAGTATAAAGAGGTAGAGTTGAAGTAAAATGGAGAATACATGCATCAACTGAAGATATTTAAATTAAAATATTGTGAACATTCTCCCAAGGAAAATACATACCTGGAATATACTAAGCTGGCAAGTAAGTTATCATGTTTGTGACTATTACTCCAGTGAAGATTAAAAATACAAATTAAAAGAAAAATCTTTTGTGTCATTTTCTCTTTGATGGTTGAAATAACAGTTCTCTCCTCTGAAATCTACCAGTATTGGACTTACTTATATCTTACTGTCTCATGAATATCTGTTTTTCTCATTCTATTGTTGAGAATCCAGTTGACCACCAGTTTATCTTTGAGCCTCAAAATATTTAGGCCACTGCCTAGCATATACTTGGCATGGGCAGGATTTTATTATTTTTTTAAGTGCGTTCATTCGTTGTACAACTACTTGTGGGGTTATTCTTTGAACCAGGTATCAGGTGCTGGGAATAGGCAGTGTGTAACAGTGAATAAAATAGGCAGTGCCTCAGAGTTCACATGGCTGCATTCTAGTGAAGTTGGCATATGGTAGACAATCAGTCAGTAAAATTGTTGGGATACTTTAGGTTACGTGAAAATATATAGCATCTCCCATAATTTTACAAACAGTAGTCCAGAATTATTAAACTACAGACACTCAACTTGAAAATTTTCATTCTTCTGATTTTCTGTTGACACATTCTTGGACATCTATGATTGTTTATCTTGGGCATTTGATTTAAAAAAAATATTCAAGTATATTTAGTGCTAAGCAAAGTGGCTGGCACATATTCTGATTTCCGTAAAACTATTTATTAATGTTAAATACATTATGTTCTGTTAATGATCAGGAACCCTGCCACATACTTTCCATGCATCTCTGTTTAATTTAACAACAATCTTACAAAATCACTGGTATTATCCCCAATTTACAGTGAAGATATTTATGGCCCAAGAAAATTAAATAATGTATCAGTGCTGCACCTTTCAGCAAGTAAGTGTATGTGCAGAAATGGAGATTCGTTTCATTTTAGAGCCTATGTTCTTAAACACTATACACAGTAGCTTATAGTAGCTCAGCTGGCCAGAATCTATGGCATACACATATGAAAATTACCAGCCATTTCTATAACAAACAATCCACATATAGAAAACATGGAGAAAAAAATAAGCACAACATATTAAAATTCTCATTAGTTGTCACATCTGATTTTCAATGGCCCACTTAGATTTAAGATGATCTGTGAAATTTTATTCACATATTTTATACTCTCAATATTTTTAATTTAAATTGTAGTTAACATACAGTACAATATTGGTTTCAGGGGTAGAATTCAGTGAATTATCAGTTAAAAACAACACCCAGTGTTCATCACAACAAATGCCTTCTTTAGTACCCATAATCTACCTAGCCTCTTGCCCACCTACTTTTCTCCATCGACTGGTAGTTTGTTCTCTACCATTAAGAGTCTCTTGTGGTTTGTTTCTCTTTTTCCCCCCTTCCTGTATGTTCATCTGTTTTGTTTCTTACATTGAACATGAGCGAAATCATATGGTATTTGTTTTACTCTGATTGACTTATTTCTTTTAGCATAATACATTCAAGTTCCATCCATGTCATTGCAAATGGTAAGATTTCATTCTTTTTGGTGGCTGAGGAATATTCCATTATATATATAGTATTATATATATATAAATATAAATATATATATAATATAAATATATATATAATATAATATATATAATATAAAATATTATATATTATTCCATTATATAATATATATATTATATATATTATATTATATATGTTACATATTATATTATATATATCTTATATATATTATATATTATATAATTCCATTATATATATTATATAATTATATATATATTATATAATTCCATTATATATTATATATATTATATTATTATATATTATATATTATATATTATATATTATATATTATATATTATATATTATATTATATATATTATATATATAATGTATTCCATATATATATTCCATATATATTATATATGTATTCCATATATATATTCCATATATATTATATAATTCCATTATATATATATTATATATATAATGTATTCCATTATATAATATATATATATATACTATAATATATATATTATATAATGGAATACACACACACACACACACACACACACACCCCACATCTTCTTTATCCATTCCTCAGTCAGTGCACATTTGGGCTCTCTCCATAGTTTGGTTATTGTTGATAATGCTGCTATAAACATTGGGGTGCATCTGCCCCTTCAAATCTGTATTTTTGTATCCTTTTGGTAAACACCTAATCGTACAATTGCTGGATCATGGAGTAGTTATATTTTTAGTTTCTTGAGGAACCTCCATACTGTTCTCCAGAGCGGCTGCACCAGTTTACATTCCCACCAACAGTATAAGAGGGTTCCCCTTTCTTCACATCCTCGCCAATACCTGTTATTTCTTGTGTTGTTTAGTTTAGCCATTCTGAGAGGTGTGAGGTGGTATCTCATTGTGGTTTTGATTTGTATTTCCCTGATGATGAGTGATGTTGAGCATCTTTTCATGTGTCCATTAACCATCTGGATGTCTTCTTTGGAAAGTGTCTATTCATGTCTCTGCCCATTTCTTCACTGAGTTATTTGTTTTTTGGGTGTTGAGTTTGATATGTTCTTTATAGATTTTAGATACTAACCCTTTATCATATATGTCATTTGTAAATATCTTCTCCCATTCTGTAGGCTGCCTTTTAGTTATGTTGATTCCTTCACTCATATTTGCTTTCATTTCCTTTTTTGGTGAACTGAGAACATTTATGATTAAAACCTAAATATTTGCTTATGAAAATTGGAGGAGGGGTGATGAGAAACCAGAGAATTGAAATTAATTATCATGGCTTTTATATTCAAAGCATTAAATGATATTATACTAGAAATTATGGAGTAGTAATGTTATATTCTTAATATCTTTCAAAAATGGAAGTAATGGCATATCTAACTGAATTGAGTTTGGAAAAAAGATGATTACATTAGGGAAGACTTGAGGGATAATTACTAAATGATTAAAACAAACCCACACAAAAAAGACTGGTGTTAAATGTTTATGTAAAATGAACATTGGATATTTAGATGAGCACTATTAGCAAAAAAAGGCTTTAACCCTCTCAAGATGTTCATTATCATTTAAAAAAGACTTCTGTGATTCTTATTTTGGTAGTGAAACACAGCATCCTTGTAAATTGCTGAATACTGTAAGTTGCCTAAAACTAAATATAAAAATCTCACATTTTACTTAGAGCTTTATAATTTGCAAAAGCACTTTTACATCCATTCTTTCATTTGTTCTTGACAATCGCCATGAAAGCGAGGTTGTTGTTATTTCCATTTTATAGATGAAGAAGTTGAGGCTCAGAGCAGTAAGTGGCTTGCCCAAGTTCACAAAGTCAATCCATTCTCCTGCCCAGTATGCAAGCCTAGTTCAATTCCAGCTTCACAAAAGTTCAAACTGAAGCTGACTGTCCCCCTCCTTACTGTCATTGTCCTTATGGAGATATGTGAAAAAATGACATTTACCCTTGAATGCCCTTAATTTGAACATATTTAATCTCAGCACTTATTGTATTTTCATGATTACTTTAGTAATTGGTTACAAATTCAGTTCATTCACTAGGCTGTCATCCCAGACTTTTTTCTTTTATTAATTTGAGGCTGGCTGGTGATGACTATGTGGTAAAGATTATGGTCAGCAAGTTGGGTGTGGTTAATGAAATCTTCTGTATAAAACATTTTGAAAAAGATTGTAACAAACCATGGTGTCTCTGTGTATTTATTGAGAGAATTCACTTTGGCTCCTTGGCCATGGAGACATGTCTTTTATGAATACCTTAGAGGCTTTGATGAGTAAAGAAGACAAAGCTTAAGTTGAACCAATCACCCAAAGATGATTTAATTTATATTTAAATTCAGATTCTTAAAAATCTTTGCACTAGCTTTTGGTGCGTATACTGTGTAATTTAGTTACTGTCAGCCATGCAGACTATGTGCCATTAAGATGTCTATATTAACAAGTTCAAAAGAACAACTGAGTTGTCTTTTTTGTTAAAAAGATCAAAAACACACAGCTACAAAGAAATCTATTTTCTCCTAAGCCCTGAAGTGATTATAAATCTCTCTAAAATAAAGCAAAATAAATTAAACCATCATTTTCTTTTTTTTTTTAACGTTTATTTATTTTTGAGACAGAGAGAGACAGAGCATTAAATGGGGGAGGGGCAGAGAGAGAGGGAGACACAGAATCGGAAGCAGGCTCCAGGCTCTGAGCCGTCAGCCCAGAGCCCGACTCGGGGCTCGAACTCCCGGACCGCGAGATCGTGACCTGAGTTGAAGTCAGACGCTTAACCGACTGAGCCACCCAGGCGCCCCTAAACCATCATTTTCAAAATTGCCTCTGTGAATTTGAAAATCTGTGAAGATTTTCAGTCTTAACATTCAAAGCAATGCTTCATCCAGAATGCCATACTTATGAATTAAATGTTATGATGTCTGGGATTTGCTTCAAAGTAAATGAGGTTGAGGGTGAAGAACTGCTTAGGGGTATATAGATGTAATATGATTGACCATTGATTCATAACTCTTGAAGGTTGGCAATGAATACATGAAGTTCATGATCATACTTTTTCTACTTCTATTAAAAAAAGTAAAAAATAAGAAAAAATCTTGTCATTTTGATATTTCATATTTTAATTTAGTGCATATACATAAATTCTGTATTTGTATGTATGGCTGTATGTGTATGTGTGGGTATGTAAGCATGTGTATATTTGTGTGTATATGCATATATATTTACACATATGCACATGTCACTTCTACCTAGAGAACATGGTGAATAAATGTTTAGGTTCTGATTGCATGTGAATAAATGTTGAGGTTCTGATTACATGCTATTGATGCAGTTTTCTAGAAGAAATTAAGCTACCCCAGGGAGAGGTGAAGGAGCATTTATTTTTCTTCTCTTTAGAGATTACTTTGTTTATGTGAGAATCAGTGCTTTCCTAAGGGAAAATAGAAAATAATGCATTTTCCTGATAATGTCTACATGAAATATAAATCATCTGTACTTAACATGATGGAAAAAATAGTTAAAATTACTCTGAAGTAGAAATATAAACAAAGATTAAAAATATCTGAGACATTGCTAGAAGAACATTGAAAGAAGAGATCTCTGGTGAGCATGTTTCTGATGCACCTCTTTAGAAAATTTCTACCAAGTTTATAGGAAATTGACAAAGAATAGCATTTTTTCATATCGTTCCAAGATATATGAAACAGAAAAAAAAAGAATCTGTTTCAGCTAAAACAGTTGCAGTAAGTACCGGCTCATTACTATATACTTGGACTGAGTTATGTCAATTGATTTGCTTTGCTTGTAGCTTAAGTTTTGAGAATTTTCATTTGAAATGTCCAGCAAAAGAGGATTTACTAAATTATGATACATTTATGCTACAAAAATAATTCTCTGTAGTGAGTCAAAAAGATGAGGTAAACTATTTTGTACTTGTATCTGGCAAAGAATAATTCTACCATGCGGGGTTAAATAGGCAAGGAAGATTTTATTCGGTACTGTTGCAGTGGAGGTCAAGATTATTGCAATAAGAGAAGGAGACTGACCTCAACTCCACTACAACAAAGATGAGATAGTTTTGAAGCACTGGAGTGAACTAGTAGAAATAGACTGGAGAACATTGCGGGGGGAGGGGATGACCAGGGAGTTTGGTCATTCTGATTAGGCTGTCTATGTTTGCTAATTGGCACTTATCTAAGTTAGATTCCTACCATCCCATGGAGACTTGGAGACAGAGGCACTGTTTTTCTTGATATTTACATTTCAAAAGGATGGCCCCCAAACCTTGGGAAAGACTATCCTGAGTTGTAAAACTGGCCAGAAGTGGGAGAAGATTGACATCTCAAAGGGGACATGCTGTTAAGAAAAGTGAGGCCAGGGGCCAGTATCAGGAAGAAACTTGTCCAAAGTTTAGCCACGCTGAGGAGAATAGTAGCTTTCTTGGTTATAGGGAATAACCTCCATTTTTTATGGAAAACAATTAAAAAAAAATTTTTTTTTCAACGTTTTTATTTATTTTTGGGACAGAGAGAGACAGAGCATGAACGGGGGAGGGGCAGAGAGAGAGGGAGACACAGAATTGGAAACAGGCTCCAGGCTCCGAGCCATCAGCCCAGAGCCTGATACAGGGCTCGAACTCACGGACCACGAGATCGTGACCTGGCTGAAGTCGGACGCTCAACCGACTGCGCCACCCAGGCGCCCCTGGAAAACAATTTTTTATGGAACAATTTTCATTTCTTAATGGAAAAAAATGAGGCCTCTGGTTAATGGCTGACTAGATACTTCAAATAAGCCTTGCATTAAGGACAAATAGAAATTTTGGACAAAAAATTATACTTATAAAATCTTCTTGAAAGCCATTAATTATCAAGTTAGTAAAAATTTAAGGTGCTGAGTCAGCAACTAGTTTAGTATAAGAATAAAAATTCCTGATTATTTGAAGAGATAGAAGTGAAAAAGAAAAAAAATGGAATAAAAACTGGGAGAACATAAGGGCAAATATTAAATTTTGAGATAGTAATTTTTAATATGAAAGCAATAAAATAAATTTAATGACATAAGCTTAGACTAAATATAAAAGTTTTTTGTTCTATAAAAATGTAAAAAGAGGCAAACAGCAACTGTGGAGAAATATTTAAATAAACATAAAATTAAATTACAATATTGCTGTTACCTGAAAAGCTTTTGGAAATAAGAACAAAAAAACCATTCCATTCAAAAAGTGGGCGAAAAATGGGAAGAGGCAATTCATAAACAAAGAGCCACAAATGGCAGTGAAACGAGGAAAAAAAAAGCTTCCTTGAAATAAAATCATTGCAAATTAAAGAAATATACCACTTATCAGATTGGTCCCCAACTCACTGTTGAAGAAGCATTGGTAATAGTTTCACATTTCTACTGTACCTCAGTATTGTAAACTGGTACATACTATTGGGAAACAGTTTGGCAAGAATGTTTTAGTCCTTGACCTTGTATTTCTCCTGAGATCGTATCCTTGGGAAATAACAGTAGTGGATGTATGTACATTTGAAATAACCTAAATTCCCAATAGTCAAGGATTTTTAAAACTAATCATGGAACATTTATACTGCTTGGAAATTAAATATTCAAATATGGAATTATGTTGAAACTGCTATAACATTGCCTATGCAGTGTGAATCTATGCATGAGTGATAGCACATAAACAAAGCTATATGCATTTAAATTTTCTTCCTTACACACTTTTTTGTTTTCTTACTTTTCTGAAATAGACTTGCTAATTTTAAAGAAGAAAATATTTTAAAATGTCAATCTCTTCCTTTTCTTGATGGAACTTTTTACAGTCCTTCATTCCCGCTCCATTTTATTCCATCTCTGAAAATGTCTGTAAACAATTGTATATGAATATAATAATTGAATGAACAATATTCATATGTGATATATACACTACATGGTATATTATATATACATATATGGTGCACAGAGAGAGACAGACACATCTTTGTTTTTATCTAGATGGTTGGATTAAATTTCTCCTTGAACTAAGTCATGATTTTATGGGTAAATATTACCAGACATTGACTTTCACTTAAGAGCTTGCCACCCAGATGCCCCTAAACTTTTAAAGTATTATATTTTGTTTTGTCTTATTTTATTCTTATTATTATTGTTGTTATTATTATTACTATTATTATTATTATTTAGTGTTTTATTTATTTTTGAGCAAGAGAGAGAGAGAGAGAGAGACAGCAAGTGAGCATGAGCCATGGAGGGGCAAGGAGAGTGGGAGACAGAATCTGAAGCAGGCTCCAGGCTCTGAGCTGTTAGCACAGAGCCCATTAGGGAGCTGGAACCCAGGAACCATGAGATCATGACCTGAGCCGAAGTTGGATGCTTAACCAACTGAACCACCCAGGTGCCCCAACAGGAAATTTTATTAAGTACTCTTAAGAAATAAAGGTCCAAAAGTGTTTGTAACATATATAAATTTATAATTAGATGGTTTAGGTACTGGGTATTTACCCGAAGAATATGAGAACACTAATTCAAAGCGATACATGCACCCCCATGTTTATAGCAGCATTAATTACAACAGCTATGGTATGGAAGCAGCCCAAGTGTTCATCGACTGCAGAATGGATAAAAAAGATGTGCTATATATACAGAATGGAATATTATTCAGCTATTAAAAAAGACAACAGGGGCGCCTTGGTGGCTCAGTCGGTTGAGCGTCCGACTTCGGCTCAGGTCACGATCTCACGGTCCGTGAGTTCAAGCCCCGCGTCGGGCTCTGGGCTGATGGCTCAGAGCCTGGAGCCTGCTTCTGATTCTGTGTCTCCCTCTCTCTCTGCCCCTCCCCCGTTCATGCACTGTCTCTCTCTGTCTCAAAAATAAATAAATGTTAAAAAAAATTAAAAAAAAAGACAACAACAACATGGATGGCATTAGAGAGGAATAAGCAAAATAAGAGAAAGGCAAATATTTTATGATGTCACTAATATGTGGAATTTAAGAAACAAAACAAGCAAAGGGAGACAAGAGAGAGAGAGAAACCAAGGAATAGACTCTTAACTGCAGAGAACAAACTGATGCTTACCAGAGGGGAGGGAGATGAAGAGATGGGTTAAATAGGCAGTGGGGATTAAAGGGTGCACTTGTTGTGATGAGCCCTGGGTCATGTATGAACCATTTAACTACTATACTCTGCACCTGAAAGTAATATAACACTGTATGTTAACTAACTGGAATTAAAATCAAAACTTGAAAAAATTGATGGCTTATAAAAATACAGCAGCTATGACCATAGTGTACCCACAAGGTCTTGAAACAAATCTCCTAGACCCAACACTTCAGAAAACAAGCATCACACTGCAGTAAAAATGCTGGCAAGAAGCTAGAATAATAATCTGCCTGATCTAGACTTCAGAGCACTCTCATCTGATTTCCCCAACTATCTTGAAGTGGTGACGTCAGCCTCTTCATGATGGTAGGTGACGAACATGAGGCTCAGATATAGGAGTTTACCTCCCAGAAGTCAGAGTTTGCTGTTTTGGACCTTGAAATGTGTTTATCTGATCTAGGGCTCACTTCATGGTGCTGATTCTAGGGACACAGCCATTCTTAAAAAAGGGTTTCTAAAGTTGGTGGATTTTTAATGAAATTTCCTCCAACCAAAGATTTGGGCCTGCGTCCTTCCTCTCTCCTTTGAGATTGTAAGCTCTATGAGGGCAGGGACTCCACGACCTGCTTGTTTCTTCTACAACACCTTACACAGTGTCTCCTTTTGAGAGAGTAAGAGTCAAATAAATGTGTGCTGAATGGCAATGTAGTGTGAAGGTATTAGGGTTGTATTTATTGGCTAGGACTGGAGTAACAAAGTACCACAACCTGGGTGGTTAAAAACAGAAATTGTTTCATGTTTCTAGAGACTGGAAGTCAGAGATCAGGATGTCCACAGGGTTGCCTCCTTCTGAGGGCTCTGGGGGAACCTCTGTTCTGTGCCTCTTACCTACTTCTGGTGTTTTGCTGGCAACTTTTGGCATTCCTTCTCTTGTAGAAACATTGCCCAAATCTCTGCCTTCGTCTTCACACTGTATTCTCCCTGTGTGTGTGTCTGTATTAAAAATGTCCCTTTTTACAAGGACACCAGTTATGTGGAATCAGAGTCTATCTTAATCACGTGTGTGTGTGTGTGTGTGTGTGTGTGTGTGTGTGTGTGTGTGTATGTGTGTGTATGTGTGTAAGTACTTTGTAATGGCTTGACATCTTGGGGCATTGCCAATCCTGGAGAATTCCCTCACATGGCTAGCTAATTTCTGGAGAGAGTAAATAACTTGCTTGTAAGCACAACTATGATATGCAAACCAGCCAATCCAGAGCCCATACTCTGAGCCACTTGCTCTGTCTGGCTTTTATATTACAGGAGGAATATTTCTCTGCCCTAATCATCCCTGGGGCAGGTGTCAGACAACTAGGAGCAGCCCTCTACACCCTCGAGCTTACAAAAATATTCAAACTAGCCAGCTCTAAATCTGGTCAGCCTCTTTCCTTGCCTTACCAATTCTTTCCCATGAAAACCACAATAAAGACTTTATCCATGCTTTTCCATCACTCTGTCTACCTCTTGCCTGACCCAGGTGCTTCTCCATGTGGTTCTGCATGGCATGTTATATCTCTTATTTCTGGGGAACTTTGAGTAAAAACTTCTTTCTTGGTAGCAATAATCTCCTGATCCGTCAGCCTCACCATGCCTGATTGAAATAGATCCCAGCTATGTTAATACAGAGGACTGCTGTATTCCAAGATGACATCATCTTGACTAATCACCTCTGCAATGACCCAGTTCTCAATAAGGTCACATTCTGTGGTACTGGAAGTTAAGACTTTAACTAATGGACTTTTGTGGGAAGTAATTCACCTCACAACAGACCTGGACTTGTTTGTGCACTTTTTGTGTTACAAACATCTGAAAACTTCATAACACGTAGCATTGTATGGTATATAATATAATGGCAAATGTATAGGGTGTGTATTGGGGAGAATGATAGGTTTGGAAAGAAGGAACAGGAAATAACCTAAGCATGTCACAGAGCTGAAGAAGTGATTAAAGCAAGCTTTTACATGGATGATGAAGGATTTCTAATATTACCATTTGCAGTATTTGACAAATTGTCTGTACCTCTCTAATTTCATAATCTCTAATTAGCAGAGAGAGGGGTATACTCAGAGAATATTGCAACAGATTTCTAACTGGTCTCTCTTACTCTTTCACATGCATTGTCCTTTGAGGTTTTTCTTTTATTACCTTTAGGTTAATCTCCAAAAGTTAAGGTAATGCTAGTTCTTCCTGTAGATATATAGTGAAATCTAAGTGGTTTAACACAGTAGAAGTTTCATTCTTATTTATGAAAACCCAAGACAGATGCTTCTACTCAGCAGGTACTTTTCTTCCCAGTGGTGATTTTGTGACTCACCCATCTTTAATGTATGACTTCCAAATGGCCATAGAAACCAAAGGAGAATGAAGAATCCTACGCATGGGAGGCTTTCATGGGCCAGGCCTGGAGTTGCCATAGATCACTTCTCATCATTTTTCATTGACTATCTCTTAGTCACATGGCCACATCTAACTGCAAGGGTGACAGAGGAGTGTCTCACCTGTTGACTTACAGGAAGAAAGGATGGGTTGGTGAGCTGCAAGCAGTGTCTACTGTCTAAGAGTCAACTTTTTCCATGATACTCTCCAATCTGCTTTCCCAACTCACTGCACAAGTTTTATTATGAACTTGGTGTAAACCAAAATGGGATATTGTTTATTTTCTACGTATTTACCTTGCCTTTTCACATCTGGGTCAATGATCAAAATTTCCTCTAAAACCTTCTTCGCTTCTAGGTTTTCATGAACAATATTGCTTATCTTTAACCAGAAATGTCCCCTATACCTTCCATGACTTAAAATGAAAGGGGCTGTCCCTCTTCTGGATTTCCAAGGCAAGTTATCTGTGAAGGAAGTGTTGTTGGACAAGACAGTCATAAAAATCTCCAACATAGATTATAAATGGAATGAATGTTTATATTTATGAAACTATCAAAAATTTTTATTAAAAATTTTATTAAATTATGAAATTTGGTAAATAAAAATATGTTCTTTAATATTAGGAAAATTATTTTGACAAGAATGAGATCATTCTACTTACAGTTCAATTCTACTTAAATATCTAAACTGTTTTATTTATTATTTTTCTTTTCAAATTTTTATTTAAATTTTAGTTAACATTCAGTGCGATATTGGTTTCAGGAGTAGAGTTCAGTGATTTATCACTTACATACAACACCTAGTGTTCATCACAAGTTGCTTCCTTAATGCCCATTTAGTCTATCCCCCACTCACATCCCTCTATCAACCCTTAGTTCTCTATAGTTAAGAGTCTTTTATGATTTGCCTCCATCTCTGTTTGTATCTTACTTTATTTTCCATCCCTTCTCCTATGTTCACATGTATGTTTCTTAAACTCCACACATGGGTGAAGTCATTTGGGATTTGCCTTTCTCTGATGTGTTGACCATAGCATAGTACGCTCTAGTTCCATCCACATCTTTGCAAATAGCAAGATTTCATTCTTTATGGTGGCTGAGTAATATTCCATTGTATATATCTACCACATCTTTATCTTTGTCTAAACTCTTTTAGAGGAAATTATCTAAACTTTAAGGACTAGAGGGGATAATTGAGTCACAGGGGATAAAGGGAGAAAAAGGCATCAGTTAGAAGGAATATATTTTACCTGAAACTTAGCACAGCATTATAGGAACAGAACTGGCAAGCAGTTCCTGAGCACTGTCCAAGACAAGTTGCTCTTGGACCCGTAGAGCTGTCCAGTTTTTACCCATGTGTGATGGATTTGTTCCTAATAATGGAAAAATTTGACTCAGTAAACTGGTTCCTCTAATTCCATGATAAGCAAGTAAACTTTTCTTCGTAAATAGGCTTCTCATAAACATCTGCCTAAGAAGAGAAGAATACACAGGCCACAAAGATATAAGCATTTAACATTTGGGACTTTAATCATTCTTTTATGATTTCACTTAATCTTCCTGAGACTTCTCATCTCTGGTGTGCTGGTGAGACTGCGTTTCCTAATGAGGACCCCAATATCCTCCATTGAAAATTCATCCTCTGGGGCGCCTGGGTGGCTCAGTCGGTTGAGCGTCCGACTTCGGCTCAGGTCACGATCTCACAGTTCGTGAGTTCGAGCCCCGCGTCGGGCTCTGGGCTGATGGCTCAGAGCCTGGAGCCTGCTTCCGATTCTGTGTCTCCCTCTCTCTCTGCCCCTCCCCCATTCATGCTCTCTCTCTGTCTCTCTCTGTCTCAAAAATAAAATAAACATTAAAAAAAATTAAAAAAAAAAAGAAAATTCATCCTCTGAAGCTTCTTGGAGTTACAGTTACCTAATGAACACTATGTGTCCAACATCAATCACTGAGGCTTTCTCACGACATTCATCACTCTCTACTTTGTGTTATAGTTCAATAGGTTTAGTAAAATTAACTTTTCATATTAATTTTGAATACTGAATCTAGCTAGGGCTGAATCACCATGATACCTACAGTGTCTACACAGTGCTTTGTTAGTGATAAGGCATAAATTAATATTTTTAAAAATTAGGAACCCACACAGATTAGCAACTCAATCACCCTTTGCTTTACAGTAACAAACTGTATCCTGTGGCCCAAATATGGCCTGTGGCTTGTGTTTATGTACTCCTAATGAGCTAAGGATGGTTTTAACATTTTTTAAAGTTTATGAATACAACAAACAAATAGAAACAAAAAAAGAGAAGAATATGAAACAGAAACTGTATGTGGCCCACAAAGCCTACAATATTTACTATCTAGCCTTTTATAGAAAATATTTTTTTTTGGTGCCTGGATGGCTCAGTTGGTTAAGCATCCAACTGGCTCAGGTCATGATCTCCCAGTTCATGAATTCAAGTCTACATCAGTCTCTTTGCTGTCAGCACAGAGCCTGCTTCGCATCGTCTGTCCGCCCCTGCCTTCTCTGCCCCTCCTCCACTCTTGCTCTCTCTCTTTCTCTCAAAAATAAATAAACATTAAAAATTAAGAATAAAAGAAAATATTTCTCAACTCCTGTCTCTGATTACCAAGCCAAACTATGGCAGTATTATAATTTACCAATTATATTGTTATGTGACTAGGTTCCCATAATTATATGTATTCCTTGGGAAATGTCCTTTCCATGTGAAAGAAACTTTCTGAAAAGAATGTGAGTTATAAACTTCCACAGATTAACCTACGTTTTATTTATCAGAAAAGAAAGATTTTAGTTAGTCATTTACTCACTACCTCCAAATAAATGCACTTTGATCATTATGTTTATTTATTTATTTTTTTTTTAATTTTTTTTTCAATGTTTATTTATTTTTGGGACAGAGAGAGACAGAGCATGAACGGGGGAGGGGCAGAGAGAGAGGGAGGCACAGAATCGGAAACAGGCTCCAGGCTCTGAGCCATCAGCCCAGAGCCTGACACGGGGCTCGAACTCACAGACCGCAAGATCGTGACCTGGCTGAAGTCGGACGCTTAACCGACTGCGCCACCCAGGCGCCCCTGATCATTATGTTTAAACAGTCTTTCATTGGTTCCAAATTAACTCATTTTATGTTATTTTCACTTTAGTTAATGTAATTAATTTGTACGTGCATCTCAGTCCAGTAGCTTACAGTTAAGATTACTTAGTGATTTCTTCTCAGAAATGCTATAAATAAGAGAACAAATGAATGCTTTTAGTTTTATAGTTTTATACTGAATATATCTATACTTCTAGCTTTCCTCTAATTTTACTTTTCTAATTATAAAAAGAAAACAGTCATTATGCGTTACTTAACCCTAAGATATGCTTTCATTTGCCTTTACTTTTTCTTACCTAAATCATGTTTATATTGACATTAGAAATGGCCTTTTTGACTTATTTAAAACAGTCACTTGAAAGAGAAGCATATTAAGGCTGATTTGTTTAATGATGTGGGAGTAAAGCCTGACATTTTAGAGACTTATTAGTTCCAAGAAAAGAAACTCTCTTAAGTGAAACATCACTAATGTGTTTCCAAAAGGTCAACAATTTATTACCTTATAACAGGTGGATCAGAGCCACTTGATCTGGGCTAATCAATTTCTTTTTTCCTTCAGTCTTCTTGATTTAAAAATTGTTACAGGAAGACATATGCATATGGAAATGTAGCAAGTTAGCATGAAAAGGTAGAAGCATAGAAGCTTTGTTGTTGTTGTTCTTTTGTGGAACAGGGATTGAGAGATGGTTAGAGCAAAGACCAAGCTGTGGTGAGCAGGTGGCCTAATGCTGTATTTGGTGGTCCACTATTGTCTTCTACCCATCTTGTCTTCTTCCTCTGTCTTTGGCAGTCCACTGGGAATAATTGAACAAGAGATTGTCAGGTCGTTTTTGTATTTGCAATAGAAAATAGAAGTTCTCAGGGTGTCTAGGTGGCTCAGACTGTTGAGCATCTGACTTGATTTCGGCTCAGGTCATGATCTTATGGTTCATGAGACCGAGCCCTGTGTGCTGACTGCGTGGAGCCTGCTTGGAATTCTCTCTCCCTCTTCTCTCTCTGCCCCTCCCCTTCTCACGTTCGTTCATTTTCTCTCTCTCTCAAAATAAGTAAACATTTTTTAAAAGAGAAAACAAGTTTTTGGAAGAGAAAACTACATATTGCATTGCTGCTAAGATATTTCTTCTCTTTTGCCACAACATCTTAGAGAATCACTGCTTGTGCAGCTGTGATCACTTCGTATCTAAAAGAGTATTTGCAGGGCAGAGAAAATTGAAGAATTATGAATGGAACAACACATTGCTTAGTATGTGTTGCCAGGGCCAGGAGTCATTTGTTTGAATTAAAAATAATCAAACTAGATTTAGAAAGGAAACAGGAGATAAAGGAGTTTGCTAAGAGTATACTGAGTCATCTTATGCACTCTCCTACAAAAAATTAGTAATGTCCCTGATATGGTTTGGAATGGTGGTGGGGTGGGTCCAAAGCTGATGGCCAAGAAAGAATTCTTGAGACATCTTTGGCGCAAAAAGGTGATTTTATTAAAGCATGGGGGCAGGACCTGTGGGCAGAAGGAGCTGCCCGGGAATTGTGAGGAATGATTGATTATATACCTAGGAGGTAAGGAGGAAAGGAAAAAGGGAGGTTCCCAAAAGGGCTTTCATAATCTGAAGAGGACTTCTAAAATACTGGAGGCCTAGCTATTGTCAAGCTAAGGTTATTTTTTCATTCTAGCAAAGTATTAACATGAAGACATTAAGGAGTTCCTGGAGAAATGTTATACTCACGATTTGCCTCAAGTATTTGTCAGTGGGATGAAGGTTATAAAGAATTTTAATTTTATTTACCATTTCCTTTTTTGCCTTTGTTCACTACATCATTATAGAGTGGAGGGTGGTGTTAGGGCTCCAGAAAACTGTGTCTATGGATTTCTGGAGGTGAGGCTATTAATAAGATTGTCCTTTTCTTATAATTTACTAACACCTTTGTAAACTGATGGAGACTCATATCCTGCAAGGCTATGATCTCTACCAGTTAACTAGTCATTTTGCACTTCTCTTTGTTCTTGGGCAGCCACAAGTGCCTGAGGAATGTCACAGGTATCCCACCTGGGGTGGGGGCTGTTAGCTTGTGCTTGGCCCTCAGCTTGTCTTTGGCTCCCTCATCGTCCCTGTAAGAGTGCGTCCAAGAAATAGGTGGCACTCAGGGACCACTGGACCACTTCTCGCCCGCTTCCATTCTCTGTGCCACTCTTGAACATTACTTTCTCTTTTCTTACCATCTCTCCTGGTCTTTCATGCTGCTGCTTTCTGTTTCAAGGCAGCCTTCTCCTTTGTCTATAGATTTGATTTCTTGGTGTCAAATCCAGGGAGAGTATATCCAGTGACTCCTTTTACTCTGTATCTCCTCCTAGGTCAGCTATCCAAGTGAAGCTGTAAGTCTACTCCGAATCTACATTGCAGATGCTAACATGCAAGAATCAGATTGAGTAGGGAAAGGGTTAACAGTAGGCGGGAAGCGGTGGCTCCAGCCTGGTCTGCAGCACCCCCCCACCCCCAAGCTTCAAGGCTCGCCTTAATAGCCCTTGGCCCTCCTATTCCTCAAAGTGTCCACCATGCACCCTGCCCCAGCTGCAGATACTGGTGGAAGGCTATAGCTGAGGGCGGGATAAAGGCATTGCAGACCTGCCCACCATGCTAGGTGCCATGAATGAGTATCACAAACTGTTCCCAGTTCCTGACACGGTCCCAATACAAAGAGACAAAAATCCTTGGTGGCAACCCAGTCAGGACCCCTCCTACCTTGTGAGCTTTGGACTTTCATTCAATAAACTCTATCGCTTTGCTCACCACTGTGCACCAGATTCATTCTTTGATTCCTTGAGACCAGGACCACTGTCTCTCCCACCCACCTGTAACAAGATTGTCCTTGTTTGAGCCAGCTGCCCACTTGTGACAGGAATGAGCTATAATCTCTGGGGTGAAGCTACATTATCCACTGACTGCCAGAAAGACCACGGAATCAGATTATCTGAAAAGTTGGGAGCCTAGGGTGAGAAGAGTAGCTACTGACCTTTACAGATTCAGGACATTTATTTGGTTTCCCAGTCCTTGGGAACATTGAGGAATATGCATTCATTCACCAAATGCTTTATTGAGCATCTGGCATGTGCTGGGCTTATAACAATGAGTAAGATATGGTTATTTCAAGGACCTTATAATCTATTGGGATTGACAACTCTGCAACCCTTTCCTTCTACTGAAATAAGTTCTTCAGCTGGGTGAGCACAGGGCACCCATGTGAGGAGTTTTGGAGGACTCAGATGAATTTCTGGTAAAGCAGTGAGACAGAAGCCACCTCTTAAAAGATGTATAGAAATTTGTCATATGGAGAAAGTTGGGGAAACCCACACAGGGAGAGAGATATTTTAGGATCTGAGTCCATTTGATTAAGATCAATTGTCAAAAAGAACAATTTATCAAAAAGCCAATTCACGAGAGGATCAATGTGGCAAACTTGCCTATTATCAAAACTTACTTTAAGGCATATCATCCTTTCAATACTAATACATCCAATACATATCAATATGAATATATTATGTTTATGGATACATACTGAGTTTTATAGTTTTACTGAATTGATCATTTGATGAAATTGATATTTAGTAAATTGGTAAGTTAGTGCTTCTGTCTTTGGGTGGTTAGGGAGGAAGACCCTCTTTTGCACTTTAGAGTCCTTCTAGCTGGACTTAGAATCAGATTGACATGAGACAGATTAACAGGAGAAAATCAAATTTAATAGCATATTTACAGGAAACCCACACAGACAAGAGATTCCAAAGACAGTGAGGCAACATGAAGCTTATATCAGCTAAGGAGAGGAGTAGGTCTGAGCATCCGAAGGGGAGGAAGGCCATTAGAGGGAAAATGAAAGGAGATGTTTTGAAAAACAAAGGTTGCTCTGTTTTGCAAATAAGTTTCTGAAGTAAAGGGGAGTCTCTGTTAAAAGCTCTCTTCCCGGCACCTGGGTGGCTCAGTAGGTTAAGCTTCTGACTTCCACTCAGGTCATGATCTCATGCTCCCTGAGTGCAAGCCCAGCATCAGGCTCTGTGCTGACAGCTCTGAGCCTGGAGCCTGGAGCTTGCTTCAGATTCTGTGTCTTTCTCTCTGTCCCTCCCTCTCTCTCTCTCTCTCTCTCTCTCTCTCTCTCTCTCTCTCTCAAAAATAAATAAACACTTAAAGAGAAAAAGCTTTCTTCTTGGTACAGGCTCTCCTTTCCTATGTAAATTTAGGCTGTTGAAGCCTGAGAAGGAAGCTGTTCATGCATTTTCTCGATTTTGATTACTTTAATTCAAAATAATGCTCATACCAAAGTGGCCCATCTTGGCCTGCCCTTGGCCCCTACAGGGAAGAAGGAAGAGTATGAAGAAAGAAGTTCTTGTTCCTTGCGGCCAGAGCATAAAGTATGAACTGGACAGAGGAAGTTGATTGGGGAGGGAAAAAGGAGAAGTGGGGAGAAATGAATTACCTCTCAGTAGGCTCTTATGTATTGACAAGAGTTGATGTCTGAAAAAATATGTATAATAAAAATATAATGCCAGATACATTATTTATATTGATTTTATATTTACCTATATCTATGTCATTCCAATGGGTTGCAGGTTTCTTGAGATCAAGAAGAATATTTTTTCTTAACTTAAATCATCTTGGATTTGGTATGCTTTTCAGACTACCCACATTTTCTTCTCTTTCAGCTCTGTGAGTTTTTTGAGTGATCAGTAAAGATATTTTAACTGACTAAGCCCTCATGCTCATCAATGTTAAGTATAATTAGACTTTACTAATTCCCCGTTCACTTGTGGATGCCTCTGTTCCTTCAGAAATACAAGCATAGGACTGTTATATAAATTTCATTATTTTTTTATGCTTTCTGAAATAGGAAAAAATTGTCCCTATTACCTTAGTGACTTAAGATACTAATCACTGTAAAAGAATGGCATGTATGTAACTGTTGGAGCTACACCTTATTGATCATTAATGCAGGTCTCTAAATGAGTATTAAGCACAGCAAGCGATTACCGCTCAATGACTCCTTCCCTTCACTTCCACAGGATCTTTTCCCAGGGCTTAACTGACATAAATAGTTTGAAATTAGCTCTTTAGTTTTCTATAGATTTCTTTCATTCAAAATATCTTGGTACTTAGGGAAATACGATCCAGAGTATGATACTTTAAATTGAATAAAATGAATATAATTATGGATAAAGGAGTTCTCAAGGTATCTAGAAATTAAGATCAGAAATTACCTATGTCTCATTACTACGGTAAACAGTTTTCCAAAATGCATATTTTTGCTTAAATTCTCTCAATGGTAATTTTGAATACATAATAGCCTTATAATTTCCACATATACCCTGAATTGACTTTTATGTGTGGGCTTGTACTGTTCCCTAATTAAGTAAAAGACAAAAAGGAAGAAGAAATGATTGCTCTATTAGAGATTAAATCACAAATTAAAGTCCCATAAATCATAGCAGTAGGGTCAGCAATAACTTGATGTTTTGCTCAAGTTTTCAAAAATAAATGTAAAGGAATAAAGTTATTTCAGGAATACTTCTGATGAATAATCTTGGGAAAAAATTGCTAGTTCACAGGAAAGAAACATGGTTTGCTTATAGTTCATTTTTATAGTTTTCTTCCCCAAACCAACTTTATTATAAAAATATGCTAATATAGGGGTGCCTGGGTGGCTCAGTCGGTTGAGCATCTGACTTCGGCTCAGGTCATGATCTTGAGGATCGTGAGATCGAGCCCTGCATCGGATTATGTGCAGACAGCTCAGAGCCTGAAGCCTGCTTCGGATTCTGTGTCTCCCTCTCTCTCTGCCCCTCCCCCGTTCATGCTCTGTCTCTGTCTCTCTCTGTCAAAAATAAATAAACATTAAAAACCAATATAAATAATATAAACCAGATATAGAAGAGAGGAATTTGAAAGCATTATTAATGAAATAGGCACAATGATTTTCTTAAATATGAATGCCTTTAAAGTGTTGCTATTCTCTACAGTGAATTAATTCCTATTGTGCTTGCCAATCTCTTTAATTAACTTCCAGTAGTAAGTTTATTTTAACAGGTTAGTTCATTTGTATTTACAATGCTAAACATGAATGGGAGCATTTGTGACATGTCTATGAGAAGCTTTCTGTTTTTCTTTTTTTTTTTTTTTTCAACATTTTTATTTTATTTTTTGGGACAGAGAGAGACAGAGCATGAACGGGGGAGGGGCAGAGAGAGAGGGAGACACAGAATCGGAAACAGGCTCCAGGCTCCGAGCCATCAGCCCAGAGCCTGACGCGGGGCTCGAACTCACGGACCGCGAGATCGTGACCTGGCTGAAGTCGGACGCTTAACCGACTGCGCCACCCAGGCGCCCCGCTTTCTGTTTTTCAAGTTTAAGCTCTTCAAGGCGAATTGTCTCATTTGCTCTTCCTTCTGTAACTATCCCAAGATTTATATAGCACAATGTTTTGTTCACATTGTGACTTGAGTAAATATTATGTGCTGACTGAATGGATCTGAGAAGCAGGATGCTTTTATGGCCTATACTTCTCCACT
Source organism: Prionailurus viverrinus (assembly GCF_022837055.1). Classification (NCBI taxonomy): domain Eukaryota; kingdom Metazoa; phylum Chordata; class Mammalia; order Carnivora; family Felidae; genus Prionailurus; species Prionailurus viverrinus. The sequence goes on from NC_062569.1 coordinate 20,073,405, forward strand.
ATAATACCATTGTCAATGAATCCAGGTGGCCATATCAAAGACTGAGACACTTAACATTTATGGTCTCATAAAGTGGGGATCACCTTGAAATCTGCAAGTGGAACTATAAATTGGCAACAAACATTACAAAACTGGCAACAAAGATTCCCCAGTTTCTCATTATAAGGCCATCACGTGATTCTCTAGGAACCTTTTCTTTTCAGCTTTAAGGACTGTGATTCAACTTTCTTCCTTGGTTTTGCCAGCTTGTAAATTTTGGAAACTGCTAGGCCATTACTCATCTGATGGCTGATAACACGTATCAGAAAGCTGTCATTCACAAGGAACCGTCTCAAGGACCTGATGCCCTTGTTGTAACTTACCTGACCCAGACACATTTTCCTGGATGGCACCAGGATTCTGCTACCATTTCTTTGAAAATTCCTTCTGCTTGCTTCTGAGATGTAGGAGACATGGTTGAATCTGAACTCTTCCCCAGATGTGCTATCAACTTTTTCCAAAGATCTTTTATGAGATGAGCAGCAGAATCCAGGAAAAATGGTTTCAATAGAGTTTATTGGAGCTTTCTTACAAGCCATATTTTAATGGAGTTAATCTTTACATCAACTCAGTAAAGTGTCAGTAGTTAACTATTATTGTATAGATTTAGAAAAATAAAAATAGAACTTGGAGAGAAGGTGAGTAATCAGTCTCAAGTTTGGTAGGTCCCAAGTTTGCTGGTCTCAAATCAGAAAGAAAGACTTTTGGTGTAAAAGCCACCAAAATGATGAAGTTTTGGGGTGATGGTGGGGATGGTCTGGAGACGATTGCCAAGAAAGAATTCTTGAAGATGTCTTTGGTGCAAAAAGGTGATTTTATTAAAGCATGGGAACAGGACCCATGGGCAGGAAGAGCTGCCCTGGGGTCATGATGGGTAACTCATTATATACCTTCAGGTTGGGAGGGGGTCAGGGATAGGATATATCTCTAAGGAATTTTGGAAGCAAGGTTTCCAGGACCTTGAGGGGCTAGCTATTATTGCCAGGGAAACACCATTTATTGCCATTTATTACCATTTAAATACAACCTCGGTCATGAGACCCTTCAGATGTATATGGGGAGGCCATAAGCTTGGAGTATGATTGCCAGCATAGATCTTGGAGCAGTTGAGATAAAGGAAGGAGACATACAGTGTCCTTGAGGTTGAGATAATGTTAAGGTAAGGTACTCTTTTGCCCCTAGCAAAGTGTCATCATCCAGGCAGCTGAGCTCCTAGAGGGAGGTCATTCTGTCCTTTTCAAGGACTTGTTAATGGGCTATAGGCAGTAGGGAATTTAATTTCTCATTTGCCTTAGTTACCCACATTACCATGGCAAGCGCTTAAACCCCTTTCCTTTGTTCCTGGGTAGCCAGGTGGGTCTGGAGGAATATCACACATATTCCATCTGGGGTGGGGGATGTGTGCCAGCCTGTATTTTGTCTTCTTACCCCAAGCTTCCTCATCAAAGAGAACATTTAAATAAATTTTGTGAAGCCTCACTTCATATCTCAATTTTTCTAAAACACCCACTTTTTTGTTGTTGTTGTTTTTTTCTGTGTAGTAACCAAGTAAATGATTTTCTTCATACTTAAATTCAAAGGAGAACTGCAAAAATAATTCTATGTTGTCAAAATTATCAAATGAAAATTATTTCTTTTTATCAGGATATATTCCTTTTGATCAGGATAGCCACTTGTACATTATCCTTTTTCATATGTGAGCAAAAACTTGTCATGACTAGAAAAGTAGAAAAGTAGCATTTGGATATTATTTAAATTTTGAGAATTCAAGCAAGAATGAAGCAAAATGTTTATTTTAAACATCTTCTCTCAGTTGCATCTACCAGATCACCATGGTTAAAGTTGAATAAAAAATGATTTGACCTCTTTTCCTTAATTTCCTAATAACACTTATCAGTGGAAATTCTCCTAGGGCTGTGTGGTGTCATGTTCAGGATATGGATTTTGGAGGTTCCCATTCCCACAGTTTCTAATTGAATGATCTGGGTGGACCTTACTGTGACCTCTTTGTACAGTCTTTACCATAAAATCAGAAAAATATTCATATGTACTCTAGAGGGTTTCTTTGATGATTAAATGCATTGGGGGCAGATAAAGTCCTAAAAGAGTTTCTAGCATATAATAAGTAACCCTAATGTCAAGCATTAATTGATTTTCTTTTTATTTGAGTTTCCATAAAACTCCACATTTTATTGTTTTTCCTGTTTAAAGTATAATTCATAAATTCTGCCTATACATCACATTTATGCATATCTGTGGTTAAGTACATATTAATTCACTTTAATTCTTGACCTTACAGTTAGCCATATCTCATTTCAGTCAAGTGTCTGGCTTATAAAGATGCATTAGGGGTGCCTGGGTGGCGCAGTTGGTTAAGAGGCCGATCTTGATTTTGGCTCAAGTCATGATCCCATGGTTGTGGCATGGAGCCCCGTGTTGAGCTCTGCACTGAGCATGGAGCCTGCTTAAGATTCTCTCTCTTTCTCTCTGTCTCTCTCTCTGTCTCTCTCTCCCTCTCTCCCCCCACTTGTGCACTCTCTCTCTCTCTCCAAAAAATAAATATTATTTAATTTTTAGGAAATTTACTTAAAATTTTTGGCTTCAGTTTTCCCATCTGAGCAATGAGGATAACAATGAGACATGTCTTCCAGGATGAGTACACCTCCTCTCCGGTAGTCAGAATGTACATGTGCTAGTTCCCTTCCTCTTTCCCTTTTTCACTGTACATTGTGAACTTCTACAGTAATGCCACATCTGAAGTCAGCAAGTCTAATTCCTTGACTATACGAACCTGCCAAGCGAAACTTTAAACTTTGAGTATTTCTATGGCCTAGCATCTTATTATTTTGCGGGGACAAACACTCCCTTTTTGGATAGCTCTTGCGTTCAGCCTTAGTGTCAATCATTGTTGTTAATGATGCTGCCTATTTAAGTATGCATTGAATAAAACATTCACATCATGTTATTTATAACTTGTGCATTCCCTTTCACACATTTCTCTGATCTGAGATGTAAAATGTAATCTACATTGGGCAGACAATTACAGCTTGTTGAAACAAAGGGATAGAAAAGGAAGGGGAAAACACTTCAGACCATAAAATGACAAAAAGAATGTGGAGATGGGATTGTGGGACGTGATTTTTGTGTGTCGTTGGTTTTGTTCTTTTATTTTTTCCAAATCTTCAAATTAAGAAATTCTATCATTTTTCAGAAATTTGAGAGGAGAAGCAAGGCATATGAAATCTAGTCAGTGAAGAGTGATAGATACGTGTAATGATCAATAATCATGGTGTGTTGAAAAGCAGTAGATGGTATAAAACATACGTTTTTGCAGATGTTAAAGAAGATCGATTTTTTTTAATGTGCAGCAACAAGGAAATTTCTACTCTCTTTCCTTCAATTCATAGGTAGCATAAGGACAATGTAGTAAATTTGGAAACCACCATTTTCTATTTAAAAGAAACGGTGAAATCTAACTTGAGGAAAGGAAGTTGATGGTGTACATTCTCACAGATAAAGACTGAGGGAAGGTGATTTGTTGAGTGGCTTACTTTTATGTGAAGTGTGTACTTTGTTGCCAGGCTTGTCTGCCATGTACATATTTTAACTTTTTTTTTTTCAACGTTTATTTATTTTTGGGACAGAGAGAGACAGAGCATGAACGGGGGAGGGGCAGAGAGAGAGGGAGACACAGAATCGGAAACAGGCTCCAGGCTCCGAGCCATCAGCTCAGAGCCCGACGCGGGGCTCGAACTCACGGACCGCGAGATCGTGACCTGGCTGAAGTCGGACGCTTAACCGACTGCGCCACCCAGGCGCCCCGCCATGTACATATTTTAATAATACTAATACAAGTATGTGGTCATTTGTTTAGCTTTTGTGTTAGCATGAATTACAAGATAGAAAAACAATATAAAAAGTCTAAAACGAGATTTTAAGCATGCCAAGCCAAAGCAATGCTTTTGTTAAGATAAACTTTTTTTTTTATTCCCTTGCTTTATGATACTTTGAATTCAATAATACAACAAAACCCAGCTCGTCTCCCATTTTCCATATCTCTTCTCTGAAAGCTTATTTACACAAACAAGGGCCCATCAATTATCTCCTATGTACAAAAGACTCAGAACTCTCTCTCACAATATGCTTAGTACCAGATCGTTAATTATCCTAAAGCTATCTCTCCCTGAATGTCCTTTCACAAATCAAGCTTAATACACCTTTTGCTGCAAATATCAGTGGTTGCCTCAACACCGTAAATTGAAAGTACTATTGTCTTCTTCCTTCTAAACATGAAATCAGTAGAAGTCTCTTTTATCTTTCAACTTAATCTTTTCAGTTTACTAGGTCAGCTTGTCAAATTGAGATAGTAGGAGCTCTTTGTTCATTTTGGTTCTTTTTTCTTAGGTATTTTGGTTCTCACTGCTTAAATATTCTCAGACCTTTACGATTTTATACACAGTTTCTATGTCTCTTCCCCAGCCTTTTATTCTGGATTATTAAAACATTTTACTTTGCTTGGGGCCCCTGGGAGGCTCAGTCAGTTAAGTGTCCAACTTTGGCTCAGATCATGATCTCATGGTTCGTGAGTTTGAGTCCTGGGTCAGACTCTGTGCTAACAGCATGGAACCTGGAGTCTGCTTCAGATACTGGTTTTTTTTTTTTTCTCTCTCTCTCTCTCTCTCTGCCTCTTCCCCACTCACACTCTGTCTCTCTCTCTCAAAAATGAATAAAAATATTAAAATATGTTTTAATTTAACAAACATTTAACTTTATTTTACAAATTATATAGAAGTACTTCATGAATAGATACTTGTTGAGTAGCACCACGTAAATATATAGGGTAAAATATAAAAGTAGATATCTTTTTCTATGACAGAGTAGTTTGTATGAAGGCAATCTTCCTTTCAAGCACAGCTGTGAAAGCAGCATAGAATCACAACAGAAGACTGTTTGAAGTCAGAACACAGTAAAGGAAGGCAGGACTTCTGGAGGCAAGGTTGCTGAGAAGAAGAAACCAAAAACAAGTGAGACAGATATTTTAAGCAACTTTTGTTCATCAAGGCATGTGTCTAATCTTGAACTGTGGGGAGTCATCGGTCCCAGAGACAGAAATGAATGAAGGTGCAAAGGCTGAAATTCTGAGTGCTTCTGGCCACTGAGCTGGGATATACACATGGGAATTCATGGTCTGAAGGGAAATTTGGGGTAGGTCTCTTGCTTTCATCTGAGACTCTTGAGGATTTATACCCTAGAAGTAAGGGCCAAAAGCCTGGAATCTCATCGAATTTTCTGATTGAGTTAAGAGGATCTGCCTCAATTCTAGTGGAAGGCCAGAAGAAAAGTAATCTCGGGGGGAGAATCTATCTTCTGGAGCCCCTGTAAATTATTATATGCATTTCCCACCATTCAATAAAATTTTTCAAGTATATCAAGAAAGATGACCAAAACCTAAGAGAAAGGGTAGAGCCATAGACCACAGATTATTCAGATAGACCACAGATTATTCAGATACTGGAGAGATACAACTGAAGTTAATATGTTGATAAAAATAAATATGATGTAGAATTTCACCAGAGGACTGGGATATATAAAAACAAGTTGACCTCAAATTTTATAACTGAAATGCATCATCTTTATTTTTTTTTAATTTTATTATTTTTTTACAGATTTTTTTTTTAGGATTTTAGTTTTAAGTAATCTCTACACCCAACTTGGGACTCAAACTCACAACCCCAAGATCAAGAGTCACATGCTCTACAGACTGAGCCAGCCAGGCACCTCTGAAATACATAATCTATACCTAAGGGCTCAATAAATGGATTCAACAGGCATTTGATCAAAGCTGAAGAGAGGTTTTGTTTTTGTTTTTCAGTTGTCATACAACTCAGTAGAAACATCTGCAATGAAGCACTGGTATGAAACAAAATGGTAAACACACAGGAAAAACAGGATGGAGGTAGGGAATTCACTGAGAGGAGTTCTAATGGTGTAAGGATAGTCCTAGAAGAAGAGGAGAGAGAGAGAGTCTTGAGTAGAAATTAATATAGATTAAAAACATTTAATTGCTGGGGCGCCTGGGTGGCGCAGTTGGTTAAGCGTCCGACTTCAGCCAGGTCACTATCTCGCGGTCCGGGAGTTCGAGCCCCGCGTCGGGCTCTGGGCTGATGGCTCAGAGCCTGGAGCCTGTTTCCGATTCTGTGTCTCCCTCTCTCTCTGCCCCTCTCCCGTTCATGCTCTGTCTCTCTCTGTCCCAAAAATAAATAAACGTTGAAAAAAAATTTTTTAATAAAAAAAACATTTAATTGCTTATAATGTTTGGATCATAAATCTCATAATGTGAAATGTACAACTACAAAATATTTGTAGAAATTATAGAAGAACATCTCTATGTATGGGCTCAAAATAAGTGTTCTTATACATGTTACCAGAAGCAGAATCCATTGAAGGAAAAAATTGGTAAATTCCACTTCATCAAAACTTAAAATCTTTGCTCTATAAAAGACCGTGTTAAAGAATGAAAAGACATCCTATAGACTGGCAGAAAATATTTGCAAAGCACATACCAACACACAGTCCTGGCTGCATTTGATAGGTGGGCCCAAGGCAAAATGAAAATGCAAATCTCTTATTCAAAAAGCAAGATACAAGTGTCATTAAGTGTACTAAAATAAAACTTGTCCCTATCTTTCATGGTTTCTCTCCCATTATTCATGGTAATTTTTAAAAGACTTTTTTTAGAGCAAGTTTAAGTTCATAGCAAAATTGAGACGAAGGTACAAAGACTTCCCATATACTCTGTGCCCCCACACATACATCACCTCCACTATTTCCAGCATCCCCTACTGGAGTGGTACATTGGCTATAATCAATGAACCTACATTGACACATCATGATCACCAAAGTCCTTAGTTTACCTTATGGTTCACTCTTAGTGTTGTAGATTCTGTGGGTTTGAGCAAATGTATAATGACATGTATCCATCATTATAGTATTATATGGAATATTCTCAGTGCCCCCAGAGTCCTTTGTGTTGAGTCTAGGCATCCCTCCACTCCCACTCCAACTCCTGATAACCGCTGATATTTTTTCTGTCTCCCATCATTTTGTCTCTTTAGGAATGTCACGTCGTTGGAATCATATAGTATATACCTTCCTCAGATTGTTCTTTTTCTTAGTAATATGCATTGAAGTTTCTTCCACATATTTTCATGACTTCATAGCTCATTTCTTTTTAGCACTGAATAATATTCTATTTTCTGGATGCACCATAGTTTATTTTTATCCATTTACCTGCTGAAAGATCTTGGTTGTATCCAAGTTCAGGAAATTATAAATAGAGCTGCTATGAATTTCCATGTGCAGATTTTTGTGTGGACATACATTTTCAACTCCTTTGGGTAGACCATTACTGCTGGATCAAGTGGCAAGAGTATATTTAGTTTTGTAAGAAACTGTCAAACCATCTTCCAAAGTGTGTGTACCAGTGTGTATTCTCACCAAGAATGAATGAGAATCTTTTGCTCTATATCCTCACCAGCATTTAGTGTGGTCAGTGTTCTGGATTTGGGCTCTTCTAATAGGTGCATAGTGATGTCTCGTTGCTTTAATTTTCATTTTCCTGATGACATAGGATATGGAGATTTATTCATATGCTTATTGTCATCTGTGTATCTTCTTTGGTGAGATGTTTTTTAAGGACTTTGGACTGTTTTTTAATTAGATTGTTTGGGTTCTTATTGGTAACTTTTAAGTGTTCTGTGTGTGTGTGTGTGTGTGTGTGTGTAAACATACATATGTACATACACACATATTTACATATGTACATATGCATATGTATGTGTGTATATATATCACTTTATATATGTTGGCATTTTTATTACCTTTATTTAAGCAAAAATTGGAGGATTGCATGTGAACAGTGGGATTACTGACCATTATCAGAATAAGTACTCAGGTTTATATAGAAAAGGATTTTATGTTTTCATATATTTCGGATAACAGTTCTTTCTCATAATTATCCCTTGCAAATACTTTCTTCTGCTCTGTGGCTTGTCTTTTCAATCTCCTGACATGATATTTTACAAAGCAGGAGTTTTTAAATTTAACAAAGTCCCACTTATCAATTATTTCTTTCATAGGTTGTGCCTTTGGTGTCATATCTAAAAATCATAAAGCGATTTTCACGTCTAGGAATTTGGTGAGGATGGTAGAGAGTTTGCTTTTCCAGTTTTCTGGCAAGTGGCTCTTGTAAATCTCTTATCTGTGGATATTAAGTGGGGTAAACTTTTCTCCTTCTTCTGGTTAAAAAAGAACTGTTCTGTCTCTTCAGCACCTGTCATTCTGGTTTAGCACCTGGAACACACTCTAATTGTAGAAGTTCGTCCAGGAGAAGGGCATAGTATTGAGTTGGCATTCTTATTTACCAGGGTTGGTCTGTCTTCATATATTTTGTTTTGAATGTTTATTAACATTTCTAAGATAATGAAGAGGAAACTATGGTTCCATTAATGAACTACCCTCAGAACCAAGAAAGAAGAGGCTGCCTATGAGGAGGGAGCAGGAGGTGGGTACTGATGTTGGGGCTGGTTAGGATGCTGCTCCAGCAGGGGTGGGGTATCAGAAACATCACCGGAGGGAAGTCCTTTGCATGTATGTATCCTTTATATGGCTGTAGTGTACAGTGAATGAACATAACAATGTGGTGAGAATCCTCAGTGCTCCCCCTGTTCATCCCTGCCCTACTGTCATAGTGTTTTTATTCGTTATAATCTCCTGCTCCCTTGGGAACCTACATACTGTAACCTAACTCAGGGCAGGGAAGGCAGTCTCCACTCTTCACAAGCCCACCCCCCCAACCTATGACAGAGCACAACACCCACCAGATTGTACTTGGATGAGAGATCACTCAATGTGCTGTGAAACTAGGAGCCCAGAGTAGGGATGGCCATCAATATTCCCTAACCCAAGATAAATCAGGGTGCATGTGCCCAAGCCTGACCCTGACCCCCCTCAAGGGTGAGGGAAAGATACATCTCTTCCCCTGCCAACACAAAATTGCTACTCTTGGCAGAGGGTGATGGCAGCTCCAGTGTGGGGTCAGGGAGGGGAAGGCAGGGCCTGGAACACCATAAGGTGGGGAGTGGGCAGCTAAGACCTTATCCTGGGGAGGCACAATGGTAGCATCTAAGCCAAAACCCTAAGCACACACCTCCCTGACATATGCTTCATTTTCCTATTGGAGTTCACTTGCAAAACACAAATCCAAAGACTGGATTAAGAATCTTAAGACAATGGCTGCAGAACATTACACTCCAAAAACAGGGTCCTCTTGAGGGTGAGGCCTCCTTCACTTGCACAGGTTAAATGCCCTTGACACTGAGCCTGCCAATAAAAGACGTGTTTCCAGAATATGTAAATATATGGTGTATATGTATATATCTTTACATTTTACCCCCTAAATTTCTTTTAACTCCATTGAGAATATGATTAAAAAAACATCTGGGTTATGAAACTATTATTAAATAGATTTAAAGCAATGAAAATTTTATGAGTTTTGGTAATTATAACTGGACAATTGTCAAAAGATAGCACAGCTTGTCCTTGGTGCTGTCCCCCTACCCATTACCTGCCACAGTGGACTGACTTCATTTTTCATGTTAGAAAGAAAATATGTTGATTTACGTCTCAGTTGCCTATAACTTGACATCCTTATTACATAATTCACTACTCCACCTATCCAGTCTTCCACTTAGGGCTGGCCTTGAATCTGTAGGATTTATGACCAATGGATTATATCTAGTTAAGTTGAGTTTAATATTTTTTATTAGCCTGTAAATAGAGATGACATCTTTTACATTATATAAACATATATTCTCAAAACTCCAGCCAATAGACTTGAACAGACACTTCACTAAAGAAGTTATATAGATGACAAATAAGCGTGTGAAAAGATGTTCAACATCATTGGCCATTAGGAAAATATAAATTAAAACAATGATGTGATTCCACTAAATATCTAATAGAATGACTAAAATTAAAAAAAAATACAGTACTAAATGCTGATAAAAATTTGGAGTAATCGGAACTCTCAAAAATTGCTGGTGGGAATTCAAAATGGTACAGTTTCTTTAGAAAACAGTTTGTAGTTTGCTATAAAGTTAAGCATACCCTTGCTTCAATACTGCTCCTGAGTATTTACTCTAGAGAAATGAAAACTTATGGACACACAAAAACCTATACATGAATGTTTCATGAAGCTCTGTTTATGATCAGCCAAAACTTGAGAAAACCCAAATGTTCTTCAACAGGTGAGTAAGAAAGCCAACTGGCACAGTCATACAGTGGAATACTTCCAACAATAAAAAGGAATAAAGCATTGATACATGCAGCTGCTTAAAAGAACCTCAAAAGTACTGTCCTGAGTTAAAAAGATAGTCTAAAAAGGGTATACACCTTTCCATTCCTTTAAGATTACATTCTTGGAAAGACAAAAGTAGTTACAAAGAATGGATCACTAGTTGCTGGGAGAAACAAGTAACAAGTATATGACAAAGCAGTAACTCAAGAGAATGCTTTATATGCTGATTATAGACCACAGTGGCTACACAAATTTACATTTATTTACACAAATTTACATAGTGTTACAGTTAATGAAATTTTACACAAATGAAATTCACTTTTAGTATATGTTAACTAAAAAAAAAATCAATGGATTAAATACTAAAAATATAAATGGAAATGGAATAAATCTTTCTAGGATAATTAGCTAGCTATTTGGGGACAATTTTGTCAGTTTAAGTCCTAACTGTATACTGTGCACCAAAAATACGTTTTAGAGAGAATTCAATTATAACTCAAAAAAAAAAAACTTAGGGGAAAATTATAGTTGCCTATTTTCTAAAATCTGGAGGGAATCAAAAAAAAAAAAAACACCTACATATATAACTACAATAAATCAATACTTTAATTTTGTCAAAAGTAGCTCACACAAAATTAAAATTAATTTGAAAGTATCAGTAACTGTAGCCTAATAGTTAATACTCATTGAACAAAAACTTAAAAAAATTTTTTTTAATTAAGTTTATTTATTTATTTAAACACAGAGTGAGAGAGCATGAGAAAGGGAGGGGCAGAGGAAGAGGGAGAGAATCCCAAGTGGGCTCTGTGCCCTTAGCACAAGGCAGATGTGGGCCTCAACCTTATGAAGTGAACCATGAAATCATGACCTGGGCTGAAATCAAGAGTCAGACACTCAACTGACTGACCCACCAATGTGCCCCTAAAATTGCCTTTTTATTTTTTTTTTAATTAAGACTCTTAACTTACCTTGTACACATGGATAAGGTACAGCAATATATATTTCACAGAGGAAATTCTACTAATAAAAACATATAGAGATGCCCTAACTCCTAATAAAATAAAAATAAAAATATTCGTAGCTATGTGTTACCACTTCTCACTCATTTCATAAGAAAAATTAAGCAAAAAATATAATACCTAACACAGGAGTTCAATGAAACTGACATTCTCACATCTTCTTCATTGTAGTATAAAAATGAGTATAATCATTTTAAAAGCTATCTAACAATATAGATGAAAAATCTAAGTTGTTCATAGTCCTAGAAGCAATACTTACACCTTTATGACTCTAACTTAAGGAAATTATCCAGAATATATACAAAACAATGTAAATATCCAAAGATTTTTTATTGTGGCTTATTTATAAAAAGTGAAAATTACAAAGAGCCCAAATACATAATGGAATATTGCATTCATGTGCAAAATTCCATGGAATACTAGTCCAAAAGCTTTGTGATAAGAGGATTTGGTAGCCAAATAAATTAGGAAAATCCTGCATACTATATTCTTCATTTCTAAAGTTACAATAAAAATCTGTACATTAAAGTTTCTTAGATGTCTGTCAAACAGGAAGTAATTCTGCTTACCTTTGTTTAACCCAGATTTTTTAAAACTAGTTTGTCCTTAGATCGGATATTTCCCATGTGATAACTGTTAATATCTTATATATGAATTTCAGGAAAGGCAGTGTTAGGATAATTGCATTAAGTTTTTCTCTCTTTCAAAACTGGTATGATTGTGTTACTATATAATATAAAAATACATAAAAAATGACTAAATTGAAATTACTGTCTTAGATAAGTTCATTATCTATTGGAGAGAGAAAACCGTTTTTAATTAATAAAGGCTCCATTGTGAAAGGATTATGTCAGCTCTATGAATGAACTTCCAAGTGAGCAAAGTGATACAAAAATTAATTCTGCCTGGAGGGGAAATGTTGGAAGAAGGCATGAAGTAAATAAAGGACTTGCTCAAACTTGTTGAGAGATGAAATATCTTTAAGGAAGCATTGTTACTTTTCTAAGACTTAAAATTTAATTAATGTCACCTAGTAATTTCTTGTTAATGTAGAGTGATATAAACAGTTACTCCTGCCTTGTCTGAGATTAAATCCTCTCCAGATGTATGGAAATATGAACTGTAGAGTCATGGTGGAAAAAACTCTGGCTTCGGTATTTAATAGACCCACGTCTAAAACCCAGTTTTATTTCTTGGCCACTGTACTTAAGCACTCAGTTATGATTTGATCATAAAAAGGATAAAAGCTGAGTTCTTCAAGGATTAGAGACAATTCTTAAATCTTTAACATAGTGCCTGGTTCATTAGAGGTATCACTAAATAGTAGCTATCCTCCTATCATTAACAACCCTAGTAATACTTTTCAAGCTGCAAATGACCCAACACCGAATCAAGTACCTGAGCAAGAAAAATAATTTATTGACGTTTGTAAAAGGGAAGGATATTGGGCAACTTAAAGAGTGAAAATGAAAAAAAAAAAAAGTCGAGTAAAGCAGGGCTCAAATTTGAACACTTCTGCCATAATTCTCTTTCCTTTTCTGCTTCTCATTTCTTTATGAACTTCAGTGTTAGTCACCGGTCTCTGTGTAGCCAGTTACTCTAAAACTTAGCAGCATAAAACAGTAAATATTTATTACCTCACACATTTTCTGTAGGCTTGGGATTTAAGAGCATCTTAGCTAGGTGGTTCTGGCTCAGGGTTTCTCATGAGGTTGCAGTCAAGATGTTGGCATGACATCAGTAATCTCTCGAAGGCCTGTCGGGGCTGGAGGACCCATTTACAAGGTGGTTCACACACATGGCTGGTGAATTGGGACTTGGTCTTGGCCGGAGACCTCAGTTTCTTGCCATCGGTACCTCTTCAAAGGGAGTATACTTAACAATGTGTCACCTGGTTTCCCTCCAAGCAAATGGTCCAAGAGGGTACAAAGCAGAAGCCTCCTGATCTGGATCAGGAGTCACACACCATCATTTCTGCAGCATGAATACAGAGAAGTGAGGAACATTGGGAACAACCTTGGAATCTGGCTAGCACCGCTTCATTTTCTCAGGCTGCCAACAGGATTTCTTCACTCAGGGGAGACAACAGCTATTGGATAGTCTAGAGAAAGTAACTCCCTCAGCATCTAAGCATAAAATCTTGCAGAAGGTCTCGGATTGGCCCAGATTTGGGTCATATGTCCTCCTTTGGAACAAGTCACCATGATTTGCCAGTCCTGGGTCATGCTCCTAAACTCTGAGGCCAGGGGCAGGGGACTATGCTTGGTAGACCGACTTGAATTGTAAAAGTGGAGTGGAGAAAGAGAGGAATGAGTGCAGGCTTTTGAGGGTGGCTAGGTAGGAGAAAATTACTTCTTCATCATTATCAGATTCTACATAGGAGAGAGTTCTATACGGGAAGAATCTTGCTTTATAGATGAATCTAGAAATGAGCACTTTTTTTTTGTTGTTGTTTTTCTGAGAGAGTGAGAGAGAGAGCACAAGTGGGGGAGAAGGGCAGAGGGGGAGACAGAGGGAGAATCCTAAGGAGGCTCCATACTCAGCGTGGAGCCCGACACAGGCCTGGATCCCCTGACCCTGAGATCATGACCTGAACTGAAATCAAGGGTCAGATGCTCAACCATCTGAGCCACCCAGGCGCCCTGCCAGTTATTATTACTATTTTTATTGAAGAGATTGGCATTTCAAGATGATTCTATGACTATCAGTAGTAAGATATTTTTCTTGTGTTTCTCATTAAGTATAATTTTTATAAAACTTGTATTACTAATGTCTGGGTCATTTTATTCTCCACTGAAATATTTTAAACTATAGTCTTCATTTGAATTATATTCCCTTAGACTATACATCAAAAGTATTTATTCATTAATTACTTTTGCAACTACGACACATTTTATTAGTGTCTTGATTTTTTGAAAAACCTATCAGCTTAAAGAATTAAAAACTATAGAGAGCTATATAAAACAAAATGCTCATATTCTATCACAACATTCCCTAGCTAGAATTATTTCTAGAAGAAAATATGTTCTGGAGATACCTCTAAGTGATCACAGTAAGCAAAATAGCTCTAAAAGGTCAGTATAATACACCGTTTAAATTTTTTTTTTTCAACCTTTATTTATTTTTGGGACAGAGAGAGACAGAGCATGAACGGGGGAGGGGCAGAGAGAGAGGGAGACACAGAATCGGAAACAGGCTCCAGGCTCTGAGCCATCAGCCCAGAGCCTGACGCGGGGCTCGAACTCACGGACCGTGAGATCGTGACCTGGCTGAAGTCGGACGCTTAACCGACTGCGCCACCCAGGCGCCCCTATAATACACTGTTTAAAAATATATTCAACTCATCCAGTAATAATTACATAACTCAATTAACAATATAGAAAAGAATTTCTGCTTTAGACTGCTCATATTTATAAAGAAAATAGAATGCTATGCTTAACTTAATTCATATGCTAAATCAACAATTGGAATAATAATTACTGCCAATTTCATTAAAATTGGGAATATTTCTTATAGATGAATAAAGATCCCTGGGATCGGAGAGAAATAACAAGTTTGAATATGAATTTTGGCTATTTCTTAAACATTTCTTACAAATTTTAGGATTTCATAGAATATCCTTTGTAAATAGTCAGTGTAAAATAATAGGTCATGTTGTTGTTATTAACATAGCTGAATTCCACGCAAATTACAAGAATGTAAAGCTATCTGCATATAGAGAAAAAAAGCCTGAGATCTATGTCCTATTACTTAGTATCTCAAATAGATGGATGTATTCACAAGAATGCAATTTCATGAAGGAATGCAAGAGAAGCATAAGGCAATTCATAGAGATCATTTTATATATAACAATATTTAATTTGACCTCAATGCCAGGTTACTTCAGATAGTTCCTGTGAGTTTTTTCCATTGTTGCATTGTTACTTACATAACCTTGATCATTTAAAACTCATCAACAATTGCTTTATGAACTTGTGACTGCTAGACATGATGCTCAGTGACCACAGCAACATCTTTTTTTTTAAATTTTTTAACGTTTTTATTTTATTTTTGAGACAGAGAGAGAGCATGAACGGGGGAGGGTCAGAGAGAGAGGGAGACACAAAATCTGAAACAGGCTCCAGGCTCTGAGCTATCAGCCCAGAGCCCGACGTGGAGCTGGAACTCACGGACTGTGAGATCATGACCTGAGCCGAAGTCGGACGCTTAACCGACTGAGCCACCCAGGCGCCCCAGCAACATCCTTTTAACACATATATTTAGAGAAATTAGCTCTAGACACTTTAGGAAGAACTTTTCACTGGTTTGAAATGAAACCAAGGTTACCAATATAAGAATTAAAAAATAAATTAGTAAAGAGCTATCCTCAAAAAATCTACACTTCATAAATGTAGCTATCACCACAGAGGGCACAAGTCAGAATAAAATTAATACCCGCTGTGGTACCTGAGCCCGGGGAATATCCATAACATGGACAGAATGTCAGTGTGAACTTCAAATTTCCTGTCTTGTAGATTTGCTTCTCAACTTTGCTATATTTGAATATTATTAATATATTTGCCCACAAGTAGCTGTTTTAGAAATTACTCCTCAG
The DNA here is from genome assembly GCF_022837055.1 of Prionailurus viverrinus. Classification (NCBI taxonomy): domain Eukaryota; kingdom Metazoa; phylum Chordata; class Mammalia; order Carnivora; family Felidae; genus Prionailurus; species Prionailurus viverrinus. Next base: position 20,089,414 of record NC_062569.1, read on the forward strand.
CAACAATATAAAATCTCAAACTGTGATGGAAACACTTGCCAAGAATACTGTTTTTATTGCTTCATTACACCCACTGGGCCATTTTTATTGTTGAATATAATGGGTAAGTGTTCATTTTCCAAACAATGCAAGCACATCGGGGCAAAAGTGCATTAGAATTAGTGAAGAATAGCAGATGGCATATGATGGTGAACGTATACATAGCTCTGTAAGTGGGGCTCACGTTCTAGGATGTCCTAAAATCATTTGGAAGGTAGCATCTGCTTAATGGACAATGGGACACTTTCACTGGGACACAAGGCAGTATAGAATCATCTTCTTAGGTCACCTGTCTATCTGTTAACTTCTGCTTTTGTAGATGCCAAGCAAAACAATTTTGAATTATTTAAATCTGACTTAGTGTCCTTCCCTGAATAGAAGCATGCAAGATACATTTTAAAATGGAAGGTTTCTGAGGGTGAGGAGAAGGATAAAGACTTGTATTTCTGCAGCATCTTTCTTTAGATAATGTAAACCAGTTTGTTCACAACTACAAATTCGTCCAAATTTACCCAATATCATTACAATCCCTCCCTTCCTCTCTCCCTTTCCCTTTTGGGTTTCCCTGCTTCTGATTCAAATCTCTCCATAGTTATCACTTTTCCCTTTAAACAGAAGTTTGAATACTATGAATTGGCGTATGTCTGTGAAATTAAATGTTATTTAGAATATGTAAATATCTAAATATTCCTCATGAGAGGAAAGGGGCTTCCTTCTGATTTCAGTACTTAATCCATTCCTTCTACAAAATGAATTAAATATCTATATAGTATTTTAAAAGAATGCTTGTGTGTGGTGTGTGTTTCTGTGTGGAGAGAGAGAGAGAAAAAGAGAAATGAATCACTATTATCCAAGTTGATTTCATATTTTAAGAGTTGATTTTTATAAATTAATTATGGCCATTAATACTTTTAAATCACTCAAAGTGCCCCATTACTTAGCATGAGCATGAGAAATAAATATGTATTATCAGTTAATTGAAAAACATATGTTGTTGATTAGTGCATAGCCATTTTATTTAATAGATCTCAATTAAATAAATGACTGCACTGTACCCAGACTACAAGATGCCAGCTAAACGTTGCTGCTAGAAAAAGGTGCTCAACCAAGAAAGGAAGAAGCTTCAGTAAAGGATGGCCATATACTTTGTTAAGAATGTACATGTGCCTTTTCATATGTGAGGGGGTCTTAGATTGTAAAATCTCCTTATTTGTTACAATATAGATTAAAAATAACATTAGGCACTGACTGTACAGCTGGTGCCAGAGTTCAAAACTCAGCTCTGCTACTTATTGGCTGTGCCTCAGTTTTCTCATCTATACATTTGGGTTAATTATTGGATAGATACAATGTAACCCTCATTGGCAGTGTTTTAAAAATTAAATGAATTAATATTTGTGAAGTGTTTCATCAGTATATGGCACCTAGGGGAAAAAAGTGTTTCTAAATTATTAGTCTTTTTTTTAAATTTTGTTTTTAAAATTTACATCCAAATTAGTTAGCATATAGTGCAACAATCATCTCAGGAGCAGATTCCTTAGTGCCCCTTACCCATTTAGCCCATCCCTCTTCCCACATCCCCTCCAGTAACCCTCTGTTTATTCTCCATATTTATGAGTGTCTTATGCTTTGTCCCCCTCCTTGTTCTTATATTATTTTTGTTTCCCTTCCCTTATGTTCATCTGTTTTGTCTCTTAAAGTCCTCATGTGAGTGAAGTCATATGATATTTGTCTTTCTCTGACTGACTAATTTCACTTAGCATAATACCCTCCACGTAGTTGCATCCATCCACGTAGTTGCAAACGGTAAGATTTCATTCTTTTTGATTGCCGACTAATACTCCATTGTGTGTGTGTGTGTGTGTGTGTGTGTGTGTGTGTATGTATACACATCTTCTTTATCCATTCATCCATTGATGGACATTTGGGCTCTTTCCATACTTTGGCTATTGTGGATAGTGCTGCTATAAACATGGGGGTGCATGTGTCCCTTCGAAACAGCACCCCTGTATCCCTTGGAGAAATAAATACCTAGTAGTAGAGTAGCTCTATTTTTAGTTTTTTGAGGAACCTCCATACTGTTTTCCAGAGTGGCTGCACCAACCTGCATTCCCAATTTATTAGTCTTTTTTCACACACTTAAAAAGCCCTGACATTTTTATTAGTATTAAAAACACGAATTAAGTATGAACACATTTTAAATAAGGAATTAGTGCCAATTACTCCGAGCACGTGTTTTAAACAAGGCTATTTGTTGAATACTGGGGTGTAGTCCATCTAGCAGGAGCATAAAATGAAGTAGGACACCAGGAATTCAGAAGGAATTTACTCCATGGGATCGAAATCCTATCAAGTTCCTACAGTCAGCTCGTTCTCTCCTTATACACATCTCCCCTGGATACGTATAAGGAAAGACGAATCAAAGTCAAAAGATTGCTTGTTGGTCATATAATCAAGACAAAGAGAATTAAAGGAACCAAGAATTTTGTGGTATCAGGACACAAGCCTGCAACAACTCTCACAACAGAGATGGTCGTACCAAAGACCACTTCTTTTCTACAGGGATGGTCTCCACGGGACAATGCATTACTAGATCCATGGGACCCTTGCCTCTCTGACTTTCACATGCTTTCCTGGTTGACAATCCCATGACGTCAGTATTTTTTTCATAAATCTGGTGGCCTTTGTTCAAGTTACTTCAAGTTTCCTCTGCGTTTGTGCTGGCCTGAGAGCATTCTTTCCATGGTAACTTTGCAAATCTCTTTTGTAACCCATAATGTATCCCTTTTCAAAGGTTAATTCTTCAGATCCTTTTCTTGTTTTCAAGTTCCTAAAGAAGTCTCACTTTCTAACTGCAGTGTATACTGAATAAACTTGCTTAATTAAGCAATCGGAATGTAAAAGTGAGTCTTGAAATTGTTAAAAGAGTGTGAGCTTTTGTCCAGGAATGTCTCAATTTAGGCATATTTCCAGTTTAGCAAACTATTATTATTATTATTATTATTATTATTATTACTATTAAGAGTTGCATTAAAATAAGCCAGCAGGAGTTTAGTATAAACATATGCTATCATGCCAGCTTTCTACCATTGTCCCATCTTTGTGCAATAAGAGAGTTCTTTAGGCTGAGTCATCTTTCAATCGAGAAAACAATCCGTGATAAATACTGTTTCTTTCCTGGGAAGATTTCAGATATAACATAACTAACATCTCCCTTTCAAGGGTGCTTTTCCATGGGGACAGGAATCATTAAAAAAAAGGGGGGGGTGCATGAATGCTGAATGTTTTGCAACATATTTACATATTTGTGAATTGATTTGAGGGAAAAAAAATACCACTCTGCCTGCTTTTTGCACTTAGAATTGTAGTCTAGCTTGCACTAAAGCAACAATTACAGTTGTTTTACTGATAAGGATTATTGAGTTAGAAATGAGTATGAGATTGAGAATACTATCTTGAAACATTTTTCTACTATAATGTTTCATTTGGTTAAATGCTCTCTTAGTATTCTATTTCTCTTTTTTCTTTTTTTCATAATTTTTTTAATGTTTATTTTTGATAGAGAGAGACACAGAGTGTGAGTGGGGGATGGGCAGAAATAGAGGGAAACACAGAATCTGAAGCAGGCTTCAGGCTCTGAGCTGTCAGCACAGAGCCTGATGTGGGGTTGGAACCCATGGACCACAAGATCATGACCTGAGCCAAAGTCAGACACTCAACCAACTGAGCCACCCAGGCACCCCTGTTTCTTTCCTAGTTCATTGTTGCTCTATACCTTTGTTTCCCCAAGTTTACCATTTTAAAATTTCCATAGCCTTTTCCATTTTCATCACTGGCACTTTGGATCAGGTAAATTAGATCGCTCTCCCCTTTGGTAAATTACAGTTATATAATCTGAAGTTAGTTAATATTCAATAGTTAATATTCAATATATACTAACATATCTGCTGATTTCAACATTTCTGAAAGGAAAGCCATGTTTATCTAAAACATTTTAATTTAAACATAACTCAAAAGGTAGGATTAAAAAAAGGATTTGTTTCTTCTCTCTTCTAAATTTAAAAATTAGAGGTATATGGAATGACAAATCTTTAAAACCTTCAGTGTTGAACAAGGAACTTTTTGGCATTCTCATACACTTTGCCATTCTTGACTCCTGGGCCATCAAGATTTTGCTTGAGTAGTTTAATTCTGAGATATATCAGTAAGAAGCAATAGTCTTTGTTTTTAAATTAAAAAAAATATTTCAGTATAGCTGACAATGTTACATTAATTTCAAGTGTACAACATAGTGACTTGACAAGTTTATACATTATGCTATACGCATCACACGTGTAGCTATCATCTGTTACAACACTTTTAAAATATCACTGGCTATATTCCTTATGCCGTGACTTTTATTTCCATGACTTATTCATTCCATAACTGGAAGCCTATTTTCTCCCACTTCCCTTCACCTATTTGCCCTGTTCCCTCGGGCAACCACTAGTTTGTTCTTTGTGTTTACAGGTCTGATTCCTCTTTTTGTTTGTGTATTCATTTGCTTTTTGTTTTTGTTTTTTTTTTTTTAGATTTCACATATGATTGGCTTCATATGGTATTAGCCCTTGTCAGTCTGACTTATTTCACTTAGCATGATACCTCTAGGTCTATCCATGTTGTCCCAAATGGCACAATCTTATTTTTTAGGCTGTGTAGTATGCCGCTGTGTAAAAATACTACCTTTTTCTTATCCTTTCATCTATTTTAAGTGCTTAGGTTGCTTCCATGTCCTGCCTATTGTAAATAATGCTGCAATAAGCATATATCGTTTTCAGTTAGTATTTTTTTCTCCTGGGTAAATACCCAGTAGTAGAGTTATTAGATCGTATGATATTTCTTTTTTTTTTTTTTTTTTAATATTTTGAGGAAGTGCCATACTGTTTTCCAGAGTGGCTGTACTAATGTACATTCCCACCAACAGTACGTGAGGGTTCCTTTTTCTCCACATCCTCACCCACACTTGTTTATTTTTTTCCTGCTTTTAGCCATTCTCACAGGTGTGAGGTGATATCTCATTGTGGTTCTGATTTACATTTTCCTGATGATTTTTATGTGTCTGTTGGCCCTTTGTATGTTTTTGGAAGAACGTCTATTCAGGTCCTATGCCCATTTTTTAATCAGATTGTTTTTTGTTGTTGAGTTGTATGAGTTCTTTATATAGTTTGAATATCAACCCCTTATTGGATGTATCATTTGCACGTCTCTTCCCCCTTTCAGTAGATTGTCTTTTTGCTTTGTTGATGGTTTTCTTTGGTGCGCAAAAGCAAAAGCAGTAGTCTCATCAATTAACACATCCATTGCTGAAGATTTGAGATCTGGCACGATTAGAGGAAAATTAGTTGAGAAAATATATGTGAAAATCGTTTATTAACTCTTAAAGTCAAAACAAATATCAGATTAAAAAATTTATTCTAAAGGCAAAACACAGTGTTGCAGCAAGGTCTATAATGGATACATGAGCGTGAATACAAAGTGTCACTTGACGACCTTTTGGTATCATCAGAAGGGAACAGGGGTCTGGGGAGCCTAGGCGGCTTGGTGGGTTGAGTGTCCAACTCTTGATTTCAACTCAGGTTATGGTCCCAGGGTCATGGAGTCCAACTCCAGGTTGGGGTCCATGCTGAGCATGGAGCCTGTTTAGGATTCTTTCTCTCCCATGCACTCTGCTCCTCCCTTCACTCACTGTCATGTGCTCCCCCCTCCCCTCAAAAATAAATAACTAGATCAAAAAGAAGGGAACAGAGATCAATTGCCCACCTCCTTCATTCTACAAATGTGGAAACAGAGCCAGAGGGGTGATGGTTTCACACACCCGCAAAATGTTAGGATCAGCACACTTTGATGAGTCTTGCCCCTTACACTGTAAATTCATGTTGAGAACTCCTCCAAGTGATCTTTGGATTTACCAGAGAATTAGAGTTGATACTTAGGTAAAATCCAACTACTGACACATTGAAATGTGTGGTTTTGTACCCCATATGTCTTAAATATGAAAGCTGAGTTAAAGAAAAATCTCAAGCTATGGAGAAAGTGAAAAAAAAAATCACTCATAGCCCTAAGACCCAACATTTTGTTAAATTTCGTTTCACTTGATCTTAGCCAAAAGGCCAAGAAGCGTTTGCTAAATACCATTTCAATTAAAAAGCAACATTCAGGGTACCTGGGTGTCTCACTCTGTTGAGCTTATGACTACGGCTTAGGCCATGATCTAGTTCATGGGTTCGAGGCCCACATCGGTGTTTGTGTGACAGCACAGAGACTACTTTGGATATTCTGTCTCCTTTCTCTCTCTCTCTCTCTCTCTCTCTCTCTCTCTCTCTGTCCCCATCTCACTCACTCTCTCTCTTTCTCTCTCAAGAATAAATAAACTTTGGGGCTCCTGGGTGGCTCAGTTGGTTAAGCGTCCGACTTCAGCTCAGGTCACGATATCGCGGTCTGTGAGTTCGAGCCCCGCGTCAGGCTCTGGGCTGACGGCTCAGAGCCTGGAGCCTGCTTACGATTCTGTGTCTCCCTCTCTCTCTGCCCCTCCCCCTTTCATGCTCCATCTCTCTCTGTCTCAAAAATAAATATAAACGTTAAAAAAAATTTAAAAAAAAGAATAAACTTTATTTATTTATTTATTTATTTATTTATTTATTTATTTATTTATTTATTTTAAAGCAACATCCAAGGGGTATCTAGGTGGCTCAGTTGGTTAAGCATCTGACTCTTCATTTCCGCTCAGGTCATGATCTCAGGATTGGTGAGATCTGTTTGGGATTCTCTCTCTCCTTCTCTCTCTACCCCTCCCCCATTTGCGATGCGCGGGTTTGCACGCTGTCTCTCAAAATAAATAAACATTTAAAACAATAACATACAAAGGGATTTATAATTTATTTGCCTACTAAAAATTGTTTAATGAAAAATATATATTAATGGTAGGATATAAATATACTTTTATAAGAAAATTTCCATTTCATAAAGAATCTTTGTTAGTGAAATTTTTCATTCTCTGGAGGTCAGAACACTTGAAAAGAGCAGAATCCATCTTTTTATCTTTAAAAGGATTTAATTTTAACCATCCTGGATGAATGAAAGCCTATTAAAAAATGAAAAGAAAAGAAAAACACCAACCAAAGAACTTTCTTTCTTAATGATCGTATTATATATAGCCTAAACTATTCATGCTGTAGTTTAAAGTCATGTATTATTATTCTTTCATTAAGAGAAATGGACAGAAGCTGAAAACCACCTTCAATTTAATAATATTCCTTTATATATTTTAAGACTTATTAAGATTCTTCTTTGTCTTTTTTAGGTCAAAGAAAACTAATTTGTTATAATTTAAATTTATGAATCCACTATCTAATATTTAATGGATTTTCACATCTCTTCTTAGACCTGTATTCATATTAATCATGTCTCTATTTGGAGCTTAAATCCGAATATCATGCATCTGAGAAACATGAATATAATGAAATCTGTACTAATCTCTTAGACACAAAAAGAACACCTTCTGTTTATGTGTATAGCTATGTTTTGTTTCAAATTTACCACCTATACATACCTTTTTATTTACAACAACTACCACAATTTAACAAAGTCATTTAAAACGTGGATTATTTTTACTGGGTGTAGAATTCTTGAATTCTACAAACTTAACAGTCTTCAAGCTTATTCTGATAATGGAAAAAATATGTTAAATGGTACCAAAATAAAACTATGTAGTTTCAGCTTATTTTATAAAACTGTTTTTAGTTTTATCTTATTTTTTTTTAATTTTTTTTTCAACGTTTATTTATTTTTGGGACAGAGAGAGACAGAGCATGAACGGGGGAGGGGCAGAGAGAAAGGGAGACACAGAACCGGAAACAGGCTCCAGGCTCTGAGCCATCAGCCCAGAGCCTGACGCGGGGCTCGACCTCCTGGACCACGAGATCGTGACCTGGCTGAAGTCGGACGCCTAACCGACTGCGCCACCCAGGCGCCCCAAGTTTTATCTTATTTTTAAATCGATTTCTACTACTCTCTAGGGTTGACAGTGATACATTAATCAATGTATTTTGTATTGCAAATACACTTTCATTTTATATGGCAGATATGAACAATTTGTGGATCCCTACATTGATGTGTTGAGTGTGTGAAACCAAATCCAGACTCTGGAAGATTGTCATCATTAATTAATGATGTCTGTCATGGATGTACATCAGGTCACTTAGATCTTTGTGGGGGAAATTATTTATTTTTCTATTTGTTTTACTCAAATATGTTTTATATGTATGGGGGATCAGATAGCTGGGATGTCTTAAATGGAAGCATTTAAGAAAGATATGACTTAAACCATTTTTTTAAAAGCTTGTGGAAGTTTTTCTTAATTCCTTGGAAATTTGGGTTAGTTCCTAATGTTACTATTAATTAATACAGAAGAGTTAGTTGATGTATTAGTTATCTATTGCTGTGAACTGAAGAGCTTAAAACAGCTCAGATTTATTACCTCATAGCTTCTGAGCATCAAGAGTCCAGCCGTTGTTCAGCTAGGTTCTCTGGGTCCTCTGCAAGCTTGCAGCTGATGACCAAAAGGGAAAGGTGAAACATAAGGTGTCTCTGATTGGCTGGTTGAAATACTCTTACCCAGAGTAAATAATCCAGTGACATACCAATTACATTGTGTGGGTGAGGGCTTAAGAGTTTTGGAGCAAACAGCTCTAAACAAAACATATCATCTGAGAGCACAGGGCTAATGGCTACCTGAAATAATGAAGAAGAAAGCTGATTAAGGGAAGTCATGACAGACCTTTTGATTCCTTTTGGTTTCTAGAAGTTGGTTACCAAGACATCAGCCAAAGCTGTGGTCTCATCTAAGGTTGGACTGGAGAAGAAACCACGTCCTCACTCATGTGTTTGTTGGTACCATTCAGCTGCTTACGAGGACCTCAGTTTCTTTCTGGCTGTTGGCCAGAGACTACCCTAAGTTCCTTGCCAAGTGGACCTGTCCATAGGGAAGCTCATTACTTGGCAGCTTGCTTTTTCAAAGCTAGCAAGGGAAAGAAAGTTTCTGTTCATATAATGGGAGATACATCTCCTCTCACATAACATAATAATGCCTTTATAATTACATACATCCCATCACCTCTACCATGTTCTATTGGTGGGAAGCAAGTTATGGGTTCTGCCTACACTGCAGGGGAGTAGACTATGCAGAGGTCTGATTACTATGAGTTAGGTATCATGGGGGCTATCTTAGAGCATTGTCTGCCACAGTTGGAATGCACATATCTTTTCGGGGAACTCTCTCTTGATACGAGAAAATATTTTTATGTAGTCTGTAGATATTCTGAATTATCAGTAGTATCTCCCCTAATCCTCTGATACCAGGGTGGGCATGTGTGAAAGGAAACATTGAGCTAAGTGATTATGTCATTAATAAGAATGGTTATGGTAAAACTGCATGCATATCACAAGTCCATATTATAAAAAAACTAGACACGAACAATAGCCTAAATCCCAAAAATATCAAACTGTTTTTTTTTAAATTTTTAAAAAAAATTTTTTTTTCAACGTTTATTTATTTTTGGGACAGAGAGAGACAGAGCATGAACGGGGGAGGGGCAGAGAGAGAGGGAGACACAGAATCGGAAACAGGCTCCAGGCTCTGAGCCATCAGCCCAGAGCCTGACGCGGGGCTCGACCTCCCGGACCGCGAGATCGTGACCTGGCTGAAGTCGGATGCCTAACCGACTGCGCCACCCAGGCGCCCCTTTTTAATTTTTTAAAAGTTTTTTAATTTAATTTTGAGACAGGGAGAGAGAGAGAGAGAGACAGAGTATAAGCTGGGGAGGGGTGGAGAGAGAGGGAGGCACAGAATCCAAAGCAGGCTCCACGCTCTGAGCTGTCTGCACAGAGCCTGATGCGGGGCTCGAACTCACGGACCATGAGATCATGACCTGAGCTGAAGTCGGCACTTAACCGACTGAGCCACCCAGGTGCCCTCAAAATGTATTTTCAGAATATAGAGTCCATGAAGAAAAAAAGAAAAAGAAAATCCTGGGACTTAAAGCATGAATAAGAGCTGTCTCTTAAAATAAATAAAGCTGTTTCTTAAATGAACAGCTCAAGCATCCAACTGCAGAATTTGCAAACCTAAATCTTAACTGCAATAAATACCACAGTTTTACTCTTCCCTTAGCATGTAACCGATCATTAAGTCATCCTCAAGTCAATATAACCTACATTTTCACCCTCTCTCAAACTTGCAGAAGACTAGAATGTTTGCTTTGTGGGTGTGCTACTCTCCCACGTGCTTAAAGGAATGGTATACACAAAGGAGGTGCTTTAATAAATATGTCGAATCACTTTTCAGTGAGCTTCTGGTTTCCTCCTTCCTTCCCTTGCAGAATTTTTTGCCAGATATAAGCCCAAACAATCTCTCTCTAATTTAGGTCTTCAGAAGTTTTTCTGGGGCAAACTACTCTTTAAGTTTTATATAAGCTGTTTTAGATGCAAAGCAGGATACAAATGAAAGCTAAGATATTTGGTTCATTCTCAAGGGAACAGGGTTCGTATTTAAAATAGTATCATGAAAACATACATCCTGAGAACTCAAGAGCATGGCTCATAATCCAGCCTCAATTACCCTGAGAGCATAGCGGAGATACTGGGTGGCATAAATCCAGGGGGCCGGGTTTTGCCCTGAAGTCATGACTGATTTACGAAGAATTCCTAAAAAAAAAAAAAAAAAAAAAAAAAGGTCAGAATATAGGAAAATATCTGTGTCTTGTTTGTAAAAAATATAGTAATGAAGTTTCTTCATAGGACTTTGAAACTTTAAGGGATGACATTAATTACATTGGAATTGGAGATACATCCAACTACAGAAAATAGGTTTGAATAGAATGCCTTTTATAAAAAAATAAGAATTGCCTTTGTTTTCATTTTTGAGATTAAACTATGAGCTCTTGTTTGGTCTCAGAGATTCTAGCCATGATTTCATTCTAGTCACTTTAAGAATAAGGTAGAATTTTCTTTATCTGAGTCCTCAAAATAGAAATGGCTGATGCTGAGTTTACAATTCTAAAAGCCCACTGCCTGAGAAAGAGAAAGGAATGTATTTAAAAGTTTCATTCTGTATCTTATCCTGACATTCCCAGTTTAATTTCTGCCTGTGAATCCTTGAATATTTAGTAAGCCTTCCTTCACCTTGTGAAAACCATAATCTTCTTGAAACTGACAAACTTGGTTTAATGCCATGATGTAATAAAAACTGTAATTGAAATAATAATCCATTAACCTTGACTTGTCTCATGTAATCTTCTATAATATCATTTGCCTATCATAAAGGTAAGATAATGCTAATTAAAGTGTACTCATTTTTAAAGCTCCACAGTGATACTTAAATCAGAAAACTATATAAAACAGTTGCTGCTCATTAATAGAGAACTTATAGTAACATATGATGATTCTATTGATTTAGATTGTCTCCTTTTCTGTGCCATTCCTCTAGATTATTTTGCCTGATTTTTGGAGCTAGGTTTTGGTGAATTTATGTGGAATTAATTAGATATACTGTGTATATATTGCATGCCACTAAAGCTAAATATTGTATATATGAATATGTGTGGATGTATTATATATTTCCAAAATTACAGTAATGCTATTTTTATGCCTAGTGTTATGGGAATCTCGATACTGTAGATTTAATTTTAAATTCATACTGCTCTCTAGTGGGGAATGAGATCAATGCAAAATTGTTCTTGTGTTGGTACTTTATAGCACTAATTGTAGACTATTTACAACTTTGATATTGAAATGTAGAAGAATACTGTGATCTATAATTTTCTCAAAGGTGAAATGCTAGAAATGTAGTTTATCTGTTATGCATATAATGTACATCTTTAATATTTAACCATTACAGTAAAATACAATACTTTAAAAATTAGTCCTGAAAGCAGAGGAAACTTGACTATTGAATTCATTTGATTTCTTGCAGCTCATTTGGAATACCTGTATCTATATAAGTAGAGATGTAACTTATGCCATTTAAATCCCAATTCAAGGAAATGTTGACTAAAAGTTAATCCCTCATTTTCTCTACCAAGAAAATAATGGCCAATTTTCTTTCATAAATTTCAAGATTGAGGATTAGATTTTATTTTATTTTTTTTTTTAGTATATGAAATTTATTGTCAAATTGGTTTCCATACAACACCCAGTGCTCATCCCAAAAGGTGCCCTCCTCAATACCCATCACCCACCCTCTCCTCCCTCCCACCCCCTATCAACCCTCAGTTTGTTCTCAGTTTTTAACAGTCTCTTATGCTTTGGCTGTCTCCCACTCTAACCTCTTTTTTTTTTTTTCCTTCCCCTCCCCCATGGGTTCCTGTTAAGTTTCTCAGGATCCACATAAGAGTGAAACCATATGGTATCTGTCTTTCTCTGTATGGCTTATTTCACTTAGCATCACACTCTCCAGTTCCATCCACGTTGCTACAAAAGGCCATATTTCATTTTTTCTCATTGCCACGTAGTACTCCGTTGTGTATATAAACCACAATTTCTTTATCCATTCATCAGTTGATGGACATTTAGGCTCTTTCCATAATTTGGCTATTGTTGAGAGTGCTGCTATGAATATTGGGGTACAAGTATTGATACCCTATGCATCAGTACTCCTGTATCCCTTGGATAAATTCCTAGCAGTGCTACTGCTGGGTCATAGGGTAGGTCTATTTTTAATTTTCTGAGGAACCTCCACACTGCTTTCCAGAGTGGCTGCACCAGTTGGCATTCCCACCAACAGTGCAAGAGGGTTCCCGTTTCTCCACATCCTCTCCAGCATCTATAGTCCCCTGATTTGTTCATTTTGGCCACTCTGACTGGCGTGAGGTGATACCTGAGTGTGGTTTTGATTTGTATTTCCCTGATAAGGAGCGACGCTGAACATCTTTTCATGTGCCTGTTGGCCATCCGGATGTCTTCTTTAGAGAAGTGTCTATTCATGTTTTCTGCCCATTTCTTCACTGGGTTATTTGTTTTTCGGGTGTGGAGTTTGGTGAGCTCTTTATAGATTTTGGATAATAGCCCTTTGTCCGATACGTCATTTGCAAATATCTTTTCCCATTCCGTTGGTTGCCTTTTAGTTTTGTTGGTTGTTTCTTTTGCTGTGCAGAAGCTTTTTATCTTCATAAGGTCCCAGTAATTCACTTTTACTTTTAATTCCCTTGCCTTTGGGGATGTGTCGAGTAAGAGATTGCTACGGCTGAGGTCAGAGAGGTCTTTTCCTGCTTTCTCCTCTAAGGTTTTGATGGTTTGCTGTCTCACATTCAGGTCCTTTATCCATTTTGAGTTTATTTTTGTGAATGGTGTGAGAAAGTGGTCTAGTTTCAACCTTCTGCATGTTGCTGTCCAGTTCTCCCAGCACCATTTGTTAAAGAGACTGTCTTTTCTCCATTGGATGTTCTTTCCTGCTTTGTCAAAGATGAGTTGGCCATATGTTTGTGGGTCTAGTTCTGGGGTTTCTATTCTATTCCCTTGGTCTATGTGTCTGTTTTTGTGCCAGAGGATTAGATTTTAAAGTATTTACTTATTATGGTTCATATTTGATCCTAATTTCAAGAAGCAACTTTATTGAAAACTTTGATAACAATGTTTGTCATTGCTAGAATCAGCTTTCAGGTACCTCATGGCTGTTCTTTTTTTTTTCAAAGTTATTTCAAATTAAATGAGGATTTTTAAAATCCATTTATAATATTGTCTCTGGAAATTTTATTCCAAGTAATCACGGTCCAGTCATATAGCAGTAGCATAGTATTATTTTTCTAAGTATTTTGCTTCATGAATACTTATTCAAGATCTTCACATCTTTTCTCTAATTTTTAACATGACCTTTGAAAGGTTTCTTCAGAATGATGTCTTACAGTTGCAGTTGTAAGATCATATTCTCACAAATAATGATGAAGTATTTGTTATATTTTTTAGCTTCTATTTTTTATTGAGCCAGTCAATTAGTCATACAGAATGAACTACGAACTCTATAAGAATTTGTACAGCTTGTACAAAGTACAATTTCTTTTCAGGGAAATGGTCTAGAATTACATGTCCTCACCCAAAAGTACTTTTCTTTTTTTTCATGGTAAAGCAATTGAGAAAACTTTTTGAAGTGTAATAAACTTTTTAGGAATTTAATATCAGTAGGTTCTTCTTTTCAGTATGATAATTTTTTTGGGTACCTGGGGGCTCAGTCAGTTACGCGTCTTACTCTTGACTTTGGCTCAGATTATGATCTCGCAGTTTGTGAGGTCATTGGGCTGGCTCTGCACTGATGGTGCAAAATATGCTTGAGATTTTCTGTCTCCTTCTCTCTCTGCCCCTCCTGCATCACTGACTCTCGCTCGCTCGCTCTCTCTCTCTCAAAAATAAATAAGCTTAAAAAATAAAAAAAATTTAAAACAAACTTTATCTTACATTTGAACAATATTTAGGCCTTTACTTTTATTTCCTCAAAGAAATTGATTTTGAAGAAATAGGCAAAATTTATCACTTGTTGTCCATGTATAAGTATTATCAAAACTGAAAGAATTAAAGCTGCTTATCAATTGAACTTGGGAGTTCTATTTTTTTTAGTAGCTAGCTGTTACATTATTTATCATCTGTATCACCATGGCATATCTATAGATCATATTTTTATTTATTTTCACCTAAATGACAAATAATTGCTAGATATATGGTCATACCTAAGTTTCTAAGGGGATTTTTAGTGTTTGGTATTTGGTTGTGTCACTATTTATGGAAGCAGGTCTGTGCTAAATGTGTTCGATATTTGTAAGTCCCTATCTGTTTCATTTAAAAAATATTCTATGACAGGAGAAGCCACTGAAAAACCAATAATATTTTAGTTTAGTTTATTGATGCCATTTACTATTGTATGATTTTATAGGTCATTTGTAAAACCCTTTTTAAAGTATAGTTTATTGTGCTCTAAACTGCCTGTTGGCAGATGTCATCTCCTGTCACTTGATATTATTGTAGAACCTTAAGTTTCTTGAAGAATTTAAAGGCTTGTCATTTTGATAAGGTGGCAGATCCAAGAATAAGAGATAAAGGCAATCATAGGCAAGAGAATGGAACCTCGCTTGTTAACTTTGAAACAAAACACTGACATCATCTTTAGAGAAAGTTTTCCACTCAATTAAATTAGGTTTGTTCATCAAATAATATACACTCCTGTAAATGCTTCTAATTTTATATTAATGGTTGTTGATTGTTGTGGTAGAGTTTAAATACTAACCAAAAATGGACTTTTGGAATTCTTAATTATATGGAGATAGGTTGGATAACACTCTGTGTGTGTGTGTGTGTGTGTGTGTGTGTGTGTGTGTATGCGCAAGCGAGCGTGCAAATAGCTCATTCTTAATTTTGATTGAACTAATCGTAAATAGACAAAAGGCCTCAGTTAAGGTTAAGGTGTGTTAAATTTTTCATTTAAGGGTTAGTTGGTTATTCTTTTAATTTTATTTTAGATAGAGCACAAGCAGGGGGGAAGGGCAGAGGGAGAGAGAAAGAAAATTTTAAGCAGGTGAGCTCAATCCCACAACCCTGAAATTATGAGCCAAAATCAAGAGTCGGACGCTCAATCTATTAAGCCACCCAGGCAACTGGTTGGTTAGTTATTTAATAGGCAAATTGAATTAGAGAAAATGGCTTGGAACCATGATCCGTGTTGGATTTCCCAGACTTTCCTGTCTGAATTGCACTTACCTCCCCAGTCACATGCAGTCATATAGGCCTTTCATTCAGGGATGTGAAGCCTTTACACTTTAAGTTCACACATGGTAGCTGAGAAGATAAGAGAATGTAATTTTGAGTGGATTTGAAATACAGAGTCGTGATGGTGGGCCATACATGAGGCCTTGATCCTTTCCCTCACCCTCCCAATCACACTTCATGCTTGGAGATAAATGAACAAGGGATGCATAAAAGAAGAGAAGCTTCTTTCTTAGTTCCTTCGCAGACTACCATAATTCTAAAGAAATTCCTGTTTTATGCATCAAGGAGAGAGACCAAAAAAAAAAAAAAAAAAAAGTAGGTCCCTGACCTATTCCCAATCTAAAATAAATAATATTTTTATTTTAAAATAGTTTTAGTTTTGAATTTTTAATGCTTATTTATTTTTGAGAGAGAGAGAGACACAAAATGTGAACTGGGGAGTGGCAGAAAGAGAGGGAGACACAGAGTCCAAAACAGGCTCCAGGCTCTGAGCTGTCAGCACAGAGCCTGACGTTGGGCTCAAACCCACAAACTGCAAGATCATGACCTGAGCCAAAGTTGGATGCTGAACCGACTGAATCACCCAGGCACTCCTAAAATAGTTTTAATTTTGTCGAAAAGTTGCCAAGTTAGTAGAGTTCCTATATACCCCACCCACCCAGTTTCTTTCATTGTTGACAGATTAGTATGGGTGATTTGTCACAACTAATGGACTAATAATAATACATTAATATTAATGAAACTCCATGCTTTATCTAGATTTTATAATTATTATTATTAGCCAGTATTATTACTCTCTTCCTGGACCCCATCCAGGATACCACCTTTCATTAAGTTTTCCTATTTCCCTTGGCTCCTCTAGGGTGTGATGATTTCTCAAACTTTCCTTATTTTTGATGACCTTGCCAGTTTTCAGGAGTAAGGGTCAGGTATTTTTGTAGAATGTCTTGCATTTTGTTATTGTCTGAAATTTTCTCATGCTTGGACTTGGGTTATGTATTTGTGTGAAGAGGATATGCAGAGGTGAAATACCATTCTCAACGTGTCATATCAAAGATACTTGCTGTCACCCTGACTTATCACTGCTGTTAGCCTTGATTACATTGCTCAGGTAGTGGTTGTCAATTTTCTCCACTGTACTTTTTTCCTCTTTCTGTACTCTATTATTTGGAAGCAAGTTACTAAGTATAGCCTACACTTAAGGCATATAGAGTTATATTCCGTCCCCCCCTGGGAGAGGATAACTATTTAAATTACTTGGATTACTTCTTTATAGGGGGTTTACATCTTCTTCCTGATTTACTTATTAATATCAGTATTTACTCATCAGTGGGTACTCATTATATACTTAGAATATGAAATACTCTATACTTTGGGATGTAATCCAATAATACAATATTTAGTTGTTCCAACTTTGGTCACTGGGAGCTCCTTCATTTGGCTCTTGTGTCCATTCTCCAACTTTTGGTTATTAATAAGTCGGGTTACACTAAACAGTGGGTGCACCAGGGTTACGGACTGTCACCCTGGGGGTGGTGTAGGGAAGAAAAGATCAGCACTTTTTAGGGCAGTCTTGACACCAAAAGCTGGTGCTTTGGTACAAGTGGTGACATACCAGCTTCTACCTCAGAAGGTTCTCAAGTGGGTTAACAATGTACTATAAATCAACATCAGGAACCCTCCTACCTCCCAGAAAAGTATTGTTTCCACTTTTTTTTCAAGTTATGCTCAGATGCATTGTCTCATATGGCTTACCAAAGATGAATTCTCTTAAGTACCCTATCTTTTATGTCTATGAATCATAGGATTAATTTAAACTCTATGTCTACAAAATTTAAAACACACGCACAAGCAGTTGACTAATTCCTATACTGATTATCCCCAGGATAATTCTAATCCTTAAAGCTATCACATGGTACAATCTAGATTCACATTATTGTATTAAGCCACAGACTTTCGTAGTGTCTTCATGGACAGAGGTTAGGTGGGAAAACAATGGATGAATTGATAAAATCCTTTGGGTTCCAAGCTAGTTGCATAAAGCATATGTATGACCACTGAAATTTTTCTCAATGAAACTCAAATGAGCAAAATTTCCCTTCCAGAAGTGCTTTTACTATATTAGGAGTAAAAATTAGTTATGCATATTGCCTCCTATGATAGAGAGTGCCATTTGAATCATTGCTATTTTCTCTCAGATTCTATAAATGTTTTGTGATATCACACCCCAAGCATGAGAATTTATTTGGGATTTCCTTTTTTCTAGTGTTCATGCCACATGGTTAATATATCTTACTTTCTATTTCCTTTACGAGTTGTTATCCTTGCCTCTCCCCTTCCCGGTGCAAAATTGTTGACTCTGGTGACAAAGTCTTCACTTTCTCTTGTGATCTGTGAACCTCTTATGTGTAAGCAAATAAATCTCGTAGCCTTGGTAGAAAATTTCTTATCCAGTGTTTCCCCCTAATAAATTGTTGGCAGACATTCGTATTTTATGGGTCAAGGCGGAAATGTGAATCAAGGAAGAAAAGTTTTCCTTCCAAACAAATGCATATATTTATTAAAAATCATGTGTCAGAGGAGCTCATGTATTGTTTGGCCTAGTTCTGACAAACCTACCATTCATCTAGTAGGATACAGATTCCTTTTTTTTTTTTTTTTTTGGCTTATTTCTTTCAAGTACATTGATTTTTTTTTTTTTGTAAATAATAAATGTAGCCAGTGGTCATTATGTAAAATTTTGAAAATATGGAAAAGATGAAGGAAAAAAACAACGCTAATTTCACCATCGTAATCAGCAACTACTTGCATTTATTCTAAGTCTTATTTGTGTTTTACATAGTTATGAACATACACGTAAATTTACATGTGTGTGTTTTCTTAATTAGATAGAATTTCCCATGTTGTACATTTTTCCAGTCTGCTTTATTGGCTACACGATATCACAGTAATTACATATACCATCGTATATTTAATTTTTTTCATTACTTAATTATATATTTGAGATAAAAGACTGTAAAAATATAAATCAGCTCTAGAAAAAACAGTTTTGAAGCAATCTGAATACAACCTGGGGTAGACACTTAAATTGCTTTATATATATATATAAAATATATATATATATATATATATATATATATATATATATATATATATATATATAAAATAAGAAAAGCTAGGGGTGCCTGGGTGGTTCAGTTGGTTAAGCGTCTGACTCTTGATTTCAGCTCAGGTCATGATCACATATCATGGGATTGAATCCCATTTGGGTTTCTGGGCTGACAGCATGCAGCCTGCTTGGGATTCTGTCTCTCCTTCACTCTCTGTCCCTCCTCTGCTCACAATCTTTCTCTCCCTTAAATAAATAAACATTTAAAAAAATAAGAAAACCTGATATGTTTAGTATATGTTTTGCTTTAACTAAAATTATGTAATCATTTCACAAAATCTATTTTCTTTTAAAAATGACCACTTAAATTGTATACTTAGTATTATGTAATAGGGGCTGCCTGAGTAAGCAAGATGAAACTTCCTTTTTACAATAAGATTAACATATTTTTAAGTAAATGAGTTCCCCCCAAAAGCATGGATTATATACTTAAAATCTTTTACTTCTTTTGGAAACTAGATACTTGAAAATCCTTTAAGTTTCAAGTATTAGGTATTTGGCTTGATTTAGCAGATCAATTTTGATTGTTCAAATAATATTGGCATTTGTTATCTCATTTGCCTGATGCCAAAACACATGACCTTTTTATCATTATTAGTAACTTGAATAATGATAAGGACCATCCTCCTCTTGCATATCAGTTTATCTCCAGCACCTAGGAGATTGCCTGCCACACACTGGGCAATTAACAAATGCATATCGGGGTGCCTGGGTGGCTTAGTCGCCCAGCTCTGGCTTCAGTTCAGGTTATGATCTCACAGTTGGTGAGTTCAAGCCACACGTCAGGCTCTGTGCTGACAGCTCTGTGCCTGGAGCCTGCTTCAAATTCTGTGACTCCCTCACTCTCTGCCCCTCCCCAACGCAGGCTCTGTCTCTCTCTGTCTCTCTCTCTCTCAAAAATAAACATTATATACATTATATACAAAAATAAACATTATATAAAATTTTTAAAAAGTGGATGTTAAAATAATTGTTTTCCTCTGCCAATATTTTCAAAGAGAGTAAAATAAATCTTTGAAGAATCTGGAAAATTAGAATGGAGAAGTCAAATCTGAGTCATAAGAGTTATGCAGAGTCCCATGTAGTGAAAGCACAGAAAAATTTTAGAATGGAGCCATTGTTTTAAGTAATTTGTAAACGAATAGTAAAATATGTATTGCAGTGGTTAATTGTTACCATCATAAGGCCAGAGGTCCTGGGATTGTCAGTGGCCCTTTTCTCTTGGATTTGAGTATACAAAGCATATATTTGTCCAAAAATAATATATTCCATTGTAATCCTTTAATAAGTTACACTTTTTTGCACCCTCTGTTTATGAAGATATCTTGGGTATTCAAAATTTCTTTTGTGTTCCGGGTGTAAAATATACAATTTTAGGTATTGAAACAGTTTGAGCATTTTTGTTTGTGTAGGATGTATCCATCCAGATGTGACTTTACATAACTGGCAAGGAATATAAAAATAAGAGACTGTTATTTAGTTGAGTCTAAAGGGAAATACCCAGTACTCAAACATATGCTAGAGAACAAGATGACAAATAATTTGTGTTTTGGAGATTAATAAAACGGAATGCTTATCCCACCTATACCATTTATTTGCTCTGTGACCCTGGACAAGTTATTTAACTGATCTAAACTTTAGTTTCCTCAGCTATGAAATAGGAAAATCTATAGTGCCTATTCCGTTGTTAGGATAATTGAATGAGGTCACGCCTGCTAAACCCTTGTCGGACATTTAACACACTATCTGACATAGAAAAAACAAAGTGAAATATTTGTCATTTATATTCCGTTAAAGAAGCTATCCACTTTTAGCTGGTATGAAAATAACCTACTGAAATGGGAGAAAGTTAAAAATGTGAATTCTTATTATCGAGAACAGTGCTCATTTGCTAACCCATTCAGTACTGTGAAAGAATCCAGAAGTCTTGGTCAGCCTATCCATAAATTTCTTTGCACCCCTAGATTTTACAAGTGCACAAGATGGAGAGAGTGAGGCTGAATTTTTACCTGATGACTTTGAAGAAAAACCAGAAAGAGAAAAGAAACACACCAATTTCACTTTGTGCAACGTTTGTAACATTCAGCTGAATTCTGCAGCTCAAGCACAAATCCACTACAATGGCAAATCACATCAAAAGAGATTAAAACAACTGAGCAATGGGATGCTGAAAAATGACAATGGTAAGTTTTTCTAAAAATATATTCTTCATTTTACATCGCCGACTTAAGTTATTTGTGTACCTGCAGATATAAAGATAAAAGAGTGGGTTAATCTATTTTTAAAACCAAGATAGAACATTACATAAAAGCTTGATTGGCATACTACATTAAAATAAATAATCTTTCACAGTGTTTTGGATGAAAAGAGGAACTTTTCTTTGTTGTATATGGTTAATTGCATTAGGATTGTGATCATGACCCTGCAAGGTATTTATTTGATATAATTTGAAAAAGTCGACATTTGAGTAGTTCCTTGATGTGTGCCTTTAATGTAGTTTTTTGGAAATGGATATCCTTTAAAAGAATAATGTTAAAGTTTTTGTTTGTTCTTGCATGTTAGGGGCTTCAATAAGTTAGTAAGATTGCAGTTTGAGAAAAATACACATCTTCTCAAGTAGGTGTTTTAACAATAAAGTACGATCCGTCACTACTTACAGATTGTTTAAATTTTCTAGGCGAAACTTATGGTTTGTTTAATCATTTTAGAATACTTTTTGATAGCGTATGTTGGTTGGGTTTTGGAGTAAAGAGATTTTTAAATTAGCATAAAAATACTTCTGGAAACAAATCCAAGTTTATCGGAAAAAGCATGGAGAGGTGAGGGAGAGGAGGGGTGGATTCCTTTGGAGACCTAAAACTATAGCAACAACAAAATGTTACAGTATTGTATTCTTGTTGAATGCTTTATGTTTGACAAATAAGGTATATTTTTTTTCAAATAAGGTATATTTTACCTAATTTAATGATATATAAAAATGAGACTGAATTTTCATTTGTTCCAATGTTTGACATCATGAAGAGTTTTTAAAACAATGTTTATTTGTTTATTTTGAGAGAGAGAGAGTGAGCTATGGGATGGGCAGAGAGAAAGGAGAGAGAGAATCCCAAGTAGGCTCTGCACTGTTAGAGCCAATGCAGGGATTGATCTTAGGAACTGTGAGATCATGACCTGAGCTGAAATTAAGAGTTGGGCGCTCAACCGACTGAGCCACCTAGGCACCACCATCATAAAGATTGTTTGATATGAATTTGTAGTTTGCTTCAAGGTTACCAAATAATGAGATGAAAAAAGTACATTTTAAAAATGGAAATTATTTGTCTTTCTTTGTGTTATATAGTATGACTAAGCTAAAATATTCTAATAGGACTCCACATTTCTCTTTCTGTTGTATGACAAAGAGTTAGTCATGGGTGTTATTGGTCAAAGACATGTAAACGCAAAAATAGTTGTTTAGAAAAATTGAGAACTACTGAATTCTTTAGGCATAAGATGAATTGGTAAGTCATGTGTAAAATATATATTTCACAGCCTCTATTTTGAACATCTTAATCTTATACCTACATTTAGGTCAAACCTTTTTGAGCAATGGCATTCAATTCCAAGTTGTTCTTTAAGTCTGTATTGTTTGGAGATAATGGTGGCAGCTTTGGTATTTTACTTCACCTACCTTAATATTTACAAACGTCTTTTGGAGGAATAATAAATGGTATCATAGAAAGAAACGAGGACAAAAATCATGCCTGGCTTATGAACTCAAATTAGAGCCAGTCCCAGACAAAATTTAGAATACTCAAAGATTTTCAAATAGTAATACTTAGGAAGGAATACCGTCAAATTGATTATTTTAATGTTTTTATCAGTGCATTTATTATGGGCTAACATTGTGGTAAAGACTTCATGTACATTTTCCTATTTCATTTTTCGTTACAACTACAGGGAGATTGCTATTATCTTCCTCTTGTAAATGTGGAAATTAGGGATAACATCGATTAAATAGTGTGATGAACGTCAAACTAGCGATAAAACTCAGGTTTTAGTCATTTACATACGTGCGTTTCGGAAGTCTACTTGCTTCCTCAGAATAAATATTCTGTAGAAACAGTGCCTTTCTTTATTCAAAGAGAAATCAGTTTAAGAGAACGTTAAAAAAAATCATATTTTTCCATATTTCCAACAACGCATTGACCAATATGGTACTTAACAAAATGATTTGCTACATTTTCTATTTAAATAATTTTTTCCAAGGCTCTATCTAGTAAAGTTATTAAAAACAACCATGAATTACTGAGAATACTTGGGTTAGGTCTTATTAGTTTGGCCCGGAATTACACTTGGGAGCAGCCCTCCCCTTTATCTGCAGGTGGATCTGACTACAGGCAGTCAAACTCACAACTGAGTTCTAGGACCTTACATTAATACGCAAACATATTATTTCTTATACATATTCCCCTGTCTCCCCACTTTAAAAGTGTACTCTTTTAGACTTGTTCGTAATAAGAAAGGAGCCCAATTCCAAGCCTTATGTATCTATTAATGGCTATTCCTTTACCACACAGAAACCAAGCTTCAAATGGAAATCCTAAGAATAAAGGATCCTAGAAATTCTTAGTCAAGAACATTATCATTTTTATTTAGAGAAAGATAGGAGAATTGTTTGATTCTTCTTCTTGAATGTGCACACTTGCACATTGGCTGCCATAAACTGCTTCCATCTAGAAAATCTTCAGTCCTGATTTCAAATGGGAATAATTAAATACAATCGTGCCAAGAAAGGAATATGACAATATAGATGCTTACCTAAATTCATCCAACCCTTGTACCTAACTGGTTTATTTTTAAGGATGCAAATAAAAATACACAATAGACATGGAACTAATTATTACTTTCATTTGGGCTTGTCTAAGTGGAGAAAAGTATGCTTTCATTTCTGTCTTTAATATATGTACAACATTGTATAATTACATGCCTAAAGGCATATCCTCATACACACTACAGAGAACAAGAGTGAACAAGATAGACAATCACCGTATCTAAAATTTGGTTTTTTCTATTTCTGAGCAAACTGTGGCATTTCTCATGTCATCTCACTTATTAGGGAAAATGATCATCTGAAGATCACAGAGAGACAATGTATTATGTCAATGAATTAATTAATAGGCCACTGTCTCCACAGGTAAGACCTAACTTTAATTTGTGCCAATGCCTTACTCTGAGGAAGTTAGTTATATAGAGTATGTGTTTGCCACCTACCGTGCACGCTGTCCTGAGTCGCCAAGGTCCCTCCTGCTGAGCTGGGAGTACTGCCTGCTTGGTTCTTCCCTAAGCATGCCCTCAGCCGAAGGGAGCTACCTCTCCTGAACTTGTCCCCTTCTTGGGGGCATCCTGCAAAAAGTCCCAGCTCCTTGCCTCAAAAGTGGGCAGATAACTCTGAAAGGCTGTTCCAGCTGCAGAGTGGTGGTTCTATCACAGTTTCCCCCCATCCCTGACTCAGTCCTGCTCTCCTTGTCCCTCACAGGTCTAGTCCCCTTGTTCAGCACTCACCCACAAAATCATCTGACTCTACTTTCCGGAAATCTAAGACACCATCAATAATTTTTGTGTCTTAATAAGTGATACACTTCATTGTGCAAAAACAACTAAACTTAACACTTTCTCCCATCTGTATTGTCTATTTGATGCCTGTATATAATAAGCTTTGTCATAAAAAAAATGGAATGGGAACAAAAAGTGAAATAGTATTTATTGTTCCAGGTATCTTATATATATCTTCTTTTCAACCCCAATCAACACCTTTGCAAAGCATGCATTATTACTTCCATTTTATATATAAGGTAGCCAACAATCAAAGGGACTAAGAGACTTGCCAACTAACTCTATCCATAAAGTTGCCTATGTCTCCTTTATCATCAACTTACAAATCTCCCTGGTAAATGTATATTCTGTTGTCAACACAATTATGTCACACATTTAGGTGTATTCTTATGTTTTTGAGTTATGTTATTTTTTAAAGCACTTAAGCTTACATTATTACAACAAATCTGATAATTCCTTAAATTCTCTTTACCGAATCTAACTGCTGAAAATATATTGTGGAATATTTTGAATAGAGTCATGTAAATAGGTCATTTTATAATTTATTACTATATATTCACTTGTATTCCAGAAATACATTTCTTTTTGTTGCAAATTTTTTGAAGATGAGGTGAGATATGGAAGTGGTAAAAGGGCATTCTATAGTTAAAAGGTGCTTAAATGTGTCGACTTTCTCATATTCCAGAGATTCCATGCTTCACGCTCTCATGAAAACTATAAGCTAAAATTCCAGTACAAACTGCATGGCTTACTAATGTTCTCTTTGGAAAACATCTCTAATTTTGTATTTACTCAGAAATTAAGTTTTGTGAATAACTATTATTTTTCTGATGATAAAAATAAGATTTTCCCATCTGGGCTATTCATAAATGTACAAATTGAAATAAAAATTGCCAGGAGTCCTACAAAGGTAATTTCTTCTAAATTCTCACAGTTCTATCAGGTATGCAAATAAATACGAGTCAGCAATATTAGATGTACAATATTATATGTATTATAATATGATGGTGTTTGCGTACCACTACCTTCTTATGAATGCATATTTTAAAATTACCCTAAAGAAATTAGTAATGGAGTTGAGATTTCTGGCTAAATGTTGAGATTTTGCTCACATTTGACATTTTGTTTTCTAACTATGCGATATATTCTATAGTGGAAACACCTTAGTAAGGTTTTTATTATAAGTAAAAAGTTAAGTATTAAAATTAAGTATACTAAGAGTATACTAAGTATACTGAGGTAAAAGTATACTTTTATCTAAAAACAGAAATTTGAAGATTAGCATAAGCATGCTCCTTTGATTCATAAGAGCATTTTGGAATACATGTAACAAAGGATAAACCTTTCAGGATATTTAAAGTCTCTATGGCCAACTAATTTAATTCATTTTCATGTGCTCACCATGGTTAAGTTGTTGTTAAAGCTTGTTGAAGGATTGAGTAGCAAGTTGACCTATTGTGACAACTTTATTTTATTCATAATACCTTTGTCATATTTGAGTTATTTTATTAAGCCCGGTTTTCCATTTTTATTGGGTTGAAAGTGCTATCAAATAATTCAGTTTTATCTCATAGCATGCTAGAGTCTTTCGGTGCTCGTTGTTTTGTAGCACATAAATCTAGAATACTGTCACTGTTATCCATCCTGTTAGCATTAAATTTTCTTTTATTTAACATAAAAGCTAAATAAAATTTGACTTCCGAGCTCTCGCTGATCTATTCTCTTTTCTCTTTCCTTTGATTGTCTCTGATGAGGCTTAAGGTATCAGTGGATTTTCAGTTTACAAGAGGAGTGCTCTTTTGCAACATGGGTAGTTAATAAAAGCAAAATAGCTTCATGGAATTTTCTGTTCCTTCAGGCTTGATTTCATGATACATTCTTCATTTACATAAAAATTGACTTTACCTTTTGATTTCCCCGCACTATCTGTGCTTTTGTAGAATGTCTGTAGACTAGTTAGAACTTACTAGTACATTTGTGAACTCTTAGTGATGCCTTTTGGGGTCATTTTATTAAATAGTGATAGCTGCTTTCTTAATATTATCTTGTCCATATTAGCATATGACATAGTGTGACATGGCAGTACGGAGTACTGCTTTTCTCAAACTTTTCTTAGTCATATCCCTTAGAAGTTTCAGCCTAGGTGGGGGAGGGAGGCAATGAAAAAAATCTATTAAATTGTCCAACATTATGTAATAAGGCATTTTGTTCTTGTTTGAGTGATCTAAGTGTCTTTTTTTAGCATCGAAGGATTAAAATAAGGGAGGAAGTGACAAATGCTAGTATTACCATGTTCAGATTTTGAGTAGGTTTTTGGCTTTGGTTATCAACTTTTTTTTCTTCATTAAAGGAAAACATGTTGATCATTTCAAACAGATGGAGTTCAGGCAACTAGCTCCTTGCTTCACCTGGACTTAACATTAATTTCATTGAACAGTAGCATTTTTGCCAACACAGAGATTTCTTTATCCAATATGTATCTCTTAGAAAACCCTTTCTTTACTGGGATGATGATGGCGATGTTTTACAACCTGAGGCTCATGATCCAATATCACTCCTGTCTGAAGAGCACCCCAGTAGGAGACTGTGCCCAAGAAATATATTCTAGTTCTTCATGACTGGGGTTATCCATGAAAAAATTGGTGAAATGGCCCTTAAGAGAAGCCTTAAGAAAAAAAATGAATAAATCAAATGCATGCTGTTTAACCTGAGAATAGAGTTTATTCTATTTGAGATCTAAGAGATTTCCTTTGGTGATTTTCTGTGTGTGTCTGTTTGGGGGAGGTTTGAAGAACTGGGGCTTCATAAATTGAGGGTGCAGAATAATTCATTTGTGCAACTGAACTTCAACTCTGTTTAGCACAGCTCAAACTACTTCTTGTTTTCTCACCTTTTGTCCCTTTCAGTCACTAACCACTTCCAAAGCACTATCTTCCAGTTCTAGTGTCTCTATTCTCCAGTCTTAGGAAAATAATCACTTCTACTTTACGTTTGAAAGTATAGATGTTTAAAAATATTTTCCTATTTCCTTTTTCTGTTTCCTCTAAAAGTAATTTGCCCATGGTAACAGAGCTAGTATGTACTAGGAATGGGACGTTTTTATGTATGAATTTCCTGTTCCTGAACAGGTTAGTTTGCAGTTGGGGGCCAACCCAATTAGTTTTTTCTTGCAAGATTTTATTTAAATTCAAGTTAGTTAACAGATAGTGTAGTATTGGCTTCAGGAGCAGAATTTAGTGTTGCATCACTTACAAACAACACTTAGTGATCATCACAACAAGTGCCCTCCTTAATGCCCATCACCCATTTTAGCCCATCCCCCCCCCACCTCTCCTCCAGCCACCCTCAGTTTGTTCTCTGTAGGTTAGAGACTCTAATGGTTGGGAGGCCAGCCCTATTTAAATGGGCTTTGGGAAGTTTCTACAGTTTCACTCCAGGCATAGCATGCTTCATCATTTTGTGCATGTGTCTCAGAAGTACTAAAGAGTGTTAGGAGTGTGTGTGTGTGTGTGTGTGTGCGTGTGTGTTTAAGATGGCACTTTAGATTAATGCATTAAATAGACTTTCAAAATATTAAGCCTTTAAATAAGAGGTAAGAAAGTAATTTTCAAAAGTAGCAGCACAGATACATATATTCCCTCTCCTTGTTTCCAAAATTACAATGATGTGACACAAGAAATTTGAGAACACAAATAAATCCATAGCAACACTGCACAGTGAAGAAGAGTAAAATGGGAAGTTCTGAAAGGTATAACAAAAATGTGATGAAAATGAGGTAAATCCCTGCATCTAAACACAAATATGGAAACACATAGAGTTAGGGAAAAATGCCCTATAACTTCAGTTTCCAACAAAACTTCAGAACACCCCTAAGGTTTGGGGTAGCCTTAAAGGTGGGGCTCACTGTTTGATGAACATTATGATAAAATTACTTAGGTTGCTTTGTAGTTAGAAATGAGATGTAACTGACCTGCCCAGCCTAATTGTAGAAAAGTGGAGGGCGCCTGGGTGACTCATTCGGTGAAGCGCTAAGTCTTGGTTTCAGCTCAGGCCGTGATCTTATGGGTTTGTGAATTAGAGTTCTGTGTTGGGCTCTGTGATGACAGTACAGACAGCCTGTTAGGGATTCTCTCTTCTCCTCCCTGCTCATGCAGTTTCTGTCTGTCTCTAAATAAATAAATAAACTTAAAAAAAGTGGAGAGCAAACAAGTCTGGAGACTAGGAGGCAGACAGGTCAGAAAGTGAATGTCTTCATGGGGCCAGGGATAAGAGAGGATAGAGGCAACAAATATATCCGGTATGGACTTTTAACCTGTCAACTTGGTATTGTGTGCTGTAATTCCCTCTTACATCTCACCTGTGGAATCTTCAGTAAAGACACTTGTGTTTGCTGATATTTTATATAAGGTTAGATTCTTGGGAAACTGAAATAGGTGTCAAGACTATCCAGTTTGAAGTTGACCCTGTGCATACAGGTAGACCTGTGCATACAGGTAGAAAGGCAAAGTACAGATTACATATGCATGGCCATTTCCAACCACTTGTATCAGGGACGGTGTAGAAATCAAAGATGTGAGTAAGATTGCAGCACCTGGGTGGCTCAGTCTGTTGAGCTTCTGACTTCAGCTCAGGTCTTGATCTCAAGGTTTATGAATTGAAGCCCTGCCTCGGGCTGAGAGCCTGGGGCCTGCTTTGGATTCTGTGTCTCCCTCTCTCTGCCCCTCCCCAGCTCGCACTCTGTCTCTCTGTCCCTCTCTCTCAAAAATAAATAAATGTTAAAAAAAATTTCAAAGATATGAGCAAGACATATTTACTACTCACTTAAAATTTGGCAAGCTTTGGAGGAGAGAAAACATGAACATAAATTTCGATTCCAGATTTTACTTCAGAGGAAATATGTGATGAAAAAACACATGTGATTTTCCTTTAAGATTTTATTTCAATGACTAAATCCAAGTATAGAAATACAGAGGAGTGTATGAACTAGTCAGTGCCTAAGAGATAAAACAACTATTGTTTCAAGAGGAGAATAAAAGCAGAATTCATATAAGAATATTTAACTTCTGTGACATACATTAAACACTTGTGTATGCAATAGTAATTCTGAGAAATAATTAGTATTTCCCAATTCCGAAAAAGATTACGATCTTCTAACAAAGAAAATTGGCGCAACATATACAACAAGCAGGAGAAATAAAGTACTGAATACGGATTAAATGAGGAATTAACACGATTCTAGATTAGAACCCTGTTTGTATGCTCTGCGAGTGTTGTTCCATCAGTTTAGAATAGTGTGGTTGATGTTAAGATTGAACAGAGAAAATCTGGTTGGAGGGTGGGTAGCAAAGATAATAATTTGACCTATGTATGTGTTCAGTTTTTGCTACCAAATGGAGTTTTATCTCACTGATAGAAGAGGTATAGCTGAAGGAGTTATAAAATAACCAAAAGAAAGAAGAAAAAGGAAAGGACTCTTAGAATTTAATTCTTGTCAGAGGAAGAGAAAGTATAGCCTAAGAAGGTAATGAAAGTGTCAGAAATATAAGTAATGAGCAACATGTGTTGTCCATTAACTTTGTTCTAGGTATTATTTGAATAATTCTTTGTATATGTACTCATAATTTGGTGAGCTACTCGACTTTATTAGTGTCCATTATGTAGATAGGTAAACTGAGACAAAGAAAGTAATTTGCTCAAGGTCACCTCGCTAGAGAGAGGTGGAGTCAGACTCCAAACCCTGGCAAGCTGGCTTCAGAGTCCGTGCCCATGTTCATGACGCCACATCACCTCTCAAGCCTGGAGAACAACTAAGATTGCTCTAGGATTAGAAGTCAAAGGAGGACAGAGAAGGATTCGGAAGTCAAAGGAGGACAGAGTTTCAGAAAAAGAATATGGTTCACCAGTGGGTACTGAAGGCTTTTTTCAGAGAACTCGAGAAAGACAGCCTATATTGGAGATCTGCAAACTGCGAAATGGCAGGCATCTTTGAGAAATTATTTTGGCCAAGTAGGCAAAGCCGAGTCAGATTTTGAGAGCTTAAGACGATGTTTCTTTAGCTGTTGGTCTTTAGAACACGTGATTCAGACTCACCCTGAGTGTTTTCGTTAAAAATTCAAATCCACCGAGTATACATTCCAAGTCCTTTAGTTGGGATTCTCCAGTAACATTTAGTTAGGAGAAATAGAAAATCAGTGAGAGGGAAAGAAAGAGGAAGAGCAATGAGACGGTCATGGCCTAATTTACATACTTCATTCAGCAGTGAAAACTCCGCTATGGAGGCATTTTAGTGACCATCTGTTTTTATTTTAACATGTGCTGGGGAAAGATGAATTGCAAACCCAAGAGACCAATCAAAGTGTTTTCTTGTTATATTTTCAGCCGTGTTTCAGGGACTCTCACAGATCTACAAGTCATGAAACCAAATGGCTGTCTCCCTCTAAATCTAGCTCCGGTGGTTGTGAGTGGGTCCTGAGCGTTGTAGGTAATTTGAGGAACAGATAATCCATCTGTGCAGGGGCAGGAAGGTTATGTACACCACAGCCTGCATCTGGTCTTGCTCTGTCGTTTGGCATCCCGACCATGACATTTTGCAACTTAATCATAAAAGAGTGTCCAGGTATATATACTTTATCCCAAACTACTTCCTTCAGCAATATTTTGTATGTTTTGTATTTTTTTTTGTTCTTGTTACATCTTCACTTGTTGAGAGTATTGTCTTCATATGGTGGTAATTATTTTTCTCCTAGAAATACATTTACAGTTCACCTGAAAATACTTCTTGTGCCGTTATCAATATTTGTTGATGGCGGGTATTCGGTCCTGTCGCTTCTACATTTTATCTTTACCAGACACATATGTGCTAGTGTCCCTATCTTGAGGATGTTCTTGCACATGGGAGAGTTACTGAGACAAGAGGTCTTAGTAGTTTTCTTTTCATCTCCTGTCTAAATTTCACGGCTTACACTTGATAAATTGATTTGTACCCTGGGCTGGGTGAATACTCTTTTGAATACTGTTACCTTTCTTTACGTTTAATTCATCCATTATTAAATGTAAAAGAAACCCAGATTGAAAAATGTTCACAAAATATATTATTTTTATTTCATTTCAAAAAGAGTTGAGGAACCACTGCTACCATCATTTTTTTATCACGGCAGTAAGAAGTTTAAGTTTATATTTAGTTACTAATCTCAAAATTCATTTTTAATGCTGAAAAATTATAATTTTATGAGTAGTGAAATGTTTTTTCTTTATTATTTGAATCTTTTAGTCTAGAGGTCGAACTTTGAGATAATAAATTAGAATGGAGTCAGAACAACCTAACACATCTTATAGGTACTCAATAAATATTAATTTATGATAATCCTGTCAGACACATTTTATTTACTCACCTAGTCAATGATCCCATTTGCTAACTTGACTAATGAAAATGTCACAGCGTTTGTAATCTGTGATCAGATTTTTATTCCTCCTTTCATAAACTATTTTGCCTTCTTAAATGGAATTTCCTTAAAATTTTTCTTTAGTTCCAGAAACATCTTAATAGTGTTCAATATTTTCAGTCTAATAAGCATCGGGACCCATTTTAATTATGTTGTGTTTCTGAATTGCAAATTAAAAAAAAAAATCAAAGTGGAGACCCCTACATTTAATATATCTGATCCCAAAGTGATTTCTTTATCAAACTGTCAATGATATTGTCATTGTTATCACAGAATAAGGTTGATTGATTTACTTCATGATGCTTAAAAATGTCTCTTCCTTGATACACTGTTGAATGATTGCATTCAGTAACTTAATATAAAAGCCCACCACCAAGTATCATATGCCATAACAATTTCTCTGAGGTTCAATTACAATAAAGTAGTATTAACCAAACAACATATTTCTTTTAACATCACTGGAAGAGGAGTGCTCTTTGTCTCCTTGGGAGGTGGCTATAGCCTTACAATCCAACAGTTGAAGGACTTTAAAGAAGAATAAAGTGATATAAAATATTTCTGAGTTGTTTACTATTATGAACAATACTGGATATTTGTTTATCATATGTGATTTAGGGAAGTGTTAACATTAAAGAAACAGGGTAGATACAAGGGAAAATTGGAAGTGAGCCAAGAAGTCCCAGAGAGGTAAGATATATTAGAGTTGTTTATAGAAACATCAAGGCTTAAAGGAGTACCTTGGTTCTTACTTCATTTAGAACTCACTCCAGAATAGTTCTATTTTTGTGAGTTTGTGCCAAGTAAAGAGATGAGAAAACGAGGGCTTAAGCTGCACACCAGAGCTTTGCTCAGTTCTCTCCCAATGGGAGGAGAGACTCAGATATTTCCCAATGTCTATACATGGTAAAGTCATACATCGCTGAGTTGCTGTGGGGTCTGGCATGGTGAGAGTCAAGGAATGCTCACATCCTACACTTGTGTTTGGTTTGATGATGTAACAGAGACTCATAGTGGCTTGCAGCATTAACATGAATCAGTGTAACGTCAGCTTAACCAGGCAGATACCCTCATTCCTCTTCTAGATAGAAATGAAATGAGTTTTGGTCATAAAAACAGGACTTTAGCAGCATCCATTGTAGCATACCCTCAGATGGGTACTCACCCAACTGCACCCCAGTCACTATCAGTATATTCTCAAGGACCATCATCATGAGGCCAGAGATCACCGTCACTGCAAATCTGTTCACATGAGATTTGCTCTAGTACCAAAGTCTTCTTGCACAGGGACAGAGGAAACAGAGATTGACCTGCAAGATGATATTAAAACTGAAAGTAACTGAATTACCCAAACATTTGAATCAATACAGAGAGAGAACAAGTATGATTAGCACTTTTAGGTATTAATTGTAACTCTGCTACCCCTCCCATATGGTGTGGAGACAAAAGGTATTCAAGCGTTTCTGTTAATGTATAGCTGAGGATGCTGGCCATGAACAGAAATCGCCACATAAATTTCAGGGATCAGTGCAAAATGACACTGTGTTGTCACTTGTTCAAAATCCATTAAGAAATTCAAGATGCTTATAGTGTAGCATTAAACCATTGTGAGTATGGGGCTCTGTGTGCCAGCACGGGTCATAGGGCCATGAGGCTGGCATTGGCTGTGAGCTTGCCTGATCGGATTATAGATTCAGGGCAGACCTAGCTCTGTGGGCATTGGCTACAGACCAGACCACTAATTCCAGCAAGTAAAGAGAGTCCCACCTGAACCAAAGGGGTGCTGTGGTACCAAGGAGAATAGAAATGGGGCTCAGTTAGAAAAGGGGATGTGGCTTATTCTCTACAGATTGGTATTCAACAAGGAGACCAACAACCATATAGAAAATGATTTTATACAATGGAATATAGTAAATGTTTAACACCTGGCTCTGTAAAAATCAAAGCCATGATTTGTAACAATCACCTCTTTCCCACCATGGCCAGTTTCAAGCTACTAATGTGACATCACAGAACACAGAGTAGGAAAGAAATACATGGAATTGGTTCTTGTGAGCCAGTGCAGATCTCCATCACATCTCTGTATTCATGACCAGTGGGTTCAGAAAATAGTACAAGGACCTTACATGCAGAATGATTTTCTGTGGTAGGCAAAATAATATCACCCCTAAAATGTCCACATCCTAATCCTTGAGAGCTGTGAATATGTTACCTTACCTGGTAAAGGAGTCTTTGAAGATGTGATTAAGTTAAGAATCTTGAGATGCGGAGACTATTCTGGATTATGTGAGTAAGACAAATGTAATGACAAGGCTTTGGTAGGAAGGAAGCAGGAAGATCAGAGTCATTGGAGATACGGCAGTGAAACCACAAATTATTCTGCTTAAGTCACCAAGTTTATGGTAACTTGTTATAGCAACAACAGAAAACAAATACAGATAACATTATTTTCCTTGGTGCAGTGAGGTAAAACAAGCTCTTGTTTTAAATAGAGGTAAAATAACTCTTGAGTTATTTTAGGATAGAGCAGAGAATAACAAGTACTAAGCGTTTGTCTCAAAGAATTACCCAAAGAGATTTTTAAGTTACTAAATGAAGAAAATTGAATTTCTCTAGCTTATTTGGTAGAAAGAGTTATGAGAAAAGTTCTTTAATAAGAAATCAGAAGCTATATATATTTCCCATTTTGATGGTTAACTTGTTTGCCAACTTGGTTAGGCCAAGGAGAACAGATATTTAGTCAAATATTATTCTGGATGTTTCTGTGACGGTGATTTTTGGATGACATTAACACTGAAATCTGTAGACTGAGTAAAGTGTAACATAATGTGGGTGGGCCTCATCCATTGTATACGTATATCCAAACACATACACAGACACCATATTTTTTATTCATTCATCTGTGTAGAGACACTTAGGTTGTTTCCATATTTTGTCTATCTTGAATAATGCTGAAATGAACATGGGGTATAGATATCTCTTTGAGATACTGATTTCATTTCCTTTGAGTGTATACTCAGAAGTGGGACTCCTGGGCCATATGGTAGACAGACCCAGAGACCCATGTGGAAACACATTATAATAATTATAATAAAATTGTCAAAAGTTAAAGAGAGAATGCTGAAAGCATCCAAGAGAAAAGTGACTTGCTGTATACAAGGAAGCCCCCATAAGATTATTAGTGGTTATTTCAGCAGAAGGCCAGAGGACAGTAGAATGATATATAGTCAAAGTACTGAGAGAAAAAAAAAAAACCCCGCCAACTAAGCTACTATACCTTGAAAATCTGTCCTTCAAAAATGAAGGGGTTAGATAAAGACAAATAAAAGCCGAAGGAGTACATCACCCCTAGCTGTGCCTTCCAAGAAATGCTAAAGAGAGCTCCTCAGGTTGAATCAAAGGTTGCTAATCAGCAATATGAGCATAAGATAGTATGAAAGTCATTGGTAACAGTAATATATAGACAAAAACAATACTGACGTACCATAACAGTAGTGGTTAATCATTTTTTAAATCTAGTGTAAAAGTTGAAAGAAGTGTTAAAAATAGCTATAACTAAATTACATTAGTTGTATCTAAATAGATGGAAGTTGAGAGTCCCTCTTTCCCTTCATTATTCCCCAAATGGTTGACTTCTAGACCCTGTGAGGTGA
Source organism: Prionailurus viverrinus (assembly GCF_022837055.1). NCBI lineage: Eukaryota > Metazoa > Chordata > Mammalia > Carnivora > Felidae > Prionailurus > Prionailurus viverrinus. The sequence goes on from NC_062569.1 coordinate 20,125,092, forward strand.
GTCTTCCCAGGAGGCTCACTGTTGAGTCACATCATCTCCTGAGGGACCCGTCTTCACACGCATGATCGAATAGGTCTGCATTTATACATGAGTAAATATAGCTCAGATTAAGTTAAAACCTCTACTAGTTACATTTACTTACATTTTGTTCTGGATTTTCCTTTTAGAATGTTAAATATATTTTAAAAACTAGCATGTGGGTTCACAGCAGGCTTCTTAAGTCATGTTTTAACCACTGTCTCTCTCCTTTTATAGTTTAAAGTGTTAGCAGACGACTTGAGTTGGTGGTCTAAAGGAAGAAATTAAAAATATCTCCTCCTAATACTCATTGCAATGAGTATGCCTTCTCTGTAAAGAATTGCTGTTCAGAACCAGGGGGGTAAGAAAAGAAGCATGAATTTTTACCACTAACCATTGATCTAAACAAACAAACAAATAAGCAAAAACCCTTTTTGCCTGCTTTTATATTTCTGGGGATGCTATTCCAGCATCTAACACTTGATTTCTTTAGGTAAAACCTATTGTGAACACAACTCTTTCCAACTGAGGAGTGTTTATGTAAATAACACAATGAAGCTATGTGTGTATATAATACACACACTTATAACTCACAATTACTATGTAGCTTTGAAATGTTTTTTATTTTTAAAAATATTTTATTTATTTTTTGAGAGAGAGCGCACATGCGCCAGAGGAGGAGGGGTAGAGAGAGAGGGGGGAACAGAGGATCCAAAGCAGGCTCTGCACAGACAGGCTGACAGCAGGCAGGATCATGTGAGGCTCAAACCCACAAACCAGAAGATTATGGCCTGAGCTGAATTCTGACGCTCAACCAACTGAGCTACCCAGGCACCCTGGAACATTTATAAGGTCCCGTTTGAACATGTAGAAAAAGATAGAAATGTTATTTTGAGAGGAAGATCTTCCTAAACTAGGACTTACTTTTCTGTTGCTACTTTGTTTTCAGTTCCCCCTAATTTCTTTTGTGGCATTATTCTATCTACTGTGCCTATTTAATGAGATTCTTGACAGAAGCAAATGAAGCAATGTTGGTGGAAGTATTTCAACAATCTCATTTTCTTAACAAAAATGTGAATTTTAATTAGTTATTTCTTTGAAGTACCTCTGAGTTATTTGAATATAAAGGCCCAAAGAATTTAATCGAAACCTAATTCCACGTTAAAACCTAGAGTAAAAGTCAAGGGAATAAACTCTGAGGGTTTGTGAAATTTGTGGAATGTTTCTTACCCTCGAAAATCACCCATCACTCTGTAGTGATTAGCACTGATAACATCAAAGCGGAAACACTTCAGATTTAGAGACAGTCTGGAGGAAGAGAGGCAGGGAAAGTGGATTGTCTTTTGCAGGTGGCTTGAGAAAAGAGGCAAAATGACTAGTGGCAACTGTGGGAAAGAGGGGGTGTCCAGAGAGATCCCCTAACTAGCCAAAACAATTTTTGTTTTAGTTTATTTATTTTGAAAGAGAAAGTATGAGTGGGGGGTGGGGGGAGAGAAAGAATCTCAAGCAGGCTCCTCGCTGTCAGTACAAAGCCTGATGTGGGGCTTGAATTCACAAACCATGAGATCATGACCTGAGGCAAAGTCGATTCTTAACCAGCTGAGCCCCCCAGGTGCCGCCTCCCCTTTTTTTGATAAGTAGCCTGCATCCGAGATATGGGCCCAGGTAATTGAATTGACAGATACCTCTATTTGGGGGCTCTATATTAGTGGTCTCAGTCAGCATCACCTGAGTACTTGGTGAAACCCAGTTCTTGGAGGCCTACCCCAGACTTACTGAATCAGAAACTCTGGCGGTAGGTTGAGCAAGCTGTGTTTTATTTTTATTTATTTTTAATTTTTTAATGTTTATTTTTGAGAAAGAGGCAGACAGAGCATGCGTGGGGGAGGAGCAGAGAGACAGAGAGGGAGACACAGAATCCGAAGCAGGCTCCAGGCCCTGAGCTGTCAGCACAGAGCCCGACGTGGGGCTTGAACTCACAGACCTCGAGATCATGACCTGAGCCGAAGTCGGACACTCCACCGACTGAGCCACCAGGCGCTCCGAGCAAGCTGTGTTTTAAAGGGCCCTTCAGATGCTTCTGTGATGCAGTCTCATGTGTAAGAATCACTCCCCTTTTCATAAATACATCTGAGAAGCAATAACTTTAAAATAAAATAATTTATGTATTTAATTCAAGCATGCAATAAAATAAGCATCAGCTATAATTATGGTTAGTCTTTGTTAAACCTATAAACAGCTGGCCAAAAAGTCAAGATTGGAAAACTAACATGTATATAGACAAAGACTTTTAGGAGTGATGGTGTTCTTAGAAAAATAGTTCAGAGTCCCGTCATACTGTGAGCTGGATGAAAACTACCTGGGGATTGCAAATTCAGATTCTCGTTCAGACAGGTCAAGGGCAGGGCCTGAGAGTCAATGTTTCTAACCAGCTCCCAGGTAATGCTATTGTACTTTTTTTGTGCTATTGCACTTTTTTTGTGCTATTGCACACTTTTTCTGAGTAGCAAGGAGCTGGCCTATGACTGCTTTCACTTCTTCGTACTTCTTTGCAGCCCCCAAAACAATCTTAAGCAGAAGTTTGCATATTCATAAGAAACCCAAAGAATAGAAGGTGAGTATCCAGTTGGGACTCTCTGGAGTTCATGTGATCTATCTTTCTTTAGGGAGCAATTCAATAGTTCTTAGAAAAAAGAGTTTGGAAAGTAGCCATAAATTCCCAAAGTTTTATGGTCATTTCCCATTAAGTACATAATTTCAAAGGGAGACAAATAGTACTACTGGACTAAATAAAGGTAAGGCATTAGATTAACCACTTATAAATACCACCATGTAGATCTTACTTTGCAAAAACCATCTGGAAAAGTCTCTGCTTTTGCTTCTCTTAGTAAACCTTACACATTAAACTTTCAAAAGCTCATTTTTTTTTTAGTTTGTTTTTGAAACTAAACTTAGTTTTAATTGTTGACTCATGTGGATCCTGGGTGTGTAACTATGTGGCTGAAATCAGAGGGAATTAAAAAAAAATTATGCTGAGTTGTGGTCAGCCCCTTCTTCTGCAGTTTTGAGGGTTTTCCAAGAAATAATGGAAGGTATGATCTACGTGTTTTTTTTTTTTTAATTTTTTTTTCAACGTTTTTTATTTATTTTTGGGACAGAGAGAGACAGAGCATGAACAGGGGAGGGGCAGAGAGAGAGGGAGACACAGAATCGGAAACAGGCTCCAGGCTCTGAGCCATCAGCCCAGAGCCCGACGTGGGGCTCGAACTCACGGACCGCGAGATCATGACCTGGCTGAAGTCGGACGCTTAACCAACTGCGCCACCCAGGCGCCCCTGATCTACGTTTTAATAGATGAAGCTCAGTGGTGTTAAGTGGTTCTGTTTTTAACCAAAACAGTTAAGTGTTTAGACGTGTGGTATGCCACACCAGAAATGACACCTCTCATTTACATGGAATCCGTTTAAATGTGAGGCTTGTCACTGTTTCTGGACTCTGCTCTTTGAGGTCTGGTAAATTTGTACTTAATTGGATTTGATAGCTCCATCATGCATGGCTGAAGACAAATCTATAAAGCACAAATTCTAACTCAGTTGAGTTTCCTTGAATGATATGGTTTTATATTAAGGTTGTTATACACATTTTACACAACTGGAATTCGGTGTATAAAGCTCTTAGTCCAAAGTGGTATCATAATAAGAATAAGCTATAATCAAACTACACTTTTATAATAAAGTCATGGAACACTTATCACAGAGATGCAATATTTATTCATTGCCAGCCTTAGGAACATTCTTTTTAAATCCTCATCCCTTGTGTCAACCTTCTTCTTTGTTTGGAGTCACCATTGCCCGCAGCTCTAGGCTTCCATTTTCTCAACTCCAAGCTCAGTTAAAAGAGAGTCCTTCTTTCCTAGTTATTACTGTAAAAAGTCTCATTTACCCCTGAATTCCATGGCAAATACAGAGCTAGGGAAGATGGTTCGTAGGATCTAGAGTCAACCCTGACTCTCTCGCTGTGCAGGAAATATTTCCCGAGAGGAGGTACCTGAAACATTGTAATTTTAAAGCCCTTATGAGGAATTACAGAAATTGAAACGATAGTAAACATTAACTAAACACTTGCATGGACCAAGAGTAAAATCTTTGCCAAAATTTTATGTGGGGGAAAAAAAGCACATAATCTCTCCAAATTCAGAAAGGATACTTTGGCCTGTAATAGAATTTTTAAAAATTTTAATTCCAGTGTAATTAACATACAGTGTAATTAGTTTCAGGTATACAATAGAGTGATTCAAAAATTCTATATTACTCAGTGCTCATCAAGCTAAGTATACTCTTAATCCCCCTCATGTATTTCACCTATCCCCTCCCCTCCCCTGTGGAACCATCACTTTCTTCTCTATAGTTGAGAGTCTTTTTTTTTTTTATTTGTCTCTCTTTTTTCTTTGTTTTGATTCTTAAATTCCACATATCAGTGAAATCATATGGTATTTATCTTTGTCTGACTGACTGACTTTACTTAGCATTATGCCTTCTGGCTGTACCTATGTTGTTGCAAATGGCAAGATTTCATTCTTGGCCTGTAATAGATTTTATTATTTATTTATTTATTTTTAATTTTTTAAAAAAATATTTATTTTTGAGAGAGAGAGAGTGAGCACAAGTGGGGGAGGGGCAGAGAGAAAGGGAGACACAGAATCTGAAGCAGGCTCCAGGCTCTGAGCTGTGAGCCCAGAGCCTGATGTGGAGCTTGAACTCATGAACGGTGACATTATGACTTAAGGTGAAGTCAGATGCTTAACCAACTGAGCTACATAGCACCCCCGTCTGTAATAGATTTTAAAAATGCCTCTAGGGGCGCCTGGGTGGCGCAGTCGGTTAAGCGTCCGACTTCAGCCAGGTCACGATCTCGCGGTCCGTGAGTTCGAGCCCCGCATCAGGCTCTGGGCTGATGGCTCAGAGCCTGGAGCCTGTTTCCGATTCTGTCTCCCTCTCTCTCTGCCCCTCCCCCGTTCATGCTCTGTCTCTCTCTGTTCCAAAAAATAAAATAAACGTTGAAAAAAAAAAAATTAAAAAAAAAAGAAAATGCCTCTAAGGGGCGCCTGGGTGGCTCAGTCGGTTGAGTGTCCGACTTCAGCTCAGGTCACAGTCGCGTGGTCCGTGAGTTCGAGCCCCGCGTCGGGCTCTGGGCTGATGGCTCAGAGCCTGGAGCCTGTTTCCGATTCTGTGTCTCCCTCTCTCTCTGCCCCTCCCCCGTTCATGCTCTGTCTCTCTCTCTCTCCCAAAAATAAATAAACGTTAAAAAAAATTTTTTAAAAATAAAAATAAAAGTGCGTCTTAAGACATCAAGTTGTAGCCTCAGTTTTATATACCTTGTTGGCAGGATTTGGCTGATTGTTTGTATTTTAAAATACTTTGCACTTTTGCTAATAAAATTAATTTTTTGAATATGGAAACATATTGCCTGTTGTCCTTTTATAAGTGTATATTTTAATATTTGGTTCTTAGAAGGCTACTTCTTTTTTTATGGTAAAGGGAACCCTACTAGTAGGTTGCCTTAGTTTTCAATTTTACATTATTTCCCCACAAAGGATTAATATCAATATCAGGATCTGTCACATTCTGACCTCTTCAAAAATTCCATCCAAGGCTCTTATTAATTTGTTAACTAGTTTGTTTGCTATTAGTTTAATACTATTTTGCAAATATTACACATACATAGTCTATCCTATGTTAATTTTTTGTTTGGGGACCAAATTATACAGTAAAACTTTATGTTATCTCAGCATACTTATTACTGTTCTCATTATTACAGTGCTGCTATTATTCAGAACTTTTAATCACAAATGTCAAAAAAAAAGACTGACTTAAAAAGGTAGTGTATCAACTCATTGAATAAAAAGTCAAGGGTGGAGTTCAGAGAAAGGTGTGTGCCTGGTTTTTACACAGCTGTATTTCAGAGCATGACCTCTCTGGTCAGTTGTGTCCACTATTTACTAGCTATAATACTGCACACATTACTTACAGTCTTTCAACCCCAGTTTCCTTGGCTGTGTAATGTGTATAATAATACCTTTTTTGAGTTGTATTAATAGACATGAGGTGCTTAAAATGAGACCTGACACATAGAAAGCATGTGGTGTTACCATAAACATTTCATTTACCAATCTGCATTCCTCAGGTGAGTTTTCCTCTTTATTGACTACACCATCCTTACCAGCAACTGAAGCCTTCCACTTTCCCAACACTAAGGTCAGCAAAAGAAAATAGCCCTTTCCAAGTTACTACAGTAAAAGTTTCATGATAACTTTCACTAAACTGATTGGGTTATGGTCACTTCCCATGGTCGGGAAGTGTATGTCCCCCTCTGATAAGCCAGGTGTGGGTCACATGCCTACTCTTGGAACTAGAATCAATCCAACATAGTGTTAGAGTGGGGGCGGGTGGTTTTGTGAGGACAATTGAGATTCTCTTACCAGAAGGGAAAGAAGTAGATTTGGGCAGGCAAGAATAGCAACTGTTTATTTTTCAAGTTCTTTTTGAACTTTGATTCTAACACTTTGGCTACATCGTTATATTTATTCTAAGTTGTTTGGTCCATATTACAAGCATTTACAAAATAACAATAGGAATATTTACTACTGTGATTTTAATTCAGTAACCATAAATGGAATATAGGTTTACTAACAACTAGCAGGTAACTTTTGGTTACCAAAAATGCTGTCTTTTGTGAAAAGCACTCTCTCTTGTTTTTCTGTTTTATCTCCTTTCAATAGTGAAAAACAAAATAGTCTCCTGAAAATAAACAAACAAAAAAAAAAAACCCAAAAGTAAAAACCTTCACATAATGTGCATCACAATTTATAAGAAATTTTAGATATATTGGCTTACAGATCCTCTTACTTTATTTTATAACATTTTCATTAAAATGTATTATTTTGGTCTGTTTTGCGGTCTAGTGTTTTATTCATCTAAATTATTCTATGAGATTTTTTTCAAAGTTGCACAAATTTTTTGGCTTAAAGTCTCAGGAAAACCAGAATGTCAGAATCAATATGATCAAAATATAATAAAAAAATTAGATTTTTGTCATCTGCTTATTCATTCTTTCCACAAATATTATCGAGAACCTCTAATTTTGCAGGCATAGATCTTTGCCTTCATGGAGTTTATAATTTAGCAAGTAGAGAAAGACAATCAAAATGTACACTATGAAAAATTATAGTGTCAGTATAGTATAATACAGTATGGGGACAATGTAGATTTTATTTTATTTCCCTCATTGTGATTTATTTCAGGCTCAAGCTTTAAGACAGCAGGGAAAAGATACAAAAAAAAATTATTTCAATCCTTTGTGGTAGCCTATGGCTTTATAACAGTTAATAATATTAATGGGGAACTCCTATAGACTGGTTATACTTTTAGCATGCTTATGTAATCATAAATAAAATAATTCTAACGGGAGCTATTTATCCAATAGCTCTATTAAATGAAACACGGTAGAAATGTTAGCTCAAATCCTATAAATAAAAATGAACTTTCCTCCTTTTTTTAGTGGGCCAGTTGATTCTCCCTCAGGCTAATTAAGCCTTTTCTTGAGTGCTCACGGGGCTCCCTAAGCACTTGTTACGCTGTGCTCATTGCAATCCACAGTTTGCTTTGCTTTAGTCATGTGTGTACATCATGGTCATCAGTCTGCAGGCCACGCTTCCATTCTCCCTTCACTGAATAGCCAAACTCTTCAGGGACAGGTTGCTAGCCCTCCATTTCTTTTGCTTTAACATCCATAGCCAATCTGTCTATTATTTACCCCCTCTGGGACCTTACTCCTTTTTGGGAGGAAAATGCTGTCTTCTTTTTCATTTCCAACTACCTGGAGGTTTATCTCCCTCCAACTCTCCTACTGACTTGGACCTCGTGGCCAGTATGGCCAGTGACTCACATATAGTACCCCTTGTTGAGGAAGCACTAGCCTCTAAACTCCATTTGTAGGCTCTTTAATACTCTGGGTCATTAGTACCTGGTCCAATTGCAGAGTGACTGAATCGTTAATCTTATAAGTGTCCTCCTTATGTCTGAGTTCTTCCCTCCTGACTCCTTATCCCCACCAAATCAAGCTAGTTTTCTAAACAAAACCCATAAGGTGCACATATTTGTTCTTTTTGTCCTCTTGGGCTATTCCTTCCTTTAGACATAAATGTGGGGAATGCCACATGGGGTAGCAGGATATACCGAGAAAAGAAGCCTAAAATTTTACTTCAGAGGAAGTGTTTTTGCCTGACCAACTTTCCTACTAGACATTGAGTTTCATTCATAAGTGAAAAGTATTGTCTAGTGAGGAGAGAGAGCATGGTGTAGTTCAAAGAACAGGGGTTGGAAGACCAGGGTCCTTGCATTCAAATAAAGATCTCTTTGCAAGCCCTGTAGGTTTGGGCTTTTTAATTTCTTAGCCTCTGTACCTTCATTAGACCACAAAATCATAGCTGTATTTCAAGGCGGTTGTGAGGAATAGAGAAATAGAGGGGCACCTGGGTGGCTCATTCGATTTAGTGTCTGATTCTTGATTTCCGCTCAGGTCATGATCTCAAAATTTGTCAGATCAAGCCCCACGTCGGCTGCACGCTGACAGTGCAGAGCCTGCTTGGGATTCTTTCTCTCCCTCTTTCTCTGCCCCTCCCCCACTTTCTCTTTCTCTCTCAGAATGAACATTAAAAATATACGTATAAAGAATGAAATGTAATATTCACTCAGTTAAAAAAGGTATGTCATAGTTGCTAATATTCAAAGAATATTCTCTAGTAATAGCTTAGCTTTCATATATAATACATATAATCATGACTTTATATAAATTATTTAATGAAGAAGAGCATAATGTTGAATAAGAATTTTTTGAGGAAGTAATTTATCAATCACATATACAGATGCTTATCATGATTCAGTGTTGATAACAGCATAAAAGTTTAGTAAATCTAAATGTCCATCATTGGAGAAATATTTAAATACAAGTCACAGAAGAATATGCATCATATGATCGAAACATACCGAAGAAAACAAATTATCTGCCAGTATGTGTATGCAAATGTATAGAAATAGATCTGGTACATATAGCAAATAGTTATAGTTGCTATTTCTGGGGATCACAGAAGTTTTGGGTATGAAAGGGTATTTTACTCTCCTTTGTCTTTATTGTTTTAACCTTAATGCGTAAAAACATGGTATATTAAATGAAGTTCTCCCTCTTCATATAAATTTAACTCTTACTGTCATCATTCATTACTGTAGAGGAAGCGACACACTCAAACTTGTCGACAGTGAGAGGGGAAATCTGATAATAGTGAGCAGACATCTAATAGGGATTGATCATCACTACCATTTATGGCAGAGTGAGGGCAGAGAGCTTTTTGGAATGCAGGGCAGGGAAAATTCTGTGAAGAAGGCTGTTCTGTGAGTTGTGCCTGTTTACACAATTAGACCAAGTGACCCCCTGGGAGAGAACTGGGAAATAAAACACTACAGTGCCCTTGACCTCACTGACCTCATTCATCTCTCCTGCTTCTAGCTCCTGCTGGGGCTCCCCATTGGGTGAAGGTTGTCAGGAGGCAAGGATACCCACTGAGATAGTCTGTATAGATGTTTCTCAGGTTGGAGACCAGAGTAGGGAAGGATGGAAAGAATAGCTACAGAATCAAACAAATGCCATAAAAAGGAATTTAAATAAATAAGTATTCATATGTACAGTTGACCCTTGAACAGTGGGTGGGTTAGGTACCTAGACCCCCTGCACAATTAAAAATTCACGTATAACTTTTGACTTCCCCAAACCTTAACTGCTAATAGCCTACTGTTGACGTGAAACCTTACCGAGAACATAGTTAACACGTACTTTGTATGGCATACGTATTATATACTACATTCTCACAATAAAGTAGGCTAGACAAGAATGTTAATAGGAAAAGAATAGGGAAGAGAAAATACATTTACAGTACTATACTGTATTTATCAAAAAAAATCTGCATGTAAGTGGTCCTATATGGTTCTAATCCATGCTGTTCACGGGTCAACTACACCCATACACACACATGCGCTCACACACACGGTACTAAATTAATCTTATAGATACATTTTGTTCATAATTTCATTATAACTACCACATTTTGTGGTTTGATTTGGTTTTTCATCACCAATTTATATTCGGCCTTTCTCAGACTTAAGGAAAATAGCTCTGGAGATAAAAACAAATAAAGGGACAAACAGCAGTTCAATTTGGAATGAAATCCAAAGGAAAAAAATCATGAAACATTTAAACTTGTAGTAAAAAACTAGTAAAGCACAGAACAAAACTAGTAAAAACTCTCACCAAATAAAACATAGTTTTGTTTAGTTAAAAAAACACTATGAAAACCAAACAAATTACAAAAAAAAAAAGCAAAATAAAACAAAACAAAACACCAACACACAATATTACTGTGAGCTAAACATTTTACCAAAAATAGAGACATCTCCTAGGGTAGGCTTGGGTGTTTTCCAAGTTTCCTTCAAGGCCTGAGTCTTGTGCCTGAGAACTGTAGTGTTCTCATGTTTCAGTTACGCCAAATAAGCTGTCAACCTGATGATGCTTTTTAGCTATTTGTAAAATTGACTGTCATTTAACCATGAGTTATGTGGATAAATGTTGAAATGCAGTCACTCAATGTCTTTTGATCTGTACATGTTTAAGAGGCAATAAAATACCACAACGCAGGCAGTACCAGCTTTGGGGATAAAAAGAGATCCGAAATTAGCTTGGCTAATTGTATGTCCTTGATCAAGGTATTTACTATCCGTATGCCTTAGTTTCCTCAACTGTAAAACTGAGAAATGAATAACAATTTGGGCCACTGTAATTTCACTGAGATAATCTGTTAAATTACAACCATAAGTGTTGGGGCAAAATGGTCAACACAAGTAGCTCTTCTTTCCTTGATGTGCTGCCCTCCACCTGTTCCCCCAAAACAGTGATTTCAGTTCTTAATTTGATTCTTGTCTCCAAAAGGTGAATAGCAGACCAGTAAACTATTCCTATCTTACCAGAGAGGCCCCAGGAGTCCAAGATTCGCTAGGCTGAGTTATAAGTATTTCCTGCATTATGTGACACTGTTTTCCTCCATTAGCACAAATAATTGAGAATTGGTCTCCTTAATCTGCGAAAGTTCAGCAAATTGAAAAAATTGCCTGCTTTGGTTTTTTCCAAGATGTAAATAAATCAAGAGGTGGATGGAGAACTAATTCATATACTTTCAAAATGTACATTTTAAAATATTAGGTTATTCTTATTTGATGTGGTTTTTTGTTATATTAGATGATTTCAAGACAAAGAAAATTTATTCTTTAAGAAATAGTCTTCACAGTGGGTTTTTAAAAAATAATGAAATACTAGTTGGGATTGTTACGATACTACGTCATGAAGAACTAATGACTCTTTACATTTGTATATAAAGCATTCCGGGAAGTTTTAAATTTTCTTGTGAAATGTTTTTTTAAGTTCTTTAGCCCTCTAAACCTCTCTTGTATTTTTAAATAATGAAGTATGCTGCTCTTTAAATATTTAGCTTCCAAATGCATTAGAGCAAATCTTCTGATCTCTGATATTTATCATACTGTAAATTGCTCAGGACTTGAATCCTGGTGGCCTTGTACAATTTGTGTTTATGTTCAGCAATTATCTAAGTTTCAGTGTACCTTATTTAATGTAAACCTCAAAATACAAATGATTAAAGACATGGAATATTGTCCCACTTGTCCTCTGATAAAAATGTAACCAACAAAACCCAGCACAACATTCCCATGCTCTTGGCCTTCAAGAAACTAATTTTAGAAATAGCAACATCCTAAGGTTGCATGTTAGCTCAGTTTCTACAAATTTATCAACCTCATTTTATTTTCCTATATGCTTTTTAATTTTTTGTTTTTAAACAATTTAAGACTGATAAGGTGTTGTAAAACTGGTATACACAGTTTTTATGCACCTTTAACCCAAATTTCCCCAATGATAACATCTTCTACAATCAGAGTATTAAATCGGAGAATTGGCATTGCTATAATACAGTTAAACTAGATTTATTTGTATTGTATCCATTTTTACATGCATTCTTTTTTTTTTCATTTTGCTTTGTATAGTTCTGTGGAAGTTTATTGTGTGGATACATTCATATAACCACCACCACAAGCAGGGTACAAGATTATTCTGTCACTACAAAGAAACTTCCAACCTCCCTATAACACTAATCCTTAATTCCCTTCCTCCAACCACTGACCTGTTCTCCATTACTATATTTTTTTCATTTTGAGAATCTTATGTAAATGGAATAACATAGTATATAAACACTTCATTTTTTTCCATGCAACATAATGGGTGTGAGGTCCATTCAAGTTGTGTGTTTCAGTAACTCATTTCTTTTTATCGCTGAGTCGAATTCCATTATATAGGTATACAGCAGTTTATTCATTTAACAGTTGAAAGACATTTGGCTATTACAAATAAAGCTGCTGTGGAAATCTATGTACAGGTTGTTGTGTGGATGTAGTTTTTATTTCTAGAAAATAAATACCCAGGAGTGCAATTGCAGAGTTGTATGTAATACATATTTAACTGCCACATCGATTTCCAAGTAGCTATACCATTGTATATGCCAGGTAGCAACACATGAGAAATATGGTGTCTCCATATATCATCAGTCCTTGACTTAGCCTGTTAGTTTTTCTTTTTTTAATTTTGTCAGTTCTAATAGTATAGAAGTATTTCATTTTGCTTTTATTTTGCACTTCCTAAATAACAAATGCTTCAACATCTTTTTGTCTGCTCATTCTCCATATATTCTCTTTGGTCAAATGTCTAAGTCTTTTACTCATTTATTATTAACTATTTTCTATTATTATTATTATTATTATTAAATGTTTATTTATTGTGAGGGAGTGAGCAGGGTAGGGGAAGAGAGAGATGGAGAGAGAGAATCCCAAGCAGACTCTGCACGATCAGTGCAGAGCCCGATGATGACACAGGGGCTCAGTCTCACAAACTGTGAGATGGTGACCTAAGCTGAAATCAGGAGTTGGATGCTTAACTGACTGAGACACCTGGGTGCTCCTATTTTCCCTATTATTGATTTCACAGAGTTCTTTGTGTATTTTGAAACAGGTCCTTTGTTGGATATGTCATTTGGAAATACTTTCTCCCAATCTGTGATTTACCTTTTCATTTTCTTTTTTTTTTTAATTTTTTTTAACGTTTATTTATTTTTGACACAGAGAGAGACAGAGCATGAATGGGGGAGGGGCCGAGAGAGAGGGAGACACAGAATCTGAAACAGGCTCCAGGCTCCGAGCAGTCAGTACAGAGCCCGACGCGGGGCTCGAACTCACATACCATGAGATCGTGACCTGAGCTGAAGTCGGACGCTTAACCGACTGAGCCACCCAGGCACCCCTACCTTTTCATTTTCTTAATGGTGTGTTTCACTGAGAAAAAATTTTTAATTCTTTAGATGTCCAGGTTATTGATTCTTTGTTATGGATTGTGATTTTGGTGCCATGCCTAAGAACTCTTCACTAACCCCAGGTCACAAGGATTTTCTCCTATTTTCTCTTCTATTTGTTTTATAGTGCTATATTTTGCATTAATAATTTTGATCCATTTTCAGTTAATTTTTGTAGAAAGTGTTATTATTCTTTTTTTCATGGATGTCCAGTTGCCCTAAAACTATTTGTTGAGAAGCTAACCATTCTTCATTTAATTGTTTTTTGCATCTTTATCAAATATCAATGATGTGCTTGTGTGGGTCTACTTCTGGACTCTCTGTTTTGTTCTATTGATCTGTGTGTATACTCTTGCTAATTCTAGTGTCCAAATTATTGTAGCTTTATAGTGAGCCTTAGTATTGTTTAATGTGGTGGCTCAAATGTTGTTATTTTTCAAAATTATTTTAGTGATTAAAGTTCCTTAGTTCCTTTTCCTTAAAAAATGTTTTTAAATGTTTATTTTTGAGAGAGAGAGAGAGAGAGAGAGAGAGAGCGAGCAAGTGAGCACACAAGCAGGGGAGGAGCACAGAGAGAAGGAGACACAGAATCCAAAGCAGGCTGCAGGCTCTGAGCTCTCAGCACAGAGCCCGATGCGGGGCCTGAACCCATGAACCATGGGATCATGACCTGAGCCAAAGTTGGACATTTAACCGACTAAGCACCCAGGCACCCTAGTTCCTTTTCCTTTAAATGGTAGACTCAGGTTATCTATATCTACAAAAATCATGCTGGGATTTTAATAGAAATGCATTAAGCCTATAGATCAATTCAGAGAGATTTGACATCTTTATTATGTTGAGTCTTCCATTCCATGAACATGGTGTGTCTTCCCATTTATTTGGATCTTTGTAGTTTTAGCCCAGAAATTCTGGATATGTTTTATTAGATTTATACTTGAGTATGATAATTTTTGGAATTGTTATAAATTGCATGTAAAATTCCTGTTTTCAGTTATTCACTGTTTATATACAGAAATAAGATTGATGTGTGTGTGTGTGTGTGTGTGTATGAGAGAGAGAGAGAGAGAGAGAGAGAGAGAGAGAGAGATTGCTGAACTCTCTTATTAGTTATAGTGGTTTTCTTGTATATAGCTAATCGTATGTAGTTAATTAGGTCATCTGAAAATAGGCAAGTTTTATTTCTACCTTTTATGTTTATATCTTTTTTGTTTGTTTTCTTGCTTTATTGCACTGGCAAAGATTTGCAGTATGATGCTGATTAGGAGAGAAAGGAGTGACTACCCAAATGTTTGGAGATTTTCCTGTTTTTATTCTGTTTAAGATTTTTAATATGATTCCCTTATGAACAGAGACTATACTCTGTTTGATTTTTGATTATTCTCAACTTGTTGAGGTTGGTTTCATCAACGAATATGTGTGCCTTTTTGATGAATATTCCATGTACACTTGAGAAGAATGTTTTCTGCTGCTGTTTGGTGGAGTGTTCTTTAATTGTCAGATTTTGTGGGTTAATGGTGGTATTTAGATCTTCTCTATGCTTGGTCATTTTCTGCTTGACAGTTTTAGTCATTACTAAAAGAAAGGTTTTGAAGCCCCTAGCAAAATTTATCCTTTTAGTTCTGTCATTTTCACTTCAAATATTTTGATGCTCTATTGTTGGATGCATATACATTTCACATTGTTCTATTTTCCTGGTTATTTGACACATACTGATTTTATTCTGAATTCTCTGTCTCATATTAATGTAGCACTCCAACTTTCATTGATCAGTGTTTATATGTAACTTATTTTCCTTTCCTTTTACTTTTTTTTTCTTTTCCAACTTTATTGAGATGTAATTGGCATATAATATTGGGTATGTTTGAGGTATACAACGTGATGATTTGATGCATATATTGCAAAATGATTGCCACAGTAAGATTAGTTAATACCTCCATCGCCTCATATAGTTACCCTTTTTATAGTTTTGAGAACACTGAAGTTTTACTCTCTTAACAGCTGAAAAGTATGTAGTGTTCACTATAGTCACTATACTCTGCATTAGATCCTCAGAAATTACTCATGTTATCACTGGAAATCTGAGCCCTTTTACCAACATGTCTCCATTTTGCCCATCACCTGGCCCTTGGTAACTACCATTTTACTCTCTGAGTTTGGCTTTTTGAGATCATATGATACTTGTCCTTCCCTGACTTTTTTCACTGAGCAGAACAAACCCCCTCGCCAAGGTTCATTTATGGTGTTATATATGACAGGATTTCCTTCTTTAGTATGGCTGAATAATATTACATTGTATGTATGTGTGTATGTGACTATGTGTATGTCACATTTTCTTTATCCATTTATCCACTGATCCTTTTAACTTATCCGTATTATTATATTTGAAGGTTATTTCTTATAGATTGTATCTGGTTGAGTTGTTTTTTAATCCATTCATACAGTCTGTCTTTATTAGTTTGTTTAAACCATTTAGATTTAATGACATTATTGATATCTTAGTATTTAAGCCTGTCATTTGGTTATGTAGTGTTCTTTCTTTTTTAAAAAGAATTAAGTTTATTTATTTTTGAGAGAGAGAGAGAGATAGAGTGTGAGCAGGGGAGGGGCAGAGAGAGAGGGAGGCACAGAATCCAAAGCAGGCTCCAGGCTCTGAGCTGTCAGCATGGTGCCTGAGGCAGGGTTTGAACTCACCAGCTGCAGCTGCGAGATCATGACCTGAGCCAAAGTCAGACGCTTAACCAAGTGAGCCACTCAGGCACCCTTTGTTTGTTCTTTCTGATTTTTCTTTCTGTCTTTCCCTTTTGCTGTCTTCCTGAGGTTACTGAACATTCTCTTCACTTTCTTAAATGAAATACTCATGGATCTGCTCAGAAGTTCATACACAGCTTAAAGAATTCTTTTCATCAGCAATATTATCTTGCACAGTTCTTGATTATCTTGCTACTCTTTGCTGTTGTTACTTAGTTCATGTTGAGGATGACCCACCAGACTTGTGTCCTCCTCTGCAACTGTGGTGTCCATGGAGAAGGGAAGGGTACTGCTTCTACTGAGTTATTGTAGGGTGGGGAGTGTTAGAAGAATCATTTATTGAGTTCTGAAGTCTCTTTCCAGTCTTCCTTCTTTTCTCTTTTTGTCATCTTATGGTTGCTCTATTGTTTCCAAGGTTTTTAGTTGTACTTAGTAGGGGGAGTACATAGAGTGTATTTTCTTATTTATCTTGCCTCAAACCCGAAATGTGATCTGTTTCAAATTTCTTAATTATTTTTATTAATTTAATGTGGCCATTATACTGTGTTCTAGTATAGCATAAAATTAATAAAAGAGCAGGTTTTTTTTATTGTCTGTTTCTGTATGTAGCCTTTTACTCTCTCCTTCTTTCCCTCTCCCTCCCACTCTCCTCACACACAACTCACATAGAGAGTTCAAGTACAGTATTCTGTTCCACAGTCTGACTGAATTGCTTTTTACACCTTAGAGTCTTCATGCTATTGAGTAGGATATTAAGCAAACTTTATTTGTGGAGAATGAAGAAAAAAGGATCTCGAGGATATGAAGTATTTCCAAAGGCCCAAAAGTATTTTATTTAAGGATCCAAATTCTTTGTTATCCCTGCCAGGAAAAATAGAAAGGAATTTTTGAGGGTATTTAAAGACAATAATACAAAAATAACTACTTTTTTATTAAAAGAGATAAATTAACTGCACTTCTAGCTAATAAGACATTTAATAGGTTTCATAAAGATCTAGAATTTTAGTTTTTGGAAGGGCTTTATAGATTTCCCAGTCTATTACTTTCATTTTAAAAAGGAACAATTTAAGGCAACTTCACACTATTTATATAGTCTGAATCTATTGTATTATATCTTCTTAAGTGAACAGAATTTTCAGTGAATAACTTGGACTAGTTAATTTCTTTCTTAAATGTCAAAATATCTTCATAATTTTACACAAGTGCATTTTTTGGAATTTCAGAACAGGAAGATATAATTACTAATTTATCATAAATATACATTTAGTGACTTTTTGATAAGTTACTGTTAAAGATATGGGCAAATTATTAAGTTTCTAAAGTATTCATATTTCCTAGGCATCAAAACATTAGGCAATCAGTTCATGCAATGTTAATAAATTAATGACCATTAATTATCATTACTATTTAGTAACATTTCTACAGTTCATCTACAGGATTGTGTTTACAAATGTATATAATGGAACACTGGTTGTACAGTATATTGAGGTACATGTTGAAATATATTTGGGTGAAGCAATCCATTGTATTAGTCTTGCCATCAGTTCACTGAAACTTATCTTTATCTTGCTCTTAGTTCTCTCCTTAACTTACACATTTTACCATTATAATCACTCCCTTAAATATACTCTAAACCTCCTTCCTCCTTTCTCATTTGGTGGACATCAACTCTAGTTAAATCATGGAACTCTCTTTCTACTTCCGATCTGCACCCATGCGGGTGAACACACACACACACACACACACACACACACACACACACACAGAGCCACACACGCACACACACATCCCTGCTGACTTGTTCCCATGATCACTGACTTCTAGTGGACTCTCCGTGCTGCCGAGTAATTGCACTATATCCCCTGATTATTTTTCTCCTAATCCACTAGATGACTTTTCATCCTTTCCTTCAGTCCTCAAATCTTCATAGCCTTCTCCTCATCTTTATTCTTGGCTGATGAGTTTGCTTCCTATTCACTATGGAAATAGAAGGGTTTAGCAAAGACCTTTCACAAGCTCTCCCTGTGGCATCTTCTTACCTCCCTGCAGCTACGCCCCAAAACAGTATGCCTCCACTCTCTCACAATGGCCAAGATCCTGTCCTCTTTTCTAGTCCCAGTCAGTCCTGAGCAGCCTCCCCATTGTCTCCTGGCACATCAGTTTTTCATTCCCTGCTGTGTATTTCCCATCACTATTCAAACATCTTATTAATTCTTTCATCTTAAAAGTACTCTTTATTTTCCCTCTATCTCAACCCCACTTATCTCTTTCCCTTAATAGAAAAACTCTGTGAGAGAGTTGTTTATAATAGTTATCTCCACTCTAGATAAATCCCTGGATCCACTCCAAACAGACATGGCTTCCTTCCCCTATTTACTCAAACTGTTCTTTTCAAGGTCACCAATGACTTCATGCTGATCGCTGTCTTTCTTTTTCTTATTTTTTTCAATGTTTATTCATTTTGAGAGACAGAGAGAGACAAAGCCTGAGCGGGGAAGGGGCAGAGAGAGGGAGACACAGAATCTGAAGCAGGCTGTCAGCACAGCGCCCAATGCGGGACTCAAACTCACGAACTGTGAGATCATGACCTGAGCTGAAGTCGGATGCTCAACCGACTGAGCCACCGAGGCACCCCTGATTGCTGTCTTCTTATTGAAAGATTGTCTTCACTAGCCATTGAACCTACTGGATCTTCTCCTACCTTCTTACCACACATTCTCTTTTTGCTAGTTTCTCATCTCCTTGACCTCTCAGTGCTGGGGCGTCCTGGCACTTAGACTTAGGAAGTCTTCTTTATTTTGTCTGTTTTAATTTCTTGGTGATTTCATCCAATATCATAATTTAAGTTCTTTCTAAACATTGGTGGTTCCTAAATTGTATTTCTGGCCTTAATCTCTTCCCTGAGTCATGTAGCCATTTGAGACCCGTGTAACTAATTGCTACTTACTGCCTGTGTAAATATGTAATAAATAAATAAATATTTCAAATGTAGCATGTATAAAACTGAGCTCCTGATCTTTCCCCTTACGATTTCCTCTTCTCATGTTCTAGTTAGTATTATGTTCTGTTCTGTTATATCCTGTCGTATATCCTATCTTGTCTCATTTCACCCCATCCCATTCTATCTTATGCCATCCTATTCTCATAATTACAACAATCTATCCTCAACACATCAGCCAAAGTGTTCCTATCAAAACAGAAGTCAGATTATGTTCCTCCTCTGCTTAAAATCCTTCAGTCGCTTTCCATTGCATTTGGAATAAAAACAAAATCCTTATAGTGGCCTTCAAAGTCCTGTATAACCCCCTATTACCTTTCTTCATTTCTTTTTCCTTTCCCCTCTGCTTATAGCATATCAGCCATACCAGCCTCCTAGCTCTTTCTATGATGCAGACTAAGCTTGATTTCACCCCAGGGCTTTTGCATTTGCTGTTGTCTCTGTTTAAAGCATTTTTATTTAGAAAATTGCATGACTAATTTTCTTACCGATTTAGCTCTTTACTGAAATGTCACCATCCTTTCTTGGAACTTTTAAAAAAAATTATTTTTAATGTTTATTTATTTTTGAGAGAGAAACAGAATGCAAGTTATGGAGGGGCAGAGATAGAGACGCAGAATCCAAAGCAGTTTCTAGGCTCTGAGCTGTTAGCCCAGAGCCCAACATGGGGCTCGAATTCATGAACCCTGAGATCATGACCTGAGCCAAAGTGGGACGCTTAACCAACTGAGCCACTCAGGCACCCATTTATTGGAACTTTCTATATCCAAATTGTGACTTCTCCATATCCATACTTCCTTTTCTCCTTCCCTTTATAGGAATTATCATTATTCAACCAAACATATTATACCTTTTAATTTTTTTTTTAAATTTTCTCTCTTCCCCACTTGAAACTAAGCTCCATGAATGCAGAGTTTTGTCACTTGGTTTACCTATATCTCCAATATGTAGAAATATATAGACAATATGTAGACAATATATGGACATATATAGACAATATATGGACAATATATGGACAAATATATAGACAATATATGTAGACATATATTGTATGCTCGATAATATTTGTAGTGAGATTAGTGTGATTTGTAGTGAATGGATAAATTCTTTGTACAGGAAAAGAATCCATTTGAGAAAATTGTTATGAATGTACTTGGGAGAATACTACTGGGAAATTACATGTACAATCATGTTACTCTGAAATCCAGAATCCATTATAGTAGAAAAAAAAAAAACAAAGACTTTCCTAGAGTAAAAATGTAATATGTAATCATTTTTAGGTCACTTAAGGATTATGTTTTTACAGGTCATCTGTCTTGTTTTTCATCATAAATAAATGCCACACCATTTGACAATGTTATCTAAGTTCTTCAAGTTTATGAACATGACAACCAGTAGGTATTTTAACTGCTTGTTTTGCATCTGTAATCGGAAATCCTTAGAGCATTGTTCACACTGTTCATCCTGTGACACAAGCTCACCAGCTCAAAGCATTTTCCTTTTTCATCTGAACAGGTTACCATTTTAAGATTCTTTAATCAATACCTTTTTCCATTTGCATCATATTAGGAGGCAATTTAAAAGTTTAATCAAAGACTTCAGCAATTGTTGCTGATTATGCATGCTGAATTAAATCTGGGGGCTGCAGACTGTGAATTGATTCATGAATGAGGTCCTCTGTGGTAGGAAATGGAGAGAAGCAGCATTTCTCTTTGCTGTAAGCGCTGGCAGGAGGAGTATTGATCTATTTGCCTTTGTGCTTCAGTGCTTGCCTGGTCAATTATTTACAGATCACTGAGACAGTGAGTGTTCAGAAGCAGGTGAAAGAAGGAGGTTGAATTTCCTGTGCTTAGAGTTTGACGTTAATGAAGAAGTTGATAAAATGAAAATGTGTTGTCTTAAAGAAGCAGATATGTCACAGTGGGCAACAACCAGTGGCTTAATCAGTGTCGTTTTAAACGAAAATGATTTTGGTATGAAGGAACCTTCCATTTCTATGTGTTCTTTTTGGTGGGCTTTCAGATATGGGAAGTGGACCAGTCTGAAAGAAACCACAAGCTTGGTGGTTCATTTTATTTTACGGATGTAAAAATAGGTGGTCTCAAAGCTCCCTCTACCTTTAAAAATCACTGCTTCTAATATTGTACACATTTTGTAATAGATGTCTTTTAAGAACCTGTTTCACATCATATGTAATGTTCTAGCAATGTAACAAGTGAATAAGAAAGCAATTTAAAAAAAAATTTTAATGTTTGTTTATTTCTGAGACAGAGGGAGACAGAGCAAGAGTGGGGGAGGGGCAGAGAGAGAGGAAGACACAGAATCTGAAACAGGCTCCAGGCTCTGAGTTGTCAGCACAGAGCCCGATGCGGGGCTCGAACCCATGAACCATGAGATCATGCTCTGAGCCGAAGTCAGATGCTTAACCGACTGAGCCACCCAGGTGCCCCAAGAAAGCAATTTTAAATTTCCGGGTTTTTTTTTTTTTGCAAGGGACTACCTCTTAGGGTTGTTATGCATTTTAAGTAAGATAAACAGTAGTATATGAACTAGATTATGTTATTTAAAAAAATAGATGAAGAAGCTAACACAGCTTTGTTTTCTCTTAAATGATTTGTGCAACATCACATCGCTAGTAAAAGGTAGAGATGAATTCAAACTTGGATGCCTTTAATTTAAAGCTGGAACATTTGGTGTGCCTGGATGGCTCAGTCTGTTAAAGGCTTGACATCGGCTCAGGTCATGATCTTGTGGTTTGTGAGTTCGAACCCCCGCAACGGGCCCTGTGCTGACAGCTCCGAGCCTGGAGCCTGCTTCGGATTCTGTCTCCCCCTTTATCTGCCCCTCCCATACTCATGCTCCATCTCTCCCTGTCTCTCAATAATAAATAAACATTAATAAAAAATAAAAAAATAAATTAAAGCTGGAACATGTATGTGCTATGCTGGGCCCTCCACCAGATTCAGGTGTTGAAACCTTAACCCCTAATGTGATTGTGTTTGAGATAGGGCCTTCACAAAGGTAATTAAGGTTGAATAAGGTCATTAAGGGTCGGGCACTAATCTAACATGACTGGTGCCTTTGTAAGAAGAGGAAGAGTTACCAGGGATATGGCACACGGAGAAAAGGCCATGTGAGGACACGATGACAGGACAGTCATCTGTAAGCCAAATGAAGCTGTTGCAAGAGAAACCAAACCTCTAACACTTTGATCTTGGACCTCGAGCCTCCAGAACTGTGAGAGATAAATGTCTCTTGTTGAAGCCACCCAGTCTGTTATAATTTGTCACGGCAGCCCTAACAGACTCAAACACTATGCCTTTCCCAAGTGCACAAAATCCCTTTACTCTTTTCGGTAATTGGCACCAATGCCTGGTATGTAGTAGATGCTGAAGAAATCTCCACTAATAAAGGCTCATCAGACACTTCCCAATATAATCTATCAAAGAGATCCTAACCAATTCTGTGACAACAAACCCACTGGATTGATAACAAGAGCCTATTTTCGATCCCACCACTCCCTGAGAGGCCCCAGAATCCAGAACTGTTGGATGGCAGAAAGGACTATAGAAGTGCCCAGAAGGGGCTATAAGGACTTCCTGGAAGCAGAGCAAATGATGAGAAGCTACTGGAGGTACGGTGGCTCCAAGGTGAGCAACAACTCTAAAAATGTAGTAATTGAGGGGCCTGCTGTGGAAGCCAAACCATTTAAAGAAACAGAGATCAGTAAGACTGAGAAGAATTATTAATAAAAACTCATTGGAGCATGCTCAAGCATATTCCCCCCTTTTCAAAATAATTTCCAAATGAAACATGTTTTCAAATTAAAATGGAAGTAAATTTCTCTAGAATGAGTTGTTCGAGTTCATATGCCAAGGAAATAAGATTTTAGAGTAGATTTGTTAAAATTTGACATAGATCATTGCCCTCTTTCCATGTTTGCTTAATATTTCTTCTGACTTAGTTTTACAGCAATGAAGATGTTGACTTGTATCCTTAATCTATGTTGAATAGCTGACTAGGTATTTATGGTATATTAAGTTCCAAGTAAATCCCTTCCGAAGGCACAGCCAATGGCAAAGTTCATGTGACAGGTGGCATTCTTGGCAGCCCCTTATTGACATCTCATTGGTGGTCTCTGTAGCTCCCCTAGAACAGTTAATCTGGCCTTGATTCATTGGTATACAAGATCATAAAGGTTCTGTCCTTTTAGAATTAGATAATCACTGAAGAAATAATACATATAGCAGGTGGCAGTTTCATGTCTTGGGTCATATTACATGTGCAACAACCCAAACTATTTTCGCTTTGGTTGGTAACGTTTTAAGATTTGTAACTGTATTTTAGAACCTGTAAGTGGAAAAAAAAGTTGTACTAGAAAGTACATATGGAATGCTTGTATCTCTATGTTTGGAGCGAACCAAGAAATGTGTTAAAATCGTGTTTACGTCCTGTTTCTAAGGCCAATGAAACTCTAAACCCGGACTTGCCACTGTTAGCTGAGAATGTGCTACATCAAGTCAAAAATATGCTTTAAAGATACCACACCTCTCAGCTCTTTGCTTGTCTTTACAGTGTATCGGCTGAACTTTCACACGAGTACCAGTGAATTTTTTTAATCTCCGAGTGATTTGATTGAAAGAAAAAAAATGAATTTCTTAATTCAAGGTACTAGAATTCCCACTGATCTAATCTAAATATTCGCTATAATTTATACTTATGTGTACTATGCATACAACATGTATATCGTGTATACATTATATCATGCATACTTATGTATACAGCATCCTTTGAAGATGAGTCATCTGCAAGCTATACATCTGTATGCAGCAACCTTCCTCTCATTCCCTTTTTCTGCTCCCATAACCACAGTCTCTTACTCTGAGTACCCACACTTGTATTTTTTATTTATATTGCGATTTCCTAAGATTTCTTAAATCTTGCTTCATGAAGGAATTTGTCAACTGTGGCAAAACAATCATTTGGAGGGATTAGCCACTTGAAGTCATTTGTTCTCTGCCAGTTATCTGAAATTACCAAACAGGGAAATAATAGCACATTTAGAATCCTAGGATTTGGGAAGTAAAAGGCACATTAGTAATGCCAAAGTTGGTAATAACGTAAGTGGAATGTACTGCATTTATTTTCATTTACAATTATTGACAGTGTCTGTGTCTAATGGTCTTAATGAAGAAAACAATGCTGTTTTTTGTTTTTGATTTTCTGGTGGTAATTTTAGTCACCCTGGGTTTCATGTAAACAGATTTCATTCTGTTGAGCCTTCTTAAGGCGATGTATTTACTCTTCATGCTGCATATATAATATCCATGAGAGGGCAGTAGAGTATCTGGTTCAGATGCTAAGAAATTATACCTCTTGAAATTCTTGTTTTTAAAAAACGTTGCCGCCTCAGAGTGACTATTATCATCATATTAGATTAAAGAGAATGCTACCCTTGCCAGATAACTGCTTCAGCATAGAAAAGTGAATTTGTTTCTTAATTTCTTCTTGTCCTGGCAATAACAGACATTCATTCTCTCTTGTAGATAATTTTTATCCATTAAAATAATCAGTGGTAATGTTAATAGTCATGTTGATCAAGTTAGAGGTTTATATCCATTAAGGTTATTTGAAAGTAAATACCTAAAATACTCAATTTGAGCCTATTTTTTTTTAATTAAGAAAGTAACAGGTGTTTTTAAAACAAATCCAATGGGACAAATCAGTGTGAATTAAGATGCCTTTCCTATTTAACCTGTTAATTAATTGTTTAATACCAATTTTGGTTGGATAATATGTCTGTGCCTAATCTCTACCTTCTGAAGCCAGAGAGATAAGTGTTTTCTTAACTTCACAACCAATATTCACATAACCATTCCCCATAGTGAGGTTGGTTCATAGCTAACATTCCCACATAGCAAGTTAATTCAGCTACAAGGAACCCATTCAGCAACCTGCTTATCTTAAGAGGGAAAATTAAAAAGTTATATTGCTCAAAGGATTACTTATGAGTGGTTTACTGAGTTCCTATTTAATCTTTAGAGTGCAAGTCTCATATCAAAACCATACTTCTAGGGTGCGTGGGTGGCTCAGTTGAGCATCTGACTCTTGATATCAACTCAGGTCATGTTCTCACAGTTCATGAGATTGAGTCTCATGTTGGCCTCTATGCTCACAGTGTGGAACCTCCTTGGGATTCTCTGTCTCTGTCTCTGCCCCTACCCCACTCCAGCATGCACATGCTATCTCTCTCTCTCTCTCTCTCTCTCTCTCTCTCAAAATAAATAAGCATCTTTTCTTTTAAAACAACATACTTGTGATGATTTAAGGTATTTCCAAGCTCTATATTGTTTCTAAATGCTGAGATATCATGACATTGGACTTAACTAGTGGTAACTCATAAGGCCTAGATTCTTGGAACTTGATTCTGCAGTCATCAGTTGGGAATCTAATCTATGCCACTGATGGATAATTGATTCTGAACAAGGTATGTAACTTCTCTAAGCTGCTTCCCTTAACAGTTGAGAGAGGATAATAATTTTGTCTATTACATAGAGTGGTTATGATGGAAAATGACCTAACAATTATGGTGCACAGCAACAACTCAGTGTTGTTATTATGAGCTTTAGCATTTTATCTAGTTTCTGTAAAGAAGCTATTAGAAATAGGCTTATCTTATAAAACCTATTGTTCTATTTATAGAAAATACATATTTTAAGGACATTGCCACTATATTGCTAGGCCCCGTGGAAGAAACGTGCTTCTAATTTTAGTACTGTCATGCTTTAGATTATGTTAGCAATTTCTTTAGCATTATCCAATGATCATTTGAAATTACCTCTTATGGCTCTTTTTTGCACTTGTTGTTAGAGAGCTTATGTTCCAAATTTTACCTTATTTCAAGCAAATTTTGTGTAATTTAACTCTCCACGTTTTTAAAAATCTTCTCATGTACGTTTTTTTCTGTTTTCTTCATCCACATAGATTAAATTTAATTGTGTATATTTTTCAAAAGTCCTTACATTTCTTATTGGACAAATTATGAAGTACATTTATCCACGTAGGCAAATGAACAAAGTAAATCTGAGTGGTTCCTGAGGAGCATTGTTTCTAATTTATTAAAAAGGAAAGTAGTATGTGTTAACTGCTGAAGACTTCATTCTGTGAGTGCTAGTAATTATGACCTCAATAAAAAGTATCACTTGGTATTAAATGCCGAGTATAGATATACAAAAGCATATCTATAGTAGATTTAGGATATTGCACAAAGGAAACTTTAAGATTTTAAATTTTTTTTTTCAACGTTTATTTATTTTTGGGACAGAGAGAGACAGAGCATGAATGGGGGAGGGGCAGAGAGAGAGGGAGACACAGAATCGGAAACAGGCTCCAGGCTCTGAGCCATCAGCCCAGAGCCTGACGTGGGGCTCGAACTCACGGACCGCGAGATCGTGACCTGGCTGAAGTCGGACGCTTAACCGACTGCGCCACCCAGGCACCCCAAAGATTTTAAAGACTGATTCTGTCAGGTCTCTCACTCTGCATATCTGTTTATTATAAAAGTTCACCGGTTCCCTTTCATGAAAATGGCACCACAGGTGAAAAAGGAAGCCCCTTTGAAGACCAAGAAAGCAATGCTGAAGGCGTCCAGTCACAAGAAAAGGTGTGCACATCACCTACATTTGGGTGGCCCAAGACCCTGTGTCTCTGAAGGCACCCCATATATCCTCGAAAGAGCACCCCCAAGAGAAACAAGCTTGATCACTCTGTCATCAGGTTCCTCCTAACTACCGAGTCAGCCATGAAGAAAGCAGAAGACAGTAATAAACTTGTGATCGTCGTGGATGTCAAGGCCAAAAGCATCAGATCAAACAGGCTGCGAAGAGGCTGTATGACATTGACATGGCCAAGGTCAACACTCTGATCAGGCCCGAAGGAGAAAGGAAGGCATATGTTCGACTGGCTCCTGACTATGATGTTTTGGATGTTGTCCACAAAATTGGGATCATCTAAACTGAGTCCAGCTGGCTAAATCTAAATCTAAATATTTTCACCATAAAAAGAAAGTTCACTGGTTCTTAAGAATTACAATTTTCCCTGGTGTGGCTGAAATCACACTCGTGTAAATGCTGACAGTGCCCAATGCTTACTTTCTTCCAAACAGGACACTGTTAACCTTCCATTTTTTAAAATTTGTTTTGTTTTGTTTCTAATGTTGTTAAATTTATTTTTGAGAGAAAGAGAGAGAGAACGTGAGCACATGAGCAGGGGAAGGACAGAGAGAGAGGGAGACAGAATCTGAAGCAGGCTCCAGGCCCTCAGCTGTCAACACAGACCCCAACACAGGGCTCAAACTCATGAATTGCTAGATCATGACCCGAGCAGAAGTTGGACGCTCAACCAGTTGAGCCACTCACCTGCCCCTAACCTTCCAGTTTTAATCTGGAAGTGGTCATGTTGCTGCTTTCGGCTTAGGTATCATCAGGTTACTTTATATTACTATCAAGATCATATGTTACAAAGATCATCTTGTTTTGAAAAAGCAAAAGCCTCTTGCCTTATGTGGTCGGACCCCTGCCTCCAGGGGCCTCTCCTGATGGTTACTCCAAGCACCCAAGTGTTTCTTTCAGAGGTCATATGACTAAAGGTGCACTTATTTTTTTTTTTAATTTTTTTTTCAACGTTTATTTATTTTTGGGACAGAGAGACAGAGCATGAACGGGGGTGGGGCAGAGAGAGAGGGAGACAAAGAATCGGAAACAGGCTCCAGGCTCTGAGCCATCAGCCCAGAGCCTGACGGGGGGCTCGAACTCACGGACCACGAGATTGTGACCTGGCTGAAGTCGGATGCTTAACCGACTGCGCCACCCAGGCGCCCCAAGGTGCACTTGTTTTTCCTTAAATTAGGAAACTACTTTGCATTTTAGGCTTTGCAACAAAGCTAGTGAAGCGCCCAAAAGTCTCCTTATGGTTCACTGGAAGCTTGGGATTCAGTACTGGCAAAACCTCTTTAACTTTCTTTGATGCTTTTGGCAACATGTAACCAGTTCTCTTTGTTATTGTTAATGATGGCTGCCATGTAGCATTATTGTCTCATCATTTGAAATATGTTGTGTATGCCTATTCTGTTTGTATTCATAACACAATCAAAGATGAGACGCAGCAACAATATGACACAAAATAATTTGGCTCAGGTATCTAAATTATTATTTTAGGAAATCTGAGGACACTTATACTCCCTTTCTGTTTTGTGCCTTAACTTCATTTTTTGTTCATTTTCTTGTTTTAAAATCATTGATTTCCAGGGTTTACCGAGTCTACTGGAAACTCCATGAGGGCAGAGGCCACTCTTCCTTTTTATCCCTGCAATGTTTAACATTCTCTCTGGCTGTCATGAAAATTTCCAATGCCCTCACCAAGTCTCCTAGGTTCTCTCTTTTACCAGTGACTTCTTGCTGCTAATCACTACAGTGGTTTGCTTAATGGATTTCTTTGGCCGTGGGAGAATACACCTTAGAGAGTCTAGAAATGCCAGAGAGTTAACACCCCCCAGCCCTCAATCAACAGTTAGTGGGACCTGGTTGGAAAATACCTCAATTTTCTCACCTTCTGTCTGGGAGAACTCTCAGGTTTATTCTACACACTGCCTTCCAATGGCCGCTGGTGGAATTGAGCCCAATTTGCTCACAAGAGTGCTGAACTCATTAATGTACCTTCTGTTGGCTTCCTCTCATTTCCCATTTCTCTTACCCAGTCTCCTAGTGTTTCTTGGGATCATCTCCCAAATAAACTACTTTCACTCAAAACTTCATCTCAGGATGTACCTCTGGGGAAACACAAATATTGTGTGAAATATTGTGTATACCAGGATCATAATATGTACTTATTCAATGATGAATGGATAGGCAGATGGATTACTGGGTAAATGGGTAGACATGGATAAGTTATGCCTTTATTTAGATTACATAAGTGTTCCTTTTTAAAAGAAAGCTTTAGCTGGAATAGAATCCAATTAGCTAAGGCACCAATCTAAACACTTCATCTCTATTTCCTTAAAGTTATCTCCTTGCTTCATATAATGTCAACATAAGAAAATTTAATAGCTAGATAAAATGTTCTTTGTCACAGTAACTAAGGGGGAGAAATATGAATTGTCCTACTACATATGTAGAGAGACCAGTAGAATTGTTTTATTTTACACAGATATTTATTGAGAACTGATTTTGCACTTTGAGTTTAATTCAGTGTGAAAGGACAATCTGTCAAGATATTGTCACTTTAAACTATAAGCATAATAAATCCATTGCAATTGCTACGGTGAGAAGAGAAATCAGATATACATGAAGGAAAAAAGGTGCCTCTGTTATTTCCATACATGCTGTGTTTTATTAAGGCAAAACTTGAATGGTATTATTTCTGAAAGTTTTTCTCCATGAAAAGGCACGTGCTCTAATTTTGTAGTTTACAGTCATAGCCTCCATGATCTCTAGATCGTGGAAAACAGTACTGTGATTCAATTAATATCCTCCAACAATCCTATCACAGTAGTTTTTTTTAAGTTTTTATTTAAATTTCAATTCATTACCGTACAGTATAATATTAGTTTCTGTTATACAGTATAGTGATTCAACAATTCCATACATCACCTGGTGCTCATCACAAATGCGCTCCTTAATCCCCATCACCTATTTAACCCATTCCCTCCACCCACCTCCCTCCTGATATCAGTTTGTTCATCAGTTTGTTCTCAGTAAAGAGTCTGTTTCTTGGTTTTCCTTTCCTCTTTCCCTTTGCTCATTTGCTTTGCTTCTTAAATTCCACATATGAGTGAAATCGTATGGTTTTGTCTTTCTCTGACTCATTCACTTAGTATAATGGCTTCTAGCTCCATCCATGTTGTTGCAAATGGAAGGTTTCATTCTTTTTTATGGCTGAGTAATATTGCAGTGTGTGTGTGTGTTTACCACATCTTCTTTACGTGGACTGTTTCCATAATTAGACTATTATAAATACTGCTATAAACATTGGGGTGCGTGTACCTCTTTGAATTAGTATTTTTGTATTCTTTGGGTAAATGCCTCATAGTACAATTGCTACATTGTAGGGTAGCCAATAAGGGGTTGGTATACAAAATATAATGAACTTATAAAAATTAACACCCCCATAATAATCCAATAAAAAATGGGCCAAAGACATGAATAGACATTTTTAACAAAAAATACATACAAATGGCCAACAGACATGAAAAGATGCTCAACAGCACTCATCATTAGGGAAACACAAATCAAAACTATAATGCGATATCACCTTACACCTCTGACAGGTTGTCAGAATGGCTAAAATCAACAACACAAGAAACAACAGGTATTGGTGAGGATGTGGAGAAAGAGGAACCCTCTTGCACTGTTGGTGGGAATGCAAACTGCTTTAGCCACTGTGCTAAACAGTATGGAGGTTCCTCAAAAAGTTAAAAAATATCACAGTATTTGTATGAAGAAGGTTCAGTGCTATATGTTCACTGTGGGTACAAATGAAAAATAAGATTTTAGTGTAAAATAAGCAATATATACCCTGATATACTTTAAAATAACTTTTAACATTCAGTTCTTGATCACCATATCTGCTGAATAGTCTTGAAGTTCAAGAACAATATAAAATCGAAGAATTTAAGTTCTATCATTCCTAGTGTTAAAACAGTAATAACTTGTATTTCTAGAAAAGCTAATTACATAACAATTTTTTAACCTCTCAAGTACTATATCATGATTACCATAGTATAGCTCTGGAACCTGATTCTAGAAAAAAATATAGCTTTTGTGGTTTTTTAATCCTTAACAATCTTAAATAATTATTCTAATAGTTATTGAAGTTTGCATTTGTTTTTTTATTTTTTAATGCTTATTAATTTTTGAGAGAGAGAGAGAGAGAGAGAGAGAGATAGAGAGAGAGAGAGGCAGGCAGTGTGGGGTGGGGGAGGGGCAGAGAGAAAGGGAGACACAGAATCTGAAGCAGGCTCCACGCTCTGAGCTGTCAGCCCAGAGCCTGATGCAGCGCTCGAACCCAAGATCTACGAAATCCTGACCTGATCTGAAGTTAGACTCTTAACCCACTGAACCATCCAGGTGCCCCTGAAGTTTGCTTTTTTTTTAAGATATTTGAGGATTTTTGTTTTGTTTTGTTTTATGCCTTCATATTTTTGCTGTTCTCTCAACTAATCATTTTTCACTTATCCTGGGTTTGATCATTAAATATAATTAAAGGGTGGAAAATGTTTTTTCACTTATCCCCAACCTTAGGACACAGAAAAGGAATATCACATGTATGAAATGAATGTCAGCATTGTATGTACTGCTATGCCTGTTGCAGATATCAGTAACCGATTCAAATGTTCCTTTCTACTGAGAGCACATTTTTTAAAACCTTCTCAATTTATCTCTTCTGAAAGCTTTTACCAATGAATACAAATTGACAAAGTGATTAATTCAATTTGCCACTTCAAATATAGAAGTAACTGAATGTAATTTCTTTAAACAGCATGGTTATATGCGTGTATATGTAAAATGTATATCCACCAAAATGTAGGTACATAGACAGCCTGTTTATCACATGTAACTACTCATATTTTATATATGCAAATGCATATGTGAATTACTATTTCTGTTTCTGCCAATTTAAATATTTACCATTATCTGTAATGTTTTATCAAGAGAAATACACAACAGACAGAAATAGTTATTTTCATTTAGCCTCCAGCAGCGATTTGAAATTTAGATAGTTTTATATTTTCATCTGATTACTATAAACATGTAATATTAAATATTCCTAAAATATGATATATGTTTTCTTATTTCTCTTGTTATATGTTTATTAATCCATTTGTAATTCTGTTACTAATTACAACATTTATATAATTAGATTTATTGCTATCTTCAATTTTATTATTTTAAGGGTAAATGAAAACCATTAACCATTGCCATGGCTGAGATTGGTAATTTTAGGTCTGGTAAATGGATACTGCTATTTCCATTTAATGTTTTTATCTAGATTAGGAAAGTAGAACCATGTACTTTAACCTGAGTGGTAGAAATGATATTGATACATTCATTCTTAAAAAAGATTCCATTTTTGTTTTTCCTCCTTCAGCAGAGTTGTCCCCAAGTAACACTGTAGAAAGAACGAGCTTTCTTTTGTATCTATTACAGAAGCAGTTTTCTTTTTTACCAAATGGATGCTTTTTTAGTGAATCCAGATATGAACAAATCATTGTGTGATACACTATACGCATGTGTAGTGAAAGTGAACATGACTGGAAAGTATGGAATTTGGTGATTTGGTCAGTTTCCCATCACCTATTACCCTGACTCCTGAAAACATTTCATTATTGACAATAAGGCAAGTCAATGATTTCCTAGTTCCTGGATTGCCCACTGCATACTTCAGTCTACACTACCCTTACTGACAATATTGTCACATACATAAGACCTTTTTCCTTTTTCCTTTTACATACATATTATTATACATCTCATTTTTTCCAAGGTCTACTGTCATCATAGGTTAGCTATATCGATCAATTAATTTGAACCAAGGTGTTAATGATTAGTAATAGTTTAAACTGGTAATAGCTGCCTGTATCACCTTCACCAGAAAGATGAACAAATATAGAAATTTAAACACTGTATAAGGCAGTGATGTTTTTAAGTGTTGGGTCCTTTCCTAAAGCTTGTCAAACGATTGCCTGCTTCCCCTACGTGTTCTAGCATTACCTATTATCTTGATGTTAAATTATAGAGTCACAGAGATTTAGAACTAGAAATTACCCAGGGATAAACCAATTCATGAGTAGCAAATAAGCAGCACTTGACCTGCCAAGTCCTTACCCTTTGCTCCATTCTTTCTTGCTGAGCTGTGACACAAGCTCATAAGCTAATTCAACATACAGCACCAAGCAGCTTTTTCCAACCTTCCATTATTGGCACTTGGTGTGAAAATGACTTGTCATGCTGGACTTAATCTACTTCCTTATTTTCACACTTGAAACAAAGAGGGATTAATGCAGTCGACCAAGGCCACACAGCGAGTTGAAGAACAGGATAACATTCCATACTTTCTAGGCATGTTCACTTTCACTACACATGTATGTAGTGTATCACACAATTATTTGTTTATGTCTGGATTCACTAAAAGAGCATCATTTTGCTTAAAAAAAAATATTTCTCTAATTTTGCCCCCACAGGAAAAGTGACAACTCCGCTCCTGAGTGAAACAGAGGCTTAATCAAGAGTGGAACCTATATTTCTTTTTTTTTTTTTAATTTTTTAATGTTTATTTATTTCTGAGATAGAGACAGAGCATGAATGGGGGAGGGGCATAGAGAGAGGGAGACACAGAATCAGAAGCAGGCTCCAGGCTCTGAGCTGTCAGCACAGAGCCTGATGCAGGGCTCAAACTCAGAAACCGTGAGATTATGAACTGAGCCAAAGTCGGTCGCTCAACTGACTGAGCCACCCAGGCGCCTCGGAACCTATATTTCTTAACACTCCATTCCATAACACTTCAAAGCTTTCACCCTTGCCTGAGAATGGAACTCCTGTCTCTTGATCCTCTGTGCATAGCTGTCTCCCTATGTCACCTAGGTCTGTTGTTTCAAATTACATCTGCATATATCTAGCTCTCATTTATAAAAACAAAGCTAAATCTGAAAATATGCTAAGTCCTATTACTTATGTGTTGTAATTATGAATTATATTAATAAATGATTTATATAAATTGATAATGTTAATAAATACAGTTTTGTTTATCAGTGAGAAATAAGGACTAGTGTGATTAGTAAACTCACTGCCCACTATTATCTTTCTTTTTATGTCCTATAAACATTCTATGCTCTATAACATTTTTGTGCATTATTTCTTCACGTTCCTGATAGCTAGAGGAAAACGATTGGCATAAAATTATTAATTACTGAAAGATTTCTTGTGGTTCTCTATTAGTTATTTTAATTGCCCAGAGTAAAAACTTCAGAAGTTATTCTATTTATGATATATTCAAAAGAGTAGAAACTTAATTTTGCAGTGAATGCTAATCAGATATAGGAGTAATGAATAATACCGTATTAAACAATAGCCTTAACCATTTCTAAATTCAGCAAACTGCCACTTTGGTTGCATTTACATGTTAATTTACAGTACATTTATTAGCTTTTAGCTGCACTGTCTTGGCTGTTCTTTATCAGTATTCAAGTCAAGTGAATTTTGTTGGAAGCCTTTGAGATTAGGGTAAATGTCTGACTAAGCTGTATTCCTGCCGTCAGCTTTTCTACTTTTTAATGACTGAGGTACATTTTTTTTTAATTTTAAATTTTTTTTCAACGTTTATTTATTTTTGGGACAGAGAGAGACAGAGCATGAACGGGGGAGGGGCAGAGAGAGAGGGAGACACAGAATCGGAAACAGGCTCCAGGCTCTGAGCCATCAACCCAGAGCCTGACGCGGGGCTCGAACTCCCGGACCGCGAGATCGTGACCTGGCTGAACTCGGACGCTTAACTGACTGCGCCACCCAGGTGCCCCTGACTGAGGTACATTTGATGGAATTAGGCAAACCAACATTAGAAAGGAATGTAGCATCCCCTGTACTTTTCTCTGGACAGTAGTGTGTTTTCTGTCCTATAAACCTAGTCTGTGACTCTAAAACCAACAGAACAGTAGGCTAATTCCACATTTCACTGTTCATATTTTCACAAATATCAGAAGCAAAAGCATTTGGAAAATTGTCAGAAGAAATAAAAGAAGTAAATAAAAATTTGATCTGATTCCTTCTACTTTTTATGGATTTCAGACCACCATCTACCAACACAGTAAAGGTCTAACAACAAAACCATTTGTTGAATTGTTCGAGTCGCTGCAAGGAAATGCGTAAGGAATCAGCAGTGGTTAAATAAAAGACCAACATGGCAAATTAAGAAAAGAACCAAATAGTGCCTAACCCAAGAGTTTTAAATCTCGATGTGGCTTCAATGTGGCTTTTTCATAGTCCTGAATATGATGACATTTGATGATTGCCTCATCGTGTGCATTCCCCAGGAGTTTGACAATCCCTGCAACGGGGCCCTGTTTCTGCAGTGTCCAAGCCACGTGTCCTTGGGCTGATTACTGCTCTGCTTGCATCTGTTAAAGCTTACTAAATTGAAGCTCTCATACATAATTAGCAAATTTAGATGTTCCAAGTTCACAGTCAGGACAGATTTCTACCTTCTAGATACTCCTCATCTTTTCTTAAATTATT
The DNA here is from genome assembly GCF_022837055.1 of Prionailurus viverrinus. Classification (NCBI taxonomy): domain Eukaryota; kingdom Metazoa; phylum Chordata; class Mammalia; order Carnivora; family Felidae; genus Prionailurus; species Prionailurus viverrinus. Next base: position 20,160,652 of record NC_062569.1, read on the forward strand.
CTTAAGTAAACAGAGCTGCTTACAGACTTCTTTTCACATGCAAAATGTATAAACCAGCCTCCTGAGATTACATAAAGCCCACATGGAGCCCCAATATGTCACTGCCTTAGTTTGAATATTCACTCATTTTAGGTTGAATGAATTCTTGTAACAGTCTTAGTCCCACTCTCTGAATTTATATCATTTTAATGTGCCTTCAAAAATGATACCAGAGTAACCTTTCCCAAACAACCTGATGAAACTATACACTACAGCCCAAATGTCTTCACTCTGCTTTTCAAAATCATCTAAGGAGTCCATTTCAGATTTCTTGTCCTCACGTACAAGACTCTGTTACAAGCCCAGCCTATCTTGACAACCGTGTCTCTTTCGCTAATCCCGTCATCAGTACCTCAAGCCCCTTGTTATACCTTTATTTCTCTTGATGTTATTTCAGTTCTTTCACTGGAAAAACCCTATCGTTTTGTCTCTAGCCCCATCCATCTGGAAAATACCTATTTGTTTCTAAAATTTGCTGCAAAAATAATATTCTCTAAGATACTTTCTCTCTACTATCCGAGGAGAGGCTGTAACGCATTCCTCAAAAAACTCAAGCTTTACTTTATACATACTTCTGCAATTGTAGCTATGACATATTAAGGACTTATATTACATGTCTATACGCAAGGCAGCATCTTCTATTTATTCTTATATGCCCATATCTTTGTAATGTGTGGTACACACTAGGAGTCAATAAATCAGTATTGAGCGAATGAGTGTAAGTGACTGAATGAATGAGTGAATGTGTGGGGTTGGGCCTCTGGATGAGCCATCCTTCCAAAATGGCCTGCCATCAGTAAGAGTTGCTTTGGTTATTTATAGCTTCAAGCAGCAGAAGTCAGGTAGAGTTTCCTTCTCTGATAAGTACACATCAAGGGAGCAGTGGTACTAAGGGTGGAGACTAATAGCTACTGTGTGTACAAGACTTTACCCTGTGCAAGCATCATCAGTTAATGCTTTTCGTATTAATCTTATTTGGACTTGAGAGCAACTCTGTGAAGTAATTATAAATTACAGAAAAACCTTTGTTTGCCAGCATAATTCATTCTGGAAACAGGCATATCATCCAGACCACTTGTATGTCAAAGCAAATTTCAAGAGCCATTGGCTCAGTTATGATCACGTGACATTTGGCATCACAGACTGCTTGTGTTGCAAGACATCGTTTATTTGTCAAGTTAAAATGCGTTAGGAATATTGCTCGTCATACGGAACACTTGCAGAACAAGTTACTCGCAGTCCGAGGCTTTGCTGTGTATCCATTTCATAGATAAGAGAACTAAACTTGGGAAGGTAAACTTTGTTAAGGCCGCTCTGATAATGAATTGCACAACTTGAATTTGAATTCCAGTTTGCTCAACTGCAGAAGCCTTAGCTCATCACAGAATGCACTAATTTGGCAACATTTCATGGTGATTGGGAACCAACATGTATCCAGTTATTTGAATTCTCCTATCTCTGTCCCTGTCAAGCTATAGCTTCATTTCACACCCCTACTCCTTCTCTCTTAAGGAATTTTATGCCTTGACAGACCATGTAAAAGAACCTCCATTATACTTATAGCTACTGCTGAAAATCACCTTTCTTGGGAGGAAACCACACATTTGACAGCTGTTCTGACCAAAGGTGTGGATTAAGATGAAAGGGATATGACCACTGAATATAAAGCAAAATAAATACAAAGAATCTTCTATTATATCAAGTTTGTGTATGTATGCAAATACAAATATTATTTACTTTGTATGTATTTACATAAATCAGCATTAATATTGTACTACATATATGTGTGTGTGTATATATAATAACATACATTCACCTAGTTGGCATTATATAGCACATGTAAGGAATTTTGCCAACCATTTGCAATTAAGTATTTACAGTTTAATATTTTTAATGTATATTTTTTGTAATAGGTATATATCGTTTTATAATTTTTTTTTTTTTTAATTTTTTTTTTTTCCAACGTTTATTTATTTTTGGGACAGAGAGAGACAGAGCATGAACGGGGGAGGGGCAGAGAGAGAGGGAGACACAGAATCGGAAACAGGCTCCAGGCTCCGAGCCATCAGCCCAGAGCCTGACGCGGGGCTCGAACTCACAGACCGCGAGATCGTGACCTGGCTGAAGTCGGACGCTTAACCGACTGCGCCACCCAGGCGCCCCTCGTTTTATAATTTAAATAAAGTTATGGAATTTATAGTCCTTAAACTAGTCACCTCATGTTAGGTTCCAATTTATACACAAAATCTACTATAATTAACTTTTATTTTTTTATTTTTTATTTTTATTTTTAAAAATTTTATTTTGTTTTTAAAAATTTTAGATTTAAGGAGCACCTGGGTCGTTCAATTAAGTGTCCGGCTCCTGATTTCGGCTCAGGTCATGATTCTACAGTTTGTGAGATTGAGCCCTGAGTCATCAGCATGGAGCCTGTTTGGGATTCACTCTCTCTCTCTTAAAAGTAAATAAGTAAAAATTTTTTTAAGAGAAAAAAATTATAGGTTAAAAAAATTGATAGTTTCTAAAATATATTTCCATGTAAAACCTCTGCTTTCCTCTTATATTTTTTTCTACTTATTCACTTTACAATCTCTACTCTCAGAATCTGGAAAATTTAACATAATTTTCTGTCAAAAGGGGAACTGCCTTTTAAGAATTTTAATTGCACATTTTTTGCATAATTAGTTAAGATGGCTGTATCTACGAGGCCTGCTGGGAGCTCCTTGCAGAGGGCTTTTAGAGAGTGAATAGCAACTATCCAGGACTGGGGGGAGTGGAAGAAGAGTTAGCTGACCCCTTCTGTGAAAAATGAGGGTCCAAACCACCAATTTAAATCATTGTGACTCAGAGTCTAAATAATCTTGATCCAAACTGGCCAGGCCTCTCAGCATCAGGTGAAGGAGCAAGTTCTAGATCAAGATGGGTCATGTGAGGTAATTTGAGGGTCCTGGAAGATAGTTCCAGTTGCAAGGGTTAGGATCACCCAGTACCAGACAAGAGGTCAGGCGTCCAGGCAGCTGAGTTCAAGTTCAGGGATGGGCTTGCACGAACTTGCATTAAACCAAGTAAGCAGAGACTGGTGAGAGGCTCAAGCTGACTAACAGGGGCCTCAGAGCAGACACTCAGGAACTAAAGTGACACCGAAAGAAAGGACAGCAAACACTGAACACTCAGGGAAATTCAGTTTAGAGGGTCCTCATATGCTTCCTGTTCAGATTCTCCCTGTGTATAAGGCTGAGCCTGTAAAACACAGGTTTTTAGTTCTTAGAGCTGGACCCAGGATGACAATCACTAACAATACGCTGAACATATCTCGGTTTCTTCATCTGTCAAATGGGAGGATAAGTATCCCCACTGCATAAAAGTTTTGTGTGGAATAACTAATGTGTTAGGTGCTCAGGTTTGTTATTTGGAAAAGTAGATTATTTTTGAGGACAAGTTCCTTATAACCTGATGTTGATACAAGTGGCTTTCATTCAGGTGGCTGGTGAGAACAGCCCAGAGGGCTTTTTGTAACTGCAAATACCTGGGCTCCACTCTCGTCCTGTTGAATTAGAATTTCTCAGGCTGACATCTGAAGATCTCTGGTTTTCAGACAATTCCAGGTGTGAGGGATCCTGTAAAGAATGACTAAGCATGTGATAGTGACATTTTTTTTTTACAAAAATTATTTATGATTAAAGTAAAACAAAAATATTATTTATGTTTACTTAAGGTAACACAATTATAGCAGATGGATACTATTCAGTTAGATAAGTTCACAGTTTTAGAACTGAAATAACTACTACATTAGTCTCTGAAGAAAAAAAAAGACTAGTAATCACTGAGTTTAATTATCGTAGGTATATTATAGTGCACTTTTGGGCCCTTGCATTCACATAGGGAAAACTTGATTCTAATGATACCATTTTATGGGTCTGATATGGAGAAGGTAATCATTCTTTCTGCCTTTCTCCCACAGCCCGTCCACATGCAAATGAATGAATGAATGAATGAATGAATCAATGAATCAATGAAACATTGTCTGAGAATACCCCGTGAAAGCGAATGCTTGTTCTAGTTTTCAAATCTCTTTGTCAAAGGATTTCTTTTTATTGTTGAAACAGAGTTCAATTTCAAATATAACAGCACTATAATCTTCTGAACCTCTTTGATTCTCTCATAATACTGGGTCAGTATAAAGATATCGTGGCAAGGAGCAACAGATTTGAGTAAAACATCCACCATTCTTCAGCACCCCTTTCAGTTACACTGGCAGCCACTGGGTGCCCTGGAGAAAATCTCCTTTAGTTTATTCACTCAAGTTCATAGACTCTTTTTTTTTCTTTCCTTCCAGACAATATACTTTCAGACAGTATGCCTTGTGGCACAGAATATGATTCATACCTGCTAGCTGGTGCAATTTATCTCTCATAACAATGCTTTATTTTCTACTGCTTTTGATTGCAACAATTTTTCTTTCTAGTGTGGGTGGAAAGAGACTAACAACTTTGGGGTCATTTTTATGCCACTGTCTTATGTTGTAGTTTTTGTGTAGAATGCAGCAGAATTTCATAATTCTAAACAATGAAGAAACAGAAACATCACCAAGAAGTACACATCCCAACAGGAACTGCTTGCCAAACCCAGGGGGCTGTAAAATATTGAATGAAACATTTACAGTCAGTGAAAAAGGAGAAATTGCTGTGTTAAAAAAAAATGAGTCCAAGCATCCTAATGCTACCTGCAGAAGAACGTCATTATTCTTCCTCTAAAGCAGGGCAATGACAAGAATCAACAGAGTAGATTATAGTGAACAAGTTATAAAACATCATCTTTTTTCAAACAGCCTTTGATAGCAGGACGCACTCTCAGTGAATTTTAGTGCATGTGGAAGCTGGGAGTGACGGCACTCAACAGAGGATGCCATATGTAGGAACACAGAAGGTTTCCACAGATGCATCTGCTGGAATCCATCATAGAAGTGATGGCGGTTGCATTGGCAGAAATGCATTTTCCATAAGGCTCGACCATTTTGTTTCTGGCTTGAAAATGTATGGACACCTTTTAAAGGAAAAACTGGAAAAGCTCTCCTAGACCTCTCTCCCTCCCTGAGGTAGGCACATTATTTTTCTGATAGGATTTTTAAATATTACATACAATATATATGTATATATGTCATATATATTACATAATGTATGGTAAGACATTAATTATAAATGAAGAATACGTTCCTGATGCTGCTAGTTTTATACAATAAGTCAAAATTGATTTACCTATTGAATTCAAATAAACTTTAAAGCCATACAATTCAAGTTAATCATGTTAATTTAATAGGATGGACGTTAGTGTTTTCTCAAGGTGGGATTATCCCTTTTAACATGCAATTACCCTTCATGACTGTGCTGAGGCATAGTTTGCTCTCTAACATGAACCACATGAGGACTTAATTTTCTTCCCACTTGTTTCTGGTTGAACTAATCGCAACAGTTTTATACCACCAGTGATGTTACTTGACCTTCACACGGTACCAGTATGACCCCAAACACCAACCCAAACGTGGGCACTGAAGTTCAGTGTTAATTTTGTGGATCGCCAAAATTCAAATAAGCCATTTAAGAATAAATCACAGAAGAGCTTTCATGACACCCTGAGATCACCTCTTTAGGCTCAGTTTGGGAAACAAAGAGGTTGACTGAGACACAGTTTATCAAAATGTCTGTAGGACATCCCTGAGTAGACTGGGAGTACTGGGGAGAACGCGGGGAAAATATTTACTTTGTAACTATATGATTTAATTCCCACTTTTTTCCTCAACATCTACTGAAGCTTTACTGTTCCAGGCAAAATGATAGGCACTGGTGAGACTGTGATTTTATTTTATTTTATTTTTATTTTTATTTTATTTTATTTTATTTTATTTTATTTTATTTTATTTTGTTTTATTTTATTTCATTCTACTTTATTTTATATTTTATATTTTATTGTATTTCATTTATTATTTTAAGAGAGAGAGAAAGAGAGAGACAATCCCAAGCAAGCTCTGCACTGTCAACTGTCAGAGTGGAGCCTTTTGCAGGGCTTCGAACTCATGAACTGTGAGATCACGACCTGAGCCAAAGAGACCGGTGCTTAACCTACTGAGCCACCCGGAGTCCCCAAGATCATGATAATTTAGATATGGCCCTTGTCTTCAAGAAACTCAGAGTTTATCAGGAGAGACAGATACAGATTTTGACAAATGGCTCCAGTTCAGTGTTAAGTCCTATCACAGTAGCCACAGAAGTGTGTGCAAGGTGCTGTGAGGAAACCTAGAAGCACACGAGTTTTCTTTAGTCTCATAGCTAGTGAGGATTTGGAGATCAGTCAGAATACCCTCACAGTTTAAAGATGAGTTAAGGTCCTTTTACTTTTCCTTTTCTCTCTCTCTCCCAGTTTTCCTGGTGTCAGCATATATTTTTCTCATCTCTGCCTGTACCTTGTTTGGCCAGTGACACCAAAGATGTTGCTCAATTTCCAAGGGAGTTCTCAGTACTTGAAAGCCACCTCCTGTGGTTTTAAATATGTTTTGAATAAAGATATTGTACATTGATGGTTAGTAATGTGGGAGATTGGGAATTGGTTTAGTGTAACCATGAAGTACAGGGACTCCTGCAGGATACAGATTCCAACTTTTGCTATCTGATCAACATTAGGCTCATCGCTTCTCTTTTGGTTTCTTCACCTTTCAAGTAGCAATAAAAATAAAGCATACTATATCTGGTAACTAGAATAATGAAACGAAATCATGTGTTTAAAGTGCTTAGCACAGTGTCTGGCAAATATCAAGTGCTTCAATAAAGACTGGCTCATGTAAGAAGTACTACCCGACCTTAATGACACAATAGCTGAGAGGTATTCCCCTGATAAAAAACACAGACAGTTAAACTGTGTTGGTTATCAATCCTGGAGCTTTTTGAGTTCAAAAGGAGAAATTACTGTGGTCGGTTCTTTCCTTTCACTACACGTCCTCATTGATGTGCTTTAACATTTTTATTCTATTAGGAAACAAACCTGATGTGGTACTATGGAAAGGTAGCAGGACGCTAGATCCCTTAGAAGTGGATGTTTTTAGAAACTTGGTTTATCTACTACCTCATTCTGTTGTTTTGAGTAAACCATTTTGCTTCTGTAAGCTTCGCTTTCTCATTTGTAAAATGAAGTCTGGAGTCACCAGATGATTTAAAATGTGTTCTTGGATTCATTCGAAGATTCCCAAAAAGTGTACTTTTTTTGATCATTGATTTCATCTTCTTTTGGGTCCACAATTTATGGTCCACGAACACTGCTGACGTGGTATGTTTTTTTGCCAGAGAAGTTTTTCTCTGGTTTGTAGCTGAACTGATACTTTGCAAAACTTACATATCCCTATTGTTTTTGTTTGCTTGTTTGTTTGCTTGATTTTAGAAGTGATAGTTGGCAAAATTAAATATGTCCGTTTCTATTCTGGTGTGGCCAGTCTTAGTACTGTATAAATAGAACTTATAGGGAAATGGTTCACTATGGGAGCAATAATATGCTTATATTCAGTGAGTTGGATTAATGTTAAACCCTGTATCTATTGTTTATTATATAGGGTAATAATAAACATATTGTTTACTATGACGAAAGACATACTTCACCTCTTTGAGAACACCTGGCACACAGGCTGGCACCTGATACCTGCTCAAAGGGAACCGACATCCCTTTGTTTTGCATTTTTATGAGCATCTTATATACACATTCATAGGAAGTCTAGATAGATAGATCTCTTTATATATTTTATTGTTTTGAACTTTGCTATAAGTTAAGCATTTTTATTTATTAGTTTTTAAATTTTTTTTTTCAACGTTTATTTATTTTTGGGACAGAGAGAGACAGAGCATGAACGGGGGAGGGGCAGAGAGAGAGGGAGACACAGAATCGGAAACAGGTTCCAGGCTCTGAGCCATCAGCCCAGAGCCTGACGCGGGGCTCGAACTCACGGACCGAGAGATCGTGACCTGGCTGAAGTCGGACGCTTAACCGACTGCGCCACCCATGCGCCCCTATTTATTAGTTTTTAAAGTTTATTTGAGAGAGAGCACAAGCTGGGGAGGGGCAGACACACACACACACACACACACAGAGACAGAAAGAGAGAGAGAGAGAGACATAGAATCCGAAGCAGGTGCCAGGCTCCGAGCTGTCAGCACAGAGCCTGACACTGGGTTCAAAGTCACAAACTGTGAGATCATGACCTGAACTGAAGTTAGATGCTCACTGACTGAGCCACCCAGGTGCCCTTAAGTTAAGCATTTTTATTCATTACTTAATGGTGAATTATGATGCTTTTTTTCAACTCCCAAATGCATTTTGAATACTACTAGAAATGACAATAGATTATTGATTTTTGTAACAGTATTAGTCCAAATAAGACCTTATTGTTTATGAGCATTAAGATTCAACAATATCTCATTTTCTCTAATTTCTATAACTTCAAGCTAATGTACCTCAGAAACCATAGTATTAAAAGATTTTTGGATATCTCATTTATAACAGGCCTGTGTACTACAGTGTAAACCTGAGTATTTGTATCCAAGAAAGTGTTGCCTGACTTCACATTTACTGTTGCACATTTTATTCCTAAAATATCTAGCACAACTCTCAGAGTTTTATCATTTCTGCAAATATCTTAAAAGCAGGTTTTATTTATTTTGGGGACAGAGAGAAACAGAGCATGAACGGGGGAGGGGCAGAGAGAGGGAGACACAGAATTGGAAACAGGCTCCAGCCTCCGAGCTATCAGCCCAGAGCCTGACGCGGGGCTCGAACTCACGGAGCGCGAGATCGTGACCTGGCTGAAGTTGGACGCTTAACCGACTGCGCCACCCAGGCGCCCCAAAAGCAGGTTTTAATATTGGACATTTTTTGATGAGGGGCATTTACCAGAATCTCGGATCTTTGACCTAGCATTTTAAGAACTCTACAACCAGACTCTAATATGTTTATTCTTATAATATATATATATATATATATATATATATATATATACACACACACATATATATACACATATATATATATTATAGTATCTAGTTCTTTTTTTTTTAAAAAAATTTTTTTTTCAATGTTTATTTATTTTTGGGACAGAGAGAGACAGAGCATGAATGGGGGAGGGGCAGAGAGAGAGGGAGACACAGAATCGGAAACAGGCTCCAGGCTCTGAGCCATCAGCCCAGAGCCTGACACGGGGCTCGAACTCACGGACCGCGAGATCGTGACCTGGCTGAAGTCGGACGCTTAACCGACTGCGCCACCCAGGCGCCCCAAAAGCAGGTTTTAATATTGGACATTTTTTGATGAGGGGCATTTACCAGAATCTCGGATCTTTGACCTAGCATTTTAAGAACTCTACAACCAGACTCTAATATGTTTATTCTTATAATATATATATATATATATATATATATATATATATATATACACACACACATATATATACACATATATATATATTATAGTATCTAGTTCTTTTTTTTTTAAAAAAATTTTTTTTTTCAATGTTTATTTATTTTTGGGACAGAGAGAGACAGAGCATGAATGGGGGAGGGGCAGAGAGAGAGGGAGACACAGAATCGGAAACAGGCTCCAGGCTCTGAGCCATCAGCCCAGAGCCTGACGCGGGGCTCGAACTCACGGACCGCGAGATCGTGACCTGGCTGAAGTCGGACGCTTAACCGACTGCGCCACCCAGGCGCCCCTCTAGTTCTTTTTTAAAAAATATTTTATTTTCCATTTTATTTTAGAGAGAGAGTGCAAGTGGGGTAGAGAGACAAGGGGGGGAGAGAGAGAGAGAGAGAGAGAGAGAGAGAGAATCCCCAGTGGGCCACATGCACAATGCAGAGACTGACTTGGGGCTCGATCCTACGACCTTGGGCTCATGACTTGAGTTGAAATTAAGAGTGGGATGCTCAACCAACTGAACCACCCAGGCACCCCTAGTATATAGTTAATATTTCCACTCATTGTCAGTGTAAACACTGGGCTTCTGGGCTTTGTACAGACCGCAGTCAGAATACCTTTACTGGTTTGGGGTTTCCTTACACTCCATTCATCTGTTGGTACCCTTCCTATGCTTCAAGGCCCACTACAAGCCCAGTGTTTCCATAAAGCCCAGGGTGACAGTTTGCCTTAGCATTTATTCTGTGTGGATATGTGAGGGATTATTTCCATTTGCACTCAATTAGGTTTATCAGTGAAATTATTTTGTCTGTCTTTTTAAGATTTGGTCATCTACTCACAATTTTCCTATAAATCCCAGTCTTGCTGGTTAATTCCATCCTCCCCATTCTCAATTCCTCTATATCAAGACTTTGAGACAAGCTAAACAGTATTGCTTGTTCAGGTTAATTGCTATCACTGTAACATTCTAATCATTAACTGCAGCTCATATTTTCTAAGTACATCAAAACATTGTTTGTATTATTCATACTTATTTATTTATTTTAGTCATTCATCACTCATGTTGGTCAGTTTCCTTTCTCATGGACCATTTGTCTATTCCAGACCTTCGGTGCTGTCCTCAAGTCACTAGTCCACTTGCGCAGAGGGTGTTCACATAGATGTGTTTCTATATGTATGCACACATCCCGTGATAACAATGGTATAACACTGTGCTTACTATTTTGTTGTTTGCTCTTTTACTTAAAAATTATTATAAACATTTTCCATGTCACCTGATACAGTAGTGTGAATATTTTTGTCTGCTTTGCATTCTGTTGTTTAAGAATACCATATTTTATTTAGGCTGTTCTCTGACTTTAAACAAGCAGATATTTTTTTGTCCTTTTGTTTTCTTTCTATCATCTTCTATTACAAATAGCACTGTGCTAACTCTAATTATGCCTTTAATATAGATTATTCAAATGCAAATTGCTGGCTTAAATAGTATGCATTAAAACCTTTGATAAATAATGCCAAATTTTCTTTCAGGAGTTTTCACGCAACTGATTATTGTCCTATTTTTCCGCTCTGTCAGTAACACTGACTGTGATCCTTTATTTTTATCTTGCTTATTTGGTAGTCAAAATATATAGTCTTTATTTAGAATGTATTTTTTTGATGACTAAAAAGACTGGACAATTTTTTGTGTGCTTACCCAGTATGTGACATTTCCCCTGTTGTGAATATACTCTTCATGTCATTTGCACCCATGGCTACATGACAGGTTCAAATGAGGACTCTCTGATTAAAAAAAAAAAACAGAAAGCCTAAAACCCTGTATTTGGTGCTGGCAAGATGACTGTTCTTGGAGGAACTTTTATTTTATTTATTTTATTTTATTTTATTTTATTTTTGTATTTTATTTTATTTTATTTTATTTTATGTATATTATTTCGAGAGAGATAGAGCACACAAGTGGGAGAGGGCCAGAAGGAAAGGGAGAGAGAGAAGCTTAGCCAGGCTCCATGCCTAGCGTGGAGCCCTATGTGAGGCTGTATCTCACAACCCTGAGATCATAACCTGAGCCAAATCAAGAGCCCAACCTTAACTCATTGAGCCAGCCTGGCATCCCTCATAGAAACTTCTAGAAGGTGGTTAAACACTTAATATTTAAATCACTATCCGATTACCACCATACATTTAGCATGGTTTCTTTCATTGAATTGGAGGAAAATCTTCCCCTGTTTCAAATGTTTTCTTCTCTTAAATCCTGTGTTGATAAAGTATTTGAAAAACCATTCTCTGTACCTCCTATGGCAATCCATATATTTATAGTTCTTGCACTTTCCTAAAGTATTTGGCTTGGTCTCACTCCTCCCACAACAGCTTAGTTACATTAAATGGTCACTTTCTCTCATATTAATGTTTTCTGGCAACTCACATACACACCCTGGGTATCACCCTAGCCTCAGGGTAGCTAGGAGTGTAGGACATTGAGGGAAAAATTCTCTGGTTTTCAATGGCCATTGGTCAACATTGGCATACTCTTGGTGCAAGCTCATCTGATCTTCTAAAGAAGGGTACCTCCACTATCTTTATGTTACTGTGGACAAGAGATATTGTTCTTCCCATCAGTGTCATAATAACTCTAAGGCACTCTATCAAAGCTTTGACTTCTAGGGGTATCTGGATGAGACTGAGGTTCCTAGGACACAGAATTCTTTCTTGTGATGGCAGAAGAGATACTATAAATTATTTCAGGTGTACCTGCTCTCTCTTTTACTTCTCCAAACACATATTCCCTTATACTCAGGAATATCTTGGCATAATTTCCAACATGTGTACCTATAAAATCATAACACTAGCTTTTGTTTTGTGGCAGATAAGAGTGGAGACATAAGCAAACCTAGTTCTCTTATTTCACGTTATATCACAGTGAAAAGAAGCCATATAGAATATCTTTCAATATTCTGGCTAGAAAACTGCTTAGCTAGATTTGAGTTCATTAGGAATATTTCCTACTTTGTACAACACTGCGGGTGATAGTTTTGTCAACCTTTCTGTCGATTTCTTCCAGCTTCCAGTAACATTTTGCCTATTTTCCTTTATGTCCTAACCAATTTTCTTTATGTCCATGCCTCCTCATGTATCTTAGGCTCCCACTAACAATCTCCTCAGGGCCCTTTTTCTTGGAGGACTCCTCTAATATATGTTTATGTTTCTATTAAGCAAGATTTAAAGACAGAAGACATTAGTACAATACCCACACTTTCTTAGTGGAAAAAAAAAGGCAATGTGAAACTTAAGAACAAAATACGTAGCCCAAGTTATTATTTAAGTATAAAGGCAGATGCATACATTCTCAAATATTCAAAAACTCAAAGAGGTTTTTGTGGAAAAAAAAACAATACTACTCGGCAATGAAATACAACCCAAAGATGAATGAGATAGTTATCTCAAAAGGAAAATGATCAATAGAATATTTAATGCCAGAAGACATTAGAGTAATGACTTCATGTGTAAAGGAAACATATAACAGACACATTTTAAAATGGGAAAAGACTGGGAGAATTCAAGAGCAATAAGCCTTTTATTTAAAAACAATTGAAAATAAAATCCAGTCTACTCCTTTATTAAAGATTGAAAGCATTAAACTGATACTAGTTTAGAAATTGTACTGGTTTTTCTGTGATGAGCATGACTAGTAAATGGAAGGAAATAAGTGGGTTTTAAGCTATTTGCAATGATAGAAATGCTCTGTTTTTTGATGTGGGTATGGTTGTCGGAGTTTTTTTTTTTTTTTTACTTTATAAAATTTTACAAAGTGTAGTATTAGTATATGTGTACTTTCTGTGTATATATTATATCTCAATACAAAATTTGCTTAGAAGCCATATTAACATAGAACTAAGCCTAAATAGCTATTGGAATTATAGAGCAAATTTAGATGTTACTAAGCGTTGAAAAAATAGAAATAAAATGAATAATGTGAGTGATAAAAATGGGAATTACGAAAAGGGTAGGTAGAAGGACATGGTTGAATGCTTGATAACTTTCATTTTCTGTTCATAATGGGTTGTCAATTGATATAATGGATGAGAATCAAGTTTATTGTTAAAAATAATAAAGCTTTTCAACCTATTAGTACTTTTCCAAATACTTTTACTCACAAATGGACATTATAATAATATCCTTTGTGGAAAAAATATTTATCTGAAGCTCAGCAATTATATTTATTTCACTTTTGGTACAGTCAAGTAAAATAAGTTTAACATATTCTATTCAAATACTTTTTATTAAATTGTTTATAATTATGCATCTAACAGTTGTATACCCTTTAATTTATATCTTTATGTAGATTGATGTCCAGATTGATTTGTATATTAAAAGACTGAACCTTCTGAGTTTTAGATGGTGGGTAGTTTGCTCTTTTTTTAAATGTTTATTTATTTATTTATTTTTAATCTGAAATTTATTGTCAAATTGGTTTCTGTACAACACCCAGTGCTCATCCCAACAGATGCCCTCCTCAATACCCATCACCCACCCTCCCCTCCCTCCCACCCCCCATCAACCCTCAGATTGTTCTCAGTTTTTAAGAGTCTTTTATGGTTTATTTTTGAGAGAGAGCGAGCACACACGTGCACTTGTTTGCGAGTGGCGGGGTGGGGGGTAGGGGGAAGGCAGGTGGGGCAGAGAGAGAGGGACAGAGAATCCAAAGCGGGCTCTGCACTGATAGTAGAGAGCCCAATGCGGGACTCACACTCACGAACCTTGAGATCATGACCTGAGCCGAAGTCAGACACTTAACTGACTGAGTTACCTGCTTCCCCCATGTGGTTTGCTCTTTTTGAAAGAAGTATATTCCGTTTTTGAAAACAACAGTGCAGTAATTTGTCTTAACGCTAAGTAAATTATTTAGGCGCAATTCAATGACATTTTTCCTGGAGAGTTTTTCTACTTCGTTATTATGTGTGATGGATTATAGCACGTGGCCCCAGTGATTTACTTTTCCCAGTGTCCATACACCCTGCCAGGTAACTTTACATTGTTCTACTTTAGGGGTGGGGAAGCCATCAGGGAAGCCATCACTTTTTTGTCCCTAGACACTGGACTCAACTACGTGACATGCTTTGGGCAATAAAATGCTAGAAGGTGTGACCCAGGCAGACACATGGTATGAGCTTGTGCATTACCATTGCCATAACTAGCAAAGTTGCCAAACCCTGTGCTAAGCCTAGACAAGTGAACAAAAAAATGCTTATGTTTTATACCACTGAATTGCTTGTTTACCCGTTATGTAGTATTGTTGTGGCAGTAATAGCAGCTATGTTATAATATGTGTTGTTCCTTTATCAATTATATAGTAACATTTAACTCTTTTCAGGTAGGGAGAAATCATTAAAATGATCCTTAATACAGCAGATTAGAGGTTGAAGTCCATAATCCTTGGCAAATGCACACTTTTTGATGCCCTGCCGTGCCTATTTTTTGAGCTTTGTTTCTTACATAACTCCACGGATGCTCTTGCTTGTGTTCCAAATATGGCACATACAGGACCTAAAACCTTTATTCTATTATATTATCTACTGAAATCTCACTTGTTCTTGAAGACTTAGCTCAAAAGTAACCTCATTCCTTCATGTCGATCCTTTCTGCCTTCCCCTCCTAACAGGGTAAGGCCCTTTCTTTTTCTCTGAGTTTCCAAGCATATTAGGCATTTCATTTGGAATATTTTATTGTTTCTTTTCATTTTAATATAAGGAATTTTCTCACTAAAAGGTAAGCACTTTGAATTCCAGGATTCTAAGATCATTTTCTCAACGCCTGGCCCTTAAATAGAATGGGCCTTTGATGAATCATAATGAATGGATACATGAGTGAATGAATGGATGAGTGAATGAAATCATATAAAGGACTAATTTGGTTCAGATATATTAATACATTTTTAATTATAGAAACAGGTGAAGACAAACCTTATGATGAAGTATATAAAAATAAATTATAAATTAGTAAAATTAAAGGTGTTTACTCTTTCTTTCCTGATTTTTCTGTTTTAAGTCCCTGAAAATATAACCTGTACTCAGTGTCAGATATAATGATATTTGGAGGAATTAGCAAATAATGAAGTGCTTTGATTTCATTTGATTTCATTTTGACTTCATTCATTTTCTAGCCAGGCTAAAATCAAAGACCAAAGAGTAATATTATATACTTTAACTCATACTTTTATGTGCCTACAGGTTTTTTCTGTAAATTTTTAAAGTCTGGCTTCTATAGAACAATGCCTATAACAAATTTCTTTAAAAATCTGTAATCATTTTTTTAGTCTAAAAATAAAGATGCTCAAAACTAGCAGAATTTTGCAATGTTGCTTATTTCCTTACAATTCATTATGTAGCAACCATTAATAAAGAAGATGAGATGCCGCATAGAGTAATTTTTGTACTTTTAATCTTTTTTTCTCACTGAAGAATACATTTTAGTCGATGAACAGTGACAGTCTAATTGAAAGCAAAAAAATAAAAAGAAAAAAAAACCCTCAAGAACAAAGACATGGAATATTTAAGGCTATTTATTTAAAAAATATACATTTTCCTTATTTCTGTCTCTCATGAGCAAGCACAAACTTGGTATAAATAATTTATGTTAAAAGGACAACAATAAGCATTATAGATGCTTACGTAAAATTAAAACACATTGTTAACTGTTCTAAATGTTCATTTATTTAGGAAAATAGAAAAGAAGCATGTAAAAGGCAAAATGGTTTTGAATTTAGAAGTGGAAATTATACAAAGTAATTATTAAGATATACTTTCATGAAATATTAGCCAAGCCCCACTTTTAGCATGAATGCCTGGGGAGGGTTTGAGAGTATGCCAAATTAGGCAGTTGATAAAACAACAAATGAGTCAAGATTGAAAGTGAGTTTTCAGGGGTGCCTGGTTGACTCAGTTGGTAAGAATCTGACTCTTGGTTTTGGCTCAGGTCATGATCTCGTGGTTAGTGAGATCGAACCTCTGCCATCAGGCTCTGTGCTGACAGCATGGAGCCTGCTTGGAATTTCTCTCTCTGTGTCTCTGTCTCTGTCTCTGTCTCTGTGTGTGTGTGTGTGTGTGTGTCTGTCTGTCTCTCTTCCCCTCTCCCCTTCTCTCTCTCTCCTCCTTTACCCCCCTCCCCCCTCTCCCTTTCTCTCTCCCTCTCCCTTTCTCTCTCTCTCCCCCCAGCTCATGTGCACACATACTTTCTCTCTCTCAAAATAAATAAAGTTAAAAACGTTATTTTTCAGAAGAAAAAAATAAAAAATAATTGAGAAATCCTTCCTAACTTCCTCTTCCATTATAAAAATGTTGTTTGATATGAAACTTTAAATAACTTGAACTTTTTTCAAATCAACTCATAGTATCAGAACACTAAATTTTATTAAATAGTAAACACATATGTAATAATAACTATATATGTGTGCATATGTACGTATGATATTGAATTTGATACTTCAACCAAAACACCAAGATACAACAAAGCGTGCATTTACAAAACTGAGATTTGAGACCAAAATATGAAGTTATCAAACAATATATAGTTTTGTTACCCTTGTATTTATGTGATAATCCTAAATCAGCAAAAGACACAAGAAGTTAACAAGAATGACCAAAGAGAGAAAAAGAAGATGAATATTTTGTGATAATAACCTTTAAAAAAGCCACTGGAGCAATGTGACTCTCATCTTTTTGCTAAATGGGAAGGAGGGCCCTGTGTCTCTTCACTTAAGGTATAGTGAATAAAGCTTTAGTTCTTGGAGAATTCCCAGTCAATTCCGTGTTTATAATTACCTAGTGAATTTTTTCATTTTAAGAGAAATTGGCTTATTAGCCAAGGGAGCTACTGGATTCCAAAATTTTATCCTGTGTTAAGAGAAAAATGGGCTTCCCTTGTAGTTTAAAAGAATATTAGTAGATGAAGTTAAAGTTATATTTCAGTTATATCCATTTGATATATTTAATTTTTCCATTAGAATTGCATATATAAACATTTGCTATCCATTTTTACTAGACTTTTCCAAGGTTTGGTCTTCATTAAACTGGATATATTCAGTATTTTCATAAATATATAAGACAAAATTGAATGTTGTGCATTTTTCTTATACAGCCTTTTTATAATGCTGAACTTTGAGAGATTTTCTAATTTTTACTTAAGTAAAATTCAAAATAATTATCTCATTACGTCTAATTTACTTTAAGAATAGATGAGTTACAAATGATAAAGAACTAGAATGAATGATTCCTGGGAGAGTATGATTAAATCAGACCTTAGTTTAGTTCTTTCTTTTTTCCTCAACTAAAATATTGAACTTTTAAGAGTCGCCTGGGTGGTTCAGTTAGTTAAGCCTTTGACGTATGATTTTGGCTCAGGTCATGATCTCATGGTTCATGGGATTGAGCCCCATGTCGGGCTCTATGCTGAGAGCATAGTGCCTCCTTGGGATTCTCTCTCTCCCTCTCTCTCTGCCCTCCCCAACTCATGCTCTCTTTTTCTCTCTCTCAAAATAAATACGCATTAAAAAAATTTAAAAAAATTAAAAATATTGAACTTTTAAGAGGTTTCTCAGTCAAGATTCAGAAGATGAACCCACACAGAAATCTGAACATCAAGCATTATTAGATATAACAGGGGACTGACTGGCCATGAATAAAGAGATCTGTAAATAATATAGTAATAACAAATTTAGGGATAGGGCCTATACTTTTAGGGCTGAAATAGTGCTTGACGAACAGGACATGATCTGGAGAAACCCTCACCACACAGACTAAGATCCAGACTTCATCAGAGAGGGCATAGCTGTGACTGGATGGCAAAGTTTTCTGAGGTTGTCGAGCTGCTCCTGGGGATGCCAGCGGAAGCCATCCACAAGGACATGTCATGCCAGTAGTACTGTGACCCACCTGAGAGGACTCCACGGTAAGCTCTACCTGAATGTCTGGAGCTGGCCCTGCAGTCTACCAGAGCGTCTAGAGACGGACATTGCAGAAATTAGACGTGCTTCGGGAAATTGCCTCAAAGAATATACCAGAACCCAGAAGGGAAACCCATTCCTTTCCCATTTTTTCTTTAGTATACTGTACTGACAAAGGTTAACATGGTGCCACCTGGCAAAAGAGAAATGTTCACAGGGTCCAGATCCATTATCATAGAGGAGGCAATGAATTATGGATTTGCGACTGTTGCTGTCAGCGACCTGTACAATTAAATATTGTGTTTAATTTTCAGCAAGATCAGCCTTATTGCTACAATAAATAAAAGATTCTTTCAACATTCTCATGGTGGCTCTGTGGTCCTCAGGTTGACAAGCTAAGAGCTTGTCGTTTTTTTCTCTGTAAGTGTTTAAGTGCACTTGAAAAAATCTTACACCGTAGTCCTTGTAGGCATCATTACTGTCATAATGGTCAAGTGCAGCAGCCACTTGGGCTCTCAAGACACTTGTTTAGTTGGCTCTTTATCACAATCCACCACAGGTGATAGTTTGATTACTTATAATCTCACCACGTGCCATAGATTCCTAGAATCCCATTTTCCATCAGCAAAAACCTCAACACTGTACTCAAGCCCAAGGGTATAACCAAACTTCTCCCTGAATCCCATCTTTGCGGTTCTATTGCTTAGGACCACTCCCAGGGTAGAACCCGCATAGTAACTTGAACAGGAGAATTTTAACACAAGGAATTATTGGTTACGCCAGGGACTGAGGTAATGGGAGACATGCTAGTAATGATTGCACATTTGGCTGAGATATTGTAGGCAAGGAATCATCAGGAACTGAAAGATCCCCTTTGCCAGGCTGAGATCTAAACCTCATCGGAGAAGGTGCTTCCATGGTTCCCTGTATAGCAAAAAGTTCACTGGTAGCATGAGCTGTCAGTGCAATGTCAAGGACAGCTGCCACCAGGCAACTATTGTATGCTGCGAGATAGCCCAAGCTGCTAGAAGCACACCTTCTAGACGCCACGCACGTTGCGGGACACAGGTATTGCAAAAACTGCTTATACTGCAGGAGCCTGTCTCCACTCACCGGAAGCAGGAAAAACAAACAAACAAGCAAACAAACCACTTTCTTCCTCCAGTGGCCCTTTAGCACCCTATGCTGACAAAGCTTAACATCATGCCAGCTGACAAATGAGAAATATTTTTAGAGTCCATCAACATTATCACAAAATAGGCACTGAAGGGTAGGTTTAGACCAGGAAGATAAAAACGAATAGCTATCACACAACACTTTCAGATTAGGACTACAGGCATACCTTGGAGATCCTGTAGGTTCAGTTCCAGAGGCCCGCAATAAAGCAAATATCTCAATAAAGTGAGTCAAATGAATTTTTTGCTTCGCCCGTACATGTAAACGTCATGCTTATACTATACTGTAGTCTATAAGGGTGAAATAGCATTAGGTACAAAAAATGCACATTCCTTATTTTAAAAAATACTTTATTGATAAAAGAGGTAACCGTCATCTGAGATTTCAGTGAGTTGTGATCTTTTTCCTGGTTGTGGAGGGTCTTGCCTCGATGTTGATGGCTGCCAACTGTTCTGGCTGTTGGTTGCTGAAGGTTGGGGTGACTGTGGCAGTTTCTTAAAATAAGGCAACAATGCAGTGTGCCGCATCACTTGACTCTTCCTTTCATGAACAATCCATTTGTTTGTAGCACGTGATGCTGTGTCACAGCATTTTAACCACAATAGATCTTTTTCTCAAAATCGGAGTCAGTCCTCTCAAACCCTGCCACTACTTTATCAACTAAGTTTATGTAATATTTTAGATATTTTGTTGCCGCTTCAGTAGTCTTCACAGCATCTTCACCAGGGGTAGATTCCATGTCAAGAAACCACTTTCTTTGCTCATCCATGAGGAGCAAGTCCTCATCGGTTCAGAATTTACTATGAGATTACAATCATTCAGTCCCATCTTCAGGCTTTGCTTCTAATTCTAGTTCTCTTGGCATTTCCACCACATCTGCAGTGACTTCCCGCACAGAAATCTTGGACCTTCAATTTGTAAAAAATGCAACATCTACAAAGTGCAATAAAGCAAAGTACAACAAAACAAGGTATAACTGTATATTTGCAGTCCATTTTACCCAGCAAGTATGAACAAAAGTTTGTTGTTTTTTTTTTTTTTAATGTAGAGAATGTAGGAGAGTGAGCCATTTTTCTGATGACAAGTGGGTGAAGAAATTTATATTCTGGTATTGAAGGCATGTAGAGTCAATAAAATAGCAATAGCAATAACAATAGTAGGAACAGAAGAGGAAATATTTGAGGAAAACTGAGTCTATTCAATGCATGGGTGGATCACTCAACATAATATTTAATAGATATCTGTAAAAATAAAAGGAAATCACAAATAATCTGAACTTGGATTAAACTGATAGATTTTTCTCTGAAGTTACCTAAAGGGAGTTTCTAATTTATTTAGCCTCATTCCAATGTTTCATGTTGTTACAGCTGTTTTACTCTTTTCCACATTTCAGAAATAAGAACAGGCACACATATCAATTATTTTACTCCTTTGCAAAAATATTCTGTTCTAAAGTTCATTGTTACAATAAAAAAAAAGGTGTGTGGCATGCCTTCTCTTTGAGCGTTGTAAATATAGTGATCTAGCTGACTAACTCATACAACACTTAGATGTGTGAAGAAAATATACATCATTATTGGCTCTTTTAGCTGTTCTAATCTTTCTTATGATCCCTACCTACTCATTAAGGGAAAAATTATCCAATGTAAAATTTATAATTTACAGTCTTTAATGAAATAACTGTAGAATGTTCTTTAAGGTAGTCCTTTTAAATGTAATGCTCAGTCTCTCTGATCTCCTCCCTTCTCTTGATGGTATCTGGGTATATGGGCAAGGCAACTTAGTTACAGTAGGGAAGGGTGAATCTCATTTCTCATCGGTCACTGTTTTCTGAATTCTCATTGGATCTTGCTGCAGCGTTGTTTTTCTCCTTTCACTGCTAGTGTTTCACCTTGTTTGTTGTTTTGTTGTTTTTTTGTGGAGCATTGTTTTCACCACTGATGCCCATGGTCCCAGACAAAACCTCTCCCTAAGGTTCTTATACGTTCTGGTCACTGCTCTGCCTCTATTCTGTGCCACACCACTAGAGCTCTCATCATTGGTGTCCATACTCAGGCCCAAGAGCATTTTTAAGTCTTTTAAGTTGTGTAATTTAACGTATGTAACTTTAAGTCTTTTCACTTGTGTGACTGTTAAGTTACACAAATAATTGCAGACCATAGGAAGCTAGGAATCTGGCCTTAGATTGATCCATGTACACTTTTGCTCTCACACCATTTTGGATGGTGCCATGCTGAAGCAATGAAGCCAAACCTCAAAGTTGCCCAGTGCTAAAAAAAAAAGGAAGGGGCTCACCAGATTCAGTGTTGCCGGAGCTAGATGGAGCTAGATGAAAGAGCTAGATGGAAAGGAAATTATTCTTGCCTCTCATGTGTTATCCCATATTTTATTTTCTTCTCACAGGGTCCAGGGCTAGGAGACACAGACTCTGGGTTTTCTCTTTCTTTACAGCATATATACTTTGTGCCTGTTTACATGACTTGTGGCCTAGGGTCACGAGAAGAAGGGTTATCTCTTAATTTCTTGCGAGAAAATTTGATTTCTGCCCTCCCTTCTGCGTGTGGTTCTGATATATGAAGTCAAATTGGTAAAATCTTCTTGTTCTAGACAAAGCTCTGCTTTAATACTACTTATAAGTTCTTATTTTGCATATCAAAAGCTGATTATTAACATTCTTTCTCTTTGTATTCCTGCTGTAACAATCCTAAATCTTTCCCAAATAGGTGCTACTGGCAGAATAGCAGGAATGTTGATAAAAGGAAATATGGGAGCCAAGAGCCATTAATATAGTTCAGAATATCCCTCTTACACAGACGTTTGGATAATCTTCTCTCTACTCTGCTGTTTGGTTTTTGTTGTTTTTAAATTATTCTCGGGGCGCCTGGGTGGCGCAGTCGGTTAAGCGTCCGACTTCAGCCAGGTCACGATCTCGCGGTCCGTGAGTTCGAGCCCCGCGTCGGGCTCTGGGCTGATGGCTCAGAGCCTGGAGCCTGTTTCCGATTCTGTGACTCCCTCTCTCGCTGCCCCTCCCCCGTTCATGCTCTGTCTCTCTCTGTCCCAAAAATAAATAAACGTTGAAAAAAAAATAAATAAATTATTCTCACTGTTCTGTTTCCTTCTTCCCATTATGAATAAAACACTAACTTTAAACTCCCTTATCTATTCTATCAAATAGGATTAAAATTGGCCTCAAGTGACAAGGCTCAAAATAAAAAATCGTTTTAAAAGTTGATGTTGACTTCTGTCTTATGTAAGAGTAGGCAGTCCTAGGGTGGTGCAATGGCTCAAAAATCACCAGGGATGTAGGTTCTCTCTCTCTCTTGTTGAAGTTTATCTTCAATAACAAATTTCTACCTCCAGGTCCAAGAAAACCTCCCTCGCTTCAGCCATTTTACCTTTCAGCAAACAGGACAGAAGCAAAAGCAAAGCATCTTCCTTTTACTCCTGAAATTTGTGTGTGTGTGTGTGTGTGTTTTACTTTTACTTTTGTTTTTTAATGCTTATTTATTTTTGAGAGAGAGAGAAAGAGAGAGAGCACACGGGGAGGACAGAGAGAGAGGGAAACCCAGAATCTGAAGCAGGTGCCAGGTTTTGAGCTGTCAGCACAGAGCCCAGTGCACAGCTCGAACCCATGAACCACGAAATCATGACCTGACAGAAGTCAGATGGTTAACCGACTGAGCCACACAGGTGCTCCTGAAATTTGTAGTCTTCATTTTGACTTACTTCCTTCGGCCAGAACTTAGTCACATATCAGCTATTTGCAAAGATGATTGGTTAATCTTTTTTTGTTTCTTCTGGCCATCTGTGTGTTTAGCCAAAAAAAAAAAAAAAAAAAGCCTCTGAGGAGATGGATATAGCAGACAATTAGCAGTCATCGTGCCCATAGTAAGTAAGAAGATAGTATATTGTTTAATTTCACTGTCTTACTTGAAATACAAGATATAATTTTCATGAATAATTTGTGATGTTGAAATAATCAGTGCTGTTCAAAGAATATCGCACAATCACCACTCTGCTGATTAACATCTTCCAACAAGAAAATTTCTAACACTGTAGTTCCAAACCATTTATTTTGGTTGTTAGATTAAAAATATGAAAGGAAACAAAAAAGCAACCATGAAACAAGTAACTACCATTGGAAAAATGGAGGGAAAGCAGACAGTAATTTTAGGAGAGTGTACTGGCCTTGTGTTAGCTATAGTAATACTATATGATATAAGGAGCAAATCAAATAATTTCAGTAGATCTACAGAGTAATGATTTCTTTTTTGCTAAAGTGGGTAATAGCACCTTTGTTTGTAATGGATCAGATAGTAGTTGTGTTAGGGTTTTTTGGCTGTATCTCTGTCATAACTACTCAGCTCTACCATTTTAGCTCGAAAGCAGGCATGGATAATACATGCACAAATGAGCGTGTTTATGTTCCCATAAATCTTTGGTTATGAAAAACAGGTAGCTGTAAGTATTTGGCCCTGGCTTCATGTAGGTACTTCTGCCCAAGAGGTGATGAAAATACTCAATTTTCTAGAATACTAATCTCCTAGGAGAGCCTAGGCTCACTGTGTGCTCAGGAGGAAGAGGAAACTGCTTTGGTGAATGTCTAGCTCATCCCGGCCTCGGCCGTTATTGTAACAATTCCTTAACTTTTATATTATGTCAAAGTGTTAACATGTTTATGAATATAAACCTATGAATTAGACAATTTAGGTAGTAATACATTATTTTGTAGGAGACGGAGGCTAAGTAGCTTTCACAAAGAAACAGAGCTCTTACATGTGTGAACAAGGATATAAACTCATGTCCCAAACTAGTTCTGTAGCACACTACTCCCAGTATTTTAGATTAGGACCCACAGGTGGATAGAATATAGGAAGAGGTTAGGAAGGTTTTGTGCAAATAAGTTAATAAGCTACTCGAGGTTAACACAAGGCATTTAACAAAAATCCTTGACCATCCACTACATTTTATTCAGAAATGTTTTAAACGTAAAGAGATATACGATATATTTGTTGAATTTCAGGGATGTATTTTTTAAGTTTATTTATTTATTTTGAGAGGGCGTGGGAGAGGCTGAGAGAGAGGGAGACAGAGAATCCCAAGCACTGTCAGTGCAGAGCCCAACTCAGGACTTGATCTCACAAACCCTGACTTCATGACCTGAGCTGAAACCAAGATTTGGACGCTTAACCAACTGAGCCACCCAAGTGCCCCAACTTTTAGGAATTTCTAATTTAGTTTGAGATACATAACATATGTAATATTTTATATGCATATATGATCAGACATATAGATATATACATATAGAATATATACTTATTAATATGTTGTATATAATCTATATTATAGATATGTAGGTATAGTCATAGAAATATACAAATATAACAACTGTGATCTATATATTGAGAGGCAAATATAGCTTTGAATTATGTGATGCAATTTAGTTTTGTTTAAAGTTTATGAGTCTTTATAAAGATACAGGATGAGCGACGCCTGGGTGGTTCAGTAGGTTAAGCATCCTGACTCTCCATTTCTGTTCAGGTCATGATGTTGTGGTTTGCGAAATCAAACTCCATGTGGGGCTCTGCACTAATGGCACAGAGCCTCTTTGGGATTCTCTCTCCTATCTCTCCCTCCCTGTCTGCCTCTCCTCTGCTTAAGCTTTCTCTCTATCTCTCAAAAATAAATAAATCAGCATAAAAAAAGATACAGGATGAAAGCAGATTCATTATTATTTATTGGTCGTAGACATTGGCTTCTTGAAAGACAAAAGTAGAATTAGTGTTCTCAACATGCAGATGTGTTAGCTGCACACGTAACTGTCAATTGTCTATGCATCAAAGTCTCCCGGGTTTGTTGACACAAAATCATCACAACTTTGGAGTTTTTAGGGCCTCCTATGTCAATAACACTCTAATTTGTGTGATAAAACAGAATGAGTTTTCAGGATGCATTAGTGTAAAGTGGTAGACAAGAAACATTATATAACTTCCTAAGTAATTACATGACAAAGTATAATGGCAAAAACATCTTATGAAATGATCTCTGAACATCTTGTGTCTTCATTAACATAGCTATGGGTAGGCTGTCTGCCAGGTAAGCATATCAGCTTTGATATTCTTCCCCTGAGCATATTTTTAAAATGATTGCTCTGATGCTTTTAGGTGCAATATGTATACATAAATTTTTAGGGACCTATTTTTAAACATATACAAAGATCAGAATTAGCCTTATGCATTTCACACACGTCTTTATAAAGCCCTCCGTTCCTATGTCTTTATTTTCTCAACAGAAGTACTCTTTGCAGTAATGTGGAAAATCAGAGGCAAAAAAACATCCTGCAAAGAGATAGTAACATGAATAAAGGCATACAGTAATCTAATTTTGGATACCCTATGCTGTCAATGAAACTGGAATTATCTTCCTTAGGGCAACATCTCCTTATTATAAAAGAATGCAGGTACTTCCAAGTAATGAAAAAGCTCTTACTTGCCTTGAAGAAATGTGAGAGAACACTTGTTAGGTTGTACTTGTGTCTACTAATTGGTAATTATCCTTAATTCACTTCAGAAATCTCTCCCAATTCCACTTTACAAGATCTTATTGAACTCTCACATTCAAAAATATAGGAAAGACTTTCAAATGAATGTATCTTCCTTGAATATCATTGTTAGTCCATTTGTACTTGGCAGTTTCATATTAAAATATTTTAATCATATAATTCATTTATTAGATAATTACATGATGATTTTGCAGTAGCAAATTTTTCTCTGAAGACTTGTTTATAAAATCACATCTAGAGGCTCTTCAAGTTTTTGGTTTGTTGTAATTATTTTTTCTTTTATCAGCTCATTTCATTTTAATGGTGGGGCGATTGTTGAAGCTATATGTGTTGTGTGGCTCTCAAGTTCAAGGTTGGCTAAACTAGATAACAAGTTAACTCCCAAAAACCATTCTGTTTAATTCTATTTATCCAGATATTTGCTCACATGTCTCGAATAACTTTGGTTCTGTTCTAACTCCCACATCCTCTGCTCAAGTTGTGGTTATTCTAAACACATGAGTTTTAGCTATTAAGAATTAAGGTAAGCATAAAGAATTTTTAAGGATACACTTAAAATAAAGGAATATCGGTTAATTACACACATTTTTAGACAAAGTGCACATTTTGAGAAACAAGGCTGTATTCAAATTTTTAGGTATATGGCTCTATATATTCAGCTTTATGGAACTCATCCTTGCCTGTCTATATTATTTGTAAATAATACTATATATATTCTGTATAGAAAAGTTATTTCCTAAAATCATTTTTCAAATGTATGACATTTACATCCACAACCTGCCACTACTTATGATACAGGTTCCTGACAGCAATGCCTGAGAAGTCACTTGAAAAGACACTGATTGCCATGTCCTGTCACTATTAGAGATTTCTGTTTTGAAGATAATGTCAACAAGATGACCAGGCATTATTGTTTCTGTTGCTGAATTCTTGCCTTGTTAAGCACTGTGCCTTCTTGGATTTTCTTTTTTCTTTCTTTTTTTTTTTTAAATGTTTATTCATTTTTGAGAGATTGAGAGAGACAGAGCATGAGCAGGGAAGGGGAAGAGACAGAGGGAGACACAGAATCCGAAGCAGGCTCCAGGCTCCGAGCTGTCAGCACAGAGCCCATCGTGGGGCTCGAACTCACGAACTGCGAGATCATGACCCGAGCCGAAGTCAGACGCTCAACCGACTGAGCCACCCAGGTGCCCCTGGATTTTCTTTATAAAATACTGCAAAATTCTCTCATCTGTGAGCTTGAAGACAAAATACCTCAATACCGTATTCTTATCCACTCATTTTTAACAAGAAATAAATACATGAATAAATAAATAAGAAGGTCACCCATGCACTTGATGGTAGTACTGTGGTTGGATATTTTCCTCAGTTTGTGAGCCTGGTCAACATCATCTTTTATGATCACCAAATGATGACCACTCATGGTCATATTGCAGAATTCTTCAATCATTCAGGCTTTTAATTTGTCAACGTTTTCTTAAAAATATAGACACTGAGTGGGGCACCTGGGTGGCTCAGTTGGTTACGCACCAGACTTCGGCTCAGGTCGTGATATCACAGTGTGTGGGTTCAAGCCCCTCATCAGGCTCTGTGCTAACAGCTTGGAGCCTGGAGCCTGCTTTGGATTCTGTGTCTCCTGCTCTCTCTCCGCCCCTTCCCCAGTCACACTCTTGTCTCTCTCTCTCTCAAAAATGGATGAACATTAAAATATTTAAAAAAGAAAAAGTCACTGAGCTAGTGGAAACTCTTTCTACAATATAAAAACCGTAACATTTCTATCTTTTAAAAGAGGTCTATGGTAATGACTTTTTTTTAAAAAGGAGTTTACTAAACATTCTAGGCATTGAATATCCATCTGAAATTTTCAGGCAATGAGCCTAGAAAATTCTCCCCTGATTGCAGCATTCATGAAAAGGTATCCAGAGAAAGTAAAATGGTGTTTCTAAATTTCAGAGGTATTTAAAGTAAATAGTCTTCAATTTTGAAATTTAATAAAAATGTGTGATTATTTTAGGCCGATGCTATTTTTCCCTTTTATCACAGACTTTCCAATTGTAAGCTTCTCCATGCAGATGCCCCACAGTCAGGATTCAGATATCAGAAGTAGTGTTAGTGAGCATTTTCTGTGAAAAAGTGTGTCTCATTTTGAAAAATGAATAAATAGGAACCTATTACTAATGCATCTATTAATTGAGATGATGCTTTGGAAGACAGTCATCTTCTGGAATAGTCTCTTGACAAGGAATCTTGCCTATTTCAGACTTGGTTGAACTGGACAAAATCACATTCAGCACAGATGATGTATTCAGTTGATTACCAACATTGCACAGTTTCATTTTTCTTCTCTTTTGCGTCTGGTTTGTTTTAAAATTATTCCATTTCTAATACCAAAGATGCTCTTTTTAGGGTAGTGGAAACAGGCAAGGAAAGAGCAGGATGTAAGTAAAATTCTTGATGGGAATGGAATTAGGTGAATCAATGCAGCACACAATGATGAAGCAAAGAAAAAAAACACTCGTGCAATCTTCACAAAAACCAGATACAAATGCTGATCTATAGCATGGGAAGAGGAGATGTTTGTTGAAACTTCCAAGAGAAAATGGGAAATAGATATTTGAATCTAAATCTGATAAACAGCTAAGATGGATGTAAGTGTTTTACTTAGGTGACATTCAAGGGAATGAATCAAAACTTATTTGGGAATAGTATGCAAGAAAGAAAAGAGAACCCAGGATTAAGTCTCCAGCATCTCCAGGCTTTATCAGTTGGACAGGGAAGGACGAACTCACAAGTGATCATTCTGGAAGATAGTTAGGAAATCCAGAAAAGAAGATTTGTTAAGGAGGAGAAGTGAGGGAGGGTGATGAGAGCAGAGGAGCAGCATTTGGATTTGGCAGCATGGAGTTCATTGGCAACTTAAAAAAATTTTTTTAATGTTTATTTTTGAGAGAGAAAAAGACACAGAATCAAGAGCTGGCTCTAGGCTCCAAGCTGTCAGCACAGAACCCGATGTGGGGCTCGGACTCATGAACTGTGAGATCATGACCTGAGCCCAAGTTGGACGCTTAACTGACTGAGCCACCCAGGTGCCCCAGCAACTTTTTTAAAGTGATCATGGTGTGCATGTATGTTGATGGGAGTAATCCAGTCGTAGAAATGAGATTGATAGTATAGAAGAAAGAAAGCCTACTAGCATCTGTGGTTTCAACTCTGGTGTCATGTTAGAATCACTTGGGAAGATTTAAAAAGTATCAGTGTTTGGGCCAATCCCAGACTAGCTAATTGAAATCTCTGGGCGTAGAGTCCTGGAATTGGTATTTTAAAAAAATTTCTCACATGATTCAAATACGTAGCTAGTGTTGAGGGTCACTGAACTAATTCAACGGTTTCTCAAACTTTAGAGGACATCTGTATCACCTTCCAGAGTTTCTGATTTGATTTGTAAGTGCTGCTGACGTTGCTGGTCTGAAGGGCACATTTTGAGAACCTCTGAACTGACAGAGTGATTGTAGCCTATATAAAGAAAGGTGTGAAAGGAAAGCGGCCCAGAGTACCTGTGGAAGGATGCATTGTGGACAGACTGAGGCTCGCTTCCTTTATTATCAAGTGACAACGGGAAATGTAAGATCGATCTGTGATAGGAAAGCAAGGGTATGCCCATCGCAATGAAATCTATTTAAGGTAATTAGATGAGAGCTAGGGGGGGAACTGGAACATAAAAGTTTGAAGACAGAGGGAGGTTATGTGGTAGGAATGCCGGACATCCCTCACTTGAGGTTTGAATCAGAAATTTAAGGGGAGGAAACTGCCTGCTTATATAATTTTCTCATAGAAGCAACTAGAAGTGATCAACATATAAGATTCTTGTTCAATTGCCATTTATTAGTAATCTTTTAGGATTCGGCAGTGGGCTAGATGCTGTTTGCTTAAATCCATCCATAAAAAAACTGAGAGTTGGCTTCTTTGCCAAGAGCTAGATGATAGCAATGAATGGAATTACAGCAATTGAAACACTTCAAAAGCTGTTTATGGTAACTACGTATCTAATTATTCTTGCATTGACATAATCAATGCCTTCACTCCAGCTGATCATTGTGGGATCAGCTTGTCTTTGCCTTTTCTTTTCAGAGCAAACGAGCTGGCACAGGCGAGCAAATCGAGCAGCTGTTGACAGTTGTTTCTGTAAAACCCTTCGGGAACTTCATTCTCGATGTCTTCATCTTCTAGGTACACGGCAACAGAAAACTTTATCCTAGTGTCTACCAAGAATTACTTAGGGTACCAGAATACTGAGGAACAAAATTGAACACCCCATGGAAAGGTACAAGGAACATTGAATCAGTCGCTTTAGTGCAAGCAGAAAAAATTGAAAATAGCAGATTTTTCAGTACGCAAAGATAAACGGTCCTTTTTCAAAGATGCAGATCCATTCATGAATTGGATTAACCAATCCTCTTTGTAAAAGTTGCTTTAAAAGAGAAATGTTTCTCTTGCTCTAAATATGCAAAGAACCTTGCAGAAGGGTCTAGGATTGGCAGTTAACCTCTTTTTCCATTTTTTAGGACACTAAAAATAGTGTGCTTTTACCTATTCAGAGAGCTTCCAAATGTATTCTTCAATTCAGCAAATCTTAATTCCTACTGTACAAGCTCCCCATTCTTTTATTTCCCATTACAAACTTGTAAGACAGGGAAGCTAATATTATGCTCCTTTTACAGGTGAAGAAAAATAAAGAACCTAAATTATTTGCATAGTCTTGTAATTGATCCTAGAAATGGGATTAAGACCCATGCTGTTTGATATCTCGCCTGTTTTTCTCCCCGTGTAATTTGTTGAGTGTGACTTTTTATACTTTTTTAAAATAGATCAATCATTGAATTTCAGGAAGGGTTGAGTTTCTATAAATTTAAACTACTTTTTCCCTTAGGAATAAAGCATCAACAGTGGAACAGTCACAGCATTTTGCCCTTCTCACCCCATCCTCCTTTAGTGGAAATTATGCTCATTTCCTCTCTTCTCACTGCCAACCTTGTCTTTACATAAAACTAATTTTAACGTGAATTTAGAAAATGAAAAACAGGGACCTGAAAGGAAGACATGACTGGATTTGTCTCCAAATTATGATTTTAACTAATTACTTGGGACTTAAAGACGATTGAAGGCCTGGCTTTTGACCAGAACCTAGCCTTGTTTCTAGCACAAGGGTGCTTCTAGCCTTACCACATCTGCTTGTCTCTGCCCTGAGGGAAGCTGCTTTTTTAGGACTGAAGAGCTTTCTAGTTCAAGGGTGATTTGAGGTGCTTAGAACTAGAATCTGAACTTTTGAAAAGAAAGTGCCTGGAAACCATCTGAAAGACAAGCCAGTCATGGCCTTTCTTCTCTATTACTGAGAGCTTTTAACTTCGCCCACATCTTGCAGCGAACCTCACTTTAGGATCATATAGCTCAGCCTCAGGGAAGAATATGTATTCCAGGCCACTAGGAATCAAATCTAGGCCTTTTCTTTTATTTTTGGTTTCCTTAGTTCCTAACCTCCATTCCACTCTTTCTCTCACCTTTAATATTTCTTGTTATTTTCTATTAATTTCTACTTTCTATTAATATTTCTTTTTTTTGCATTTATTTATTTTTGAGAGACAGACAGAGACAGAGCATGAGCAGGGGAGGGGCAGAGAGAGAGGGAGACACAGAATCTGAAGCCGGCTCCAGGTTCTGAGCTGTCAGCACAGAGCCCAACACAGGGCTCGAACTCATGAACTGTGATATCATGACCTGAGCCAGAGTCGGACGCTAAACCGACTGAGCCACCCAGGTACCCCTGTTAATATTTCTATTTATTGTCTGAGTTTCCTTGTGACCCTCCCTCCCCCTTCTCTTCCATCTTCATCCAACTTTCCTTGTTCCCCATCCTCTCCCTTGCTCCCTCTCTTCCTTAAGATCTAACTTCCATTCCTTTACTTCTTTCCTTCAATGTTGCTTACTTTATATAATAACATATAGTAGATTTAAAAATCATTTGCTTTAGAACAACTTTAACCCTGTAATCAAATCCATAGAGGAAAATTTAATAAGTAAAATTTAGGCACCAGCTCTTTAGCCAGTAACTGTTGTTCTTGAGTTCTAGTGATCTTTGATGGTGTTCCTGAGAGAATGATTGATTCCACCAGAAGGCACAGAAGAAACTTCCAGGGAGTATAGTCACAGTATTCTGTTGTACAAGGCTTTCGTCCATGTTTAGTTAAGGGATTTCCATGTCCAGTTAAGATGTTCTACCATTTCTCAGACCTTCTTACCACTGGGTAGCTTCAGTTACTATCTATAACACTAATTTGGAATAAGAGTCTAATTTATAATCCTAAGATTCAGTTTCCTCAGTGTTCAAATTCATTATTGTCACTAAGATGAAGAAATTAAAATAATAATACTACAATTTACTTACCATGGATGTTACAGGAGTCAATTATTATCCTTCTCAAGAAAAGAATTCTACATCATTTTTTTTTTTGAAATTGATAGCTTCCTACAGATACCTTGATTAACAGTTTCAGCTACTAAAGGAATACATTGCAGGGCCATTGTATTAACAGTCTTTGACTTACTCTGAAGGAGTCTGTGATGAGACCATTATTGAATGCACCACCTATAAGTGGCAGAGTGCAAACAGCCCGAGCATGTGCGTTAGGCATTTAACTGCACATCCAGAAAGAGAAAGGTTTGTAGCTTTTATGGACCTTCTTTGGGTTTTTGGATAAAAGGTAAATTCTGTACTGCAGCTTCCTCATCTGCCAACAGAAGAGAATGTCAGCTAAGTCAGAAATAATCGGATATTTTCTAAGTACATTGATACATTAAGCCAATGTTTGTTTTCTGGAAAATGAGAGAAATATACAGGGATGAGTAAAGATAACTTCAGAGGTACCTCCAGAAGAGAGAAAGGAGGACCAGTGATGGCAGATTTGTAGTGGGTTTAAAAAGTGTTGTTGGGATGCAAATGCCACAGCAATTTCTCTTTAGTCACCCAGTGACCTCTAGTGTGAAGGTAAATAAACTCTTCTTTCTCGGGTTTGTATCTAAACAACTGTTTTATACTTTGAGAGGAATATTAGGCTGCCTGTTGTTTAGATAGGTTGCCATCTGCCATGAATATTATTGAGATCCTCACTCTGAGTATTAGTTTGATTAAGATGACCAAGAGATGCTGAAGAATGGGATTGAAACTTGGGAATAGTATTTATCTGTCACATATCTGCATTTAGCTCTTGTGATGAGTGAGAGAAGAAGGTAATTTGCAGTGTAAACATAGGCATTTCACTTTGTGTAAAGTCGACACTGGACCATTCTACTCAGGACCCACAATTGAGCTCCTTCATGAATACCATGTTTCCTTTCTCTTTCAAAGTGTTCAGTCTGTAGACATTTTGTGTTCTATTCATATATTTGGTAAATGAACACGTAGAAAGTTTTAAATTTTGTCAGACTTTGAAAAAATGCTGGATTCACTCATTTTTTCTTAATATAAGTTAACACACTATTCATAAAACTATTAAGTGTTTCAATGTAGTAAATGCTTTCTGAAGACACATGAGAAGAGAACTTAATAAAAGTGATTGAACTGAATCTAGTTGAGATTGTTAAGTTGTTGTAAATAATACAATTGGAGCTGACCTTGTTCACTGATTTTTTGTACATTATGTCATTTCATAACTTACCTCTAAACCTGGAAATGCAGGAGTTTGCTTTGGCCATGACATTTATCTAGATTCCTCTGACCCTTAAACAGAATTTCAAAATTGTAAATATTCTGATTTTATTTGGAGGTTTTGTTTATTTCTCCAACATCTTTATTGAGTATTTTCTCATGCCCTTTATCCTTGAGTCACTCTAGGGCTTCCTGTGACTAGAATAGCTGTGTGTCTGTTTGAAAATAGTTTTACTCTTTTGTGTTTTCTCATAACAATGTGTCCAAGAGTGGAAAAGTTCTCATAGAAACCCATTTCATTTTTCTAGGTGTAAATTTGAAGCAAAGTACACAGGTCCCTCTTCCAAGTCCTAACAGAAACAATTAGCAATGTGTCTCCCATCCAATGGCATGTTAAATATAAAGTCTTAAAATTCAGGAACAATATATCTGGGAAGCAGTTACTTCAAAGACATCTATTTCTTTGCAGTACGGTTGACCCTTGAACAATGTGGGGCACTGACTCCCGCCCCCACACAGTCGAAAATTTGCGGATAATTTATGACTCCTCAAAAACTTTATGAACAGCCTACTGTTGACCAGAAGCCTTACTGATGAACAGTTGGTTAACACACATTTTGTATGTTATATGCATCGTAAACCATATACTTACAATAAAGTAGGCTAGAGAAAAGAAACTGTTAATAGAAAATCATAGAGAAGAGAAATACATTTACTGTATTCTGTGTGTATATATTGAAACATCTGCATTTAAAATGATCTGCACTGTTCAAACCTGTGTGGTTCAAGGGTTAACTGTATATATTGCTTGCCTTTAAAAAAAAATTCAGGTGGTGCCATTTGTAAAGTAGTGTACCTGTCTCTTTATCCAGGACCCAAACTGCGCTTTAAATGGATGAAACCACTGATTTTTTTCAAGGACGTGTGAATAGATAATGTTTGTTTATTTATTTATTTATTTATTTATTTATTCATTCATTTATTTTAATTTTATTTATTTTTGAGACAGAGGGAGACAGAGTGAGAGTGGGGAAGGGGCAGAGAGAGAGAGAGAGAGAGAGACACAGAATCTGAAACAGGCTCCAGGCTCCAAGCTGTCAGCACAGAGCCTCCTGATGAGGGGCTCAAACCCATGAACCACGAGATCATGACCTGAGCCGAAGCCGGTCGCTTAACCAACTGAGCCACCCAGCCACCCCGATAATGTTTATTAAAAAAAAAGCTTGCTAATTATTTTTGCTTTAAAGTTTGAAGTGAAACATTTGTGGAACATTTTTAAATGGCAAAGGAAATTAATGAATTTCCACTTCTAAAAAAGCACCATGGGCCATGTGAGGATTCAGTACAGTGCTGAACTTGTGAGTGGAAATAAAACAAAAGGCAAAGTAAGAATGATAGAGCAGCAAAAGGCTCATTTGGCCTAGCTTGTTCTTTTCTCTAAGTGTAGCAGAGAGCTTAGCACCCCTAAATCCATCCTATACCAGATTAGCAGCAGCAGAAAGCAGCGGGGGACTTGGAAGGACAAAGGAAGATGTCTGCCTTCAGGGGACATGGAAGGATGAAGGCTGCTGGCTTAGTCCTGGCTGTTTAATGGACAAAGGTGGGAAAGAGGGCCCTGTAAAGGAGGCCAAGTTTACTTATCACTGTGGTACGTCTACTTCCTCCGCACCTAGAAAAGGTGTCCAAAATCCTGGAGATTCTACTTTATTCCTCCTCCTCGGGGAAGATTATAGGACAAGAGAGACATCGTGAAGATATTTTATTTCTCCTTAGAGAACAAAACATTATACCAGCTACCATTCTACACCACTGATAAGTATTGTGCCATTCTTTTGTTTCAAACTCTCCTTGTCATTTCAGTCATCTAAAGAATAAAGTCCGCAATTTTTAGTGTGCCATTTTTATTGTTTATTTTCCCTTTACATCACTTATGTATGCATTCCAGCTCCTTTGGGGGGTCTTCCCATATCCTGAATATATACTGTTCCTCTTTCCACAACTCCAAGGCTGTTGGTCTTTTACTCAGAAAGCATTCATTCAGTTTTCCCCTCGAAAGTTACTTTCCTGCTGTTAGAACCTTGATTTGGTGGCTAGTGGAGATAGCCTCACTTTGCTGTGAGGAGGCCCTTCTGCCAATTCCAAGAAATTACCCTTATTAGCCTAAGCCAGCCTTTGTGATCTTCTTTTTCTTGTGATCACTCAGTGATCACTTTTTCTTGTGATCACTCAGTGCTGACCAGTGACGTGTAAGGAGAGGTTGGATGTGGGGAGGGAGGGGTGGTTAAAATACTGGATTTTCTAACACAAAGGCCATTTGTAACTAATCCTGCACTTTATATCTTCTTAATGGTTGAACATAGATGTAATTTCTGGAGACATGCCAGTCATCTTGGGACAATGAAACACTGAGCATGAAAACAAAAGATTAAAGCTGAGGGTGATGAAGGGTAAAGACAGAGCCTAGGTATGTAATGACATCTTGTAGCATCATATACAATTCTGAGATACCCTCTTTCTACTTATTATTCAGTTAACTTTAAATGCCCTTGTGATCTAAGCTACTATCACCAGACTCTCGGTGACTTGTAGGTAAAAGCATTTCTTCAAGGTTATGCATTTGCCAACACTTCTGTAGCATTCTTCCTTATGTATCAGTTATAGGAATTGAGTTACCCTTTGTATAAAAGTTCAACCAGTGTCCAACCAGAAGTATGTAGAATAAAGAATTCATTATAGGAGTTAGACCTTGCACAAATGTTGGAGGCGATCGGAAAAAGAAGATCTAAAAAGGATCAAATAAAAATCAGTAACCAGAGAGGGTATGTGTGAATGGTGTTGAATTTCTTGGAAGCCAGGTACGTCTTCAGAAGAACATAATCACAAGTAGTAGAGCTCAAGGTGGGTGGGGAGGAGAGAGGGAAGGAGGTGTTGAAAGAGGAAAAGAGAAAAGGAAGGAGGGAAGGAAGGAAGGAGAAAAGGGAAGATGGAAGGAAGAAAATAATTAGCTTGATTACTACATGTGGATATAGACCCAGAGGTTGGCATCTTGAATTTTAACGTTCAGCAGAAGATGCAAATTGTAGTGTTGCTGGAAGTGTTGGGCTGTAACTAAAATAGTACCCAGAGTACCCTTCATATGAAAAAGAAACGTTACTAGGTATAACAAACAGTAAGTAGAATTAGCACCACATTATGTGGAAATAATACAACTATCTGAAAGAGTCTCTAAAGCAACTATGTTTAAACTAATCCAAATAGATATAAGGGAGATAACCCATAATAAAATAATACAATCTTGTGAATGTCACTGAATTTTAAATTTTACTTAATTTCAATTAAATTCAATTTCACTAGCCATGAGTAGCCAGTGGTTTACTGTATTGGACAGAGATGTCTTTGCTATTTTTGTATTCCTAAATCGTTGTAGAATGATTGCTTCTTTCACTTATGTAATTTGAAGTTATGGGAGAGAGCTGTACTTTCCCCTTAAAAAGGTATGTTTGCATAATAATATACATCAAATTTTGATAATTGAAGTGCACCATCTATGAGGGTAACTTTAGTGTTGTGAATCATTAGAAAGAGAGAAAATGGGAAACACACTTCTGTTTTGTTGTAGCTCAGAAGAAGATTATTGAGGCTTTTGTGAAGCTGTTGCCAACCCAGAAACTATATTATACAAATCTATAGTGACTTCATTATCTGTTACCTGTTATTGCCCTGTTGAACTAAAATAAACTGTTGTATTATGTGACCTATAAAATGGTATTAGGCATTTTATTACTTGCTTGCTGTCAACTTGCACACGAGACAGTTATTAAAGATTATACCTAGAAGATTCAGAGTACTACAAATGTTATTTTACAGAGCTGACAGGTTGCCCTTAATGTCTCCAGTCATAAGAGAAAAGAAACTGGATAAATCTGAAGCCAGTGATATAAACTCAACAGGCAGTGTGATGAATAAAACACAGACATGAGCAATCTTCTTTTCCATATTGCCTTTATTTTTCTAATGCCTATGCCATTACTTTAACAGCTTCTAACTGATGTAAATTGGAAAGCAAGGACATTAAAAGAGTAATTCCACTGAGGAAAAGAACATTTCTTTATAGTCCCATTAGGTGCCTGAGTGTGATCTAGACTTTCATAATCTATTGTTGAATTTATGGATGTTAGAAAGTAGGAAAACTAAATAGGAATGGGGCACTTCTGATTATAGGCATCGTTGATTTTGATGAAGCATCCAGTGGAGGTGAAACTTATTTAGCATCCGGGGTTATGTTTCCAAAGAAATACATTTTCAATTTCTTTTCTGTGTGGCTTATTCTCTTTCTAGAATAGACGCATCTCAGGTCCTGAACAACCAACTAGGGAACATCAAATAAATGTAAGTCGCTAAGTGTGCAATACTTACCATCTTAGCTGTCCCTCCCTAACTCCCTTTTTCTCGATGGCCTACTTAGGGTTTACAAGAGCTGTTCTGGTCTTATGGTGCCCCCTGCTATACACATGGGGAACAGTCTCACCCAGCATCTTTGTGCTACCCCACCTTCCCTGCCTGCCCCCTTAGCAACAAGGAAGCTACATCATTGTTTTTCCTTTCCTTCATCTTTCATCTTTCAAAACTATACTTAATGTTAAAAAAGCAATCCCTTTTTTTTCCTCTGCCAATAAATAACTTTAAACCAATTTATTGAATGGGCTGAACATAATGTACCATAGGAAATGACTTTATTTTTTCTCCCATGGATCCATTCAACATTGCTCTGATGGCTTTCCTTTCCCTGCTTGCTGAAGACATCTCTGGAAGATACACTAGCCCTCTTGTCACTTTCAGTGATCACAACTTTTTTCTTTTGTTGTTTGTTT
Organism: Prionailurus viverrinus; assembly: GCF_022837055.1. NCBI lineage: Eukaryota > Metazoa > Chordata > Mammalia > Carnivora > Felidae > Prionailurus > Prionailurus viverrinus. The sequence continues at coordinate 20,199,375 of NC_062569.1, forward strand.
GTTTCTTTTTTTTTTATAATTCTCACTTTTGTGAATAATCAGTCCTTAGGTGATCCAATCTTAAACTCGAGCCCAGATACTATTCAAAGATTCCCCCACTCCACTTACCTTGGATTATTTTAGATGGAGCTGTGTTGTGCTTTCATTCTCTTTTCTCTTCTAATTTTTCCAGAACCAACATGGGAGAGTAGAAGAAAAAGGGCAAACCATCCTTTATGCCTGGTACAGTGTATGGGTATTGGTGACCTTCAGTAATGACAGGCATTTATGTGCGGGTTCTTTTATGCAAGTGTATTTTATGTCCTTTGGGAACACCTCTCCCCCATCCTATCCCCCATAGATTTCTGGCTTCCATGTATTTACCTAACTGGTGCAGTGCCTGTGCCAACTTGCCACTTCCTTACATTCACACCCATTCCTTACCTCCACAAACTGTTTTTTTTTTTTTTGCCATGCCCAAGCAAGCAGTCCTCTTGGGTTGAAGTCCCATCAAATTAGCTCACATCTGGATGCTATTGGACACTCACCTGGCATGGAGGAAACATGCTTATCCCTGTCACATTGACATGGGAGTGCAGGCCATAAACTCTTGTCACCTGACTGTTCACTCTGCCATTGCAGAAGGATGCAGCTGCCTCCTACCTTCAGGATTTTCTGGAGAGGCAGGCACCAGTTTTTACAGTCAAGGAGAGAGACAATCTCTTCCAAACGCTCTCTGTGCGCATCTGAGTTCTGATGTAGGTTTGACTGTTTTCACTACTTGGCAGGCATCTATCTAGCTTGGGGTGGGGGTGATTTTTATCTCATGCTTTTCAAAGTTCTCATTCTGTATTAGTGCTTGTGGCATCTCTCTTAGAATATTCTTTTTTCCTTTAGAAAGAGAGAGTGTGAATGAGGGAGAAGGGCATAGAGGCAGAGAGAGAGAGAGAGAGAGAGAGAGAGAGAGAGAGAGAGAGAATCCCAAGCAGGCTCCATGCGGGGCTCAGTCCCATGTACCTAGTATCATGACCTGAGCCAAAATCAAGAGTCAGACGCTCAACCAACTGAGGCACCCACATGCCCCACATGTCTCATAGTCTGAGGAGGAGAGCAAGAGAGTAGCCAACAGTTTTCTCTTTGAGTTTAAGACTTACTAACTCCAGAACCCTAAAAAAGTTCTTCTTCAGCATGTATTTAAGTTAAAGTTACTTGTATTTATATTTGTATTTGTTTATCGCTTCAGTTGATAAATGACTACTTTCTTTGTACATTACACTCACTGCTGAAATGCTTTCAGAGTTTGTTTATTCCCTTGAAGAGATTTCAGAAAACAAAGTTAGTTTGAAAAAATAGTTCTTTACAACCATCAAGTTATTAAATTAACACTTTCCCTATTACCCAAGCCGAAGACACATTAATACTGCCCTTAGAGAATAAGGAAATCAATAAAGCTTTTAAATATCCATAATTATCAGTTAATTATATCTTGATATAAAAGTTATTTAGTAAGACTGTCATTACTTTAGTTTGATATGACATTACCTTTATTTTTAATTTATAGTTTCTTTTGAAAACATATTTTATACTTTACTATAAGAACCAAAGTATTCTCCAGCTTGTAATTGAATAATGAAGCAATTAGAATTTGAGCCCAAACTCTCTTCTTTAATTAATACTCCCTGTTTTTTTTTAAAAAACTCTCATGTGGGAGGCTTTTCTTATTAGATTTTCTCTTATTTTCTAATGGAGAAGTGCTAACCTAATGATAATCTACTCTGTTATGTTACACATATATCTTTAATGTGAATAATCCAAACTCTATTTCTTCATGTTTGAAAATCAGTAGTTTCCATACATGTTAACATATTTTAAATGAGAATTAAAATGGGTTGATTGTTTAAATCAATTTTGAAAATATGAACAAAGTTCAAAAAGAAAATTCCTCAGAATTTTCTAGAGTATTAATATATTAATATGTATTTTCTCTTTCCAAAGAGCAAATGTAATTTACAAAATTAAAACTTAATGACTAAATAATAGCTTAATTTCCCCTTTAGAAAAAGACTTTTTTTTACCCTATTCCTTTCGACAATATTACTCTCTGTAGTAATAGAAAATAGAATGTATATTGATAGTTGGTTGAAATTAAATTTGAATGTAGTCACTATCATTAAGTTTTCAATAAATATTTGTTGAGCCCCTATTACTGTTTCTTCGGCCCAGGTATATGGCAGTGAACAAAATTGACATAATTTCTGCCTCCGGAATTATGGACTTAAGTTCTTCAAAATGGAATTCCCATAGACACTGTAGGACCCAAAGACAGTGCAAGAAGCTAATTAACAGTTTTAAGGGAATATGTTTGCAGATTTTCAACTTTGTTCATACTTTTCCTTAAAAGGAGTATAACTTAAGAAGGCCCTGGCAAATGATTCCTGCTTTCCACCCCCACCCATCCGCTGACAAAGGATGGTTTAAAGCTTTGCAAAAGAAAAGTAGTCCAGTCACCCATATCTTATCTTGCTTCTGTGCATTGTTTCACAGAAGAAAATCTTCCCAGAGACTAGTAAGGTTGATGTTGATGTTAAGAAAGTAATTAACCCAAATCCACTGGTTCTCAAACACATCCCTACCCCCACATTCACACAGTCTCTACCATTCTATCTTCCTCTTTCTCTCTGTCCCTTCCTCCCCATTTTTCCCCTTTCTCTTACACACACACACACACACACACACACACACACACACACACACACACCTGTTACTTAAATGAGGAGACTTGCTTTTTTATTAACGTTCAGTGATGGCCAGGAGGGAGGTCACCACCAGTGACCATTTTGAATACATAACCCTGATAAGCTAGTTCCTGAGCCAGGTCAGCAAGTGGTTTCTCAGCTGCTGAGCTGTCCCCAAAGCAATGTGTCACATCTATGCCCTTTTCCTTCTCTTCAAACCAGAGCTAGTAGGAGGTTTCAGAGTGATTAAAGTAAACCTTCTGTGAGTTCAGTTACACTCTTGATAATAAATATCCCTAAAAATTATGTTAAGAGGAAAAGGCTTGAGGGGCGCCTGGGTGGCGCAGTCGGTTAAGCGTCCGACTTCAGCCAGGTCATGATCTCGCGGTCGGTGAGTTCGAGCCCCGCGTCAGGCTCTGGGCTGATGGCTCGGAGCCTGGAGCCTGTTTCCGATTCTGTGTCTCCCTCTCTCTCTGCCCCTCCCCCGTTCATGCTCTGTGTCTCTCTGTCCCAAGAATAAATAAACGTTGAAAAAAAAAAAAGAGGAAAAGGCTTGAGTTACAGGGGGGTACCACCCTTCTTGATCTGAAGGTAGGCAGTGGTGCAACTAAACATCAGTCATTTCTTTTAAAGGCAACCCACATGGCATTAAGCAAATATACAAAGGAAAGTATAAATTAAGGCTAAAATTTCAGGCTTTCAGAAGCTCATTTAACTACTGTACATTTGAAATAGTGTAGATCTATGATAGAAATTTTTTCAAATAACAGAACATTTATAAAGAAATATATATAAAGAAAACATACAGTAAGGTCTTATTTTTGCTTTAGCATCACTAAATTAGTAAATATAAGAACTCTCAGATTAGTGCAGGGTTCTAATATTCTTTGGCAGCACACATTTCCCTTCCCTTACCAAAAAATCTCTGCCTTCCATAGCCCCTGATCAATTAGGGGTTAGAACTATAACCTCACTTTATGGCACCTCCATTATCCAATTCTTTGAGATGTCCATAGGTCACATGAGAAGTAGGGAGAGTTGGAATGGACAAACCCATTTTGCCATACCTCTTTTACACAGTAGAGTTCAGGAGAACCACTCTCGTGGCTTGAATCCTGAAGGCCTATGTACCAGGCAGCTTTTGATAATGGGAGGCAGCTTGATGGAGTGAGCTCATATCAAGTTTTTTTCCCCTATTTTTTTTTATTCCCAATTAAACTACATGGAGTTGTGTTTCTCTCATTTAAGGGGAAAAGTGTTCTGACTACTATAGTTTGTTTTGTCCCACAAGTTATTGAATTATATGGTGCCATAGAGACCTGAAATCCATTATATAAGGGATTAATAGACTTTTAGATCTTTTATATAGATGCATAATGTAATATTTAAGTGATTAATAGAATTTTAGAATTAGATGAAACCTGAGAAATTAACTCATTAAAAATTACCTGGAAACATTACGAGCCTTAAATCTAGTTAATGATTTAATCAAAAGTCAGAAGCCTTCACTATTTGCACAGAAAAATAAGATGAACTGTTAATTTACAGTCCAGTTACAGTACAAATTATCCTCCAGATTCTTCAGTGTTGGTTAACTGAATATTAACATATATTTTACTAATTGTTCTTTGTTTATTCTATGTAGATATAATCTAATATGAACATGTATTTCCTCATTGACTGTTGATTTTATGAAATATAATGTATTTTAAAGTTTTCCTAGTTTCAACTTTTTCTTTTCTGTTACTGGAAAAGCCTTAAAATTATTCCATAATGTAATTTACTTCCCCCAATACAATTTGATTTAGGAAATTACTTGTGTTTGACTCTTTTACAATATGCTCCAAATAAAAAACGATCCTGAGAATTAGATGGCACTGAATTCTACCATCGCAGCTGGGATATAATTTGTCTTGAATGAATTAATGAATAGCCAGTGAGTGTCATAAGTATTAAAAGTAACTCACTGAATAAATCGTAAGGTATTTGCACCCATTGATGTGAATGAAAATGACAGAAGAAAATGAAAGCAGAAAACATGGAAGAAGAGGTGAATGTTGCTTTCCTTCAGTGGTAGTTCTCTAAACATTGCAGATAGCAAACTTGGGTGAAAATGGCTAGTGGATTGTCCATTTTGATTAAATGTCAATGAACTAACTTAAAAGGAATTTTAGTCAATTTACCATGTCTTTTTTTTTTTTATATGAACACAGGCTGTAATTGGCTGTCAAGTCATTGTCTTTTTTAGAGAACATTTCTATTGAGTATCCTGGAATAGTGGGAGAGATAGTGAGGGAAAAATAGGTTTGAAAACATGGTTAATGAAATTTCAGCAAAAGTGAGCAGTTTCAGAAAGTTTATCTGGTCTGCAGAAATGTGTATTGGTGCCTTGAATTGAAACCCTAAGTTAATATTTTCCTTTGACTTTTTCCTCTTAGTGGCCATTTGTTTATTCCACTTACCGGATCCCCTGCTGTCCACTCTGCTGTCATTTTGGTTGGAACAGTTGTGCTGAGCCACTATCATCAATTTTCCTCCCAGTTGAATCTGCCAAGGCTGACAATTATTATACTAACAAGTGCTTGTTCAGTAATGTCCAGTCATTCAGATTGCTTCCCTCATTATTTTTCTTCCCTGGAGGCATTTGATAGGAACAGTCCCTAGCTCTTTACCTGGGGCTTAGAGATAGAAAAATTTGTTTAGATTTCAGTTATAGTTCTATCTCTGATTAATGGCAAAGAGATTTGAGTCTCTTTCTTGGGAGCAGCTGATGTCCCAAGTAGCCACATATAGAGAACTTGGTCATGTCCCCAGTGTCTCCAAATTTTATTGGTTTGAAAGAAAGCTCTGGAAATTGAACTAGAGAGGGAAAAACTATAGAAGCAAGATATCCTGAATAATCTTCAGAAGTGATTACAGCATTTTATGTGTAAAAACTGGTTTTAAATATCACCTTACCTCAGCATTAGAAATGGTAATGAAACCTGTAGAGAAGTTCCCATACTGTGGGGGTTGTGTTAGAATGAAAAGTTGTACATGAATAACTCATATCTCTGAATCTCTGAATAAGTTAGCAGCAATTAGAAATGGAGTGGAAATTGAAGTAGGGGTAGGAGTTGTAACATTCCCTTCCTAGCTTGACAGTGGAAGAATTCCAGATGCTATGCAAGGCTAAATTCTGTTTTGTGTTCTGGATTGCACCCTTCTTCCCGTTTCTCAGGAACCTTTCCCCCTTTAATTATCTTTTTACTGGGGCTTTTCGTGTGTGTGTGTGTGTGTGTGTGTGTGTGTGTGTGTGTGTGTATGTGTGTGTGTGCGCGCGCGCGCTATATTAAATCACACTAAGCAAAAAGAATCCTTTGCACATACACTCCCCATTCTGAACCACACTTCCAATCCCATCTGCAGTACACCATTATAAGGAACTTTCTACATTCATCGTCTCATTCTGTCATCAAGAGAACTAGTTAATTTCCACTCTTACTGTCATTCCTCACACTCAACTGAAGTCCTTATCTTTTTATGTTTTTGATTTTTCAAGACTATTTTGTAGAGCAGTTTTTGGTTCACAGCAAAATTAAGAAGAAGTTACAGAGATTTCCCATATACTCCCTGCCCTTACATATGATTTGGATATATAGCTCAAAAAGGTTTTTGCTTTGTTTCTTTTAAATCCAGTGACAGAGGCTTCTATTCTCTGAGTGGCGAAGATGTCAAGGCGATAATTGTGTGGTGAAGTCAGCCACAGTGGACTTTTCTCAGTTTGGAACCTTGTTCAGCTCTGGAGATTTTGCAGTTGACAAGCTATAGCCTTGTTAACAAAGTCCAAGAAATTAAAGAACCACAACTGATTGTAGTTGTAAGAATTAGAATTTTAAGCTAGACCCTTGATTTGGTGACTGTACAGCTCACACCTCTCACGTAATTTACAGTTAAAAAAAGAAGTCGATTGCCTTTTAGTTTTGCTGATTGTTTCCTTCGCTGTGCAGAAGCTTTTTATTGTGATGAGGTCCCAGTAGTTCATTTTTGCTTGTGCTTCCCTTGCCTCTGGAGACGTGTTGAGTAAGAAGTTGCTGCGGCCAAGATCAAAGAGGTTTTTGCCTGCTTTCTCCTCGAGGATTGTGATGGCTTCCTGTCTTACATCGAGGTCTTTCACCCATTTTGACTTTATTTTTGTGTATGGTGTAAGAAAGTGGTCTAGTTTCATTCTTCTGCATGTCGCTGTCCAGTTTTCCCAGCACCACTTGCTGAAGAGACTGTCTTTATTCCTTCCTTTGGATATTCTTTCCTACTTTGTCAAAGATTAGTTGGCCGTACAATTGTGGGTCCATTTCCGGGTTCTCTATTCTGTCCCATTGATCTGAGTGCCTGTTCTTGTGCCAGTATCATACTGTCTTGATGGTTACAGCTTTGTAGTATAGCTTGAAGTCTGGGATTGTGATGCCTCCTGCTTTGGTTTTCTTTTTCAGGATTGCTTTGGCTATTTGGGGTCTTTTCTGATTCCATAAAAATTTTAGGATTATTTGTTCTAGGTCTGTGAAGAATGCTGGTGTTATTTTGATAGGGATTGCATTGAAT